>NW_020837960.1:11963990-12563990 GCF_003676395.1 Aethalodelphis obliquidens | reverse complement strand
AATCTGTTATATAGCTTAGTGGCTGTCCTGACTGGGACAGTCAGTCCCCCAGATTTTTCAGTCCATCAGTTCTCTTTGCTATTATTGGATTGCCTGTTCAATGTACTCCAATGCTACCTTCACCCCATTTTCATTTTTTTGCATCTTTGATGTCTTGAAGTACTCATTGTGCTTATCGCAAGTCTTGGGCCACTTCCTTCCTCTTCCGCTATTAATAAACTCTTTTTTTCTCTCTCTCTCAGCAGAAATACCTTATTTTCCTAATTGTATACAATATTTGCCTATTAAAAAAATTTAAACTATACATAAAAGTTACACTACATAAAAGTATAAAGAAGAAAGCAAAAAACCTGAAATCCCATCCCTGAGATATCTAAAATTAACATTTTTGGTGACTTTTTTTATATGTTTGTACATATACACAGGATTTTCTGGATCATTCTATCTGCTTCCTCCAGTTCTTTCCCCAGATGATAAATGAAGAACCTTTGCCTGGATGTTTACACTGCTTGGCAATGTTTTAAAATCTGTCTCATTTCCTTTCTACTACATCTGGTAAGTTGACACCTTTCCAGTAATCCTCAGGCTCTACCCATTTTGCTGCAAAGAGTGAGTCCCTCCTCAACTCCCCGTCACCTCAGTGGACTTCTGTCATGGCCCATGCATCAAAAAAGGATGAAGAGGAACTTCCATGGCACGGTTAAGACTCTGTGCTTCCATTACAGGGGGAAAGACTGTGGTTAAGACTCTGGGTTTCTGGGACTACCCTGGTGGCGCAGTAGTTAAGAATCCACCTGCCAATGCAGGGGGCATGGGTTTGAGCCCTGGTCCGGGAAGATCCCACATGCCGCGGAGCAACAAAGCCTGTGTGCCACAACTACTGAGCCTGCACTTTAGAGCCCGTGAGCCACAACTACTGAGCCTGCTCTCTAGAGCTCACGTGACACAACTACTGAAGCTTGTGCATTTAGAGCCTGTGCTCAGCAACAAGAGAAGCCGCTGCTCGCCGCAACTAGAGAAAGCCCTCACGCGGGAACAAAGACCCAACGCAGCCAATAAATAAATAAATAAAGACTCTGCGCTTCCACTGCAGGGGGAAAGACTGGTTAAAACTGCTGTAACCTAAGTGTCCATCAACAGATGAACGGATAAAGAAGATGTGGCACATATATACAATGGAATATTACTCAGCCTTAAAAAGAAATGAAATTGAGTTATTTGTAGTGAGGTGGATGGACCTAGAGTCTGTCATACAGAGTGAAGTAAGTCAGAAAGAGAAAAACAAATACTGTATGCTAACACATATATATGGAATCTAAAAAAAAGAAAAAAGGTTCTGAAGAACCTAGGGGCAGGACAGGAATAAAGATGCAGACATAGAGAATGGACTTGAGGACATAGGGAGGGGGAAGGGTAAGCTGGAATGAAGTGAGAGAGTGACATATATACACTACCAAATGTTAAATACATAGCTAGTGGGAAGCAGCCGCATAGCACAGGGAGATCAGCTCGGTGCTTTGTGACCACCTAGAGGGGTGGGATAGGGAGGGTGGGAGGGAGACGCAAGATGGAGGGGATATGGGGATATATGTATACGTATAGCTGATTCACTTTGTTATACAGCAGAAACTAACACACCACTGTAAAGCAATTATACTCCAATAAAGTGTTATTAAAAAAAACAAAAACCAAGAAGATTTGGGCAATTACATTTTCTAAGTCTTCTTTTATATTGAATTTGTGTCCAGAATACTTACTTAATGATCTTATACATTCTAATAGTTTGTAAATTTTCTTGGGTTTCCTATGCAGACAATCATATTGTCCCTGAAAATTTAGATTTTTATTTCCTTTTTCTATCCAAATATATTTTATTTTTTATTATTTATTTATATTAGCTAGTCCCTCCAAGCAATGAATTAGAAGTAATGATAGTAAGCATTCCTGTCTTGATCCTGACTTAGTAAATAAAAAGCTTCTAATGTTTCACTGTTAAATATAATATTTACTAGAGTTTTAGTGAATATCACTTTGTCAGGTTAAGGAATTTTCTTTCTATTCCTATTTTGATTATAGTTTTATTTTAACATTAATATATGTTGGATTTTTCTGTATCTATTGATGTGTTTCTGTGTCTTTCATCTTTAATTTCTCATGAGAAATTACATTAATGTATATTCTCTAGTATTAAAACTTGGGTGGACCTAACTTAATGGCAATCTATAATTTTTTTTCTCTAATAACCTTTTTAAAATAGTTGAGAAATTTTGTCTCTTTTTCTATTTTTGGAACATTTTACATAAAATTGGGATTACCTATATTTAAAGCATCAGTGGAATTATTTTTAACTGCCTAGGTCTGTAATTTGAGGATATATGGATAGAATATGTTTTTAAATAGTGATTAAACATGCATAATAGTTGTAAGTGTAATCATATCTTTAATTCGTTTGCGAGTCAGCCTGGCAAGTTATATTCTTTTGGTAAATTGTTTATGCAAGTCTTCAAATTTATAAATTTATAAGTAAATTTATAAGTATTCCAAATTTAAAGTTTTCATAGCATTATATTATAGTTAAAAAAAAAAACTCTAAAAAAATAAAAAACTGTGCACTTCCACCACAGGGGGCCTGGGTTCGATCCCTGGTCAGAGAACTAAGACCCTGCATGACACGTGGTGTGGCCAAAAAAAGAAAAAAAAAAGGATGAAGAGGGGCAAAGAGAAAGGAGGCAAGTCGGGGCTATCTTGGGATGGACAGTTGGACAGTTGACAAGCTTAGGAGACAGAAGCTGGGAAGGCAAAGGATGGACTTGAGGACATAGGGAGGGGGAAGGGTAAGCTGGAATGAAGTGAGAGAGTGGCATGGACATGTATACACTACCAAATGTAAAACAGATAGCTAGTGGGAAGTAGCCGCATAGCACAGGGAGATCAGCTCCGTGCTTTGTGACAAAAGCACCAAGGATGCTTTGGTCCCAACAGGCCAGGATGGCATGTTCACTGAGCAAGGCCAAGTCCAGATGCAAGAGTCACAAAGTAAGATTGCAATGGAAGCGAAAGAAGGGCCTTAGAGAAAGTCCGTTAGACACCTGAGTATGGCTTTATTACGACCAACTCCAGGTGCTAAGGTACTTAAAGGTATAAGTGTCACTCCTCACAGGCTGAAGTTTTGTCTCTTGAGAACTCATTCCCTGTGCGTCCCTGGCCAGTTGGTCCACTCACTCCCCTTGCCTGACTGTGAGCCTTGGAAGCCGCTCATGCCTGCATGAAGGCTAAGCTGGTACCAGTCTTTCTATGATGGCTTGTCTGTGGAACTTCTCTTCCAGGCTGGAGTTGGCCAGGGCCAGCTCTGCCCTGCTGAGTTGTTCCTAAAACCGTTGCCAAGCTCTGGCAAAAAAAATATTACGTTTATTACCACAAGCCAGGTTATAAGGTGGGAAAGCATCCTATGTTTTGATGCTGCTATACAGAAACGAGAGGGAAAAGTCCTTCAGTGTCCTGGTAAGACTTGAACGGCTGCTGGGATGAATAAAGAGGGGAGAGTTGTCTGCTGTGGGCAGTAGGGGAGGGGACCTGTTGTTCCAGTGGCTTCTTACTTGGACCTTCAAACAATCGGCTGGTTTTCAGCTGCATGTTCATCGTCAATGCCCAAGATCCCTGTGAGTCCAATTCCTAAGTATTTCAGAGATTTTATGGCATAAATCAAGTCACTTCTAGACTTCTCTCACTGACGGTTTTGGATTCAGTTTTCACAAGTCTCCTGTGTCAGTTATGGCTCATCCATCTGCTTTACAGTTTTCAAAATGTTGATGATGTTTGTCTCCATGGGCATAAGTCTATCTTTTAGATTTATTTATTTTTAACCTTTTACTGTCATTTTGGGGGTTGGGGAAAGAAATTGAAGTAAAGTACACTCAATCCATCATCTTAAACCAGAAATTACTATGAGAGTATTTGCCCAGGAGAGCAACATAGTGAAAACATTATTTTAGGAAGTTCAGATCATCTGTAAAATGCAGGACAAATTAGACGGGTAGAAAATCAAGTCACGGAGCCAGGAGGGCACACAAAAGTCCAAAAGGGAGAAAGTTAAAGGTCTAAAATATGGTTGCGGCAAAGAGAATGAAAAGAAAGAGCAAGACCTTTGAAAAAGGGGAAAGGAAGGGATTTGTTGGCCAATTGACTAAAAGGAAGAAAGAGGAGTCCATGTGCTTAGGAGAGAATGACTGCAAGAATCCTAGGAATTTATGAGAAGCAATAAAGAAGAAGCAGAAAGAGGTTTGGGGGGCAGTTCATGCCTTCTGCTTTTATAATGATGAGTGTTAAGAATGAGGGGAAAGTAGGTTACTTTCTTAGAGCCACCAAACTATAACAGAAATTCTACCAAAACTCATGAAAGTTTTCATTTAATTTACAGGGACATCTATTTCTAAAAGATATTTGAAATATATATTCAAGAACTTCTAAGTGTAGCATTGGAAGTGAATGGCCTTGGAGGTTCAGGAGGTAATGTCTTTTCTCTCTCCATATGAAGGTCATAACTTTTTTAGGACAAGGTTTTCTATTATCTGGAGAGAGTAGATCAGAGGGTTTCTGATTTAGGAGTTACCAGGCACAGCTTAAGTTTTGAGGTACCAAAACTTAAAACAGGGGATTAAGAAAAATCCTGCAGCCTTTTTATCCCACTGGTAGCCAGGCTGCCTTTTTAGTCAAGAGACCATGAGTCTTTTTAAAGAAATCTGACTAGGCCAAGAGGAAAAGCCTAAGTGTCAGACAACAGGGGCTCCCTGTGCCAGTCAAGGATCTCCATGGAAACACAGAATCAATAGAATACATGTGTATTCACATGAACAGATTTCTTTTAAGGAAATGCCTCATGCAATTATGGGGCCCAGAAAGCCCAACATCTATGGGGCAGGCCAAAAGCCTGGAAACTGAGGCAGGATTTCTCTGTTACAGTCTTAAGGAAGAATCACTTTTCTCTGGGAAACCTTGTTTTTTGCTCTTAAGGCCTCCAACTGATTGGATGAGGTCCATCCACATGATTGAAATTAATCTTCTTTAAAGTCGACTGATTGTAGATGTTAATCACATCTACAAAATACCCTCACATCAATGTCTAGAGCTGTGTTTGATCAAACAACTAGGCACCATAGCCTAACCAAGTTGACACATAAAATTCAGTCCTCACACTCCCCAAAGAAACTGCCCAACCAGATCACCCCAACACCAAAGCCCACCATCAACAAGGCCCACCCATGGCACAGACCTCCAAGTCCCCTTATTAAGTGCCCCATGCTAAAGAAATAATAGTCAACCAAGAATCAACAGACGTCTGAGCAAACTCACTTTGTGGAAACAAAAACAATTCAGGGAGAAGAAAAAAAAACAAACACAAACAAAAGCAAAAACAAATAACCAAACCACCATTAATATCTTTGGGGGAGTTAAGAGAAGACAATTCAATCATGAAACAAGAAAGAAACTATTGGAGAAGAAAAGACTTCAGAGAACAAAAAGGAGCTCCTGGAAATTATAAAAATTATAACATCAGTGAAAAACTTGGTAAGAGGGTTATAAGATAAAGGTGAAGAAATCTCCAAGAAAGTGAAACAAAATGACAAAGAGACAGAAAACAGACAATAAAAAAAAAAGAAGAAGAGAGGGATAGAGAAATCAGTTTGGAGGGATTGACATCTAAATGAGGTTTCAGAAAGAGAGAACAGAGAAAATGGAGGAGGACAAATTATCAAAGAAATAATTCAGAAAAGTTTCCAAACATTAAAGGTCATACGTTTCCAGATAGAAAAGGTTTACCAAGTTCCCAGCCTAGTGGTTAAATCTATATCCACACCAAGCCACCGCATCATGAAATTTAAGAAAACAAAGAGAATAAAGCTTGGGTGAGGAGGAGGGACAGATTACATACACATGATTTACATACACAAGATCAGACCAACTTCGGACTTCTTAACAGCATCAGCAGAGGGCAATGGAGCACGCCTTCAAAACTCTAACAAAAAAGTAATATTTTAACCCATAATTCTATTACCAACCCAACCTAGCAAATTTAAGGGTAGAAGAATGATCTTTTCAAAAATGAAAGTTCTCCAAAAATTCACTTCCCAACCACTTTTTCTCAGCAAGGAGTGAAGGATATATTCCTCCCCAAAAAAGGAGTAAACAAAGAAAGAAGAGGACATGAAATTCAAGAATCAACGGATCTAAGGAAAGAGAGCGGGAAAAAGAATACTCAGTGGAATGTTGAGGGGAGATCCAGGACAGAGCTGCCCTAGACAGAGAGAGAGTTGTCAGTCCAAATTGAACAAGCTCAGAGGATTCTGGGAGAGATGTCTCCAACGATAAGAAACTGATGGGGCACCTGTCATGTTTGAACATATTAAGAGGAGAGTTACATAACTTGGGAACGGTTCTGAGATAGAAAACTAAGCAATAAAAACAAAATCAAACCAAGAAATTATCAAATCCGGGAAAAGCAAAAGGTTATTGAAGAAAGGAAAAGTAATAATGTCAGTTAGAACTACTTGGCTCAATTATACATAGTATTTACCTAGTTAAAATAATGTCAATATTAAATATTGTTTAATAAAATTAACATATTTGCGGGGCAGGCAGAGAAGCGGAGAAAGAGCTAAATCCTTATTTTGTCTAATAAATAGAAATGGATAATACGAAATACTGAAAAATCAAGAAACAGTAGTTACTTCAGTAGCAGTCCAGTAATGTTATTTATAGATTTAGAAGTAAATAGATTTAACAACAACAACAAAAAAAACAAAGAGTTAAAAGGGCTTGTCTCTGGGAGGAAAAAATTAATGGTGGAGACAGGGAGAGGACTGTTGTTTTTCCTAATAAGCTTTGTAGAACTGTTTGATCCTTCTTGTATATACACAATTTTAATGAAAACAAAAACTAGAAAAAAACTTCCCAAATAGCATAAAACCCAAACTCCTGGCAGTCTTAAGAGTCAAGCTTACGGAGTCAGAGTCCTGGGTTCCGATACCAGCTTTGCCACTTACCAACTATGTAACCTTGGGCAAGTTTTCTAAGTTCTCCAAACTGTGAAAAGGGGATAAATAATAGTTCTCATGGTAACGGTGCTTACTGACTGATTCACAGCCCTGGCTTGTGAAGAATGAATGAAATAACCCATGTGACGTCTAAGCACTATGCTTGCTACACTTAGTGTTGTATAAACTTTCGCTCATTTTTTTTTTTTTTTGCCATTGTCAGGCTGACATTCAAAGGCTCTTTGTCATCTCTCCCATCTGCATTTCCAACCTCAAGTTCTCTCACTCTTCTAGATAAACTCTAAGTTTGGCTGGGCAGTGTTCATTCTTTCTGAAATACTCTGTACTCCTTCCTGCTTGCTCGCAGTTGCTTGTGCAATTGTTTGTTTTCCTATTCCCCAGCCTATTGTGGTTGAAATAACAATGGAAATGAAATGTGTTACACCCTGTAGATAACTGGACGATGTCTGCCTTGGTTGAATCTACATTCAAGATGTAAATATTTCCTCTAGGGGCTAAAAGCTGAAAGGAGGAGTTCCATTTTTGTTCAAGACATGTTAATCTTGTCATTGCTCAAGGTTGCCATGGTTCCTGTTGGGTGCTTCCAGGACTTAGGCTTATGCCGCTACCTCTGAACAAGTGGAAATAACCCTATTCGACTGAGACAGCAAGACAGGCAGGGTGAGATTCTTGTGAGATAGGTCACTACTGTAATTAGAAATATAAGCCAGGATTTATGTGTCTCAGTTACAAACCGATCCTGGCTGCCCCTGACACTGCATATTTCCGCTTCATGTTTTCCTGGAGACCAGGGAGCAATTTACTTTGTAAACCAGAGAGATACTCTTTTCCCTTTCCTGTGGCACAATTTAAATGGAAAAAACCACCCAAAGTAACCATTTGCTTATAGTTTTTAAAAATAAAGGCTTCAATTGTATAATTTGTTAGAGCCAATTATTTTATTAAAGAGAGAGACTTCATTACAATATAAAAATAAGTTCTAGCCTAAAAAATAAAGATGAAACCAATGAAAATAAAGCTAATTAACTTTGGCAAATCATATTCTTCCATCAGCTTCACAATCATTTTCAAATGCACAGTCATAGATAGAACAGTTCCTTGAACAGAAATGAAAATCGTGTTTTTATGAGACTCACTAACCTATCTCTGATGACATTTAAGTACTTTCTTAGAGACTTTCGGTGTCTGGTGTATATAGGAAGTAAATAGTAATATAGGAATGGTGTTAATTGCTCTTCATTGCTTTAAATGGTCACAAGATTTCAAATTTTATGATTGCATAAATCATTTTATGAAACTTTCTTTTGCAGATTTAAAGAAGAGGCACAATGTTATCTTCCTTCTAACCATCATTGTAAGTTGAATTCCGATAGACTGTCCAGCATCTTATGCAAATTCACCAGCATTTCATATTCATTACCTTCGCCAACAATATTTTGTTCGAATTTGCTGACACTTTTTCAATGTCCCTAAGGCATATAAGGATAAATCAGTTGCTATAAGGTGTACATTTGTATGGACTAGGAATATTCTCTTTCCTCAGGGGGTAAATAATTCGTGAAGGGTTGTTTCATGCGAGCTGTATTAGGTTTTTAGGTAAGAAAGTGAGAGATGAGAATATTTTCATGCAAAATAGACAATTTGAAACCCTCAGGTTAGGTTTTGAAAACTCTTATTCCCTTAGCTTTAAGGAGGGATAAAGCAGAAGACATTTAGGTGAGCAAAGACCTCCAAAATGTACACTTTAGTTTCACCTTCTCTGTGCCGTTCCTATGCTCTATCTACCAAGCCAAATACTGTTGCTTAGGACACCCAAGGTACAATTAGAGCACCGTTCAATCTCTATTTTAGATAATTTCTTATAAACTGAGTATTAGCCCATGATTGCCCTTTATTTCTAATTACTTTCTTGCTTATTAATATCTTTGTTAATTTAAACGTATGTGCCTGCTTAAATCTCATGGAAACCAAGTCTTAGATAATAGACAAGATATGTTGCCAATGCAAAGTTGCCCACTACAGGTTGGAACTGTTCTTAAAACAAGAAGGTCAAATCCAAAAAAGGACCCATGAACCAAGTTTCCAGGACCCTCTAGTATGCACTGGATACCAATGATTAAACATGAAAGTAATACCGATCTATTTTTATTTTATTTTTTTATACAGCAGGTTCTTATTAGTTATCTATTTTATACATATTAGTGTATACACGTCAATCCCAATCTCCCAGTTCATCCCACCACCACCACCACCCCCGCCACTTTCCCTCCTTGGTGTCCATATGTTTGTTCTCTACATCTGTGTCTCTATTTCTGCCCTGTAAACTGGTTCATCTGTACCATTTTTCTCGATTCCACATATATGCATTAATATACAATATTTGTTTTTCTCTTTCTGACTTACTTTACTCTGCATGACAGCCTCTAGATCCATCCACGTCTCTACAAATAACCCAATTTCATTCCTTTATATGGCTAAGTAATATTCCACTGTATATATGTACTACATCTGTTTTAACCATTCGTCTGTTGATGGTCATTTAGGTTGCTTCCATGACCTGGCTATTGTAAATAGTGCTGCAATGAACATTGGGGTGCATGCGTCTTTTTGAATTATGGTTTTCTCTGGGTATATGCCCAGTAGTGGTATTGCTGGGTCATATGGTAATTCTATTTTTAGTTTTTTAAGGAACCTCTATACTGTTCTCCATAGCGGCTGTATCAATTTACATTCCCACCGATAGTGCAAGAGGGTTCCCTTTTCTCCACACTCTCTCCAGCATTTGTTGTTTGTAGATTTTCTGATGATGCCCATTCTAACTGGTGTGAGGTGATACCTCACTGTAGTTTTGATTTGCATTTCTCTAATAATTAGTGATGTTGAGCAGCTTTTCATGTGCTTCTTGGCCATCTGTATGTCTTCTTTGGAGAAATGTCTGTTTAGGTCTTCTGCCCATTTTTTGATTGGGTTGTTTGTTTTTTTAATATTGAGCTGCATGAGCTGTTTATATATTTTGGAGATTAATCCTTTGTCCATTGATTCGTTTGCAAATATTTTCTCCCATTCTGAGGGTTGTCTTTTCATCTTGTTTATAGTTTCCTTTGCTGTGCAAAAGTTTTTAAGTTTCATTAGGTCCCATTTGTTTATTTTTGGTTTTTTTCCATTTCTCTAGGAGGTGGGTCAGAAAGGATCTTGCTGTGATTTATGACACACAGTGTTCTGCCTATGTTTTCCTCTAAGAGTTTTATAGTGTCTGGCCTTACATTTAGGTCTTTAATCCATTTTGGGTTTATTTTTGTGTATGGTGTTAGGGAGTGTTTTAATTTCATTCTTTTACATGTAGCTGTCCAGTTTTCCCAGCACCTCTTATTGAAGAGACTTTTTCTCCCTTGTATATCCTTGCCTCCTTTGTCATAGATTAGTTGACCATAGGTGCGTGGGTTTATCTCTGGGCTTTCTATCCTGTTCCATTGATCTGTATTTCTGTTTTTGCGCCAGTACCATATTGTCTTGATTACTGTAGCTTTGTAGTATAGTCTGAAGTCAGGGAGACTACCAATCTCTTATGGTTCAAAAATTTCATTGGATAATGGCATCTTCCTTGGGTTCAATAATACAATGGCTTCAAACACTATGGCTGCCAACTCTTCAATTAACAGATTGATGAATATATTGAAAAACTGGGCTGTTCTCAAGTGGCAATCCCACTAATGGATATTACGCTTGATAAATTAATTCTGAGGCTTAACTTCAGTGTAGAGTGGAAAACAATGAGAAAATCAAAGAGAAAACAAAAAGAAAATGACAATAGCACAAAATACAGATTTCAAAGAACTGCCTTGTAGCCTCTCCTATAGAAGAGGACAAGAAGAAATAGACATTTCCAGAAACGTGGCACATGATATAAGATGACCACCTCATCACTTTGCCTTGACTGGCATGGAATGTCACCTCGCACATACAGATGACTTTGGTGCAAAAGCTTTTTGCTCATGATGGTTTTACTGCTATCCGTGCAGGATACACTCAATTACATGTGATGACCATGTGCTTTTTCCATAGCAGCGTCTATAAGAATGTTTAATTTGGATTTTCCAGAACAACAACCTAATGGCTAACAGGGCCTCACATCCTTTCCCACCAAGTGGTGTCCAGGGAACCCTATTCCTGACTGTGGTTGATAACTGACCACTAGGTTTAATATTTCCCCAATTTCTTTACTTTTCTTATTCCACTTTTTTTTTTTCCTTTTTTCAACTGCGTGTCATATACAGATTGGGGTAAAACACTTCACAACTTATTTCTGGTTTAATATTTCTCATTTTCAAATGTGCTTTTCAGACTTTAATTAAACCTAGTCTCCCTAAGGGGCTACTAGGAAGCACTGTTTTTTCTGCTTTCCAGAAGGGGACAAAGAAAAAGCAATAATGACTTCAGACAGTAAAAGTGGACAGGGACAGTAAAAAAGAAACTCTCCTGACTGCTTCTGAATTTAGAAGCTTTGCAGCCTTTCCTCAGACCTCAGTTCACACTAGTAAGCCTTTTAGGGAAATCTGTTTCCTTGAGGAGGTTGATAGGTATTATATTGTATTTCATAATATGAGAAGAAAAATCATTACTTAATTTCTTATAGGTGTAACATCACATATAAATTAAAATATAAGAAAAATGTTTACCTTCAGCTTATTTGCTTAGACAAAAAAATCATTTTTATTTATTATGAAGTAATAAAATTATTATTTTTCATTTTTAGGCAAAATTCATTCATGATTAGGCCAAAAATAATTATAATTTGACGTACTGGCCCTTAAGTCATATAATTTGATAATCCTGTATAGTTAGAATTTATTGAGACTATTTAAAATATAACCATTTTGTCTTTAAAATGCACACATTAAGTGGACATAAAACAGTTAAACAACAAAACCTCAACAAGGTAGCCACTGGTTAGTTTTGACTGCATTTACTGAGGCCAAAGAGTACATCTGCAAGCAGTATATAGAAAACATCTTAGAAAACTTTTTGGGGAGATAATAAGTAGCTCCTTGAGGAAGCACTTATTCTTTCTTCCAAATTCCACAGCAAGATTTTACTTTTTTTTTTTTTTTTTTTTTTGGTTCACGGGCCTCTCACTGTTGTGGCCTCTCCCGTCGTGGAGCACAGGCTCCGGACGCGCAGGCTCAGCGGCCACGTATCACGGGCCAGGCCGCTCCGTGGCATGTGGAATCTTCCCGGACCGGGGCATGAACCCGTGTCCCCTGCATCGGCAGGCGGACTCTCAACCACTGCACCACCAGGGAAGCCCCAAGATTTTACTTTTAAAGGCAGATGCTGTAGGTCTTTTTTTGCAGAGAAGGCAAAAGAGTTCCCCTCTTTGAGGTGTACTGCTGCACAAATCTTTTTAACAACTAACAGGAACAGAAGGAACAAGGTACAGAAACCAAACTGATGAAGACACTCTCATCTAAAGTTTGTATTTTACTCACTGCAGACAAAGACATAAAAAAATGAGAATGTTCTCCAGTTATCACATCAGAAAGAAAACATTCTAGTATGGACCAGTTCGGAATGGATGGAGGACCAGGAATGACAGAATCAAGTGGTAAAGAAAGCACAGGATGTGGGCAAGACCAGGTGAGAACCAGTTTCCTCTGTCAGCCATGCCCTGCTATAGTGTGCATTACGGTCGACTCGTCACTATCCTTTCCTCCCACCAGATGATCAGTCTAGGCTAACTGGACTAGGAGCCTTGCCAGCTCCTAGTTTAGGCATGGGTTTGTGACCCAATGAGAAAAAATCTGCTGAGGGTTTTCTGGGCAAGGTTTTCTCACTCTTATGAAAGAGTTAGAGGAAAATATGGATTTTCTGCTTTCATACTCAACCAAACCTACACTCAGAAGTTGGCAGAGTGGATGGAAAGAACTTCAGTATTTGATGAAGTTGTTGAATTACTAAATCAGCCAGTATTGAATCCTACCCTACTTCTGGACTTCCATTTATGTGAAATAACGTTTCCCTATGTTCAAGCCAGTTTAAATCAGAGTTTTCTGTTAACTATTAACCAAGAATTTTCTAATTGATATAATTAATGAGGAAGATTGGGTATTTCACCAAAACTCTTGCATGGCACTATTTATATTTGCATTTATATTTACATTTACATTTACATTTATATTTTTTGGCCACGCCACACGGCTTGTGGGATCTTAGTTCCCCAATCAGGGATTGAACCCAGGCTATGGCAATGAAAGCACAGAGTCCTAACCACTGAATGGCCAGGGAATTCCCTCGCCTGGCTATATTTTAAGTATGGTTTCCATAGTGTATGTTTATACCTAAGTTGACTGAGCTTAGTTTATTCCACAATTTGGGTTCTCTTCTCAACTCTTAGTGATCTTTCTCAAGTCCTAACTCAAGAATCCTTTTATAGGGGGTTCCCTGGTGGAGCAGTGGTTGAGAGCCCGCCTGCCAATGCAGGGGACGTGGGTTCGAGCCCTGGTCTGGGAAGATCCCACATGCCACGGAGCAGTTGGGCCCGTGCGCCACAACCACTGAGCCTGTGCTCTGGAGCCCTGGAGCCACAACTACTGAGCCTGCGTGCTACAACTACTGAAGCCCGTGCACCTAGAGCCCGTGCTCAGCAATGAAGAGTAGCCCCCGCTCGCCGCAACTCGAGAAAGCCCGCAAGCAGCAACAAAGACCCAGTGCAGCCAAAACAAAAATTAATTAAAAAAAAAAAGAATCCTTTTATATGTTGTTTGGTAGAAAGGTATGTGAACTAATTGACTCCAGATGTCTTTGCAGCCAAGATTTGGTGTTCAGAAAGGGAGGGTAAGCAAGCAGCATCAGTTGCAGAACAATGCTTGTAACATCTGTGAATATGTCAAATATTATCCCTTTGAGATTATTTTACAAATGCACTAATAAAGATGTCATCCACTAGCAAATTTGATATTCCTAATAATATGACTGGAAAAATAAGTAGAATTTATAAAGAATTTCTTTATTCTTCCCCTCAATCTTCCATCATTTGATGACTGTTTTATTAATGACTTAACATGTTCTCCATTCTATGTTGGCAATTGAGAGCTAAGCATTCACTATGGATGTCAATATTCATATTGCTGGGATTAGAAAGAGTGAGTATTAAAGAACAGTCCTATTATTCCAGGGATCTGCAAGCCAATATTTCTGAAAATGAAAAGTTACATGTCTTTCAGAAAGAATATCTTTGGGTTAAAATTTGACTTTTTAGAGTAGCTTGGCAAGAGCACTGCTACAATAGTGCAGAGTCTATGGGAGGTTTGAATAGTAACATGAAGTAGGATGGCCTCTAACCTAGGATTTCTTACAACCTATGGGGTCCCTTTTTATGAGTCTCAGGAGTCCTCTGTCCTTTTGCCAGGACTCTTTTGTCCTTAGTTTAACTTTAGTAATAGCCCACAGGTAACAAAGGGGGCTATATAGTAGGGGAGATATTAATTCTTGCACCTAGCATTCTTTTCTTTTATATTTATACTCTTTCTATCGTGCTTTAGTGCACCTAAGTGCACCTTACAGTGCCTCCAAACTATTGCAACCTCTTGACCTCAGTTACTTCCCACTTAAAATAAATCTCATCTTTCTGTCCAAGTTGCCTTTCTTGCCCATAGTTCTGATTTATTATCCTCATGACAGCCAGAATGATTCTTTAAAAATATTTGCATGGTAGACCATTTTCCATCATCTTACTCTCAAGCTTTCTGTATCCTTATATTAAGGATGTTCTTCTTGTAAGCAACATGTAATTAGGTTTTGTGTGGTTTTTTTAAAATATTTATTTATGTATTATTTATTGTTGGCTGTGTTGGGTCTTCATTACTGCACGCGGGCTTCCTCTAGTTGCGGCGAGCAGGGGCTACTCTTCATTGCGGTGCGCAGGCTTCTCATTACGGTGGCTTCTCTTTGTTGCAGAGCATGGGCTGTAGGCGTGCAGGCTCAGTAGTTGTGGCACACGGGCTTAGTTGCTCCGCGGCATGTGGGATCTTCCTGGACCAGGGCTCGAACCCATGTGCCCTGCATTGACAGGCGGATTCTTAACCACTGCGCCACCAGGGAAGTCCCCTAGGTTTTGTTTTCTTATCCAGTTTGACAACTTTTATACTCTAATTGGAACATTTAGTTCACTTACATTTAATATAATTATCGATATATTTTGCTTTATATCTGTCATCATAATATTTGCTTTCTTTCTGTTTCTTCTGTTCTATGTTCTGTTTTCTCTCATTTCTTGTCATCTTTTGGATTTATTTTATTAGTAGTAGTATTCTAATTTCTTCCCTCTATTAGCTTAGAAGTTATACATTCTTTTATTATTCTTTTACTGCAGGATTACAATATTAGCTTACCAAAGTCTAACATTAATTGGTATTTTTACCCTCTTACCAGACAGAAGTCTTAGAAACTTTTAACTTTATTTATCCTTCTTCTGACTTATTGTTGTATTTTAATTTCATGTTTAATGAAACTTGCACAAGAAATTATTATTTTATACAGTCAATATTTATGTTATCCACATATTTACCCTTCTCATTGTTCTTTATTCTGTCCTACATCTCTAGGCCTCTGGGCTTTCATCTGGGATCATTTTCTTTCTGTCAAAAAAAATCTAAATCTAGATCTATCTCCTTTGCATTTTCTTTACTGTGAATCTGCTAATATGAATTTTATCAATTTTTGCTTGTCTGGATATTTATTTCAGCTTCATTCTTTTTTTATATATGTATATATTTATTTATTTATTTATTTTTGGCTACGTTGGGTCTTCGTTGCTGCGTGCGGGCTTTCTCTAGTTGCGGTGAGCGGGAGGCTACTCTTCGTTGCGGTGCTCAGGCTTCTCTTTGCGGTGTCTTCTCTTGTTGCAGAGCACGAGCTCTAGGTGTGTGGGCTTCAGTAGCTGTGGCACATGGGCTCAGTAGTTGTGGCTCACAGGCTCTAGAGCGCAGGCTCAGTAGTTGTGGTGCACAGACTTAGTTGCTCCGTGGCATGTGGGATCTTCCCAGACCAGGGCTCGAACCCGTGTCCCCTGCATTGGCAGGCGGATTCTTAACCACTGCACCACCAGGGAAGTCCCGGTACCAATAGATTTTGATCAATGTGTGTCTTTCCCATTAGAATGTAACCTCCAAGAAGGTAGAAGCCATGTCTGTTTTGCTCCCATTGTATTCAGAGCACCTTAGCATAGTGTGTAGGGCATAGTAGGTGTTCATTAAATATTTGTTGAAAGAAGGAGGAATTTAACCTTTACTGAACACCTGTTATATACCAGGCAGTGCAGTAAGCACTTTGCAAATATAATTTTATTGACTTTTCATAACAAACAAATGTGTTAAGAATTCTATCTCCTTTTCACAGATGAGATAAAGTTTGAAGAAGAGAAATAATTTCACCAAGTTCACACAGTCAGATATGGATGTAGGGTGTGACCTATAACCTCTGCCTCCATAGTAAATGCTCAGTTTATTCTGCCACATTTATGTTGACCAGGTGGGCTGTTCCCTGGCTTCCTCTGATAACAGGTTGGCTGATTTCATGAAAAGATGGAAATAGTAAATAATAGATTAATATCCTTTCAATGGCAAATTCCTGAAGTTTTAATGAAAGAAATTAATTTATAGCCACTAAATTCTAGGTATAATGTAGGCAGCTGAATGAGCTAGTAGTTTAGAAGAGATACATTCAGGAATATATCGTCAAAAATCAAACCATGTAGACATTTTTCCTACTCAGCTAACATCAGTTGCCCACAAAGATCAGTTGTTTAGGTGATACCATTTTTTTTTTTTTTTTTTGCAGTACGCGGGCCTCTCACTGTTGTGGCCTCTCCCGTTGTGGAGCACAGGCTCCGGACGCGCAGGCCCAGCGGCCATGGCTCACGGGCCCAGCCGCTCCGCGGCATGTGGGATCTTCCTGGACCGGGGGCACGAACCCATGTCTCCTGCATCGGCAGGCGGACTCCCAACCACTGCACCACCAGGGAAGCCCTAGGTGATACAATTTTGATATTAGGGTCTCTAGTAAAGAAGCTAGCACAATGACAAAAGTTCCAACCAAGATAACAAATACATTTTAAAGGGCAAGGAAAAGGAAGAGGCAAGAAAGACAGAGAAGATAAAGGAGAAGAGAAGAGAGGAAAACATATACAAAAGGAGAAGAAACAGAGTAAAATGGAAAGGGGAGAGAATGGTACCCATTTGGTTTTTTGCTGTTATTTTGGGGTTATTTCTTTTAGTTTTCAGTCCACGCTCTTTCAGTAGTAGCGTCCTCCACTTACCCTTTGGGATTACATCCTCCCTTTTGGATATGTAATCTGGTGGGACTGTTGTTCAGAAGGGGGCTGCCTTCCCTGGGCCAAGGCAAGAAGAGTTGACCATAGCTAAACCACTCAAATGCTCTCTTCCTGGAATCTGAATCATTCCTTCTAGATGCAGCTGTTGAGATGTTCATGCCGTGGAGACTCACGTGAGGGGCCCGGTTCAGTCCTTTCCAACACTGGATCTTCAGCCTTCTCTCCTCAACCCTTTGAGCTTCCCCAATTTGCCCAATAAATTCCTTTCTTACTTAAGTTTACCAGAGGCAGTTACTGTTGCTTGCAGCCAAAGAACTCTACCTGACAGAGTCAAGGAAGAAGGTAAGTGAAAATAAATGTGGAAATTAAGATCTGGAGTGAGATCCACTGAGCATATATTTTCAGATCCTAAAACAGTAGGTACTGGGGACAAACAATTCTGGTTTAAACCTGGAAAAAAATGTGCAACTTAGCGTTCAATCATCTCAGCTCTCTAGGAGCAAATATAATCACACTGTAAAGTAGCAGAGGGTTTCCAAAAGGTGAGAGTAATATTCTTTTTCAAGGATAACCTACTGTAAGATTGACATCACAATTTCGAGTAATGAAAAGAGAATGTGTCTCCTGAAAGGCAGAGGTTTAGCTCTGTTTTTACTGTGTAAGATCTTTGTGTCTTTGATGATTTCACATCTTTGGCATGACTAAAGGATTTTTCAATTCAAATCAAACTCCTTCAACTTAGCTAGTCCCTCCCACTTCCCCTGACTGGCCCCCTGGGATTCTTTCTTTTCACTGCAGAGGATTAAATTCCCTGTGAAAGCCTTGAAGGCAACAGACATCTGTACTAGAAATGAGATACAAAACTGTCCAAAAAGAGAGAAGCAATCCCAAAGCTTAAGTGAGAAAATAATTGAACTCTTATTCATACTGGAAAAAAGTGTGGTTCCAAACTGAGTTTTTTATTGACGTTTTTTGTGAGGAAAGTATCATCATTTTTGAATAAGAAACTGTTATTCTTCTACTTTACCAAAGATGCTAAGTTTTGCATGCTTAAAACACCACACAAACATCTCCGTAGAGAATGGCTTGCTGCCAATATCTGGTGAGCACACCAGACTTTCAAAACAGCCCAGTTATACCAGCTCTGTATGGGTGGGTGAGCGATTCAAGATAGAAGGCTGAATTAGAACTCAGTCCTAATCCTGCTTGGGATGCTGGTTTTATTGGGTCATAGCTTGGTTGATCAGAAGACAACCCCACATGCCTACAGTAGCACAGATCCATTGCTCCCTCCTCAAGCTACACACACGAAAGGCACAGTGCTGTTTGCAATGTGAAACATCACATGTGATGAGTACAAATAAAAAGGACCAACAGAGCACACTGTAGACCTTAACTATTACCTTGTTATTTTATCAGTCCTTACTCTCTCCACCTCAAGTATGGAATATCTTACATTAAATTTATATTCTTGCAATTGGTGTGTGGAGTCATAAATTGTGCCAAACTACATTGATTGCCAGTTTAGACATGATGATCAAGGGGTTCATATACGAGTGATATATTATCAGAACTGTATTGTCTCAACTTTCATCTGTTAATCTACAAGCTCATCAGAAGCTTGAGGCTGGATATAATGGAATATGATTCAATGGACAAGAATTGAGCTCCAGATATTAACTCTCATAAAATAGCCCCTTTAAAATGTCTTTTCTTTATGTTTATTTGCCATGGGATTTTTTTTTTTTTTTTTTGGTTTTAGTTTTGCTCACACATTTTTGCTCTGTGTGACAAAATTGAGCTTGGGGGAAAAAAATCACAGAGGTTATTATGTCAGGGCTCCCAAAGGGTTAGATGACCCTTCAGTAAAAAACCTAAGGGTTCTGTGTTTTTCTTATAGTTGCTCAGGCTTTAATTCTACTGAAAAGTGACTGGAAAAGCCATTCTATGAAACGACTCTTTAATATTTGATAAACGAGTCAGTCTGATGGGCCTATATTGTCACATCAGTCATGCTTCTCAGCTAAGACTGCATATTTTCACATGGGATGGTCATTAAGCAAACCTTTCAAGATGACAGGAATTCAGTTACTCTGTCTCATTTCCCAGAAGGAAGAATAATGGAATAAAATCTGGAGAGTTAAAAGGAAAAGGAAAGTGTGTTGCACACACACACACACACAACACTTCTTTCTAACGTATGTCTTTGCAACATAATTTGTCACAAAGAGCTACATACGAAGTGAATAGGAGACATGTATTCCTAAATCCTCATGACACTTCAATGAGATAGCAGGAGAATATTATTATTTCACCCTTAATGATTGGGAAAATTGAGGCAAAGGGCTGCTGAAAAATATATTGAATATTACACTATTAATCTGAATTAAAAGACCGGAACTTGCTCAAATAACCTAGTTTGGGGAAATGAACGTAAGATGGGGAGTGAAATGGACAATATAGACACCAGATAGCTTCCATCTGGATCCAGATGTTATTTCCATTCTACTCTAAGTAGCACTGCTTTTAACCACAGACTAAGAGAGCCCTGGTCTCTCCCTGGAGAAATCAAACCGTCAGACTTCTCCCCTGGATTGCTCCCCCCGATCACACACTCCCACACTCATGCTCTGTACACAAACCTACCAGCTGCCCACCAGAAACAGCTGTCTCAAGACAGGTCTGTCAAGGGAAGTCTTTCTATGGATGTACAACCGCTGGCAGCAGCAGGAACCCTTCACCAAAATTGTTCCTTTGGCCTCAGTTCCAACTTTTGGCTCTGACCCAGATAATACATACATACCCACTGTAGAAAACATAAAAAATACACAGAAATCTTTTTTAAAAAATCACTCATAATCTCACTACCCATGCGTGCCACAACTACTGAAACCTGTGCACCTAGAGCCGGTGCTCCACACCGAGAGAAGATGCTGCAATAAGTCTGTGCACCACAATGAAGAGTAGTCCCTGATGACCGCAACTAGAGAAAGCCCGCGCACAGCAACAACGATCCAATGCAACCAAAAAAAAAAAAAAAAAAAAAAAAAATCTCACTACCCAGAGGGATGTCTGACAATATTTTGATATTGTGTTAAAAAAAAAAGTTTAAATATTCATTTGGGTTCACACTGTACTTGGAATTTTGAGTCCTGCTTTACTTTTTTTAAACTTAACTTTATATTGTGAACATTTCTCTATGTCATAAAAACATTCTTTGTAATCACCACATACATCTAGTCCATAAAAAATAATGATTATAGAGATCAAGGAGAAACCACAAAACCGAAGGAGAAAATAGTAAACAATCTCAAAGTTGAAGATGAAAGAATGATCATTCCAATTACTGATTTTCAAATCCTAAAGGTTATGGGGGAAAATGTTCAAGAAAAAATTAGAAACTAGTAAAAAAGGAATGAAGCTACTTTGATAAACGTATAAAATAGCTAAAAGATAGTTGTTAGCAAAGACATAACATATAAATACCAAGAAAATAACTTTTATTGTGCAGCACCAAATTATATTGGTGAGGTTAATGTAGTTTTACTAAATAATAAAAGGGAAATGCCTACATTTTAAAAAGATGCCTAGAGAAACTATGCATAAAGGAGCTCATTAACTCATGATATTCCTAACATGGCATTGCAGGTTCTAACAGATTCCCTACATGAGTTCTGCGAGGACTTAGAAAAAGAGGTGGGCAGTATGTTAATGGCAGAACTGTCCAACTCCTCCCCCCACACCCCACCAAAGATCATTCACAAGAACAAAAACAACAACCAAAAGTGGTAATATTTAATCTCTAGCAAAATATTTTGTGTCATTGGAGATTGATCCTGATACTACCAGCCCCTCCCTTTTGCTTCAGAGCATCTCTCACTTCCCAATTACATCCACGGGGGTGGGCTGGACCTGGGCTAGAGCTGGGAGGAAAGAGCTCAGTTAAGGGACCTGGAGAAGACTGCGATTTATTGCTAAGATGATGGGCTTGAGTCTGACAGAACTACATTCCAATCCGAGGTTGTCACTTCTAGCTCTGTCACCTGGGCAAGTGACCCAAACTGTCTGCAGTTCCCTTTCCACATTTATATAGTATAGGTAATAAAATCTGTTTCTCACAGATGTTTCATGAAAGTTGGTTATTGTCATTTATATTTCATTTTCATGTTTTCACATATTTCTACTTCCCCTTTTTTGACCATGGAATTGTAGCTCATTTCAACAGTGGTTCTGGCTTCTTCTTGTTTGTTTCAACTTCATTAATAATACACTGGACTTGGGGCTTCCCTGGTGGCACAGTAGTTGAGAGTCCGCCTGCCGATGCAGGGGACACGGGTTCGTGCCCCGGTCCGGGAAGATCCCACATGCCGCGGAGCGGCTGGGCCCGTGAGCCATGGCCGCTGAGCCTGCGCGTCCGGAGCCTGTGCTCCGCAACGGGAGAGGCCACAATGGTGAGAGGCCCGCGTACCGTAAAAAAAAAAAAAAAAAAAAAAAGTACACTGGACTTGTGTTATGGTAAGCCAGCAGGATTCTGTCCATCCCAGGACTTGTCATCTGATGTTTAATAAAGCTCATAGGTGGCACTAATACTACTCTTTAAACATTCATTAAACAAAAATTCCCTAAATAAACTTTTTATTGAGAGCCTAATATGTGCTAAGCAGTATGCCAAATGATATGGCTAGAAATTAATAAATCCTGGCTGGATAAGAAGGTGAAAAAATTGTCTAAATATATTTAGAAAAAGGCTTAGGCAAATATTTTAAAAATGTATCATAGATGAGGCTAACAAAAAAGTCGAATTCTAGTTGTAATATGATTTAAAGACAATGTTGGTTTAATTTCAAGAAGCTTTCTGATAGGGTAAAGAATATGAATTAAGAAACTGGAAAAGCAAAGTGGAGTAGTAATCAGGAGACTTTATTTTCAACCCATGCATTAGCTATACTATTTTGAGCAAGGCATTTAATTTTTCTGGACCTTAGTTTCTTTATCTGTAAAACAGAATTCAGGGATTACAAACTAAAATTTAAAAAAATACTCTCCTAAAGAACTCATGGGGCTTCCCTGGTGGCGCAGTGGTTGAGAGTCCGCCTGTCGATGCAGGGGACATGGATTTGTGCCCTGGTCCGGGAAAATCCCACATGCCGCGGAGCGGCTGGGCCCGTGAGCCATGGCCGCTGAGCCTGAGCGTCCGGCGCGTGTGCTCCGCAATGGGAGAGGCCACAACAGTGAGAGGCCCGCGTACCGAAAAAAAAAAAAAAAGAACTCATGGATTCAAGAGAAATCACGAAAGAAATTATAAAATATTTTTATATGTAAAACAACGTATCAAATCTTGTGGGTAATTAGAAAGGTAATGGTAATTGGAATGAAATGCATATATGTAGATGAATTTATTTAAAATATAAGAGATTGAAAATGATTGAGCTACATGTGCAATTCAAAAAGCTAGGAAAAAACAAAGTAGAAAAGGAAAATTATGAAATTAACCATGGAAATTAAAGAAACAGAAAAAATAATAAAAATATAGATTATCAGCAATACCAAAGGCTGGTTTTTGGAAATAATCCAGACAAGGCAATTTATGGAAAGAAAGTAATGGGCCAATCTCACGAATTTAGATGCAAAATTTCTAAATTAAATACTAACAAATCACATGCAAAAATGTATAAGAAATACATTGTGATCAGAGGTGCAGCCATTATGGAAAGCGATATGGAGGTTCCTCCACAAATTAGAAATAGGATTGCCATATGATCTAGCAACCCCATTTCTGGGCATATATCCAAAAGAATTCAAAGCAGGATCTCAAAGATATATTTGCACACCCACGTTCATTTCAGCCCTATTCACAATAGCCAAGAGGTGGAAGTAACTCAAACGTCCAAAAACAGATGAATGGGTAAAGGAAACGTGGTATATATATACGATGGACTACTATGCAGCCTTAAAAAAGGAAGGAAATCTTATCACATACTACAACATGGATGAACCTTGAGAATACTGTGCTAAATGAAATAAGCTAGTCACAAAAAGATGATACCATATGATTTCACTCATATGAAGTATCTAAAGTAGTCAAAACCATAAAATCGGAAAATAGAAAGGTGGTTACAAGAGCTGGTGTGAGGACAGTAGTAGAATTAGTGTTCAGTGGGTATAGAGTTTGAGAGTTGCAACATGAAAAAGTTGTAGAGGTCTGCTGTACAACAATGTGAATATACTAAACACTTCGTAGCTGTACACTTAAAAATGGTTAAGATAGTAAACTTAATCTTATGTGTTTTTTACCACAACTTAAAAAAACCAGCAAGACCTGGAAGCAACCTAAATGTCCATGGATAAAGAAGATGTATGTATGTATATATATATATATATATATATATATATATAAAATGGAATACTACTCAGCCATAAAAATGAATGAAATAATGCCTTTGCAGCAACATGGATGGACCTAGAGATTATCATACTAAGTAAGTCATAAAGAGAAAGGCAAATATCATATGATATCACTTACATGTAGAATCTAAACTATGACACAAATGAACTTATTTACAAAACAGAAACAGACTCACAGACATAGAGAACAGAATCGTGGTTGCCAAGGGGGAAGGGGCAGTGGGGGAGGGATGGACAGAGAGTTTGGGGTTAGCAGATGCAAACTATTATATATAGGATGGTTAAACAACAAAGTCCTACTGTATCACACAGGGAACCATATTCAATATCCTATAATAAACCATAATGGAAAAGAATACCAAAAAGTGTGTGTGTGTATATATATATATATATATATACACACACTCAGACACTGGAGGGAAATGATCTGGGTTCCAGTCCCAGTTCTACCACTTATCTATGTAACCTTGGGTAAATTACTTTTCTTTAGTTTCTTATCAAAATTAGGATAAGTATAGACCGTTAAAAACAAAGAAAAAACACTGTGACCAAGTAAGGTTTATCCCAATACCTGTTGGTCTAAAATCCACCATATTAACAGATAAAAGGATCAATAAATACAGGAAAACTTTGTTAAAAATCAACACTTGAAATATTCTTCTCTATGATTTATGTGGCTTTTCTTTCTCTTCCTTTAGGTCTCTGCTCAAATGTTGACTTATCAGTGAGGCCTTTTGGGACCATCCTGCATACACTAACACCCGCCCACCCTGCCATTCTCTAACCCTGCTCTATATTTCTTCATAGCAGTACTTCCCAGGCATAAAGATAATGGAAGAAATCACAAAGATAAAATAGAGAAATTTGACTACTTAAAAATGTAAAACTTCCTTATGGAGAACAGTATGGAGGTTCCTTAGAAAACTAAAAATAGAACTACCATATGACCCAGCAATCCCACTACTGGGCATATACCCAGAGGAAACCATAATTCAAAAAGAGACATGCACCCCAATATTCATTGCAGCACTATTTACAATAGCCAAGACATGGAAACAACCTAAATGTCCATCAACAGAGGAATGGATAAAGAAGATGTGGTACATTTATACAATGGAATATTACATAGCCATAAAAAGGAATGAAACCGGGTCATTTGTAGAGACACGGATGGACCTAGAGTCTGTCATACAGAGTGAAGTAAGTCAGAAAGAGAAAAACAAATATTGTATATTAATGCATATATATGGAATCTAGAAAAATGGTATAGATGACCTTATTTGCAAAGCTGAAGTAGAGACACAGATGTAGAGAACAATGTATGGATACCAAGGGGGAAAGGGGGTGGGTGGAAGGAATTGAGAGATTGGGATGGACATATATACACTATTGATACCATGTATAAAATAGATAACTAATGAGAACGTACTGTATGGTGCAGGGAACTCTACTCGATGCTCTGTGGTGACCTAAATGGGAAGGAAATCCAAAAAAGAGGGGATATATATGTACATATAGCTGATTCACTTTGCTGTACAGTAGAAACTAACACAACATTGTAAAGCAGATATACTCCAATAAAAATTTTTTAAAAAGTCAAATCACTATGTCGTACACCTAAAACTAGCATAATATGATACATTAACCACATTGCAATAAAAATTAAAAATAAATAAATTAAAAATTTAAATTTTTTATTGGCGTATACTTGATTTATAATACTGTGTTAATTTCAGGTGTACAGCATAGTGATTCAGTATTTTTGCAGATTATATTCCACTATAGGTTTTTACAAGATAATGGGTATAATTACCTATGCTGTACAGTATACCCTTTAAATTAAAATTTTTAAAAATAAAAATGACTGGAGCTATCTTCGGTGCTATGACTTAAAAAACAAACAACTGTAAATGGAGTGTAACCTTTAAAAATTGTACAAAAAATAAAATTCTTTTAAAAAGCCCACTCCAACTATTAAGATTTACCCAGAAAAGAATTCTAAGCCTGTTTTTTAACAAAACATTTTCCTTTTTATAATTAAAAAAAAATACACATTAAAACACTTTCCAAGGTCACTTATTTTGATATATTCCCCAAATGAAAATTACATATAAATAGCATCTCAAACTCTCTGACAACACTCCCTGAGAAGTTAGGTCACATTAGTTCGCTCCGTTCTGTCTTTGCTAACTCTACCTCACTTCTTTCAAATCAAACTGATATGGTTAAAAATGACATGCCTGAAAGGTCCTTATGTTCACTTTTACTGTATATATTATATCAACTTTATGAAATAAATAATTCACAAAATATTGCAATCCAAAAAAAAAGTAAAACTTCTTGATGCCAAAAAACCATAATAAGCAAAATTAATAGCCAAGTTTAAAAACAGGGGAAAATATTTATCATCAATATAACTGGAGAAAGGGAATGAGTTCATAAGTACAAATAAGAAATTTTTTTAGCAGGAAAAAGTGAGAAAAGGACATGGACAGATCAATCCATTTACAGAACATGAATTGATTAAATTTTTGAAAAAAGATCAACCTCACAAGCATTCTAAGAAATGCAAAATTTAAAGAGATGCTTTTTTAAAAACAAAAATCTTTGGAATAAAATGATTTTAAAAGGAATACAACTCCATGTGGTAAAACAGGTCCTCATGTCCTGCTGGTGAGAATATAAAATGATGCATATTTTCTTACATTAGTTATGCATTGCTGAGTAACATGTTACTACTAAACTTAGTAGCTCAAGGCCACCAATGAACATCTATCATTTCACAGTTTCTGTGGGTCGGGATCCAGGAACTGCTTACCTTGACACTCAGGAAGGGCAGTCTGTAGCTGGGGATGGTCATTGCAGGTTCAAGCAGGGGAGGAGAACCTACTTTTAGGCTCACTCACGTGGCTGTTGGCTGGCCTCAGTGGCTAATGGCTATTGGCCAACAAGCTCAGTTCCTTGCCATGTGGAGTTCCCCATTGGCTGCCGGCGTATACCTAAAACATGGCAGCTGGCGGCTCTCAGGGCCAGTGACCTGAAAGAGCGTCCAAGACAGAAGCCACAGTGTCTTTTATAACCTAACCTTGCGGGTGACCTGTCATCACTCTGCTGTATTCTCTTGGTCACACAAATCAATGCTGGTAAAATATGGATCAGGACTACATAAGGGTATGAAGACCAGGAAGCAGGGACCACTGGGGGCTCTCTTGAAAGCTGGTTACCACATTTTTTAAAAGCAAGTTGTCAATATTTAAAAGTTTATACCTACCCCTTCGTCCAGTAATATTAATTACTGTTCTAGCAATTTATTATAAGAGAATAACCATATATGTGGACAAATATTATGCCCAAGCGTGTTTACTATAGCACTTTGATAATAATAAAATATGGAAATAATTTAAATGTGTAATAATAGAGGTTTTTTTTTTTTCTTTTTGCGGTACGCGGGCCTCTCACTGTTGTGGCCTCTCCCGTTGCGGAGCACAGGCTCCGGACGCGCAGGCTCAGCGGCCATGGCTCATGGGTCCAGCCGCTCCGCAGCACGTGGGATCTTCCCGGACCGGGGCACGAACCCGTGTCCCCTGCATCGGCAGGCAGACTCTCAACCACTAGCTCCACCAGGGAAGCCCAACAGAGGATTTATTGATCAAACAAATGGTAATAGTATATGATGGACTACTATGTATCCATCAAGAGTGATTTTGAAGAATTTTCATATAATGGGAAAATGATGATATAATGCTTTTTTTTGAAAGGCAGGGCATAAACATTTGTATAGAATATACTTACTATGTAAACATTAAAATGCATACATAATTATGTTTTAAAAAGATTGGGTATACTTTAATGCAGTGAGAAGACAAAATAACACATATGTAATATTCCAAGCACTCACCGTCCTACTCCACCAAAAAAGTTTAACCTGTGTCTCATTATGAAGAAATAATCAAACAAATCTAGCTTGTGGGACATATTGCAAAATGATGGGGCTGCAATCTTTAAAAATGTCAGTGGTAGGAAAGACAGAAAAAGACTAGAGAATTGCTTCCAATTAAAAGAAGATGCAATGGATTTTCCTCGATTAACTTTTGGATTTTTTTTTTAAGGTATATTAGAACAGTACCTGAGGAAATTCGAACATGGACTTTATATTAGATAACAGCATTGTATCAACGTTATATTTCCCGAATGTGATCATACTATTATGATTATGGAGAAGACTGTTATTGTACTTAGGAGATCCATGCTAAGGTCTTTAGAGTTGAAGTGTCATGCAGATAACTCTTGCGTGTATATGTGTGCGTGTGTGTGTATGTGTGTGAGTGTGTGTGTTAACAATTGGTAAATCTAGGTGAAGGGTACCAAGTGTTCATCTTACTATTCTTGCAATTTTTCAAATGATTTGAAAGTTGAAGAAAATAATCTTTTAAAAGTAAATACAGGGCTTCCCTAGTGGCGCAGTGGTTAGGAATCCGCCTGCCAATGCAGGGGACACAGGTTCGAGCCCTGGTCCGGGAAGATCCCACATGCTGCGGAGCAACTAAGCCCGTGCGCCACAACTACTGAGCCTGCGCTCTAGAGCCTGCGAGGCACAACTACTGAAGCCCATGCGCCTAGAGCCTGTGCTCTGCAACAAGAGAAGCCACCACAATGAGAAGCCCGCGCATGGCAATGAAGAGTAGCCCCTGCTCGCCGCAACTAGAAAAAGCCCGCGCGCAGCAATAAAGACCCAATGCAGCCAAAAAAAAAAAAAAAAAAGAAGTAAATGCAACCCTAGAATCGAGATAGTAAGAACAGCTTTATTTTGGAGTAAAATTAAGACAAACGTTTACACTTTTCTGTAGTTACACATTTTCAGGATTTTAACATGCTAAGCCTGTTATTTTAATAATTGGCTAATAATAAATGTTGTATAAAAAGACAGATTTTTCCTCGTTAGGAATGTCCACTTGAGTTTTTGTACCTTATTCTATAATTCTTTAACTGACTTTATTTAACAAGGCAGAAATTTTGCCTTGAAACTGTAGTAAGATGACTAGGAGACAACATACACAACAGCCATATATATTGGTTGTAAAAGATCTAGGTTAACAATATGGATGACCCTCAAAAGCATTATGCTCATCATACAAAATATCTTTAAAAAGGGCAAATATAGAGAGACAGAAAGTAGATTAAATGGATTGGGAGTGGGAATGGTGATTGACTATAAATGGGCATGAGGTTTCCTTTTAGGGTGATGGAAATGTTCTAAAATTAAATACAGGCGATGGTTGTACAACCTTGTAAATATACTAAAATTCATTGAATGCTCTACTTAAAACAGGTGGATTTTATTGGCATATAAATGATATCTCAGTTGTTTAAAAAATACAGATTAAAAGACTTTAGCCAGATGAAACACACAATCTCAATTTGAAGAGACATAAAAGGTATGAGAAATCTATTAGGATTACTTGAGAAATAGCCAACAGAATCTTACTGTCCTATCCTTAGATTTTCCTTGTTTTTATCAAGAGACGCGTCATTAATTCAGACTTCCTGGAGTCATTTAGATGTAAAGGAATACCTGATTTATAGACTAATTCTCTACAACATATTTTATAAATTTAAAATACACAGGCTAGTAGTGGATCACAGAAGACTCATTGCTTAATTAATGGATTAAGCTGCTTTGTAACTATAGTTTCAAATTTTATTTCTTTAAGCAATTGATTTTTGAATGTTTACTATGGCCAGTTTTAGAGGTAACCACCAACATATAATTGTCTGTATAGAGGCGATGGTACCGGTAAATACTTAAAAATGCTCTTTGGAGTCAGGTTTATAGGTTAATTTATAAGCATATCCTTTCTTCAAAAAATAGGTAATACCAATGCAAATTTACTCTAGTCCATGAGTCACAGTGGTTAATGTAGTCTGAATTAGTGACGTATCACTGTGTTCTCAAAAGTGTTAATGAGGTTATTCTTGGTAAATTTTAATGCGTCTATAAAATACTAATTAAAAGATATTTGGTCAGAATTAGAAAATCATATTCTAATTCCAATTGTGGCAATCAGTTCTGAGGTACTGTGATAACCAGACACCTCGTCTAGTTCCTCTTGGACCTGTCTCTTACTAGACCACTCACTAATGCCACACAGGCCTTGACTGACTTTATGTAAGTGTGAGAGGACAGTTCTTGGTCTGGCTTATTGGTGTGGAACACCATCAGACCAGTATCTATTGGATTTATTGGATAAAGTATAATAGACTTAGACGACCCCCTCAATAGTGTTACCAGACTAGACTTTTTTTCTCTTTTGGTCTAGACCAAATTCTAAAGGATTTGCCATCCCTCATGCACACACTGTAATGGGGAATGGAGGACCCGACTGGAGTTGACTGAGAGGTTCAAGATGGTCTGGGAATGCGAACTGCCCACAGGAAATTCACACGCAGATAATGAGGTGATGGTTGTCCCTGCAATACTGATTAAAATGCACTTCAATCTCTGCAATAGACTTCGGGCTCTGCTTTTCTGGCCCTGGGACTGCCATAGCCAAGTTAGTAGGAGAGGGACCTTTCGTGAACAGGACCAGGAAGTTTAAGCTTTTAAAATGGTCCTTAGCTTCCTTGTTGAAAATGGAGCTCAAGCTTTTGTTTTAAAAACTTCGTTTTAGGGCTTTAAATGTGAAGCTGATAACTTATTACTGTCATTTATCTTTAAACGTAAAATCCCCTTTCTAGTCTTCCTCCTTATGGAATATTCTGTCACTATATAGATGGTGGGCTGCCATAGAATAAAAATCAGTGAACGTTAAACATATGAGATACGGACATAGTTTTATCCTAGGCTTGGGTGTTTGCTATCATGACATTTGTCAGGGGATAAGTAGCCTCGAAGAACCTTTTGTCTGTTGTTATTGCCCCTTCTTTCTGTTAAGTTTGGTGTATTTTATTAGTAATATTGCTAGATTTAATTACACCAGGAACCCAGAGGCTTTTCTCCTCCCAAATGTCTGCCATTAAAAAATGAACAAAAGCAAAAACCCAACAACAAAAAATTAAGACAACCAACAAAACTCATACACTTACTCAGAATCAATTATCGTACTAAAGAACCATAATTGCAGGGTTTTTTGCATCTGTATCGGGCACTACCATAGGCTTGTTCCCCAGCAGATGTATGCATCAATGAGGCAGCATGGTTTCTAAACTACATTGTTGCTATTGTTTCACATTAAAATTTTTCTCATCTAATTTCTGAAGATCCATATTGTGCCTATAGGTAACTGCTGGATTAAGAGGTGCTTGCAATGACTTGAAAGTCTCTGGTTAGGTTCAACCTGGAGGAAAAATGTCTTTGGTGAAACGTGAACCAAATTGTTCTCCTGCTGCTTTCCATTTGTCCTTTGTTTAAAATAAGGTTATATAAATACACCTTCGAGCTGGGGGTGAGGGTCCGGGGTAAGGTTGCCTCCTTTTGTGCCCTCACTGATGTATAAAAGACCATTGAACAGGCAATTTTGTCTCCTACAGAACAGGCAGTAGGTATTCAATTAATGATATTGAACTTGGGTCAATTTTATCTTTCCTATTTCTGGTTCTTCTAAGGAGAACTTCCCATTATCTCATCCTTACCAGTATAGCAGACCACAAATTATTATATATTTTGAGTTAATTCTACTCACTTTCCAGAGAAAAACATTTTAACCCAATAAGGTGAAAAATATCTGCAATATAACTCAGATGAGATCAGCCATGACTGTCAATATGTATTTGTGGAATGTTAAATTAAAAAACAAATTAGTTGATGTCCTTTTACTTGCTTTTATATTTTATATTTTTGCAACAGTTTCTTATTCACGAAGTACAACTCATCACGTACTTAGGATGAACAAAATAGCAAGTGGTGTTATCAGTTGACTGATGCTGCACAATTGTCACCAGGAAGAAAATGAGATATTACTATTTGGGGATTTCATTAAAGTGAAGATGGTTGTAATCTCAATTTCTGAGGTATGGTGAGGGAAATGGGAGTGGAGGGAGGGGCAGGTTGGAGCACCGGACATGAAGGGAAGGGAAAGAGGTATGGGGAATGATGTCTATTATAAAATCTATTCAGCCTCCAAAACATTTTTGACTTGTAGATCAAAGCCATTTGAAAATATGTTAAGGCCTGAGTAAGGCCTGAGTCTTAACAGAGTGACTCGTCTGGTACAACTAGTAATAAGATGAATGTTAAGCTAATGTCTTATTAGAACAGAGTCACTGGAAACAGTGCCAAAGACTGTTCTTTCTGGACATTTTAATAATGCAGAACTGGTTCAGCTACAGAATCATTAACATTAAAAAAGAATTTATTGAACGCTTGTATGCAGGGCTAAATATTATGTACTTAATTTTTTAAGATAAATTTATTTATTTATATATATTTTGGCTGCGTTGGGTCTTCGTTGCTGCATGCAGTCTTTCCCTAGTTGCGGCGAGCAGGGCCTACTCTTCGTTGCAGTGCGCAGGCTTCTCATTGCGGTGGCTTCTCTTGTCGCGGAGCACAGGCTCTAGGCGCGCAGGCTTAGTTGCTCCACAGCATGTGGGATCTTCCTGGACCAGGGCTCGAACCCGTGTTCCCTGCATCGACAGGTGGATTCTTAACCATTGCGCCACCAGGGAAGTCCCATGTACTTAATTTTAAAAACATATCCATAATAATAAACAAGGTAGCTTCTTTATTTTAACCTTAGTTATAGAAAGAAGGTTGCTTTTTATTATACTGAATTGTAGGGGAGGAAAAAGAATTCTTCCTCTACCCTTCTGAGTTTTTAGATGAGGCCCTTGTTATAAAAGACAGATTAATATTAAGAGAACTACAAACAAGAATTGAAAATTAAGAGAAAAAAACCTAGAAGTTTATTAGCATGTATACCTTATGCATACATGGGAGATGCCCAGGAAAAATGAGTAACTCTCCCAGGTGGCTTAAAATTCAGGATTAAATACCGTCTTAATAGGAAAGGGTAGGGGGGATATAGGTCTCTTATGGCAGAGTTAGTGACTTTTAGGAAAGATGAATGGACCCTTAGAAGCACAGATGGGAGGTGTGGTAGTTTGTGATGAAGTTTGTCTGAGTGTGGTGCCGACTTCTAGTTCTCTCTCCTGTGATGAGTCCATCTTTCCTGGTTGATGAAACTCCCGGGGAGGGGATTTATAACAATTGAGCTCCTTCTGGAGGATCTCTCTTTAGGCAGATAAGGGAAGTTCAGAGAAAGCCTCTCCCTGCATTTGCTGTTTTTCAAGTGCCTACAGCGCAAAATATTAATACACCAAAGTGGGGCTTCCCTGGTGGCGCAGTGGTTGAGAGTCCGCCTGCCGATGCAGGGGACACGGGTTCGTGCCCCGGTCCGGGAAGATCCCACATGCCGCGGAGCGGCTGGGCCCGTGAGCCATGGCCGCTGAGCCTGCGCGTCTGAAGCCTGTGCTCCGCAACGGGAGAGGCCACAACAGTGAGAGGCCCGCGTACAGCAAAAAAAATAAAAATAAAAAAAAATAATATACCAAAGTGGCATATTTTGGGGTGGTATGCCTTGCTACCCTTCACAATCATTAATAAAAGGAAAAAGTGTTTCATGTGGAGAGAAATGCAAAAATAATAGCAGACCCTCATTTGGTATTAAGACTTCAAAATGGAAGTTTTGACCAATAAACAGGTAGTAAGCTTTTTAGATGTATTAACTAAGTCAAACTTTAAAAATTGACCATTTCATCTGAAATTATTCACTCTAGTCTTTGTATGAGCTCTGTGACTAGTCATGCCAAGTAAGTTTCTTAGAAGATAGTTCTGGAGCTCATCTGAGTGGACCGAAGCACATGAATTCTCCATATCCTGAAGCCAGAATGTAAGGAATGCACTTCCAGAATCCACAGAGGCTAAGGACTCCAGTTCTAAACAGTATTTAACATAATGCTCTGTCCCTAAACAAATGCAAAGCTACCAGAAAAGAGGATGCAGATTCAACTCGTATCTTCTTACCATTTTCACTGAACTTTGCTTCTTAAAAAAAAAAAAAAAAAATTGCTTGGGGCATGATGTTCCATGAAAAAGAGTAACCAGCAAGTTGTTATAAGCTTAGGCTGGGCAAGGAGAATTTTACAGAGATCAAGTAAAGAACGGAGAAGGAAATATAATACCATTGTATGCCCTTGACCAAAATTTTAATAGTGAGCTTGTTTCCTAATGTCATAATTTCTGAACCTAATGTTCTGCAGAAACATCTTGTGAGAAGTTCAGTAGTGAAAGTTCATATGACAAATTATGTTGACAATATCATTGCGTAATGTGGGATTTAAGAAATTCTTTACAAGTACTTATTGAGTTACTATCATATGCTTGACAATAAAGAGAACTTAGCTCCCTTTCCAAGATGCTTTTCATTGGAAGTATTCCTTTGAAAATGCTTGTTTTTCTTTATTAAATAATTTAGGATCAACACTGGGTACCATAGAGTATTATTACCCCATTTAATTCAAAATATGTATTCATAGAGGTGTAATTCAACAACCATTTTGTGTGTCAGTTATGACTTGGATAAATAGGGTGTTTAGAAACTCTTTCAAAACATCAAACTTAAACCACTGAGTTGGCATTATGGTATGATCCCATTCCTGTCTATAAATAACTGGGGCAAGAAAGCACCTGGACCTTTGCTTCCAGTTTTTGATGGAAAGCTTTGCTGGCATCTTTGCAATTAACTTTATGTTTAACTTCGTGAAGGGGCTGAGTCAGTTATACATTTAATTTTCTTGAATTTGACAAGTGTGTATATAATGCAGGTAATAAATCAGTTTTGTTAGGCTCTTTCTTCTAAATCCCATCTCACGCTTTTCTCTGAAATTCCAACCTTTCCCCTTTAATTGTTCTAATTTTATCATTCACATAGGAAGGTTTTGTAAACACCTTCCATAGGCAAACAGTACATTTAATGGTCTACGGTCATCCTATTAATTAATTAATTAATTTATTTATGGCTGCGTTGGGTCTTCGTTACTGTGCGCGGGCTTTTCTCTCCTTGTGGCGAGCGGGGGCTACTCTTCGTTGTGGTGCGCGGGCTTCTCACTGCGGTGGCTTCCCTTCCTGCGGAGCACGGGCTCTGGGCACGAGGGCTTGAGCAGTTGCAGCACACGGGCTCGGTAGTTGTGGCTCACAGGCTCTAGAGGCAGGCGCGGTAGTTGTGGCACATGGGCTTAGTTGCTCCGCAGCATGGGGGAATCTTCCCAGGCCAGGGCTTGAACCCGTGTCCCCTGCATTGGCAGGCGGACTCTTAACCACTGCACCACCAGGGAAGTCCTACGGTCATCCTAGTAAAAGGATTTTATCTTGTGTTTCTGACTCTAATTTAGCTTGCATGTATCTAAGATTTTCTTTTCATTTTATTCAAACGTATTAATCCGAAAAGATTTTGGCCTTTATGCCTACTGATTTCTTGTTTTTCTTCTACAATGAAATTAACTGGGAATGTCAATTTAAGTATAAGTTACTGAAAACTATTTTATTGTTTTTCTTCTCCTAAAAGATAACCCAGAGTAGAAGGAGAAAAATGAATGACCAAAGGAAAATTCCACACTGAGGAATGACTTCAACAGCCATTCTTTTTTCCTTGAGCTTTGAGACTGGAGATATACCTAAGTGTTTGTGAACCTAATCCTTAAATACAAAGAAATACTGACTGCCATGATTTGTTTGTACTTCTTTAACTGGTTTTGGTTCATGTATGGTAGAAGGACAGAGGTCTTCTTGGAATTATGATACAGAGAAGAATAACAAATTTGTTTGTTTCGGTAACTTTAAGTATTCAACAACATGTACAAATACAAATTGGTCCTTAGAACATGTTGGAAAGACTAGATTATTATTGTCCCTATTTTACAGGCTCTCATGTTAAATGAACACTAATTGCTAAAATGGGAAAACATTTATCTTGTCCTGTATAGACAGTGTTCCTCAATTATGTGTGATTAATGCCTTTTTTTCCCCAAGCATTTGACATCTGTTTTTGATCAGTGAAGGATCATCCAACTTATCAAGCTGTTGTTCTATTCATTTATGTCCAATTCCTACGCAGCCACAGTAGAGACTCTAAAATGTTCATTCTTTCCTAGAATGTCTCTGCATCAGGAGAAAATGGTGCTCCTAGATTCTTTGGAAAAATTAAAACGTGAGTATTATGTAGAAATTTAACTTGGGAGCTAGAATTGGCAGGAACCTGATTTAACAATGTGTCTCAAGAGGCAGCTGTGAAGTAAGAGGTGGTTACACGGTATGGATTTGTGTCTTAGCCCTACTACTTGTTGTTGTGAGGCCTCAAACTCTCTGTACCCCACTTTCCTCACTTGCAAAATGGGGTAATTATAGTTTGTACATTATACAGTTGTGAGAATTAGAGATAAAACACTGAAAGCTGTTAGAAAATGTGTGGTTGAGAGTAGGCATTAAATAAATATTAGCTATCATTTGGGGAGATCTGGAGGATTATTTGATTATAAACTTAAAAAAACCCCTAAATTAACAAATTATTTCTTTTTTCAATGTCACTTCACAGTTCTGTAGCGGAAGTTAGAAAAGATTTTTTTTTGAGTTGCGAGAAAATTCTCCAAATTAACACATTCGTAAGTCTGCAAAGACCGACTGTGGAAGCATGTGTAACATTTACATTGGTTCAAACAGGGAAGAAGTCTTTTATCCTCCTCATGTAGAAGAAATTCTATATGCAATCAGTGTGTGTGCAGTGTATCTTCACTGGCATTCGAAAGCATTAAAAGAACACTCCCTAATTTCCAAAAAAGCTTTGAAAAATACTAGTCTCTAGAGGTCAGACTGCTTTTTCAGAAAAATCCCTCAGCACAGAGGCATAGAATCTGAAATTAAGAGGGCCTGAGTACCCAGATTTAGGCATAAACCTTGGATGAGTTATTTAACCTCTCCGGGATCACTTACTTCTAAAATGTGAACGATAATGCCTCCTCCCTCAAAGGGTAGAATTTAACAAGCTAATGTATCCCAGTGTGCCTTCTGAACCATAAATTCAAATTTCTGTACTTTTTTTCATTTTATAATCGTGTCTCCTTTGAGGATATAAAATTGTTTGGCTGACCAGAAACATTTATACTGAAAATTTAACAAGTGCTGCAAAATTTAATCAGTTACAAGCTAAGCTATACTCATTGAAATTTGAATGAAAAGTTTCAAAATAAGTATTTTTGTGCAATTTACAAAAGTCAACTAGCACATACGACTCCTGGTCTCATGTAAAGAATTTTCTAGGCAGCAAATTGATTTATAAACATGCTGTAATATCCCTGTGCATAAATTTCATAGGTAAACATGTGTGACTTTTTTCATGTTTTTAACTCATTATTGAAAGATTTGATTTTTTTTTTTTCAGATGACATTTAAAAGTTACAGATAAGTGCTATTGCAGGACTGAAGCACTGGTTAGCCAGAAAAATTACTGGAGTGGATCAGTGGTGTATTTTCTGCACCCACTTCTCTTTAGTATTTATCTTTGCACTCACAGCCGTTCTGAGTCCGAGTATTCCCTTCCTGTTCTTTAAGGGCATTACTTTTGGAGAGTTAATTGGTTTTAAATACAGATCTATTTCACAGTTCTCACAAATAGGTAAATTGAGTTATAATGGTCAGGAAAATTTCTATTTTATGGTAGAAAAAAGTCTAAACATAGTGAAACTGAGCAGGCACCCTGTGGGGCTCCCAGGCACAGAGGCCCTTTTTGTCCCCCCCTTTTTTCTTTTTTTACATATTTATTGGAGTATAATTGCTTTACAATGGTGTGTTAATTTCTGCTTTATAACAAAGTGAATCAGCTATACATATACATATATCTCCATATCTCTTCCCTCTTGCATCTCCCTCCCTCCCACCCTCCCTATCCCACCCTTCCAGGTGGCCACAAAGCACCGAGCTGATCTCCCTGTGCTATGCGGCTGCTTCCCACTAGCTATCTACCTTACGTTTGGTAGTGTATATATGTCCCCATTTCTTATAGGCAAGACTCCACCTCCGTGACCTTCCTTGAGTTCCAAAGGGTGGATTCGCACAGCTGCTAATCAAGGGAGGAGCCACCAAGAAACCACCTGAGGCAAGATTAAAGGGACCAGAGAAGCTCATCAAGATGAGGACCGAGCATCTGAGAGGAGACTGAGGAAGTGCAGGCCCTGCTCACACCCTAATCTTGTCAAAGACCCCGCCTTTGAACCCCTGTTACAAAATCCTTTCATCAAATCATCTGGGGCTGAGACATTTTTCTGAGGCAGAAGCCCAGTGTGTCTTCCTTTGCCTGGCAAAGCAATAAAGCTATCTTCTTCTACTTCACCCAAACTCTGTCTCCAAGATTCGATTCAGCCCTGGTATACAGAGAGGTGGAGCTTTCGGTAACAATGGGGTTTGCAATGTCACAATAACGAGATTTAAGTGAACACTGCACTATGGACTAATCTTTTCCACAATAGAGAGTAATTCAGAACTATACCTTTAGAATGTAAACAGGTGAAATGCAGTCTTTCAAAAGACAAAGGGTAACTCCAAGTACTGGGTTCAAAGGAATTAATGACTTAATTGCACATAGCAGTGTGCATTTGATATTAATGTAAAAAAAATCCAGACCTTTTAGACTAAAAGGAGGTAACATGATAACAATATGGGGTTGTTCAAGTGCTTCTGCTTGTTTTTATGGACTTATATTTATGTATTGCTGGTCATAGAAATGTTGGCAACTGGAGAAAGGGGAGGGAGAGAGAGCGATGTTTCTCAAACGCAGGTTGCCGTAATTGCAGAGCTGCTCGTCATATCTCAGTGGGACTTGATGCAGCCTAACCAGGAATTTGAAGGTGATATGGCAGATAAAAGTGAAACACATTTCAAAAGGCTGTATTTTCTGTGTCTTATGTTATCCTGGAAAAGTTAAAACAGTAACAACTTTCTTTTAAAAGAAATAATAAACCCACTAACCCCCAACATCAAAACAGCCCAAAATAACAATACTAATTACTACCTGTTATTAGAAGTATCTGCTTTTACAGGGTTATCTCAATGACTCATTCTGTCAACGCTGGAAGACTTTATTTTTTTATTTTTTATAAATTTATTTATTATTTATTTTTGGCTGAGTTGGTCTTCGTTGCACGCAGGCTTTCTCTAGTTGTGGAGAGCGGGGTTTACTCTTCATTGTGGTGCGCGGGCTTCTCATTGCGGTGGTTTCTCTTGTTGCGGAGGACGGGTTCTAGGCATGTGGGCTTCAGTAGTCGTGGCTCCCGGGCTCTAGAGAGCAAGCTCAGTAGTTGCGGCGCACGGGCTTAGTTACTCCACGGCGTGTGGGATCTTCGCGGACCAGGGCTCGAACCCGTGTTCCCTGCACTGGCAGGCGGATTCTTAACCACTGCACCACCAAGGAAGTCCGGAAGACTTTATTACATGGTTTTCTTCTGCTTCAAACCCTATCATAGTTGGTATTTAGGCGGCAGGTATTTAGCTCAACACACCAGGGGGTGTTGGGCTGTTGTTTGGGGTAATTTAAAATTTTGACCTAAGGCAAGATTTTGAGATATCTAGAGCATTTTCTTTCACACTAGCTCACAAACACATTTTGCCCTACTAAATTCTATTGCAGTTTCAGTTCATTAGGATACTTCCTATTTTCCGTTCAAAAACTGTGGAAAAAAGCATGTCAGAGTTGCATTTCAACAATGAATGGCGGCCATTAATCAGGTGTATTTCTTGTAACAAAAGCTGTTGTAACATTAAAAAAGAAATTATTTTTGTAAAATACACAAATGGCCATAGTTATGTAAAAAAACCCCAGTCATCATGTATTAATTCATGAGTAACATAAACTAAGTCCGGTCTTTTCAAGTGAATTTGATTTTTACTACCATGTCATTTTCAATATTTGTGAGCACCTACTTTGTACCTACTCCAGAACTCCACATTAAAAACACGTAGTCCTACCTTTTGGGTTTAGTGGGAGACACCACAGAAAAAGCAATATAGCAAAACTTTGATACAGGCTATACGGGGGTGTTGAGGGTGCGTTTCTATTCAGTAATAGAATGGTGATATTCCTAACCTCTTGGGGGACAGAATGAGGGGAAAAGTCTAGAGAAACCTAAAGTAACGTGTTGAATCGACAATTATGCCATTTATGTTTTAATAAGCTCAAAATAGGATTGTAGATCTGGAAGTCTGTGAGACTTACTGAAGCATAGGTCTAACCATAAACGTTCAGTTTCTCAACAACCTAAGTTGAAATAAAACCACATTTCTCCCTAGGGTTTTCTATATTATAATACTTTGTTGTTTTTTAATTCCTGGGCGAGAAGTACACTCTCGCCTAGTAGTAAACAATGCTTAGAGCTAGAATGTTTTGACGTGTGATGCCAGGGAAGCAACTTCCAGTAAACTGCCTCCCATCAAACCTAACATTCCTTCTGTAGCACCATGCTCAGATCCATGAAGGTTTTATTATTATTTTTTAAACTGGAATTGCAGATGGTTCTTTCTCTTTTCTAACCCTAAAGGGTAGTCTTCATTGATCATCGTGTTGCCACCATGACTAGGCCAGTTTGTCTTTTAAGTCAAACCTATGCAGGCTACAGCCTGGACAATTAAACGAAATGCTATCCCTGCTGGAGATAAGCTCCACCTGTTGAGGTCAGTTATTTACTAGGCCGGGCTACTGCTTCCCTCCAGGTAACGACGGATTGCAAGCGCTCCCTCTCCAGAGAAGAGCTCAGGCAGTTAACTGCAAACAGCTGCAATATCTGCCGGGCTGGCTAGCCCGTGGCCGTCGAAAGGCGAGGCGACCGCATGGCAGCTGCAACTGCGCCGCACAAAAGGGAGCGTCTATCCCGAGGAGCCACCGGCCTTTCGCGGACCCTGCGGCTCCGAGCGCTGGGGCATCCTCCGAGGGGGCGAGGGCCGCGCGGGCCGGGGTCGAGCCCAGGTGCGGCGAGGAGGAGGAGGGCTCCTCCACGCGCCGAGGAAGAAAGCCTGACTCATGTCGTGGCGGCGGCGGACTCCTGGGAACTGAAACTCGTGATGCTGTTGCTGCGGAGAAAAGCCTCATTACCCATTCCGCAGGCGGGGGACACTACCCAGAGCGCTTACACCCGAGACCCGGGCGCCAGCGGCCTCCTCGAGCCCCTCCCTGCCGCGCCCCCTCCCCTGCCGCGTGCCTGCGCGCGCGCGCCGGCCGCGTGTGAAAAAGGAGCGGACACACCTAACCTGCGCGCGCCCCGCACCCTGCCCCAGCCCCATCAGGCCGACTCTCTCCGGCCGACCCGGTTTCGCTCCCCCGGCCGAAATTCCCCACCCCCCACCACCGCCGCCGCCGACGTCGTCGGCGCCTCCGCCAGCCTTCGGAAATTTCCGCCAGGAGACCCGGCGCTCGGCGAGGTTCGAAGACCCGCCGCCTCCTCCTCCGCCAGACCCGGCTTTATGTCTGCGGCGCCGGGGCGCATGCGCAGACGCCATCTTCCCTCCTTCTCCTCAGCCAGCCCCCTCCCCCCGCCACCGCCACCGCCTCCTCTGGCCGGCGGTCGCCCCTCCTCCTCCTGCGCTCGGGCGCTGGTCCCTCCTCTGCCGATGCCGCGAGAGACCCGGGGATACGGTGGAGCCGGAGAAAAGCACTAGTAACAACCACCACAGCCCCCTCTCCGCCCGCCGCCCTCCCTCGGCACCCACCCACTCACCCGCCCCGTTCGCCGACACCGACCAACCCCACCTCTCGTTCCTTTGAACGGCGTCGGCTGCAGTCGCTGCAGCAGCCCCTCTGGCCACCAACGCCGCCGAGAAAGGAGTCGCCGCCGCCGCCTGCGGCCCCCTCCCGCCCGGACCGCGGGACCAGCGGGGTGCGGACGAACAGGCTGCAGAGGAAGAGGACTAGAGCGGCTCGCATCGTCGGCGCTAGCGCACGTCCCGCCGCCCTCCGGGGAGGCTCAGGCGCCGGCCCCTTCCTCCCCGAGGACGTGTGCCGAGCCGAGGCGCCTGCCCAGAGGGAGGAAAATGCTCGGGCTCCATGGCTGCCAGTGATGGAGAGGTCCCTGGGCTCCCGCTGCCACCGCCGCCGCCGCGCCCCGGCCGTGCTCCGCGAGGACCCGGCGTCTCTGCGCGCCCGCCCGCGCCCCGTTGCTGGGCTCACCGTACCCGGCGCCCCGCCGCCGCCCCGCTTCGAGCCTCGCCGCGCCGGCCCCAGCCGCGGCCAGCGTTTCCTCACGGAGCAGCCGCCTCGAGCCCAGGGGGTTTGAAAGGGTCCGCAGGGCGTGGGGGGAGGGCCGAGCGGGGCCGGCGGGGCCGGGAGGGGAGGTTTGAGCCACAGTGAGCTCAGGGTTCGCCGGCGGCGGCGGGGCTGGGGGTGGCGAGGGGAAGGCGACACTCGGTCGGCGCCGCCGCCTTCGTGCAGAGCGACCGGGAGGGTTTTGCAGCGGCCGCCGCGGCGGGAGGAGGGGTGGAGGTGGCTTCGGAGTTGTCCGGAGAAGGTGGGCATTTCTCGGCTTTCCCACCCCCTCCCTTAGCCTCCCCCCTCCCCTGGTCTTCCCCTTCCTCCTTCCCCGCACCCCACGTGAAGCGGAATATAAAGGGGGGTGTGAGGCTAGAGGGGAAAGTGAATGGCGAAGGACTGAAGGGGTCCCCCCTTCGGGTCCCCGGCTGTTCTGTTCACCCTCGTTCATCCTCCCTTCCCGAAGCTCGCCCTCGAAGGCAGAAGCGGCCAGCGCCTTCGGCTGAGAAGGAGGAGGAGGAGGAATCGCGCCGGGCGGAGCGTCAGGTCCCGTTTTCCTCCTCGGCGTCTTGCATACAAAGATTACGGTGCCGAAGGAAATTGCACTCGCCTCCTCCGCCCCCCGGTACCCAGCACAATGCACCAGCCGCCCGAGTCCACCGCCGCCGCGGCCGCGGCCTCGGCCGCTGCAGACATTAGTGCTAGGAAGATGGCGCACCCGGCAATGTTGCCTCGAAGGGGCAGTGGTGGTGGCAGCGCCTCTGCTCTCAGTGCAGCAGGTACCGGCGTTGGTAGTAGTGCCCCATCTTCCGAGGATTTTCCGCCTCCGTCGCTGCTCCAGCCGCCACCTCCTGCAGCATCTTCTCTGTCGGGACCACAGCCTCCGCCTCCACAAAGCCTGAACCTCCTTTCGCAGGCTCAGCTGCAGGCACAGCCTCTTGCGCCAGGCGGAACTCAAATGAAAAAGAAAAGTGGCTTCCAGATAACGAGCGTGACCCCGGCTCAGATCTCCGCTAGCATCAGCTCTAACAACAGCATCGCAGAGGACACCGAAAGCTACGATGATCTGGATGAATCTCACACAGAAGATCTGTCGTCTTCCGAGATCCTTGATGTGTCACTTTCCAGGGCTACCGACTTAGGGGAGCCTGAACGCAGCTCCTCAGAAGAAACTCTCAATAACTTCCAGGAAGCCGAGACACCTGGGGCAGTCTCTCCCAACCAGCCCCCCCTTCCTCAGCCTCATTTGCCTCACCTTCCACAACAGAATGTTGTAATCAATGGGAATGCTCATCCCCACTCCCTCCATCACCACCCTCACATTCATCATGGGCACCACCTCCATCACGGGCACCACCATCCATCCCATGCCAGTGTGGCCAGTACACCCATTCCGGGAGGGCCGCCCGCAAGCCCAGTATCCAGAAAACTGTCTACAACTGGAAGCTCTGACACTGTTATGCCAGTTGCACCAACTTCTGCCGTATCATCGAGTGGCTCACCTGCATCTGTAATGACTAGTATCCGTGCTCCAAGTACAAGCGGCAGTATAGGTATAAATTCTGTTACAGGTACTAATACGATGAATAATGTTAACATTACGGCTGTGGGCGGTTTTAATCCTAACGTGACCAGCAGCGTGCTTGCTAATGCTAATTTAAGTGCGAGCAACGTTCCCAGTGCTGCCGGTGTGAGCGTTGGGCCTGGAGTGAGCTGCGGTGTTAACGTGACTGTCTTGAGCGGCCTGGGCAACGGTACGATTTCGTCCTCCGTTCTCATTAACAGCACTGCCAGTGCAGCTGCAGGGATGACTGTAGGATCAGTTTCAAGTCAGCAGCAACAGCCAACAGTTAACACGTCCAGGTTCAGAGTTGTGAAGTTAGATTCGAGTTCTGAGCCCTTCAAAAAAGGTAGATGGACTTGCACCGAGTTCTATGAGAAAGAAAACGCTGCCCCCGCCGCCGAAGGGGTGGTGATAAATAAAGCAGTGGAAAGCGTAAAACAAAACCCGACAGAAGTGACTTCTGAGAGGGAGAGCACGAGCGGGAGCTCAGTGAGCAGCAGTGTCAGCACGCTGAGCCACTACACGGAGAGTGTGGGAAGCGGAGAGATGGGGGCCCCAGCTGCCGTGGTGCAGCAGCCGCCCGCTCTTCCAGGTGTCGCCCTCCCGCAGATGGACTTCAGTAGCGCTGCTCCGGCGGGCATTTCAGCAGTTAGTATGCCACAGAGTATTTCTCAGTCACAGATCTCGCAAGCGCAGTTGCAGTCTCAAGAACTGAGCTATCAGCAGAAGCAGGGTCTTCAACCAGTACCTCTGCAAGCCGCTCTCAGTGCTGCAGCTGGTATCCAGCCATCACCTGTGAGCGTGGTGGGTGTAACTTCAGCTCTAGGTCAGCAGCCTTCCGTTTCCAGCCTGGCTCAGCCCCAACTGCCGTATTCTCAGGCGGCCCCTCCGGCGCAAGCACCCCTGCCAGGCACATCACCCCAGCAGTTACACTATGGACAGCAGCCGTCGGTGGCCCCGAGCCATGGCCCGTCAGTGACTCCGAATCCTGCTTCCGAGTATGTTCAGCAGCAGCCGATTCTGCAAACGGCAGTGTCCTCTGGACAGCCCACTTCTGCGGGGGTGGGAGCAGGAACCTCGGGGATTCCTGTGGCTCAGCCACAGGGCATCCAGCTGCCAGTGCAGCCCGCAGCAGTCCAGGCGCAGCCCGCCGGGGCAGCTGGCCAACCCGCTGGCCAGGCGCAGACGGCAGTATCTGCTGTACCTCCTGGCAGTCAAATTGCAAATATTGGTCAACAGACAAACCTACCTACGGCAGCGCAGCAGCCCTCTGCCCAAGTCACACCTTCAGTTATCCCGCAAGGTGCTCCTCCGTCTTCACAGGTAGTTCCACCCGCTCAGGCTGCGATTCTTCATCAGGGAGTTCAAGCTAGTGCTTCAAGCCTTCCTCAGCAGTTGGTCATTGCACCCCAGAGTACCTTGTTAACTGTGCCTCCCCAGCTGCCAGGAGTAGAGTCAGTAGCTCCAGGAGTTGTTTCGCAGCAGTTGCCTGCAGTCAGTCCTTTGCCCTCTGCTAGCAGTATTTCTGTTACGAATCAGGTTAGTTCAGCTGGGCCTTCTGGAATGCCTTCTGTCCCAACAAACTTGGTTCCATCACAGAATATAGCACAAGCCCCTGCCACTCAAAATGGTAATTTGGTTCAAAGTGTTAGTCAGCCTCCCTTGATGGCAGCACCTAATATAAATTTGCCTTTGGCGCAGCAGATACCAAGTTCTACTCAGTTCTCTGCACAATCATTAGCTCAGGCAATTGGAAGCCAAATTGAAGATGCCAGGCGCCCAGCGGAACCCTCCTTAGTTGGCTTACCTCAGACTATCAGTGGTGACAGTGGGGGCATGTCGGCAGTTTCCGATGGGAGTAGCAGCAGCCTAGGAGCCTCTGCTTCTCTTTTCCCGTTGAAGGTGCTACCGCTGACGACACCCCTGGTGGATGGCGAGGATGAGAGGTAAGGTCATGCCATGTTTCTGCAGACACTCAGCAGATGCAGAGTCAATTTATTTTAGTAGCTATGTATATGCACAAGATCAGTCTAAAGCGTTATATATTTCTTCCTTTTTGTATGTGAAACTGCATTTTTCTGGTAAGTTTTCTAGAGCAAGAGTGTGATAGAGCGGTCTCAAACTAGTTGGCCAGGAAGTGGTGTAAGTATTGTGTAAACACTATTTGACAGGATAGTTTTTGAGCATTAAGAATAGGTTTGGGAGCACCAAGTGGTTTTGTTATTTATAAAATGGTTTTTAGAGTTACTAGCTTTTGCTGACCCATCTAATAGTTAATCTGTTCTTTTGAGTTCCTAAAATCATTATGATCATCTCTTGGGGACGGGAGGGGAGGTTGTGGTTCCCACATTTGTTTCTCCTTTACTGGACAGGACAACCCTTTAAAGTTCTACTGTGTTTGCTCTTAGTCTGTGAAAGATAAGGTTAGCTGCTTTTCCTCATCAGATATTACAGGAAAGATGACCTAAGCTGGGTTATACAGGTTGCCCTCAAACTAATTGCCCAACTTTTGTGTACTTATCTAATGGTCGTTTCATTGGAACAGTAAAGGAATGGGAATCTTAAAAAGTGTTTCATGGGGTAGGAGGCCATACACTCTTAAAAATAACCGGATTTATCGTTGATAGTAGTATGCTGTGCATTTTTCCTTTTGCATAGTAGATCAAGGTGGTAGCCATTTTAAAGGGTAAAGAAACAAAGTCTTGGAGGGTTGAATTTATAGAGACATGAAACCGACTTTGTGCTCCTACAGTCTACTCCACCTGTTCTCCTCTTCTCTTACCAAAAAAATACATAAAGCCTAAAGTACATTATTAAACCAGCGTTTTCTTAATTGGATTGGAAATAATGTGATAATCATGTTTATTGAATCCAATTGTGTCTTTGAAGCTGGCTAGCTAGAAAAGTTGTGAAATCTCTCATGCTACTACATGGCTTTAAACTAAGTTGATTTTTAAAGGAATGTTCTTTTCACAAATTTGCCAGTCTGACTAACCTTGACCAAAATAATATAGGAGTTATGACAAAGGCTATTCATTTTCACTGTGGAACTTTGAATAAGCTTGAAAGATACTTAATTATTTTAGTATTAGTTGGAGATTTTTGAGATTGAACTTTTATCAAACCAGTTGGAACATTTACATTCAAAATGTATATCTGTGGTTTTCCCTTTGGAAATATTGAGCATATTTCAAAAGAAATGCAGTTTTAGAAAAACAAAGGCCTAATGTTTCAGTGAGGTTTTCATGTTTTTTGTTTTTGTTTTTTTTTTTAGTTACTTAGAAGATATAAGGTAAAGGCATGATAAATTGAAATAATTTAAAGTCTTGTCTTTCAAGATTTTTATTACTTTTCTAAGTCATATAATTAAAATCTCGTTACCTAGCCAAATGTATTCAGTATCATGTGTACAAAACTGTACATTAAAAGATAGACCTCTTCTAGGAGGTGGTTTCCTTAAGAGTCCTATTATAATTATTGTTAAACCTTTAAATGTATCAAATCATGCTAATACTTATCTGTAATTTTAAAGAATTATTTACCCCAAATATTAATAAGTTCTAAATTTAAAGGGTGTGATCTGAGTAAAGCCCACGGGTCCATTATGTGGTTGCTAAATTTAGAGAAATAAAGGATGGGTCAGATACACAAATGCAAACCACATATTTTTGAATTCAGACCTGCCATGATTTTTGCCAATTACTGTTTGTGGTCTCCTGGCATGACTCTCTCCTTTTTTGTTTTCCTCCTGGTGGTGGGGCATGATAGAGCTTTCCACAACATGCTGTTCCAGATGATTAAAGTCAGGAGACTTTACAGCTCGGTTTTTAACTGTAGAGATAGAGTCCCCGTTTAAGATATTACTACAAAATTAATTTTTCCATATAGTAACTGAGAGGAACATTAACGAGGGGCAAATTATGTAGGAAGCTTTGAAATTAAAGGGACAAAAACAGATACTGAGACATATGATTAAATATTGGTATAAAGTAACTGGAGTTGACTGTACCTGTTTTGAGTGAGCTATATATTTGAGCCTTTGTTAACATCAAAGTCAAGTCGTCAAGACCAGAAAATTTTTTTTCAGAGGTATCCTTTAAATTCTGAGAAATCAAAATGACCCCTGAAATACCTGTAAAGGTCAGACAGGGTAAATTTGTATATTATTTTCTTTGTGCTTTCTTGCAGATTATTTCTTTTACGACTGTAGTTCGGAAAAAGAAATGTTTCATTTAAATTGGTTCTTGGAAGGGAATTTGAGAATATCTGCAAGAGAAAAAAGTGATAATGAGTTTCTATTTATTTTTTTAAAGTGTTTTTTACTTTTTCTTCCCATGTTAGTTTCTGTGTCACTTGTGTCTTCTGGGCTTGGTCACCTATTAGTCTCCCATAGGAGAAAAGAGTACATTGTAATTTCAGTATTACGACTTAGAAAACACGTTAACAATAAAACTTTTGGATGGTAGGACAGATGAAGATTCGTTGTTCTTTAGTCATCTTTTGAAATAATATTCTAACACTTTAAATTTTAAAATATTTCTAACACATGTGGAAAATGCTTTCAGTTGGCTACTGGTAGAGACTGTGAAGATTAGAAACATGGATCAGGCATTAAGATTATGTATCTAGATTTTTAAAAATCATTCTCATTAAAAAGTTCTTAATGTCTCACGTTAACCTTTAATGTGAACTTATTTTTACAACACAGGGAAGACACAGGTATTTCACACTGATGTATAGTCTAGTGTTTTGTGATTGTTAGTACAGCCTCTTCTGTGAAATTAATTGGTCAAACTTCTATTCCTCCTTCAAGGCTCAGCTCAGATGTTCCCTCTGAAGCAGTCTCTTCTGCTTCAGGGAATGTTGTTTCCTTAGCCCTTTTTAGTGTTCCTCTAGTCGAGGCACTGCACACATTCAGTCTGAATTATGTTTATCCATTTTCCCCACAAGACTGTGAGTTCCTCAAGGGCAAGAGCTAAATCTTTTTTGAACCGATTAATGAGCAGACCTTTCTCTGCTTTTTCTATCATGATTTAAAATTGGTATTGTCTCTCACCTTAAGCACAGCTGTTCAGGTTGTAGGATCATATAGTTAAATGCAACAAAGTGAAAAGAAATGAATGAAAATACTTGCTTTTTCTACCTCTTTTGCCTTTTCATACCTTGAGGTGAATTGATGTCTATCTTTTAAATGCAGTGCCTGTTGTAGAGTTGGCCCTCATATTTACTAAAGAGGAATGAGTTTTCTTATCAAGTAGGAATAATACTCATTTTGCCTACTTCTTAGGATGGTAGCATCAGATAAAATACTTTAACTGTAAAATACTAAATTATAAGTTTTAATTTTTATTTAGGTTGTACCTGCACTGTTTAAAGAGCCAAATAGTTTACATGGTTATCAAAACAAACAGAAGCTTCCTGCCTGCTTCATTTCCCAGAAGCAATCACTTTCACCTCTTTTAGATGATGACTGTGATATTTACCTCCTAGTCTCTAACTGCTTGTGTTGCTACTAGATGTGCAACATAGCCAGGTGGTTAGGAGCATGGACCCTGGAAGTAGACTGCTTAGGTCTGATCCATCCTCTATTGTTTACTAGCTGCTTAAGCTCGCTGTGCCTCAGTTTGCTCATTTTAAAAAGTGAGGAAAATAGTACCTACCTCATAGGGTTGTTATAAGAATTCAATGTATTTGCAAAGCCCTTAGAACTGTTTCTAACTCATATATGTGTGTGTGTTAAATAAATACTCCTTACTTTTTTTTTTTAATACATTTCCTTCTTTCTTTATTTTTGGCTACATGGGGTCTTCGTTGCTGTGCGCGGGCTTTCCTTAGTCGGGGTGCTCGGGCTTCTCGTCGCCGTGGCTTCTCTTGTTGCGGAGCCGGGTTCTAGGCGCGCGGGCTCAGTAGTTGTGGCACACGGGCTTAGTTGCTCCGTGGCATGTGGGATCTTTCCGGACCAGGGCTCAAACCCGTGTCCCCCGCATTGGCAGGTGGATTCTTAGCCACTGCGCCACCAGGGAAGTCCATCCTTGCTTTTGTTTTTGGCTTTATTAACTTCGTGGGTAGAAAATGAAGATTAACTTTGTCATGACCTACTCAGTTGGTCCTCCTTCCTCCTGGTCCCTCCTCCTCTTAGTAGTTATGATTGCATCACTATTGATTATTCAGTGTTCTTGTAAAATATGATTACTTTTCCTATCCTGTCTAATGTCCTGCACTTGCCTCCCTCCTCCCACCCCAGCCATCTAGTATGTGTGGTACACTTATATATATATTTCTTATACTATTTAGCATTTAGAAATGTTAGTGGGTTCCCCCACCCCAAGGTTTCATCTGTCATCATCTGTTTCCTCCAAGTTGCCTTTCTCCCCATTTTTGTATGTTTTGGGCTTAACCTTTTATTATAGAGCCTTTCTTCAGATGTCTGGCAATTCTAGGTCCTCTGCTTGTACTTAAGTGTAGAAGACTAAAGAGCTGATAAGAAGTTCTCAATGTGACTTGCTGACTGTTAGCTTTACCATAGGGTGATTTGGCTGGAATTCATTGTCTCCACCCACCCGGCCCCCCCTTAATTTTCTCTGTAGTAATCACTGATTCATCATTTCATCAAATGTCCCTTGAGATGTTCAGACATATCAGGTACTGTTATCAATTTTATCTTCCTGAGGAAGTCTCTCTGATATTTCTCTGAGCTTCATTCTGGACTGATTGCCTTTTAGACTTGGTATGCAACTATTAATATTTGTGGGATTCCTTTCACTGTCTTCTGTGGTTGGATCTCCATTTTCCAGTGACTCATGTCATTATTCATTCTTGGCTCACTTGATGTTTTAAAATGGCTTTAGCTTACCCTGTTACTTGTTTGATTCTTCGGTTAGGTAAAGAATACTGGATTGGAAATTGTATTATTTTATAATTTTGCTCCATGGCTTTCTAGCTTCCACTTTGCTTTTGAGAAGTTTGAAGCCATTCAGATTCCTTATATATATTACATGTGACCTGTGTGTATGTGTTTTGTTTTTTCTTTTTTTCCCCTATACTCTTGTTTATTCTCTCTTTCCATCCCTTCTCTCTTTCTTTTAAATCTCTGAAAGCTTTTAAAATTGTATCTGTTTTTAGTGTTCTGAAATTTTATGATGATGGGTTCTTATGTGGGTTTCATTTCATTCAGGGTGCTGAGTACTGGTGTCCCCTTTCAGTCTGGAAACATCTTTTAATTCTGAGACTTTTTCTTGAATGAGGTTGTTGATTATTTCTTTCCAATTTCTTTTTTCTTTCTCAAACTCCTTTTATTGGGATAATGGACCTTCTTGACCAGTCTTCTAATTTTCTCATATTTTCTTTCCTATTTGCCATCTCTTTTTCTTTTTGCTTTACTTCTGTTGAGTTTCCATCTATTATCATGTATTTGATTTCCAAGAGCTTTTGTCTTTGGTCCTTTTAAATAATATCTGTCCTGTTCTAGTAATAATAGTACTTTCTCTTAGCTGTCTGATCCCTGTGTGATCTGTGTCCTCCAGTTTTAGCTTTCTTAGTTTTTATTTGCTCGGTCTTTATCTTTTGTGCTGTAGCCTTTCCTTAGATGGTGGTTGTGTGTGAGAGTAGGGGAGTAAAATGCTGATTCAAAATTCTGAGAGTCTCGTTAGCTTTGCTTTATGGTCACCTGGTGGAGCATCCCTGTATATGTCTCTTCACTCAGTCAGCTTGTTTTCAGTATGTTCTCCTGCATACTTTTGTGCCTCATTTCCTCAGTCCTGGGATCTTGTGTTTTATATTCACCAGACAATATATTTTCAGTTTTTTGTTGGGGCTGGGGAGGGGCCGTTGGGATTTGTAGGGCTGGTTGCTTCTTAAACAGACTTTTAAACAATCTTCCTTATTTTAAGCACTCTCTCTCCCACATCCCACTTCAGATGTATGTGGTAACTGCCAATTCCTGAGTCTTTTGGGGATTTTACAGTTTAAATTGGGTTTGTTCTTGGCTTTCCCCACTGTTTGCTAAAGATTTGATTTCCTAGTGTTTGCTAAATAAGTCATTTGTCACTCAACCATCTGCTTTCCAGCTTCCAAATTTTTGTTGCTATTGTCTTTTCTACCCGTTCTCTCAGTTTTTGTGGGTTTATGGCTTTATATCTTAAGAAATTCCTTTTCTGTCATTTCAGTGGGGTTTTCAGGAAAGGAGTGTAAAATAGATGTGCATTTAACATTACACATCTATTTCAGTTGTAGAATATTGCACTGTTAAATGTAAAGAATATTACTAATTTTAACAATTCATGCTCCAAGATTTGATCTATAACTAGTACGTAAATTTTGAGTGGAATTGCTTGGCTTATATTCAGCAGAAATAATAGTGGCATATAACTTGGTAGTTCAGTTCACAGAAGTGATGAAGAATGTTAGGATTAGATTCAGTTAATATTTGTTGTCACATTTAACCACTCAACAACCTTGTGAATTAAGTTTTTTTCTAATTTACTGGTGAATAGACTGAAGCTTATTTAGTTTATTAGAGAAGCCAAGTAAGCTGTGTCAGGTTATATACATAACAGTAAAGTTGTATACATAACAGTAAACAGTAGGATTAAAAGCCATTTTTCCAATTCAAAATCTGGCTCTGTTTCGACTACTCATAAAGCCAACAGAGAGGTAAGGGTGATGCCCATAAGTAATAACAGAGTGGCTGAAAACCCGAAAAAGGGCAGGCTTTATTGACTTGTGTATTAGTACAAATAATGGGATTGTCATAGAACATACCAACATTTACGTGTGAGCCCTTGGTGAGAAAAAAGTGGGTAAAGTCGTAAGAGTGGTGTACCTGGAATACAGTAGACAGACATGTTAAATGAATTAATTTTAACATTTTGGGGGGAAGTTGTATGAAAATTATCTCTTCAGGAAAACCATTTTAATTTTCTAATAATTTAAATTCTGTCTTTGTAATGTTGACTTCAGAATTGCAAAACATGTAGATTTTATTTCTTATTTAGAAAGTTCAATTTAAAAATATGAAACTGCAGAGCATGCCCTGTTCTGGTGTGACAATATGAGAACCCTGGTTGCTTTTTGCTGTGTCACCGTGTCATTAGGTTTTAATATCATGGTAAGAATATGCTTTAATGGCTTATTAAAATAAATTACATGAGGGAAAAAAATGATAAAGGATGTTTACATTATTTGAAAAGAATGATCTGTAATGTTTTGGATTCCAGGTTGACTTTTTTCCTAGTGTCACATATATTCAAATGTCCCACTCTCCCCAACCCTTCACTTCTTCCTTACTAGTCAGCTTGACCTGAAAATCTTACTTGACCTTTCAGTCTCAATAGGTCTAGTTGATCTTTGTTTTCCTTCCTTGAAACACCCACTCCTTTTGCTTTCAGTGACATCCTGCTTAGTTTCTTCCCACCTTTCTGGCCACTCCTTTTCATTCTCCTTCAGTTCAGCTCCTCTATCAGACTCTCAACATTGGAGTTTGTTTGGATTTGAGTCCTCTTCCCACCTACTGCCTTTTCCCTTTTCCCTAGGTGATCTGCTGTTCCATGGTCTGTATGCTCTCAACTCCTGAATGCACATCATAGCCCTGTATGCTCTCAACTCCTGAATGCACATCATAGAGAAGAAGAACACTTCTCTTCTTAGCTCTAGACTGCTACGGTCCTCTGCCTTCCTGTTATCTCTGCTTATATTCTCACAGCCTCTCAGTCTCAACAGATCATACGCTTAACCTCTTCATTACCTACCCTCTCAAATTTCTCTTTTAGTCGTGCTCATTTTAATAAATATTTCTTACTCTAGTTTTTCACTTAAGAAACCTGAGTCGTTCTTGATAGCTTCCTTTCCCCCACCCTCTGCATTCTGACCATTACATTCTAAATATATCTTGAATTTATCTTTTCTTTCCCCATCTGTGTTGCCACCACTCTAGTCTAAGGTAACATAGTCAGCTCTTAAAGCCCTGCAGTAGCTGCCTCACCAACTTCCTGCATACACTCTTGCCTTTCTCTGATTTTATGTCTTGTAGTCAGAGTGATGTTCTTAAAACGGAAGGCTGTTCAGGTCTCTCACTTGCCCCCAAACCCCGAAGCCTTCCCATTTCTTGCAAGGTAATTACATTTTGCTTTTGCTCACTTCTGGCCTCACATGCCACTTTCCCCCTTCCTTTCTGTGTCCCAGCTGCCTCCTTTCGATTCCTCGGGTTGCCATCCTGTCTTGCTCTGTCCTCCAGGCTTTGGCGTGCGCTGTGTCACCTTCCCTCCATTCCTCCTTAAGCCTCACTGTCACTTTGAGAGGCCTTCTGTGACATACCAACCTAAACTTAGGTTCTTTGTTAATACTGTTTAAGATCACCTTGTTCTTTTATAGGGCTAGTACAGTTTGTATTGCATAATTAGTTTTTGTTTTGGCGGATTATCTGTTTGATGATTTTAAGCTTCATGAACAGAGATGTTTGGTTTGCTACTATATATCCAAAGTATATTTCAGTGCCTTACAGTAGGTACTCAGTAAAAATCTGCTTAATGGATAACTGAAGAAAAAATTTTTTAATATTGGCATAAGTTCAGCTTCTTTTTAAAAACACTATTATGATATATTTGAAAGTTAAATAAGTTCTTTATAGATCATGTGTTATCACTATTTTCTCCTTTCATAGAGATGATTGAGAATTGATTACTTTTTTCTGTATTTTGAGCAAAAAAGCAATGCTTAGTTGCTGCTTTTAACAAGCATTGTATGTTTATTTTGTATTTACATATGTTTATGACAGTAGAAGTTCTCCAACTTGAATAAAACAAACAAAAAACCCCACTTATTTCTAAATTAGAATGTCAGTATTCTTATCTCCGTTTGACTGGTTCAGCTGTTTAGCATAAATGATTCTCAAATATCTAAGTATTACCTTGGAAGTTCTTTGCAGTTTCAGCTGTTTAACATATAAGCATTTAACTGGTGAAATGCCACTTGTTTGTATTAAAGGAGTTTTCTTTGTTAGACAGTATAGTAAGCATTGAGTTAATTACTTGTTTAAAATTCCTGACTGATCTGTTTTACTTATGGTCGTTGTAGTGACAACAAGTGATTGTTACTAAACTAGTAAGTTATGGATTCTATGAAGGGAAAAGAACCATGGAAGAGATTTGGCAGTGATGAGAATTAGCAATCGTTTTAATTGATTATATATGGGTATTAAATGGGAGTAAAAAGTATTAAGATATGAGGCCTTTACTTTTAAGGTTGGGGTAATTAAAAACAGAAGGGAAAACATAGAATCTGATGTTGTAGTGGGGTGATCATCAGAGGCTAGTTCTGAGAGTCTTTAAATGTTGTCATATTCTTTTCGTGGACATACCAGTGTTAAACCTTGTTTGGCTTAAAACCATATTTGTGTTGACTGGGGAGAAGATCAACTGTGGCTTGATCTTGTTAAAGAATTAACTTTAGGTCATGGTGAATGGTATTGCCTTTTCTCATTCACTGAGCCATAGGGTAAAGGGTGCTCTTGAGCTTCATGGGGATGAGACAGATGAGATAGCATCTTATTTTCCCAGGCATCCCAGATTATTTTTGTAGTATCAGGTCACTACTTAAGTTGAGGAACTCTTGACACTCTGTGTACATGCCTGAGTATTCCTTTTTTGAGTAAATTGTAGATGAATGGATTGATTATAAAATTACTCATTGTTGATAAGATTTCATTCTCTCCCAGCTCACCTAGTTATCTAATTTCTTTGGTTATTAGGGTTAGTGTATATTTATATGGTAACAAACAGCATGCTGACTAGTTAGGAACATATAAACGTACAATTGAAATACTATCTAGCATTAATTTTTTGCTAACACATGGCTGTGATAAATTTCTAGTGGTGATAGTAATAAAACCTGCCTCTTGTATGATTGGTGGGGGTTAAACAAAACTCTGAAATAGATTATATACTCTTGAGTCATAGCAGTCCTAAATTTTTTTTTTTTTTCAGGACTTTTTTTTTTTTTGGCTGTGTTGGGTCTTCGTTGTTGCTTGCAGACTTTCTCTAGTTGCAGCGAGCAGGGGCTACTCTTCATTGTCGTGTGTGGGCTTTTCATTGCGGTGGCTTCTCTTGCTGCGGAGCACGGGCTCTAGGCATGCGGGCTTCAGTAGTTGTGGCACGCAGGTTCAGTAGTTGTGGCTCGCGGGCTCTAGAGCACAGTCTCAGTAGTTGTGGTGCACGGGCTTAGTTGCTCCACGGCATGTGGGATCTTCCCGGACCAGAGCTTGAACCCGTGTCCCCTGCATTGGCAGGCGGATTCTTAACCACTGAGCCACCAGGGACGCCCATGTCCTAAAATGGACAGGATGCTTTTGTTCCATTTTCACAGAGGAAGAAACTGAGTCTTGGGTTCATTTATTCCGTCAGTAATTAAATATTGAGTTCCTACCATGTGTCGTATGCTGTTTTTAGCTTTTCATGGACAGACTACAACAATTTAGTAATAATAGTAGTAGTAACAGTTGTAGTAGGAGTAGTTGAAAATTATGGTACTCGTTATATGCTTGTTCTAAGCACTTTGCATATATCAACTTGTTTAATTCTCAGAACAACCTTATGAGGTGTAAGTACCATTATTATCCGCATTTTGCAGGTAAAGAAATTGAGGGATAGAATGATTAACTTATTCAAGGTCACATAGGTAGTAAGTGGGAGCTGGGATTTAAACCCAGTCAGTCTGGGTCTAGATTTTGTGCTCTTAATGACTTCTGTGCCCTGCCGTCTCTGTAGGATATGATCAAAACCAAGGTGTTCTGACTGTTGTTTCCTACACTGGAAGGCACTGGGAGCTGCAGATCTTTAACTCATTATATCCTCAGATACTCTTGTTTTGATCTTGGAAGTTCGGGTAGGGACGCTCCTCTTGTTCTTGTACTCCAGAATGTAAGCTCCTTGCGAGTAAGGATGTTACCCATCTGTTTTTACCTCTGTATTTCCACTGCATGCAGTATAACCTGATTCATGGTATGTTCTGAAATATTTGTTGAATAAGTGAGTGCAGACGTGTGGCAAAAACATACCCCACAATCATCTGGGAAAGGGATATAATTATTGCCAAATACTTTGCCATCCTGTTACCATTATTGCATAGCAGTTTTGATAGGAGTAAGGTTCAGTTCTTCTCGGATATGTTACTGTACCTATTACATTAAGTTCTCTGTCTCCCCCTCACTGGCCTATCAGATGGATATATTTATTGAGTAGGTACTAGGTGTAAATCATTATATCTAGTAATGGTGTGGGCACAGATGTAATCTAACATGGTTCTTGTTCTCAAGCAGTGTATGCTGCATATACATGGGGAAATTATAAGAGCTAAATAACGCTTTTAAACAACACGAAATCAATGAATCAGAAATTTTGAGCTGGAAATCTGGATCCCATTCAACTTTTGGCGTATAGGTAGAGGAACAAGTTCAGAGAGGCTACGTGAATTCCTGACATAGTGCTACAAAACGTTTCTTAGACTGTACCTGGAACGCTAGCCTCCAAAATGACACAGGAAATTGCATTCAGAGGTCACAGATGGGATAGAATTGACCTTTGGTAGGTTAGGAAAGCAGTGTTGTTTGAACTGACTTTTCAAAAGTCTTCAGTTGAAGGAGAAAGTTTGAGGCAGGAGAGGGTTAATAAAAATGGGAGGAAATAAGGAGAACAGTCTGGGCATAATTAAGGCAATAGTTGGGCTTAATGGAGTAAGTTAAGGAGGTGAAAGGAAGTGACTGAAGATTAAATTGGGGAGTGATTTTGCCCTCAACATTTGCTAACTAACTGATGTTCAGGGAAAATTAGTATCAAAGGAATCCGTAATCTGGATTGGAGTGGGGGTATGCTTGGAACAGGGAGGAGAACTTAGGAAATTATGTTTTTCTGTTATTTGTTAATGAATGAAAGAAAGAAATTAGGGGGAGAGTGATTTCCATTGTAAAATGATTCAGTACAGGGACGCTTTGGTTAGCAAAATTTCTCAGTTTATAAAAATACTGTATTCACCTTCCTACCTGCTCTTCCCTTGAAGCAATGTTTTGTTTCTCTTGTGTTGAAAAAGAAAAAAAATAACCTAATTTCCCAGGAAAGCTATTATTTATAGCTGCAATTTTAAAGGTCTGAGGATAAGTGGTTATAACCTTCAGGTAGGATTTTTGGCAATTTAATCTTTTCATAGGGTTTATCTGTGTCTATAATCCAAAGCAGATGTGTCCCCAAAATATTTGGTAGTGAGTAGAAATGCAGGTGAAGGTGAGCTAAGTATTTAGGATTGGTTCTTTACTTTAGTGATCTAGCTGCTTTCTTTTCATACTAACGAGGTTCCATTGCCAGTCTCTTCCAGGCATTGGAAAGAGGTGGAATTATTTCTTCCTATCTCCTGAGCACTCCTAGGTCTCTACCAAAAAGGAAATGGTAGAGATTTATTTAAATGAGAAAAGCATTAATGCTATCATTGACAATAAATGTGAGTAATTTGATTATTTTAGTGACATTTAAAGTGCCACAAAACTTACTCTTTTATATTTTGGTGCATTGTTTCATTTTGCTTGCCATTTAAAAAATTCGAGAATATATACATGTGGTGTGGGTACACATACAAAGGAATGCAGTTTTTTAAAGGGATGTTTTGAAAATGTCCTTAGATTACAGAATCTCCTGGGTATTTGAAAGGATGTAATTTATTGACTGTGTGTATGCATAGCACTCTTTATATCCTTAAGGAGAGCCTACGTTGAATTTAAGAATAAGTGTATGTGTATATATACGTATACATATACATGAAAGGAAAAGCTAACAGGTAACAGATTCAATTTATATGACTCTTCTGTTTCTGGTCCTTTGTGTCAAGTTTTCTCACTCATTTATAAGTTATTGTATCTTAGAGTATTTATATCTATCTTTGTAAGCTTCTTGAAACATTTTAGGGAATGACTTGGGATAGAAAGCCAATAAATGGGAAAAGTATGGCAAGGTAGAATATGGTGTGTCATGAGAGATCTAATAAAGCAGTATTGGGAGACAGAAGGTAAAGATCACATGCTTTTGAGGAGGTGACATTTGAGAGAAGTTTGATAGCCATGGGGATTAGTAAGTCACTTCAGTGGAGAAAACATACCAAAAAGTTTCAAGGTACGAGGAGTATTTATAGAAGAGAACACAGGACATAGTCTAAGTTGGTAAGAGATAGTGTCTGTGTACAGGAATGTAGAAGGCAAGGCTAACTTTGAAAAGCCTTAATTAAAGGCAGGATTGCGAAGTTTGGACTTAATTGGACTTGGACTGGAGAACGCTTCTTGTTTTTGTAGAGTGGCCTGATCCGTGCTGTGTTTTAGGAAAGTGCTGACCCTACTTTGGATGTCTAGTTGCTCACTTCCTTAATGGGGTGTGAGAAGTTCAGTGATTCCTTTTCTGTCACTGGTGGAAATAGAGGCACATTTTCTTTGTGGTTGTAATCTGAGGTAATGGTTCGAACCAGTGCCCTGGCCTCATTAAGAAAGCTAAGAAGGTAAGGACGCGGTCCACACATGGTAACACTCCGCTTATCCAGAGTGGATAACCTAATCCTTTAGACACAGCTCTGGCTTCCAAAACTGCTTGAAATTGCCGTCACAAAGTAAAGCTATGTTTTGTTTTGTTTTTTTCCCTTACTGTTTTTGCATAGCATTTCTGGTCCTTTTTAGACTTTTTTTTTCAAGTCTTATATTTTACTAGCTTTATCATTTTAAAGCAGATGAGGGGAGGAGAAGGGGAAAAAAAGGGGATTCTGAGGCATGTAAGGTGACATTGGGGAAGTAGCAGTTTATAGCCTGACCGCAAGGTAGGAGTTAGAAATTTTAAGAAAACCCCAAAGAAATTTGATATGGTATTGAATGTTCACCAGTTGAAAGATTATGTTTTGTATATTATTTTAAGGAAGCATGAACACGAATGCATTCCCAATGGTGTTAACTACTGAGCTATGGATAAGTATAAAGAGACAGTATTTTTAGTTGTCTGCCTCCATTGTATCATTTAACCATCAACAAATTAATATGCTGCTCCATGTTGCTTTTTTCCTATTCTAAAGTAAGGGCAAGTGTTTCATGTTTTCCTAGCTTTCAGGCTGGTAAGAGTATTCTGTAAGAAATTCATAATGTCTTATAAATAAATGTTAGACCTTTACAGATAGAAATTAGAGAGAATATTTCCAGTAGTAAAATTAAAAGTCCCTAATAGATGCTAAGATTGAAGTAATTATTATTAATGATTTGTAGTTTTAGTGAAATTACTGATGAATAAGTGACATACAGTTACCTGTTCTGTATGAGGTATTGTATAGATACCTACTTATTAGTTATTTTGCTATAATATTATCCCCCCTGAGTTTTTCCTTTGAAATATCTTTATTACCTTTTTCAACACAGTAAATCAAATAATTGTATCTAGGAAAGCTGATTTCTCATTTCACATGTTTTTAATCTCTTTTTTTAGAAATGGATAACCCAAACCACTTACTTTCTTTCATAAGGAAGTTTCTGTTTATGCTTAATATAGTTCTGTTTGCTTGGTTGTGACCTTTTAGACAGTTTTGTTTTGGTATTTTCAACAATGGCAAGGATTCTCTTTCTATTGAGGGACATACTCTCATGTTTTAAAAATTACTTTTGAAAGATGGTATTCAGTGAAACTTATATTAGCCAATTTATTTTGGAAGAAATGCTGCTTTGTAGTTACCGTTTTTGCTTGGTTTTTGTTTCTTCAAGTGTATTGTTTTGGGTGCAGCGTGGTGAGGCGAATTGAGTGAATGCCTGGTTTTGGCTATAGTGCTGTCCACTGATCATGTGCCAATGAGCCATCACATGTCTGGGTCGTTCCTTCTCTTCCTGTTTTAAAAGGCTTGATCACTGTACAGTTTGTCTTAACTTCTCTTTCAGAGTCAAGCATGGTGCCGTGTCTTGTCTTTGGTGGAGGTTCCATAATATCACAGAATTTTGAAATAAGGGATTGGACTGATTCCTAAGCTGTTCTTTATCTTCATTGTGTTATTCTCCTCTTTGGGGATCTACCAAACATTATTTGCCAGTTATTCTCTCATATGACATCAGGATTTATATGTTTGTACACTGGATATATTTTATTATGAGGAATTTTACATATTTTGAGGTTCTGGGGAGGAAGGGTGGATCCAGAATGAGGAGGGTAGGGTAAGTCCAAACTAGGTATCATAACTAGTTTTCTGCCTCCATTCTTGAATCCCATAATAATAAACCACGAAACTGCATCCCAATCCTTTTAGGAACAAGTATATTTAATGCTTATTGAAGGTAAATAATATTTGGGTTAGCAACCTCTTTAACTCTTCTTTTTTGTAAATTTGTATAAAATTGATGATAAATTCATTGGGAGCCTGAGGATTATACGACAGATGATTCTAAGATTTCTTTCAGTGTATTACTGGCTGATATATTACCGTGGGTGAAATATTGTCAAGTAGCTTGGTCACGTAACTACTAAGTGATGGAGCTAGTATTCTACTAGGTGATTTGATTCCAAAGCTTGTACCACTCGGCTCTCTGTATCCGTGGGTTCTGCGTCCATGGATTCAACCATTCTCTGGTCGGTTGAATCTGAGGATGCGGAATCCACAGATGGGAAGGGCCAGTAGTATTGATACTGCTGTGGATTTGGTATCCACAGGTGGTCCTGGAACCGATTTCCCCGTGGATACCGAGCAGTGACTGTATTCTGAAGCACTTTGGAGGTTGCCATGGCCCACTGATAAGCAGCAAGAGGTGACAGTGGACAACTGTAAACAACAGTCCTTAGCCTGCGAGCATGGAGCCGTTTGGCCTTAGACACTTCTCGTTGGTTCCTCACTGTGGTGCAGCGGCTTGGTGCTCCTGTTGATGATCCTCGCAATCTGAATTTAGTTATTTTTTTCTCGATACGTTTTCTATTCAGAATGATTAAACTTTCCAAGTTTTTGCTGAAGAATAAACTTTTAATTTGGGAAATCTGCTTAAGTGGCATCAATTTCTGAATAATAAATTGATATAGAGATAAAGTTTTATGACATGAACATTTCAATAAATCAGACTGGTAGCCTTCCATTGGTCTCTGAGCTTTAAGTGTTACAAGCTGTTGATACTTAGGTTATTTTTTTGTTTCATGTGATCAAATTACATTACAGTACTTTTTAAAGTAGAAAACTCACTTTAATCACTTCAATCATAATAGCACATTGTGACTCAGATCTTTAGTTCTGTACAGTTACAGCTTAGATTCACATCACATGCTTATTACTGGAACAAGAAAATGCTAATTTACATGAAGGTTTTTATATTAAGTTGAAAAACAGGATTTATCTAGTCTTTTCGCTCATTAACTTAGAAGGGGAAGTGTATTTTTTTTAAATCTAAGACAATTGTATTACGTGTTAATTCAAAGTTTTTATAAAGCTACTTTCCTTAATTTCTATTATATTTTTCCTGATTTACAAACATTGGAACTAAAGAAAGAAGCAATTGGAATTTTTTTTGAATTGTAGTTAACAGTAAAGATTTATCTTAAAGGATATAGTAGCTTAATTAATCATTTAATAGTAATGTAGTATAAATCTTACTCACATGTTCCATAATTTTACTTTCCAGTAAGATGAAATAGCGAAAAGCTGCTGAAAGTCAGTAATTTTCACATCTTGTACAGTTGATTGCATTTCTAGACATTTTACTTATTGACATGCTTTCAACAGCCTAAAAAAAATCTGCCACTCTTCCCAATCCATGAGGCGGTCACACTGAAGAGAGAGTGTTTTAAAGTGAGGTTACCATTGTGAAATGGATAGGCAAACTAACAGACTCACTTTGGGATTTTTCTTTATGTAAAGGTTTAGTTATGTTTCCCGTCATATTCAGATTCTTAGCCCATGAGGATCTACCAGTAGCTTCAGTTAGCTTTTTAAGAAATCGATCCAATATGCAAAAGCAAAAACAAGTAGACACATTGGCCTAACAAAAACCTAGTTGTGCTATATTTGGGCTTATGAATATGTGACCTAAATGCCATTGATGCCAACGGTCTGAGTTAGAGGCTCAAAACGTGAATAGGGGAGAAAAAAACAGAAATAGAAAGGTAGTAGAAGACCATTAAAGGGGATGGTAGGGAAGGAGGAGGATCTGGTGATAGTCATAATTTATTAAACAGTTTTGTTGCCTCCATCTGTAAATCTAGCTATATAAAGCATTTTAGAAAAATTACCTAAACTAGTTAAGCCATTGTCTGTTAGCCCAGGAGACTTTTTACATTTACAGTATTTCTGTTCTTTTTTGGTATTGTGTTGGTTTATTTATTTAAGAAATATTTATTAAATGCTTGTTATGTATGTTAACACTGAGCAAAGGTACTAAGGATGCAAAGAAAAAAAAGTCATGATTTTGGTTTTAAAGAGTTTTATCTAGTACCCTGAAGAAATATCCTAAGATCTTGGTATATCTTCCGAATTATATCCCAAGTTATATTATGCTTAGTTCTGTGTGTGATGTGCATGACAGCTCTTTTATTCACACAAGTTGATTAATCTAGGCTGTAGACTAATGAGCATAGAGCATAATGAGGTAGAGTTTAATGAGCATTAGCCTTGGCATCAGATGTGGCGTCTGATCTTGTTTATGCTACCTCTTCATTGTATGACCTTTGTAAATGTACGTGTAAGCCCAGTTTCCTTACCTGTTAAATGGGAGTAATAGCTATCCTTACACTGTTGTTGGGAGGATTAAAGGAGATGAAGTAAGTAATGCACCTGGCTCAGTTCTTAGTTTTGTAAACGGTGGCTGCTCTTATTGTGCCGGATAAGAATGATTCCATTCCTTTCTTACCCACTGTAAATTAAAACTAAAAGCTTGTCTACATATTTAGAGACTGTCTCCCTACTATAGCCTTCGAGACAAGTGATTCTGCGCCTTTGTGACATTTTTGGTTGTAGCCTTTCTCACCTTGGGCTCCATAAGAGAATTAATGCCTACAGGAAAAGAGTGACTACTTTCTCATTTCTCTTAAGAATAACGTATATAGTATCACCATTCCAGATGCATAAGGTGAGTAGTGAATGTATTACATGTAATGGAAGCGTAGTGAATGTATTACATATGATGGAAGCATCAGGGATTAATTCTTTTGCTGAATCCCAGGATGCTAGTACTATATCTGACTATTGGAGAAGTGCTTCAAACTTCTGAAAGTTACGGAAATAAAAGTTGTTACAAAGCACACTTTCCTCTTTCTTAATGGGGGCAGGGAATATGTAGAAGGAATGTAGTGTCATGTAGCAGTTTGTTGATACTCCAGAATACAACCATTTCCCTAATCAAATGATTCTGAAACTCTTTCATTGTAAAGATTGTTTTAGACAGGCATAATGCCCTGAAGACCATCTGTTCCATGCTCGGTCCCATATGGGATTGAACACTTACATCCTTAGAATGAATGGAGTTAATCAGTTTATTTTAAATAAGATAATGAGTCAGTACCTGTTTTTTAAGTTTCAAAGATTCATTGAACTGGATTTTGAAATTTAGTTTAAAAGTTTCAAAACTAGTGTTTTGGGAATACTAGTTCTTCAAGTAAAAAAAAAAAAAAGTTCTAGAGCCCAAGAATTTGGGGGAATGCTTTTTGACTTACACATCTTAGAGATGGACATTGCATTTTAGTTTATTGAAGATTGAGAAATTCTGCAGAAGGGAGACAGTTTTACTTATTGACTCCAACTCCTTTGAACATACAGCACCTGTTAATGTCCTATAGACCCAGTGTGTTTTGGAATACACTTCGGGAAATATTGATCTGCTTCATTTTATATGTGAGAATATTCTGGGTCATATAGCTAAGTGATGGCAGGCCTCAACTGGATCCCATCTCTACATTTATTATTCTACGTGAACAGTTCTTTTTCTGCTATACCACCCTCTTTTCTGTAAGTATTTGATTTATTTTAGAAATAAAAATATAATTGTCATGTGAAAGTATATACCAAGTATATACCATCTGGCAGAAGTTTAAGAACATATTTTGAGAAGTATAGCACTGACATATTTGCAGCCTCATTTAATTGGCCCTGTCATTGTGAATGGTTTGCAGATCTTAGGGATGGCCTTCATACGAGTTTACTATATTCCTGGGGGAAATCTAGTTAACTCCATAAACATTCAAAGATAGGGAAGCTAATCAGAATTGGTTCTATGCTTTCATTAGTAAAATATAGAAATTTTACTAACTTTGTTTTTCTTATGCTTTAGAGTTAAAGCTTGACATTGCTAACAAAGGAGCCAATTAAACAGTCTCATCTCCCATTTATCCATTTCCCATGTTACACTTATTTGAGCAATGGAATAAGAAAGGAGTACCGAAAGGGATGTCAAATTCTGAGAATAATTGAAGTCTTCTGGGGACTAAAAGGATTTGTCAAAGGAGTGAAAAGAATGGGTATTGGAGATGTTCCTGAAGATGTATTAGTAGATTAAGGTCTTTTTGGCTCTTTTGGGAATGTCTTTGAAGATAGACCACCATAAAACTGCAGGAAGTCAGAACTTTTAGAGTATTAATACTAGCTGCGTTCGGCAGTATCAGAGATTTGATTCAAGTTTTGAAGGAAGAACAGAAAAAGGTTTTTTTCCTACTCAGAAATACTGTAATCTGGTATTCTGAGTAAAATTTAAAGGAGTGCTTTATTAAAACATGTGAAGGAATATACATGAATTTCATTTCTTCGAGGAGGTATGTCCACATTTGTCGTTTTCTCACTTGCTGAACTGAAAACTTGAGTTCTGGTAGCAGTGGCACTTTCAAGGCCTTAACCCAAGATCTGTGATGGCTTTGCAAAGTTGTGTTGATAGCCCATACAGTGTTAACTAAACTTCATGTATCTGTTTTATATCAAATCATATTTCTTAAATTGTTGATTATTGATGGTGGTGATATTCTTTTCCCTTCGTACCTTTTCACCATATTCTTTTTGGCAGTATTTTCCTTTTCAAGACCTGGATTGTGACTGTAAATCTTATTTACAAAATGTTTGGAAAGTAGAATCGGCTGTGAAAGCTGTGAATGGTTGGTAAAATACCAGGATTAAAGGTTTGTTCCAGGATTTAAATTTAGTGTATAGCATATCAGGTTAGGCATTTTTTATTTTTCTGGTTTGTAGTTTCATTACTGTGTAGATATTAACTACCTGATGAGTATTTGACAAACACAGGCTTTCTTAGTTTCTGATGGTTTACTGACCTGGGCCCTGAAGTTCAGGATGCCCTCTCTCTAAGACTTATGGATGTGTTGGCCTTATGACTTTCTTTTTGTCACTGCAGGCTCAATGGCCAGACAAGTTATATAACTTAGAATAGGGTAGATTAAAGGTGTTATTTGTAATTAGATATTTGTCCTGTCTTTTCAAAAGCCTACCCCATTTTATTGATAAAGAATTTGAAAGCATCCTGTTCTTGTATAAAGTGCTGAGTGCTTCTGATACCATACTTCCATTGAGATGAGTGTATTTATATTGATTTTTATTAGACTCAGGTTGGGATGAAGAAGGGAGTGACCTTCCTTTGATTTTGTCTTTGTGTACAGAAGAATTTGAGTAGATATAGTGAAAGCTATCTGTAAATAATATTTAAAATATATTAAAATTGAGGACAACTACAGCGTCCATACTGAATATTATACACTCAGTGACAAACTGAAGACTGTTCTCTGGGTAGCAGAATTGAGCTCTGAATTAGTAGAGAATAAAATGCAATTTGTTATTGCTAGATCATTATTCTAATCATGCTTGTAACAGAAATGATGACTTAAATTATAGAATTTTATATAATTTTTAAAGTACATTAAGGTAATTGAACTCATTAAACTCTGAGATTTTTATACATTTAAGAGAGTATCCTATATATTTATTTGTTAGGCAGGTCAATAGATATGTGACATATGAACTAGAAATTAAAATTCTGCATTTTGCTTTTTTGTAGATACTTTAAAGATGAGAGGAATTTTGGATTACCTTTTCAACGAAGTTTTAGATACAGGTCTTTCAGTTTCAATAGAAACATCTGTTGTTCCTAGATATTTATGTTGTTGATATTGAGTTTTGCCGTATTTTATTTCTAACTCTTATTGCCTTGTCAAACTTTCCTGGGTTGACAGAAATGGCAAAGCAAATAACTGTCAACTGATCTATGTTTAAATGAAATAGAGGGAGAGAATTTCAGAATTCTACTTAAAACATTTAATCTAGCATTTTATCATATGCTAAGTATTTTGAAAGAAAATAATTGTTAATCAAAATAATATGATTTGGAAAAGTATAAAATCAGTGAAAACTGAGGATCTTGGAGACAAACTGGTTTTTCAGTTTCCTGCTCTACAGCCTACTAGGTGTGTGATCTTAGCCGAGTTACTTTACTACTTTGTGCCTTAGTTTCCTTATCGGTAAAACTGTGATGATTGTACTGTGTATGTCATTGAGTTATTGTGAGGATCGAATGAAGATATATATATATAAAATGCATAATATATTGCTGTATACTAAGCTCTCAATAAATGTTAACAAAATTAAACAAAAGTTTATGTATGAATATTGTAACTGATTTTATAAGTGAAGGTATATTATTTGGGAGTTTTATAATTTGACTTTTAGCAAAAAAATGTTAGAGGGATATTTATGGTGCTATACATTGTTTCTTATGGAAGTTTTTAGGGAAAATGAGCAGAAAATTTTATTCCTTCCATTTTTATTATGCGGGAATAAAAATTCATACATGGTAATTTATTTTTATTTTTTTATTGGAGTATAGTTGCTTTACAATGGTGTGTTAGTTTCTGCTGTACAGCAGTGTGAATCAGCTATATGTACACATCTGTCCCCTCCCTGTTGGACCCCCGACCCCTCCCAACCCCGCCAATCCCCCCCATCTAGGTCACCACGGAACACTGAGCTGAGCTCCCTGTGCTATACAGCAGGTTCCCACTAGCTAGCTATTTTGCACATAGTAGTGTGTATACATACATGGTAATTTAAATTTGAAGACTTTTTAAGCTACTTACTCCATTATATGTTTGCTTTAGTCTAAAGTTAATTTCCACTCTAGTTTAACATAAACATAATTCAGTTTTTCTCTTTGTAGGAGAGAAGATATTTTTTGATCTCTCATACTTTCTTCTGAATCAAAGTTCTCTGTATAGAGAACTATTTATCAAAGAAATTAAAAAGCATAAGCATGGGCTTCCCTGGTGGCGCAGTGGTTGAGAGTCCGCCTGCCGATGCAGGGGACACGGGTTCGTGCCTCGGTCCGGGAAGATCCCACATGCCGCGGAGCGGCTAGGCCCGTGAGCCATGGCCGCTGAGCCTGCGCGTCCGGAACCTGTGCTCTGCAACGGGAGAGGCCACAACAGTGAGAGGCCTGCGTACCGCAAAAACAAAAGCATAAGCAAGACTGTCACCATCTGATTACTTTTCTGATATTAGTACAGAACATAATGCTGTCATTTCCACTAGAATTAGTTTTTAAAGAAAGATCAGAGTGAACTTTCTATCAATAAAAATTGTAGATTTATATTTCTTCTCAGTGAACATTCCATAGGTATGTCACATATTCAGAACCTTTTGTTTTGTATTTTTAACTTTATTTTAAAATAAATTTAGACTTAACAAAACGTTGCGAAAATAGTACATAGAGTCCCCGTATACCTTCACCCAGCTTTTCCTAATATTCATAGAAGAAATATAGAAATCAGGAGTTAACATTAATACTAACCAATCTGTAAGCTTATTTGCATTTTGACCATTGTCCATTAAATCACCCTTTTTTGGTCCAGGATCCTATCTAGAATTTTACAGTGTACTTAATTGTCATGTCTCTTTAGTCTCCTTCAATCTGGGCTAGTTCTTCATTCTCTTTGCCTTTTGTAACCTTGACAATTTTGAAGAGTACTAGCTAGTTTGAATATTACTGAACTTGTGTGTCTGATGTTCTCTCTTGGTCAGATTGAGAATTATATATTTTTGGAAAAGATTCCACTGAAATGATGTTATGTCTGTGTCAGTACATTATATCAGGAGTTACATGATATCGATTTGTCCCATTACTGGTGGCGATAAAAGATGATTTGGTTAAGGAGGTGACTACCAGGTGTCTACACTGTTGATTTACTCTTTTTCCCTTTGTAAATGATAAGTGTCTTTGGGGAGATATTTTAAGACTGTGTAAATACTGTTCCTCAAAATACTTCCACTAATTTTAACATAAAATTATGTTCACTAAGGTTTTCTTTGTTTCAAAGAACAGAGCCTTTTTCATTCAAAGGAGGCAGTGGTCAATTTAAATGTTTCTGTGTTTAGTCATCTTGACCCTGAAGTTGCCTTTTTAAAGGCAACTTGATTCTGAATTTTTTTTATAGTCGATATATATTTTTATGATTGCCTTTTATCTTTTATTCTATAGAGCATTAACTACTCTAAAAATGTATTGTGCATTTTCTTTTTTTTACCTGTTTTACTTCCTCATCTTATAGTCAGTGGAACATGAGGACATAATTGGATTAGCTATTTTTTTTTTTTTTGCTGTATGCGTGCCTCTCACTGTTGTGGCCTCTCCCGTTGCGGAGCACAGGCTCCAGACGCGCAGGCTCAGCGGCCATGGCTCATGGGCCCAGCCGCTCCGCGGCATGTGGGATCTTCCCGGACCGGGGCACGAACCCGTGTCCCCTGCATCGGCAGGCAGACTCTCAACCACTGTGCCACCAGGGAAGCCCAGGATTAGCTATTTTTTTCTTTTCTATCTTTGAACAAACACTTGACATTTAAACCTAGTGGAGTAACTTGAATCCCAGTAACATTTCGGGATAGTATCTTTTCCAAAAGGATGAAGAGAAAATATATTGGTAAATCTTGGAATTTGGTTAGATATTGATTTCTTAAAACAATCTAATAGGGTTTTTCACTTTCATTACAACTTTCTTCTCTGTTAGGTAATTGCTTTCCATGCTGTGCATTCCTTAAAGTTCCAGGCTTTCTTCCTTATTTTAGTGTTTATAAGGTGTATCCCGTTTGACAATATATACAAGGTTCTGGTTTAGATAGAGCCTTTTCCTCCAGAGTCAGTACCATACCGTGGCTAACTAATTCTGAGCAAACTGGGCTTTGTTTGTCTGTCTGCTTTTTGACAAGATCTCTCACTTTTTAAAATTGAAAAATTGAAATTGGGTGTTCTGGCAATATCCGGTTTGGTTTTTTGTTTTTTACTAATTTTAGGTCTGGAAAAGAACATTAGAAAATCTGTAACGGGTGTTGTAATTTAGCTAAAATTTGTGTCACCTCAGGATAATACCGTTGACGTTTCTGTTGATCATATTTAGAAATTAATCCTAGAAGCTGATGGGCCCCAAAAGAGAATCCATGGAACTAATACACTTTCAATAGTTTTTATTTCCTTTAGGATAAGAAAGTTTAACTTTAGATACCAGCCACTTGACAAAATTCTGCTTACTTTTTGTTTCTTGACCGGTAGACTTCGTTCATTTGTAAAACGTTTACTGAATTTATTTAATTCGGTGTATAGTCTAGGGGCTGGAGATGCAAAGACTCACTGCTTCTCTTAAGGATGTTCTTTCATTTTCTTCTTAATGCCATCTGGGGCTGATCTGGACACTTGGAGGGATTTGTGGGAAATTCTTATTCTTTTTAGAAGTGCCTTACAACTGGTAACAGTGAATGATAAAAGGTGAATAAGAAAAAGGTATTACTGTGTCCTGCTCCCAGTTTAGAGTAGTAGAATGTTTTGTTTTATAAATAATCTGTAAATCTATAACTTAATAATTCCGACTTCAGATTGGTCTTCTATAACACAAGTGAATAGAAATCATAGTCTTTGTAGAAATGTGTTACCTTCAATTTCATTGCTTAAAAATGATCAGGTGTAGCTTTCCCTCTTTCATTGATATTAGAAACGCTTAAAAGTAATAAACAGTATATGCTCATTTAGTAATTTAGTATTGAGAACAAATATTGCAAATAGTCTAGTTTGTACATTTTGGGAGAATTTCTCAGAGTGGTATTTATATATAAAATACTTAGATTGTTTCTGATTTGAATGTGACTTGATTTTCAGTAAGAATCTTTAAACTTTTAAGTATTAATGGAAAATATTAAAATCATAGATGAATAGACCTTCTAACACCTTGTTTGAGTTCCTTTGTGGCATTTCAGCATTGCTGATTTTATTAGCTTTGGTTTGGAATTTCTTCTTTAGTGGTTGAAATGCAAGCCCTGCAGTGGAGTAATTTCTTTTTTCCCTCTTGAAACATCACATAGAAGAATGCTGTATACTGAAACAGAATTAGGGTAGGTCCTACTACGTCATTCTTGTGAGCCTCCATCAGTAGTAGTCTTGCAAAGGCTGTCCTTTTTTGTTTGAATAATGATCTCATTTTGAAAGTGCCTTTACATTTTTCTGCATAAGTGATATGATACACTAATCCACAGTCTTCATAGATTATTAACTCCTGAAGCAAGAGAGTTGCAGCTGTCCTCAATGATTCAAAATAATTTCTATTTAGGGAAATTTGTTTAATTTTTTTTTTGAGTATGAATATGTTGAATCCACAAGTTTTGGCATACTTCAGGCAGAGCAAAGAAGTTATATCCTGAAAGTAATCTGACTTGGGAGAAGTTTATAAGTGGATCTATTATTTCTTCAGCCAACTCTCATATTTAACTTACCCTATAACCTAACCTAAGGACTTTTTTTTAAATCTAAGTTTGTTGCATTTTTAATTTATATACTCTGTGGGGTCTGGTAAATAAGTCAAGGGTTTGGAGCTCCTACTGAAGGAGAAATTGTAAACTTAGACCATTATTAATCTGAGCAAGATACGATTTCTTGGGAGTTGTTTTTCATTTTCAAAGTGAAGTGGGCTTCTGAACTTAAATTACCAAATAATTCTGTTCCATAATGGAATGCTCCCCTTTTGCCTGTATTTTCAATCAGATATATTGTTACTAATTAGTATTTAAGAAATGAAGGAAAACTGGGAAATTTGGAAAATCATATCTTGTTTATAGTTTCTGAATATATTTTAAACTGTATCTTAATCAAAGTAGTTAAGTTTTACTTAGATCTCGTTCATTTGGGAGTCTTTAATAATTTTCACGGTTTATATTGAAATATTATTAGATATGAAAAAGAATGATTTGTCAAGAAAATTGATTAGAAAAGGCTGGAGGATGATTGTTTAATAATTTTAAAAGCACTTTTGTAGCACCTGTTTCCACTGTATAGGTCCAATGAAAATAAATAAAATAGCTCTGATGTATCAATTTTAAGCTCTTTCTCATCTGTTAAAAAGCCACCTCTTAAGAACTCCAGCTGTGGAATACTCTGCTATTCGATTTGTGAGTTTTGGACCCTTGCAAGTACCTAGTTAGATTGTATTTCTTGAGACATTCAGTATTCAGATCTTTTTCCTTTTTGTGCTCCTTTCCTCTTGCCGTCCCTCATGTTCCTACTCAATGTGATTCTACTGCAGAATACTGTTTAAAGACTTCAGGATTTAAAATCTGTTGGAAACTTACAGTGGAAAATAGCTCCACGTAGGCTCATAGCTTTTGTAGTTATTTGTTTGGTACCTCATGTTGGATGGCAGTTTCACCCCCTTGCCTTCTTTAGATTTGTTTTTTCATTGCTTTGCTTAAATTCTGGAAATTACAGATTTGATGGTTAAATTTGTAGGTTTTCTTTTCTTAGTCCAAACTGTTTACATTTTTCACTTGTAGAGACTTGAATATATTCCTAAAGTACAGAAGGGTTATTAGCTCATTCCTTCATCTTCAGGCATTAAAAAAAAAAAAAAACATTTAGTCTAACTGTTGTTAGGTAATGGAATAACCATTCCTTTTCAGCTGCTGGCATATTTCCAAACTGGCTGGCAGAGCCAGGAGGAAATGAAGGCATTAAAAACTAACTTTGGTTGGTTGCCACCTTCTTAGTGCTGAGACTATAACCTTTGTTGGTTGATTGACAGAGAACAGGAGAGCACAATCCTCGTTCCACTAACAGGTAAGGAACCCTTGTGATGACCAGTTGGTGTGAGAGAGACATTATTTGATAGCATTTTTTCTTAATTTATCCCCAAATATAACATGTCCCTGAAGTCGCATAGTGTGACTGCCTGTGTTCCATCCAGCAGGAATACGCAGCACCCTTCTGTTTAGAGTGAGATCTGAAATTTAATACTCATGTATCACTCTGTACCACAAAGTATAATTGATCTGTTTTCTACGGTTAAAATTTATCCTGCAGTCCCTGTAACTTTAAATACCTATCTGTCTGTCTTATTCTCCTTTCAGCTTTTCCTTGCTGAGATGCTGTGTCCTTTGAACTTCCTTCTCTTAGTTACCTAATCTCTATAATAAAGTAAACTATTTTCCAGTATCTTTATCATCATCTGTTATTTGGGTATATCTTACTGCTAAGTTTCTGCATTGTAGCCATTAATGATTATTTCCTGGTCCTTCTGGACCCCAAACCAAATGATCATATGTTTGAAAAAAGATTTTTAGTCTGTATTGCCTGTATCCGCAATTCTGCCCTCCCGCTTTTAAATATGAGTGCTTGAAGAATAAACCTTTTTCAGTGACAGTAGTCATAGCTTGATAAAATTCAGGTTTCGTTTTATATTGCTATAATATGGGACTGTAGTCTGATTAACTCTTTAAATTACTGAAAACTTAAAAACTGAGAACAAATCCAGCTTCTTAGACAATTCCCAAGGTTTAGTGGTATTCCCGTTAATATGCTTGATTATTCTGTTTCTACTTTGCAATCCGTCTTCTTCTCTTTGACAGAAGAGTTAATTGGGACTTCCTTGATATATCTGAGGTCGAGTGCCTTTCCCTGTCCCTTTAAGACAACTGATCTTGTTTTCCAGTCCTAATTGATCATTTTTGGATTTGGTCTTCCACTTGAAGTTGGGTGGTTTGTCACAGAACATGTTACGGCTTAGACCAAGATAGGTCCCTTCTTAATAGTGACTGAGGAATGAATCATTGGTGGTGACAGACTTCTAAAATTCAAATTAAGAAGGCACTAAGGAAAGTATGCCCAAACGTAGCTCCTTTTTATCCTGAGGATAAGTCATTACAAGCTCAAATGACCAGAGAATGTAATTTCTTAATAAGAATTTTTTCTTAAATCTATATTCAGCTCTCTATTTCAGTGCTTCTCTCCTACCAGAGGTGCAAGGAGTGATCCTAGAACCACAGATACAGCCAAGACCACGGAGAGCTTTTGACGTCAGGGGTCCACTTTCTCCACTGAACCCTTGGAGGCAGAATATCCAGCTTCTGGAGAGAGTTGGGAAAGGCTAATAAACAAGTGGGTGCTTTCCATTATTTACTCGGGTTATTTATAGGTTGGAGTGTCCTTCCATTGCCCATTTAATCCTACTGTTAAACTCCTTGGGTTCATAGAAGAACCAAGTGGGGCTGCAATCTGTTTGTTTTTCTAAGAATGCTAACTAGTGCCCGTTCAGAAAAGAGACCTAAAATTTATTTTAATTTTCTCTCCAGATAACTAAAGCAGTGGGTGATTTGGGGGTACTTGATTTGGTGAATGCCTGTGTAGTCCACAGGAATTTTTAAAAGGAAATATTTGCCCATTTTAGCCTTTACTGGTATTAGTGTACTAAGTGCTCTTTTATATTCCAGTATTTAAGAAGTTTCTTTATTTCGTCTTTGGGCAAGCTGGGCATCTGAATTCTCCTAATTTACACAGTCTGATGTCCAGGTGTTATCCTACCCTGTTAGTGAGAACTTTTTGGTCTTTTTCCTACCTCGAACTTTAGGACTTCAAATTAAGTAGATCTTTAAACAAGATGCAATGATAGTACCATTACGGTTTTACTGTCAAGTCTAGGCTTCATTCTTTAATAAGATACATACGAATGAATATGAGTTTCAGGATATAACAAGGCAAAAGAGCCTTTTCCTAGATTTTCCCCATGGCATTAAGATGGTTTTCTCTTAGTTTCTTTGATGCCAAGGGTAGGATTTGATTCCAGGAAGTTCTTATCACCTACAGTGGGTAGAACGTGAAGTTGGTGCCTTTGGCAGGTTTTCATTTCTCCTTGGTGGATCCCTTCTGTGACTCCAGGTATCTTGATAATGGGAGACCGGTTTATTTGTTCTCTAATTGCCCAGATTTCTTTCAACTGGTAAACATCATACTTCAGCAAAAGGAACTCTTCTAGCAGAGCCTTCATGGATGATATCTGTCACACATGCAGCAGCTGCAGTTTGGAAGGCAGTGGTGAACGGAGCCATGCATTATATGTAGAAGACACAAGGATGAGAGAGCCACCTGATCTTGCCATTGATAAACTTTAAGATTTACTCTGGTGTACTCTTGGTCTGGAAACGGAAAGGCTCAAATAATGACGTAATTTTTTCAGATTGGAATTTTACATGGCCATGAAAATAATTCCTTTTTATTCAGAAGACTGAAATAGAGGAAGCATGAGAGACACCTTTCTTTAAAAAGCAGCTCTCTGTATCTGTTTCACTTAAAAGATTTGTGGGATTGAAAATCACCTTAATGAAGCAGGCAGACTTTATTTTCTAGTAGTCTGGGAGATCCAAAAATCATAATGAAACTGTCTTTTGTTGCCTGACACTGAAAGGAACTAGGAAATATAAAGGGTGAACTTCTTAATTATTCCCAAATTACTTTTAATATTAGGATGCACTTTTTTAACTTTTTCTAGTCTTGGGCCTTATTCTTATTTGTCAAATCAACAAAGATTCCAGCATAGGAGTAGAGACGTCTTTGAGTTCAGTCTTCTAAAGTAGTAAATACCTGTTAAACTTGAGGTATCGTTCTGCATTGCAGGCGTTCTAAAGTTGAATGATAACTGAAAAAAAAGAGGTATTTTATAGAGCAAAAGCAATTAGTAGTAGTAGGATAAGCCTCTATGTGTGAATAAGTGTTGCAAGATAGTTATCCAGACTATCGATAAATTGATGGCGGTAGTGATCAAAATGTTTTATTTCTCTTTTGGTATCTATTTAACTGGTCAGTCGAAAGCTGTTAAAGAAGTTTTTAAAAGTTATGCAATGCTGCCAGTTTGTTTTATTTGGTATAAATTTTAAGAATAGAAATTCTAGAGATAATAATATGGAAGCATCTAAATGTCTTAGGAATCCTAAAGGTTTTGGAAACCCACATTTGCTAGACTATAACCTGGCCTTTAGTCGTCTCGGCTATTTGTGAGGCCTGTTTTCCCCTCATTTATTATAAATAAACTTTTGTATGTACAGTACTTAAAAGTAAGTTTAAAAGATCAATTTGAACTAAAATTTCCCTAGAGAGCTCCGAATTCCCATAAACAATTACAGCTTTTTACTCTTGATTTGTTTCTGTTAAAAGTTAGTAAGATAGTTGTTACAAACACATATAAATTAAAAAACAACTACTCAACATTTTAGAAAGAACTCAGGGAACTGAAAGTGAGATTTGCTTGGAAATTTAGTTGAACTCTTTGAACCACAGTACAAACGAGTTTATGGCCTGTGAGGTTATTAGCCTTTTGTTTCAGTTTTGAAGAAGTGATTTAAACTCTTAATCCCATTAATCTCATGCTTTGATTAAATTTTAGCTTTGTTCCTTAAAGTGTGCAAAAGAAATGAAGTGCATTTCTATTCATCTCATGCCACTAAAAGCTATTTAAAAGTGAAACTTGATGTATATTGATGTGAACTGATGTGTTTAAACTTCTATTTTGATACATTTTCCTTTCAGATTTTTAAATATTTCGTGTCACAATATGCAATCCTATATTTTTCAGTGTTTATTTTATGGATATTACTATAAGCTAATTTTTTTCTAGAATGACTAATTGTGTAATATTTGTATTATGTGATCATTTGAAAAACTAATAAATATTTTCTCCATAAAAAAATGCACTTACTGATAAATGGCTTATTTTTCTTTCAGGAGTAGAAAATGGAAACTACAACAGTATTTTTAAGTGTATTTTAATTTTATGTGTCTTCCTCTTAAGTATTTCTGAATATATATCCTATCCTTGTATATGTTGAACTCTTTTGAGAAAAAAAATTATTTTAAACTGTTGAATTAAAATGATTCTCATTGGGTCACCCAGTGCCAAATGTAGGAAATAGGTGATTTATTTAGTCTATTTTTGCATTTTCCTGATTAGCTTCATCTTAGCTTTGTTTCCAGAATTGGATTGTTTTAGATGCCGTTTTTATATGCCAGTTTTGCAAACCATTAAAACTCTTGAGCTAATATCATAAATATCAGGAGTAATATGGTCACATCTTTTAAAGTGAGATCTTGATAAACAAAGACCCTCACAAAATAGCATACAAAAGACAGTTCCTCTATTCAGAAAAAGAATATTTGAAAATAACGGCTGATTGGAGAGCTACCCAATTTGTGGGTGCTGTTAATAGGAGAAGAAAATGTTTTATATTTTAATGTTCTCCTTGAACAAATAATTGTAGGAGGGGAAATCTTAGAGTCTCTTGCTTTTAACCTTATCGAAACAACATGGAAAAGGATAAAATAGGGTTTTAATGATTCTTGTCTTTATATCTACATAAACTTAATCAAAGCCACTGGAACAATTTACCTTTCCTATGCAGAGTCTGCTAGAAGCAAGAGGAGATTTCCCTTTTGATTTGAAGAAAACTCATAAGAAGTGGACTCCTAAAATTAAAAATGAACATTATGATAGGGTCCTAGGCAAGAAATAAAAGTTTGATTAATGACAATTTGCGGATTAAAATGAAAGAATTTGGCTCCCTGAAGAAATTACTCTGAAAAATGAGAATTATAAAAGGAAATTATGATTTAGAATAGCTACTGTATTTGTGGGGGGTGGTGGCGGGAGAGGAGCTAAAATTCTTGGCTTTATTAGTCTGGTAAGTTTGGGAAAGATGAGTAAAGATTGTGTGGATAAAATTTTGTTTTTAGATTTAAAGCTATTAAAAGGTTTACAGACATAATGCATTTCTATGGAAGATGGAAGGCTGTATTTTCCTTGAATACAAAAAATTTATAAGTCTTAACTGTATGTGTATAGAAGGGTAGGGTTGGGGGGTTAAATAAAAATCTTGCACTGGAAATTTCAAACATATTGTAAAAATAATGGTGAAATGAGAGTTTTAAATAATTTTCATTACAGGGACTTTTCCCTACACTGTCAATAGCTTCAAAATAAAAACATTACAGAATGTTGAACATGGCTTTATCTCCGAGGTGTAAGAACGTAGGCTTATTGTTTCACCATGATTCATGGAATTAGCTATAGGAAAAAGTTTTGTTTTGTTCTTTAGTGAGGAAACAGTTTTTTTTAACATAGCTTCTGTTTTAAAAAAAGGTAAAGGTAACATAAGCAGTGTGACTGCAAAGTACTGACCTTGTAGCTTATTGTTAAATATGTGCACAGATCTTACTGTATTTTGCTGTATTGAAACAATTGAGCAAAATGTCAGTGCCTAGATGTCCTAAGCGATTTCTTGATTTTTTTAAAATTCAGGTGTTTTTATTTCCCATTTAAAAAAATTCACATTAACGCAGTCCTGAAATGTGAAAGATTTGTGTTTCCAAAATAAGCACATAGGTGCTCTTTAAAGTTTTTTCCCACTAAATGTACATCTAAGGTAATAAGATCACTGCAGTAAAAAAACGCTAGGGAACTATGAAGGGCGCATCGGAGTTTTCAGGAATTACGATCAAAGGGATCTCTACTCAAGAGGTAAGGTATGGCATAGGTAGAAAAAGTGTTCAAAATGTGTTCAGTGCAATGTCTGATGATAAAGTAAACTACAACAGATATCCTTTGATTTTCAGACAGATGTAGAATTAGGAAGATAATTTTTCTTAAGAATCTCAGAGAAGAGCAATGGATAAACCACAGATTTGTTTTTGCATGACTTTGGAGTGCATTTAGAAACAAATATCTGCAGATGTTGTACCCTTTTGGTACCTGGCCTGAATATATCCCATGGCATCTCCTACCCTTGCTCTCGTAATGTTTAATTTAGTATTTCTTAAGCCCTGAGAACTGTTAAAATATTGTACTTCGAATGGAAAGTTGAGTACAGATTCCTTGAGGTTATTGCCTGGCTTCATGTTTGCTGTGTCTGCCTGTTTTTGTTCAATGAAACCTAGAATTTAGAAAACAGTAGCTGTACTGAGTAATTTTAACTTCGGTTTGAGAAATTAGAGTTTTATAAACATTCACTTACACTGTAATTCGGGAATCTGTTATATTAAGGATTAAGAAATAATATTGTTGGCTAGTATATAAAGTTGTTCAGACAAGAAAGTTATACTGTTGTTCTGTAAGGTATATTAAATAGGTTCAAAGAATCAAGTGTTAGCATAATATGTAGTATATCTAGAAACAAAGGAAAATGCAGTATTCAGTACAGGTGAGCTAAAAAAATGATTTAGAATTTTTTTTCTAGAATTACTAGTATAATTTACTCAATAGATGGCAGTATAGAAAACAGTAACCTTCCATCCTATCTTTTTGATTCTTTTTATAAGGACATCAGCTCGTGGACATTTGGCTTTTATTTAAGATAGTTTGCTGTCTGTTCTGCATTTGCCTTTATGCAGAGCAAATGATCATATTGCTATGATCTAGTGACAGCACTCACTACATCAGTGGGGTAGCTGATTCCATGTTCAGGGATGCTCTGATGGTAAGAAGTTGACCCAGAATATGCTTCCATGTCATTTTTTATTTGAAAATTACCTTAGAAATTAGCTAGATTAGCATCCTTATCTGTAAAATAAAGTATGTAAAATTTTACATACAAGATAATTGATATCTGGGAACAATACATGTATTTCTAATATCACATAGTTTATTAAAGGTCTGCTGTAGGATTCAAGTCTCTTGACTCCAGGCTCAGAGATCTGTACTGAACTGTACTTTATTGCCTCATCATGTTAGTCCTAGTTCTGGGCAACGTAGAGAGTATTGCCTCATCATGTTAGTCCTAGTTCTGGGCTGGGCAACGTAGAGCGGGTCGATGCCCTTCAAATATGATAGTCTTCAGGTATCTTAAGATGGCTGTTATACTCCATCAATTCCAAGCGCAAGTTTCCCGCCCCCCCAACAGATTAAGCACACCTCCATTTTTTTTTTGCTCTTACTCATGTAGCATGGTTTTGAAATCCTTAAGAGTTTTGTCAGTCTCTGAACATGCTTCAGTTTATTCTTCTTAACGTGTGACACTGAACCAACACAGTACACGCTCAGCTTGTGTTTAGCCCTGTGACTCATACCATTTTGTTTATCCTTACGTATTTAGCCAGTCAGGTGCTTAATTTTACGAGATTCTCTTGGACAAAAGAGTTACATAGTGATATACAAAAAATTTTGTTTCAAAAAATTAGGCCGGTACAGACTAATGTGCACAGTTCAGAGGAAAAGAAAAAAATTCACTCAAGGTAATAGCTAAGACCTTGAGAAAGCAATCAAAGAAGTACCATCTTCATTTCAATTATTGCTTAATTTTGACTCATATAACTATAAATTCCATATTAAATGGCTTGTGTAATGTAAAATGTTATTTTTCAGGTTGTCCTTAGTAATTTAAGAGGAGCCAGGCCCTTTGGAGCTAAACTGTTGACACGGCACTGACATTGAGAAGAAAATGAACTTGTGTTTAGTAACATAATTAAAACTAGAAAGGAAAGTCAGTGCTTCAGTGGAGAAGTTTGAGATACACCCCAAACAGCTGAAGATGGGGGAGCAGTGGCCCTGGAAGTCTGAGAGTGTGACCAAAATTCTAATGAAAGCACAGTCTTATGTTGCTTCTTGAAATATAGTGCAAATACTCAAGCAACGTTGTTTTGGTATAACAGTGTTTTAAGTTACCAGTTAAATAGCTTTTCCCCCCCAGATTTTAAATTGAGCTCCAGGAAGACACAAGGTGTTTATTTAATGGTTGCATGTACTTTTAGGGTATGCGTACCTTTGTTTGAGAAATACTGGTTTGAGACAGGTTGTGTTCTACCTTACCGGAGTTAGAATTTGGGGACAAATGAGGGAGAAGGAAAAGAACAACCATTTACATGCCTACTCTGTGCAGCTTTTGCTAAGTGCTTTACATATATTTATCTCATTAGATCCGGTTGACCTATGAGAAAGGTAATTTTTTATTTTACACACAAAGATGCTGAAACTCAGAGGTTACAATGCCTGCCCAAGGGCACATAATCAAGCAATGAAAATGGGGTTTAAAAGATTTATCAAAATCTAAAGAATTGTATCACACCATTGATTGTCAAATATCTTTGCCAAAAAGAATGCATATTCTCAGGAAAATTTCACATAGAACCTCAGTGTTTAAAGTAGATAAAAGGGATTTTTGATTTAATATGCATTTTTTGAGAGTAGTTTTACAGAAAAATCGACCAGAAAGTACAGTCCTCCCCCTGACCCCCCCCATTTATACAATTTTCTTACCATAGTTTGCTCTATTGTTGACATCTTGTGTGGTGTATTTTGTTACAATTAATGAACTAATACTGATGCATCATTATTAGTTGAAATCCATAGTTTACTTTAGGGTTCACTCGTGTCATACAGTTCTACAGGTTTTGCCATATACATAATGTCATGTATCATAATTACAGTGTCATACAGAATAGTTTCACCTGCCTACAAATGGTGTTCCACCTATACTCATCCTTCCCTTCCCGCCCCTCCCCACCTCTGGCAATCTGTAGTTTTGTTTTTAGCCTTCTCAGGCTGGTTTCCTTCATTTAGCGATACACAATGTCTTTTTGTGACTTGATAACATATTTCTTTTCATTACTGAATGGGATTCCATCATATAGTTTTACCACAGTTTGTTTATCCATTCATCTTTGAAGGACATCTTGATTGCTTCCAATTTTTGGCACTTATGAACAAAGTTGCTATAAACATTTATATGTAGGTGTTTGGAGGACAGATTTCAACTCATTGGGAAAAATACCTAGTAGTGAAATTGCTGGATCTTACGGTAAAGCCTATGCCTAGCTTTGTGAGCAACTGCCCAGCTGTCTTCCAAAGTGGTTGGACTATTTTGCCTTCCCACCAGCAATGAACCAGAGTTCCTGTTGTCCTATCTCCTTGCAGGCGTATGGTGGTGTCAGTGTTTTGGATTGTAGTCCCACTGATAGGTGTATAGTTGCATCTTACTGTTTTATTTGCAGTTCTCTAATGATACTATTTTCCATCTGTATATTCTCTTCAGGGAGGTGTCTTTTCAGATCTTTTGCCCATTTAAAAAATCAGTTTTCTTTCTGTTGAGTTTTAAAAGTTTTTTGAATGTTTTGGATATCAGTCCTATACCAGATAAGTGTTTTGCAAGTATTTTCCCCTAGTCTGTGGCTTGTCTTCATTCTCTTAACAGTGTCTCTTAGAGAGCAGAAGTTTTAAATTTTAATGAAGCCAACTTCATCAATTTTTTTTCTTTTTTCTATTTTGTGCTTTTAGTGGAGTATCTAAGAACTCATTGTCAAACCCATGGTGACCTAGATTTTCTCCTATGTTATCTTCAGGAAGTTTCACAGTTTTGAGTTTTACCTTTAGGCCTGTGATCCATTGAGTTAACTTTTGTGAAAGGTGTAAGGCCAGTGTTTAGGAAAAGACTGTCCTTTTTCCTTTGAATTTTCTTTGCTCCGTTTTCAAAGATCAATTGACTATATTTGTATGTATCTATTTCTGGGTTCTTTATTCCGTTCTATTGGTCTGTTCTTTTGCTGATACTACACTGTGTTGAATACTATAGTTTTTCGGTATGTCTTAAAATTGGGTGTCCAACTTCTAACTTTGTTCTTCAGTATTGTACCTACTATTCTAGCTCTTCTACGTTTTCATATAGACTTTAGAATCAGTTTGTCTACAAATGACTTGCTGGGGTTTTTATTGGGATTGCATTGGATCTAAAGACCAAGTTGGGAAGAACCGACATCTAACCATATTTAGTCTTCCTATCTATGAACATGCAGTTACTCTCCATTTATTTAGATCTTTTTGATTTTTCATCAGCATTTTGTACTTTTTCCTCACATAGACACATTTTCTTAGATTTATACCTAAGTATTTTTTTTTTTTTTGGTGCTAGTGCAAATGGTGTATTTTAAATTCCAGTTGTTTGTTGCTGATACATAGGAAAACAATTAACTTTACCTGTATCTTGCAACCTTGCTATAGTTGCCTACTAATTGCAGGTATTTTTTCCTTGCTTTAGGGACTTTCGTATACACGGTCATGTCTTCTGGAAACAAAGACAGTTTTATGTTTTCCTTCTCAGTCTTTATACCTTTCACTTCCTTTGCTTATTGCATTGGCTAGGACTTCCCACAACAATGTTGAATAAGAATGGTAAGAGGGGACTTGCTTGTCTTGTTCATGATATTGGGTGGAAAGCATCTAGTTTCTCACTAATACGTATGATGTTAGCTGTAGGTTTTTTGTAGATATTCTTTATCACATTAAGGAAGTTCCCCTCTAGTTCTGGTTCCTCAAAGGTTTTTTGTTTGTGTGGTTTTTTTTAAATCATGAATTGGTGTTGACTTTTGTCAAATGCTTTTTCTGTACGTATTGGTATGATCATGTTTTTTCTTTAGTTGTTAATGTTTCTAATTGATTTTTGAATACTAAATCAGCTTTACATATGTAGAATAAATGGAACTTGGCCATGGTGTATAATTCTTTTTTTCTTTTTAAATTAATTAATTAAATTACTTTTTTGGCTGTGTTGGGTCTTTGTTGCTGCACGCAGGCTTTCTGGTTGCGGTGAGCAGGGGCTACTCTTCGTTGTGGTGTGCAGGCTTCTCATAGCGGTGGCTTCTCTTGTTGCGGAGCATGGGCTCTAGGCGCACAGGCTTCAGTAGTTGTGGCACGGGAGCTCAGTAGTTGTGTCACCTGGGCTCTAGAGAGCAGGCTCAGTAGTTGTGGCGCACGGGCTTAGTTGCTCTGCGGCATGTGGGATATTCCCGGCCCAGGGCTCGAACCCATGTCCCCTGTATTGGCAGGTGGATTCTTAACCACTGCGCCACCAGGGAAGCCCGTGTATAATTCTTTTTACATGTTATTGCGTTCAATTTGTTGATATTTTGTCAAGGATTTTTGTATCAAGGTTAATGAGACACTGGTCTGTAATTGTCCTTTCTTGTAATGTCTTGTCTGATTTTGATATTAGACTTGCCTCATAGAATGAGTATGAAAGAGATTGTACACAACTGGTGTCATTTTATTCAACATTTGGTAGAATTCATCAGTGAAACCATCTGGGCTTTGTATTTTCTGCTTGGGAAGGTTATTAATTGTCAATTCAGTTTCTTTAATAGATATAAGCCTTTTCAGTTTGTTTCTTGTCTAACTTTTGGTAGATTATATCTTTTAAGGAATTGGTTCATTTCATCGAAGTTGTCAAATTTGTGGAGATAGAGTTGTTCATAATACTCCTTACTATCCTTTTAATATCCATGGGATCAGTAGTAGTGGCTTCTCTTTCCTTTGTGATATTAGTGGTTTGTGTCTTCCTTCATTTTATTTGTTAGCCCAGCTAGAGATTTATCAATTTTATTGATAAAATAACCAGACTTTGGTTTTGTTGATTTTTCTCTGTTTTACTGTTTTCAGTTTCATTGACTTCTCTAATTTTTATTTCTTTTCTTCTACTTGCCTTAGGTTTATGTCGCTCTTCTAAGCACTGTTTTTGCTGTATCCCAGAATTTTGATAAATTCTTTTTTCATGTTCTTTTAGTTTGAAATATTTAAAAGTTTCTTTTGAGACTTTTGAAACCAATGTATCATTTAGAGGTGTTGTTTAATTTCTAACTATTAGGGGTTTTTCATTTATCTGTAAATACTTGGTATCTTACTAATTTTAGTTTAATTCCCTTGTGTCTGAGAGCGTACTTTTAGTATGCTTTCTATTCTTTTAAAATTTTGTGGTGTCTTTTATGGCCCTTAATCTTGGTGAATTCTCCATGTGAGCTTGAGAAGGTATATTTTGTTGTTGTTGGATGAAGTAATCTTTAGATGTCAGTTAGATCCAGTTGATTGATGGTGCTGTTCAGTTCAACTGTCTTTATAGATTTTCTGCCTGCTGGATCCATCAGTTACTGGTGGAGCGGTGTTGAAGTCTTTTAAGTATTATAGTGGATTCATCAGTTTCTCGTTTCAGTTCTGTCAGTTTTTGGCTCACATATATTGATGCTCTGTTGTTAAGCAAACATATATTAAGGATTGTTACATCTTCATGGAGACTTGACTCCTTCATTGTTTCGTAATATGCTTCTCTTTATCCCTGATAACTTTTCCTTGTTCTGAAGTCTGGTTTTCCTGAAATTAATTTGGTTATTCTAGCTTTCTTTTTTTTTTTTTTTGGGTACGCGGGCCTCTCACTGCCATGGCCTCTCCTGTTGTGGAGCACAGGCTCCGGACGCGCAGGCTCAGCGGCCACGGCTCACGGGCCCAGCCGCTCCGCGGCATGTGGGATCTTCCCGGACCCGCGTCCCCTGCATCGGCAGGCGGACTCCCAACCACTGCGCCACCAGAGAAGCCCTATACTAGCATTCTTTTAATTAGTATTATCACAGTATCTTTCTTATCCCTTTACTTTTAATCTACCTGTATCTTTGTATTTAATGTGGGTTTTTTATAGACAACATACAGTTAGGTCTTTCTTTTTTTAAATCCATTTGACAGCCTCTGTCTTGTAATTGGTATATTTCAACCATTTACATTTAAAGCAATATTGATGTAGTTAGATTTATATCTATCTTGTTTGTAACTTTTCTGTTCTTTGGCTTTGTCCTTTTAAAATTTATTTTGCCTTATACACTATTTCTGTCTTCTTTGATATTAAGTATAATTCCAATTTAGTTTGAGTCCTAACATTTACACGTAGTGGTGCTTTGCTAGACGCCTTCTAAAAGCATTTCACTACTTTAATTTGATTCATTTAATTCTCTTGAGCATCCACTTACCAAATTTCATGCATCTCCCAAGCATTGGAGATATTGAGATGCTTCTACCCCCATACCCTTCTTTTCAAAGGCTTTTTCCCATTGTTGTCTAGAGCCTGGATCTATCTGTTGTATCTTGTCAAGGATTTTGTGGCTTTAGTATTTTCTGTGAGCAAATTTCCCTCTCTACTGGATCATTCCCATCACCATCTAATTATGCTGTCATATGTTATCTTAAGAAAAGGAAGCGGGACTTTCATGGCAGTCCCGTGGTTAAGACTCTGCACTTCCAATGCAGGGGATGTGGGTTCGATCCCTGGTTGGGGAACTAAGATCCCGCATGCCATGCGGTGTGGCCAAAAGAGGAAAAAAAAGAGAAAAAAAAAAGGAAGCCAACTTGACCTTTTCTTCACCCTCTAACTTCTACTGCAGTCTCTACTCACATTTATTACCAAGAATTGTCTACTCATATTGTTACAATTTCTCAAATTTTATTTACTTCTCAGTCTATCCCGATGTGGCTTTTGCATCTCAGACCACTGTGACTGCTCTTATCAAAGTTGCCCAGGTCCTCCCTGTTGCCAGATCCCCTGGATGCTTACCTGTGCCTTCTGACCTCTTAGCAGAATTCAGTGTACTTGAACACTCCCACCTTCTGAAATGCCCTTCTCAGTCCTTGAGTTTTTCCTCTCACCTCTTCTTCCTTTGCACTTAGATGATTTTATCCATTCCCATGGCTTAATACTTTTTCTTTTTTTAACTCCCCCAATTTTTATCCCCTGCCCAGCTGCCTCCTCAAAGCTCCAGTCTTGATACCCACTTGGATATCAAGTGGTTTAATTAAACTACTTAAATTAAAAAACATGTCCAACCTTGGACTATTTTTCTCTTCATCTCAGTGCAGAATCATGATGTTCATCTCATGTGAAAAACCATGGAGTGGTCTCTTCCTCACCTCCCATATACAATCTATTTGTTTTTCGTTAGTCCAGTTGTTTGTTTTGGGACTTTTTTTTTTTAACATTGTTACTATTGTTTACAGCAGTTTTAGGTTTACAGAAAAATTGACCAGAAAGTACAGAGAGTTTCTATATTAATTCCCCTTCCCTTGTTTCCCTTGCTACCATCTTGCATTAGTTTGGTACGTTTGTTGTAGTTGAACCAGTTTTGATACGTTAAATAGTTTACATTCGGGTTCACTCTTTGTGTCAACAGTTCTATGGGTTTTGCTAAATGTGTATTTTCATGTATCCACCATTAGGATATTTTATCACCACCTCAATCCCTGGCACCTACTGATGTTTTTACTGTCTCTCTAGTTTTGTCCGTCTCAGGATGTCATATAGTTGGAATCATACAGTATGTAGCCTTTTCTGCTGGTTTCTTTCACTTAGCAATATGCGGTTAAGGATTGTCCTTATCTTTGTGTGGCTTGATAGCACATTTCTTTTTATTACGGTGTAGATCTGCCAGTTTGTCCTTCACTTATTGAAGGACATCTTGGTGGCTTTCACTTTTTGGCACTTACGAGTAAAGAAAGCTACTGTAAACATTTGTGTGCAGGTGTTTTGAGGATGTAAGTTTTCAGTGCATTTGGGAAAATACCTAGTAGTGCAACTGCTGGATCTTAAACGGTAAGCCTATGCTTAGATTTCTAAGAAACCACTGAACTGTATTCCAAAGTGGCTGTCCCATTTTGCATTCCCACCAGCAGTAAATGAGAATTCCTGTTCTACATCCTTGCCAGCGTTTGGTGTTGCCAGTGTTTTGAATTGTAGCCACTTTGATAGCTGTGTGGTGGTATCTCACTGTTTTAATTTGCAGTCCCCCAATGGCCTGATATTGAGCATCTTTTCATATGCTTATTTTCCGTCTCTATATCCTCTTCTGTGTTGAGATAAGGCCAGTGTTTAGATTGATTGTATCTTTTTCCCAATGTGGATGTTTATTCTAACACCGTTTTTTGAAAAGACTGTCCTTTCACCTTTGAATTGCCTTTACTCTTTTTTTCAAAGATCAGATCTACCTCCTAAGTCTCTCTCAGACCTGTCCAACGTCTCACCATTTCCATCTACCAACTTCTGTTCCAGGCTGCCGTCATCCCTCGCCTGAACTATTGCAGTAGGCCTCGCTGGTCTCCTTGTTTTACCTCGTGACTTCTATGTTCTTCATAGAATAGGATTTATAATGATTTTAAAGTATAAATAAAATCGTAACTGTTTCCTGCTGAATACTCAGTGCTCTTCTTTGTAAAAACTATAAAATCCACATTCTTTATCATGGCCTATGATCTCACCTCCAGCTTTACCCTTACTCCTGCTCTCCGGCCAGCCTTGGGTTTATTTCATTTAGTCTCTAAATTGTTTATCCCCTATCTTAGGGGATTCCCAGTGACTGGAATGCCCCTTCCTCTGCTTTTAGGTCTCAGCTTAAATGTTTCCTTTTCAGAGATGCCTTCCCTAGTCACTGTAGCTAAACATGCAGTTCTACATCTTGACCTCCATTCTCTGATACTGATTCCTTCCTAGTATTTTTCTCAATTTAAAAGCATATGTTGTTTATCGACTTATTGCCTGACTTCCTGAGACCAGGGATCACGTCTGTCTTGTTTATACTGTTTCTTAGCACCTGGCAGAGTAGCTGTCACACAGTAGGCACTGAACAGATATTTCAGTGAGGAAGACATAGGCAGCGTTTGCGATGCCCAAATCTAGTGAGGGGGATCCGCACATAAATAGGCGAATTGCGGGGCCACTTTAATGCTGCTGCATGGTTGTCGTAGCCCTGGAGAGTAAGCGGTAGAAGACTAAAAACAAAAAATCTGTGGGATTCTTTCTCAGTAGTGTGAAGTAGTGATTACAGAGGTCAATTTATGAAGTCTTACTACCTAGGCTTATTTATGAAGCCTTACTGCCTAGGCCATAAATAAAGTTCATATTATTTAATAATGGGGTCAGCGTAACTTTCATCCAAGCAGTACGAGACTTAGGATATTAAGTGTTCCAGAAACCATCGATCTGTACTGACAGTATGGGTGCTTTAGGGACAGTCTCAAGCCCACCAAGAGATGGTCCAGCGTACTGATTGAGCTTTGGCTAGAGAGTCAGTGTTTGGTTTTGAGTACTCAGTGCTGCCATTCACCCTGGGCAAGTTGTTTAACCTCTGTGCGCATCAGTTTCCTCATTTGTGAAGGAGCTAATAAACATACTTACTGCACAGGGTTGTTATGAGGATTAAACAGACTATATAAAGCATTTTTCCATGTGCCAGATACTGAAATAAACGTAAAAGTGTTTCCGTCATTTAACTAAAATTTTATTGTTTTAGAATACGCTTACCTTGAGTAATATACAGCTTTCTCAACAGATACCTCCCTTCCTACTTTAAAGAGAAAGACTTCATTCTGATGCCAGACATGAATCTTACCTTTGCAGCACCCATCCTTTTTATCTTCTACCTGTGCTGTACGTTACATTACCTCTGCTTTCTCAGATGTCTTAAAAAAATCTCAGATGATTTTTTTATTCCTTTTCATAATTCTTCCTTTCAACTAGATCTTTCTCATATGCACAAAAACATGTTACAGTGTCTCCAATTAAAAGAAAATGGTATCTAACTGTAGGCACTGCCCCACCTCTTCCTGTATGTATGCAAACTTAACATTCTGTATAACATTCTCTCTGTTTCTTTCAGTGCCACTCACTTCTCAGTCTACTCCAAGTTTGTTTCTACCTCTTAAATTAACTTCATTGAAATAATACTATTGAGGTGATTGGTGACTTTATCACTGAATCAAACAGACCGTTTTCATACCTTGTCATACGTGTGCTCTCAGCATTCAGCGTGATCGATGGAATTCTCCTCCTCTGACGTTTCGGACTCTGAGTCTTCACTCCTCTGATTTCCTCATATCTCTCTGGCTGGTTCTTAGTCTGTATTGCAGGCCCATTCTTTACCCAGGCTTTACTTTACGTATTGGAGTTTCTAAGGCTGTTTCCTCAGTCGTTACCTCTTAGTTCTTTGCGTCTCTAGCCATACTCTTAAGACTAATTACCTTTATACTGATGACTCAAGTTCAATAATACTGGTCCAACTTTAGAGATCGAACGACCTACTTGGCATCTCTTTTCCTTTCTGTGTGCCCCAAGGGCACTTCAAACATGTTGTATGAATTTATGATCTTTCCCCCCTCAAATGTGGTCTTCCTTTAGCATTCCGCAGTTTAGTGACTATCACCCCCTGCATCCAAGTTATGCATGCTGGGATCCTAGGTAACATTCTGCGTATGTGTATTCCTCACACCTCCTTTACCCCATCTGTCGTCCAGTTCTGTTGATTTTTGTGTCTGAAATCTCAGTAACCTACTTCTCTGTTGTCAGTGTCCTGGCTTCGTCTATTATTTCCTAACTTGAACCATAAGAGTTCTAATTGGTCTCCCTGTATATATACATCCTTGTGCTAATCAAATTCATTCTCCACAGTACAGCCAGAGTGATGTGTGTCAAGATACGAGTTTGATTGACATTATACCTTTATATATATTATACTTTTAATTAAAACAATCAGCTGCTTCCTATTGCTCTTAGAATCCACGGGTAGAATAGAGACAAAAATCCTTAATATCATTTGTGAAACCCAGAAAGACTAAGTTCTTATTTACCTCTCTGCTCTCATCCTTGGTCACTTCTTATTGTTTTTACTCTGTCTCTCCCTCATCCTTTTTGTCTTAGCTGGGTAGTCATTTCCTTACCTCAGGAACACCTCGGATGTGCTTGAACAGGTCAGATCACCACCTGTTTGCTCTCATAGTGCCATGTACCTCTTGTATCCGTGCTTACAGTTTTACATTTTGGTGTGCCATCTCTCCCTCTAGCTAAAAGTCCTTAAGAGACCAAGGATCTTGTTTGCTTTTGCTTACCATTTGCCAGCACTTCGCACAGTAAGTGGCTTGTACCCTTCATTTCATCAACTCTTAAGATGCCACCTTTATTTTTCTTCTACTAAGGAATAAAAAAAAGGGAAGGAAAGTAATCAATGGAAGATAAGCTCACAATAATGTTACTGAAAGAATTTTCTGTAAAAGCTGAATTAACTTGAACTGTTATATTTTCTCCCAGCCCCCTGCCTTTCTTGGATGATAAAAGAATGTAATTTGAGAAAAATAGCCTAGAGTTTATTTCTAGACTCTGATACTGTACAAAAATAATTGGCACTTAATCATGGTTCCAGTATTCAGGGCTTCCGAAACGGAGAAATTAGATTTGTTTCTGACTTTGGAAATAAAATATTCAAGCTAGTTTTGATTTGTCTTTAAATGCATGTTTGATAACTTCCTGAACTCCCAAGTGATGCTGACTTGTGATCACCTCTGGGAAAGGGATATTTAGTGAGAATTTGAGTTTAAGAACAATACTTAAAAAAAAAATTTACGGTGATGTGAAGTGAATCTTGTTTGTCTAGCTCCTCCTTTCATTAATTTACTCTTCTCCTCTCATACTTTCGTTCTTAGAGGAAGATACGCACTGTCGGCGTTTCTGTTTCCATTCCTCAGTTCACGAGGTTCTCTGCACCGTTCCTATAGGGGGCCCAAGGGGTTGTTTCTCTAAGACTTAATTTTTGCCTTGACTCGGTTTACGCTTTGCGTTAGAGAAATTTAGAATGGAAAAACTCAGTTTGCCATTTAACATCGTATGTTTCTCAAAGGAAACTTTAAAAATCTATCAAAAAAACCTTTTTGTAGTTTTAAGGCCTGTTTTTCTAGATTCTGAGTAATAAAAACACTCCTGGTAGCCTGGCATTTGGTGGTTGGAATAAACTAATCCCTTCAGCCTTTTGCAATCACTTAAAATACTCATTGACTGTGAGTCATTGTTTTGAGATAATGTACATTATATTCTTTTTGTTTTTCTTGCTTGAATTGCCCAAGATGCTTTAGAATAGCTCCGTGCCACTTGTGAGCTTAGCGTACATTTTTATTTGGAAAATTGAGTGGTGCCAAGGGACACTGTGGGACAACAGCTGTTTATTCCCTTCCAGTCAAGTTGTCTCTTTGTAGAGCAGAAAGTACACCGAGGTATAGAACTTTTTTTTCTTGCTGAGATACTGATAAGTTGGAGAAAATGAATATGTCTGAAATAATAGGGAACTAATTACCTTGGGCATCTTAAAAACTTATAAACAAATTTCTTCGCTAAGAATGATACTGCATTTCTTTATTTTTAAAATTAAATTTATAATAGTCCTTTGAAAGCAGAGAATAATCTTCGTATTTAAAAGTCAGTCACTATTATCACATTAATTAAAACATATCTGTATGAAATAGCTTATAAAATACTTCCTAAAATTTCTGGTTTGAACTATAAGGGCTCAGTCATTTTTTTCATAAGTAATCTAAAACATTTTAAATATGTCGTCCAATTTTTAAGTCGGTGGCTTTCTCCTATTCTAAATATAAGCCTTTTCTTCGTGGAAAACATGACTTAATAATGAACTCTTGTGTTTTTCAGTATCGTCTTTAAAAAGTCATTAAAAACAATCTTGTAATGGCTATCACGTTTTTAACAATGATCAGCTTTGCTTCCACTTTTCACATGAACCAGAGCTTTGCTGTTTTAATTGCACAATTGAAGTGCATTAAAGACAAAAACAAACCAGTAATCACCTCCTCCCAGTTACCTTCTTTGTTCTCTGAACTCTTGGTATTGGTGGTGGATGTAGGACTATTCGAATGAAGATACATTTTATGCATGTTTTCTAATTAAGTAGTCTAAATTCTGAAACCTTTGTTTAGATATATTCATCTTCCTATAATACAGTCTCTTAATAGGTCTATATCGGTATTGCCAAATTTAGATTACCTTTTTCATTAGTCTACTAAATATGTCAGGTTACCTAAAATGAAGAGGAAGTTATCCTAAACGATTTAACACCTCATTTACATTCTTGGAAATGTATTCAATTGTGGCATGAAGACTCCACTAGGAATGGAGATATCCATATATAAATTCTATCTTGATAATTTTTCAGTGAAAAATTGGATACTACTTACTGGCTCTGCTTTGAGCTTCATTTTTTTTTTTGAATTTATTGTTTTATACAGCAGGTTCTTATTATCTATTTTATACATATTAGTGTATATATATGTCAGTTGGGCTTCATTTTATTTTCTATTCAAGTTTGGCTTGATAGGAAATGGGGGATCAAATTTGTTACATAAATTAGTTTTTTATTGTTCACCTCTATAAATCAGAAGTTTTTTTAAGCTCACCCCTAATATAAGTATGTATTTTGAGTGTGCAGATATGAGAGGTTTTTTAGATCACTCTCAACATTTCAGTACAAATTACAAAATGGTGAGGATGTTTCTAAACATCTGTAACATGCTTCATAATTTTTAAAAATCTTGGTTAATCTCTTTGACAGCAATATGAATCGGATTCCATGGTCAGTTTATTTTGATACTTTTTAAATGGCTGTCAGGGATGGTTCACAAAGATTCATAGATTCAAATGGCAATGATTCCTAAATCATGATACTAAGATTTTAATACCATCCAGCAGTTACGCAGAGGCTTTGGTGATATTTGGCTGGCCCCTAATAGTCTGACCTTGCACCTAATGGGAGGGCTTTTAATTTCCATCATTTTAAGAAATGGATTAGAAACCTTATGTGCTGCTTCTGGAAGATTTTGAAAGGGGTTAACAATTCTGTTTCCAAGCTTTTGGGTGTTCCAAGCTTTTAAATGAGAGGTTTTTAAAAATTGCTCTCTCAACATTTTTAGTACCAATCACAAAATGATGGAGCTGTTTTGAAACATCCATCTTTAAAATTCCCATAGAAATTACTCCCCAAAAGCAGTCTTTCTCTCATGAACTGTTGAAACATTCCCTTTACATCGAAGGTACAAGTCCAGTGTGTTTGTTTAGAAGATTGTGCTTGGTGGCTTAACCTCTTGTCATCACAGAAAAGCTCAGCAAATTGTGAATGCTTTTCCTTTTGTAAAAGAACAAATCCATAGCCCATCCTTTTTTTTTTTTTTTTTAACATCCTTATTGCAGTATAATTGCTTTACGATGGTGTGTTAGTTTCTGCTTTATAACAGAGTGAATCAGTTATACATATACATATGTTCCCATATCTCTTCTGTCTTGCGTCTCCCTCCCTCCCACCCTCCCTATCCCACCCCTCCAGGCTGTCACAAAGCACCGAGCCAGAGCCGATATCCCTGTGCCATGCGGCTGCTTCCCACTAGCTATCTACCTTACGTTTGTTAGTGTATATATGTCCATGACTCTCTCTCGCCCTGTCACAGCTCACCCTTCCCTCTCCCCATATCCTCAAGTCCGTTCTCCAGTAGGTCTGTGTCTTTATTCCTGTCTTACCCCTAGGTTCTTCATGACATTTTTTTTTCTTAAATTCCATATGTATGTGTTAGCATACGGTATTTGTCTTTCTCTTTCTGACTGACTTCACTCTGTGTGACAGACTCTAGGTCTATTATAGCCCATCTTTTAAGTTCAACAATTCTTTAACGTTCTTTACAGTAGATAGCTAGCAAGCCTAATAGAGGAAAAAGAATTTTTAGCTGTTCCCTATCTCATTAAAAATACCCTAATGATTATTCTACTTTTAAGGATTTTTTTTTAAAAAATAAAATTAACCACATTGATGATACTAGCGCACACTTCTTATTTCAACTCCTTTGCTGCAATAACTTGCCCGTACGGAATGACTCACTGATTTTCACATGAGTTGCTATCTGATTTATCTGACAGTCCCTTTTCTAGTGAAAGCAGCTGTTCCGTCAGAAGTTACACATACAATTTACAAAAGAAGAAATTTGCTGTGGAGAGTACATCTTCTCCAGTAAAACTTTTCTTTAATTCTTCATACACACAAAAACACAAAGTTTTATATTGGAAACAATCTAGCAAATAGCATAGGCTGAGACGTGTAAGAAATGTGTCTTTTTATCTTATATCCAACCTTTTGGACTACATCATTTGCTCCAGTACTTCTTTCTTCAAACATTAAGCAATCTTTCCTATAATTCTGGCAGTGTTTTACTGATAAAGGATTGCATTTTAATTTGTTACTATGCTGTTTTGTTTTTTTTAAATATTTACTCATGTTTGCCATAGGAGGAAGAGCAAAGTATTTTCCTAATGTGGCATGACTATTTGTTAGGAATATTTTGTGAGTGTTGTAAAATGTTGAGCGAACTGGATTGAGTATTGCATGGCTTAAAACATGTCGTTAAAAAATATAGATATTTTATGTTCTGGGTGTTCAACTTTTAGATATCTTGCTAACAGTGATGGCTTCATACTCAATTATCAAAGCACAATATATATTTAGGACTGTGATTGCCTGTTTGGTGGTGGACATACAGATTTCAGATGAATTCTTGATAGTTTTGTGGGGCTTCTTTTTTTGTAGATCTGATTATCATCGTGCACTTGTCAGCTTGTGGTTGACAGGGTGTTCGTGCTAGAAGAAGTATTCACCTATGCCATTTTCCTTTTATTTGCTTGTGTTTGTGTTATTAATATCATCCTAATTCTATATTCCTTTGCCAAGAATATTTTAAAGCCATTTCTCCATTTGGTGTGGGTTATTTAGTTAATAAAACTCAATCAGATGCCCATAAACTGTGGTAAAATTTAAAACATTAAAAGTGATCAAGTAAAAGTGCTACTAAAAATGCCTGTACCTTTGTGGAACTACCACTGAGGAAACCTTAACTGGAACACAGCTTGAGCACTAATTGATGAGACCATCTGACCAAGGGATAGATCGAGGGCGCCAGTGTCAATTTACATATTAAATATCACCACAGCTCAGTGTCTTACTTAACTTTTTAAGATTAAAAATTTTTTTAAATATATTTTCTTCCTATACCAGATATCAGTAGATTATCTCTCATACTCTATTATGGAGTTCACTATTTTAAAATATGGTTTTAAAAATTGGGTTTTTCTGTCTCATGGTCCTTCAAGATTAAAATAATTTGCATGTCAATTAAAATAAATGTCAGCCTCATTTAACAGTTCACGATTTTTTCCATCACCTTATTTCCCTCAAAGTTTTTCATTTCCGAGGTTATTGAACTCTTTCTGAATTAGACCATTGTAGGGTCTTAGATAAATATTAAAGCAAGGTTTGATGAAACCTTGATACTTTGATAGCTAGATGTTACAGTTAGGACTGTCCATGAATTAAATAAGCAATCTGTTTTTAACTTTGCCCTTTTGAGGGGGAAGAGACAATTTGTTTAATTAGAAATACTCTCTGTGAATTAACATATAATTTGTTTACCTCCACTTTGGAGCATGATGTTCGTTTTCTTCTGGGATATTTAACTTCATTCTTTGTCAAAACTACTTTTGAATATGTTGACATATTCATGAGATTGATTTAATTTGTAGACACTTAAAGAAAATAACAGCATTAGGCTGGAAAATACTTTAAAACGCTCAGGTTTTGATAGATCCTGCACACTTAAAATAGATTTAATGTTCCTGCACATTCTCAGTGTAAAATTTAATGCTTATTTTCTGTTATTGATGTGTCTTAGAAATTACAGGGTTTAATAAGTTCTTCCAGGAAACCTTCTGATTTATGCTCACTGTTCATTTTCTCCAATTTTTCCTTAATGTTTTAGTGAGTATGAAATAATTTAATTTTTGTTACAGTAACAATGACATTACCATTGCTCTCCTGTTTTTTGGATGTAATGGTCATAGATAAGTGCACACTGTGTAAGAAAATAAATATTAGTTTGTGAAATGGGCCATAGCACATGATGAATTAAGTTTTGAAAATTAGCTTCCATTTCAGTTGTTACCTCTAATGACTGAAAGGTGTGTGTGTAATGTGTATTTTACACACATACAGTCTGGATCTAATTATATTTATATGTTATACATATACATGTATTTGTGTTAGCACACAAACACACGAACACACATGTGTATACGTGTGTATAAACACTTCATTGATCTCTTGACTAGAAGGGAGCATGGTAGATCAGACATTGTAATTCTAGGTTGTTTTTATTTTTTTTTAATTTATTTTTATTTTTGGCTGTGTTGGGCCTTCGTTGCTGCGCGCGGGCTTTCTCTAGTTGCAGAGAGCCGGGGGCTACTCTTCATTGCAGTGCACGGGCTTCTCACTGTGGTGGCTTCTCTTGTTGCAGAGCACAGCCTCCAGGCGCGCAGGCTTCAGTAGTTGTAGCACATGGGCTCAGTAGTTGCGGCTCGCAGGCTCTAGAGCGCAGGCTCAGTAGTTGTGGAGCACGGACTTAGTTGCTCTGCGGCATGTGGCATCTTCCCGGACCTGGGCTCGAACCCGTGTCCCCAGCATTGGCAGGGAGATTCTTAACCACTGTGCCACCGGGGAAGCCCTAGGTTGTGTTTTTAGGTTACTGGAGGCAAAAGGGCCTTGACTCTACTTTCACTAGCAGTGTGTGAGTGTATTCATTTCCCTCACTCAGATTATTATTGTTTACCTTTTTTTGCTAATTTTCTAATTTGATTTGTTTTAATGTGTGCTTTGATTATTAATGAAGATAAACATATTAAAAGTACAATTATGTTCTTTTGAGTATCTTCTTTTTTTCCTCTTTTAGTTCTAGTAATTAATTCAATGAGCATTTGCAAATTCTTACTCTCTCTATCATGAGTTAATAAACTTAGAGCATAACCCTCTTAGCTTTTATGATTTGCCAGGGCAAGGATGTCCAGGTTTTTTAGCGTTAAAGATGTACTGACACTTTCCTACTCCTGCCCCCACTTTGAAATTGTGGTAAACTACGCATAACATAAAATTTACCACCTTAACCATTTTTAAGTGTACAGTAGCATTAAGTACACTCATATTGTTGTGAAACACTGTCATCCTACCCTCTTGGTCATTTTTACAACTCTGCTAGCATAGTAACGTTGGCTTTAAAATTTCACTGGGGTTGCGTGTAGCATTCTTAGTGAACCATTCTTTTGGTCACTTTTTTTTTTTTTTCTTTCTTTTGCGGTACGCAGGCCTCTCACCGTTGTGGCCTCTCCCGCTGCGGAGCACAGGCTCCGGACGCGCGGGCTCAGCGGCCATGGCTCACGGGCCCAGCCGCTCCGCGGCATGTGGGATCCTCCCGGACCGGGGCACGAACCCGCGTCCCCTGCATCGGCAGGCGGACTCTCAACCACTGCGCCACCAGGGAAGCCCCTGGTTACCATTTTTGTAATAACTTTGTGGAGATTTGCTGGCTTCTCTGGGTGTGGCAGCATGCTATGTGCAGAAGCTGAGATTTCTAGTTTACATTGGGTCTTAGGTTGTTACTAATAATTTAGAGTCCCTCAATGAATATGGCTTATTAGCATTAATTTCAGTTTTCCCTAAACTTAATTTGTTCTGCTAAGACTGGTGCTCGTCTGCCAACTTATGCTCATCACATGGGGCCTCATGAGATAGTTCTATGGTTTGTTCTTTTCAACGAGACACTTTGCTCCTTGAGCATGGGGACTGTGTGTTTATCTCTTTCTCTCTGTATTGGCAGAGGGCACAGGAAGTACAAAGGCTCTGCTGGGAAAGGAACTTGATTTGCTCAAGGAACGGAAGGGAGGCCTGGTGGCTGGGTATGAGGGGCAAGGGGGCGTTGGTGTGCGACGAAGTCGCAGGGGCCAGATGCCGTGGGGCCCATGGGAGTTAGGTTCCTATTGCAGTGAGCAACATAGTCTTATGTGTGGTTTTTGAAAGATAACACTGGCTACTGGATGGGGAAAAATGGATTCTAGAAGAAGAGTAGAAGCAGGGAGATGTGTTGGGATGCTGGATGTGTAATCCAGGCGGCACTATTATCTTGATTTATTTCCTTTTTCTCAATCTCGCTGTCTTCTTTTTTTTTTTTTTTTTTTTTTGGTGGTACGCGGGCCTCTCACTGCTGTGGCCTCTCCCATTGCGGAGCACAGGCTCCAGACGCGCAGGCTCAGCGGCCATGGCCCACGGGCCCAGCCGCTCCGCGGCATGTGGGATCCTCCCAGACCGGGGCACAAACCCGCGTCCCCTGCATCGGCAGGCAGACCCCCAACCACTGCGCCACCAGGGAAGCCCTCGCTCTCTTCTTTTTAACTAAATCCACGTTGTGACCATCTGCAGCACAACTGAAAATAACTTGCCAGGTTTACTCCATGGAAAAGTGAGACTTATCAGAATGTATAAACCTCAGAACAATGGGTTCATTAATATCATACTTTAACCAAGCTAGCTAACCCCAGGCTAAATATAGTTTGCCTGTGAATCTCCAAAGTTCACTGTCAACTGTCTTTGAACATCCCAGTGAGGTTAAATGAACTTTAATTATGTAGGAGTTAGTGAATTCAGAAAGGTAATTCATATGCCTATTTTACACGTGAAGAATAGGATGCAGTCATTAAAAGTACTGAAATAAAAAACAAAACATTTGTCAGTTTCTCCTGACTGCAGGCACCGTTTTGTCAACATCATGCTTTTAGTTTAATTCCTTCCAAATCCATTATAACTTTAGGGCATAGGTGAAACTTGAGAGTTTTATGCACGTTTTTGGCATTTATTATTTTGGGGTCCCAGATAAAAGGTCGTGTGATTCCTCCGTGTCATTGCTTCTGATTCCCCAAGACTGGGAGAAGGCCCCTCTTATATGCTTTTGTAGCACCTTTTGCCTTCCCCTCTGTTAAGCATTTCTTATACTGAATTATAAGGCTCTTTGAGGACAAAGATAAAGATAAGGGAGAATGAAGGCAAATGGGGGAATTGGAGAAACAAACCTGAATGAACTCGAGGCAAGTGTGAAATTTCCGTGAAGTCTTATTTCACTCCATAATACAGTTTTGTTATATGAAATAGTATTTTAAATTACCGAGCACCGAGTGAGATTGACATCACAGGGAGCTATGACTTCCTCTATTTTCAGCATACTATTATCTTCTTCAGTGTGAAGAGTTACAGTTCTATAGTATTTCGTGAACTTGAAGTTTCCTATCTTGGCTTTAGGGGAATAACATCAATACCTACATGATTAGACTTTGTAAGCATTAAAAAATAATTTAATATAAGATACTTCCTTTTTACTTTTTTTTTGAGGTAGAGTTGTACAGTATTATATAAGCTTCAGGTGTACAACATAGTGATCCACAATTTTTAAAGATTATGTTCCATTTATAGTTATTATAAAATACTGGCTATATTCTCCGTGTTGTACAATATATCCTTGTAGCTTATTTATTTTATACATAGTAGTTTGTACCTCTTAATCCCCTACCACTACATAAGATATTTACTTTGAGTGTAAAATTTTGAAAGGAATTCAGATCCTTAGTTCTTCAGTATAACATTAGTCTGAGCCGTTGCCTTTTTAGGCCTCTCTAAGCTTGGTCTTTCACTCCTTTTTGAGCCTGCCTTATTTTGGCACTGCACTACTCTGGTTTACTCCTTACTTCTGCTCTTTTTATCTTATTTCTTGGCTATTTACCGCTCCTCCCATGAGCTATGTATAGGTACGTAGAAGTTTTCTCCTTAGTTCTGTTCCTTTCTGTCAACTTAACTGCTGGAGCATTTGCCACAGTCCTTAAACTCTAAACTCTGCCGACGACTCCAAATCTTTATCTCCAGCCTTGGCCTCTTTCCCTTTGCCCCGTCCTGTGTGGCTGACTGACTGCCTCGTGTTCTGCATGGGCTCCTTCTCCTGAGCTTGGAGCTTCTATTAATGATGGTCCCATCATCTAGGCTCCCAAAGCTTACTCACTTTGACTCCCCTTTCTCATGCCCCCCACCTGCTTGCCCCTGAGTCCGCAATGCCTGGTTCATAGCAGACGCTCTGGGTTATCCAGTTCTGTAATCTCTGATTCTGTAATATGTCTTGCTTTTTTGTTCTTTTTCCTTCCACCCCCATTGTCACCACCGTAGTCCAGGCTGTTACTAGCTCTTTGGAGTATTCGTGGGAGATACCTTATTGACTGTAACCTCCAAGCCTACCTTCCTCCTTCCCAGTCGTAAGATTAATCTTACTAAAACATTCCCTCTCAACCCAGTTCAGAAATCTTTAGTGGCTTCCTACTGTTTTCTTCTAGCTGACTACTTACTCATATTTTAAAAATGCTACCTACCTTCACGTAACCCCCTGCATATTCTTATGCATCCCCTTTACCTAGAATTCCCACTTCACTCTTCCCTGAAGCTTACCTATCCTGGGACCACATTTCAAGTTCTACCCAATTGGATGTGATCTTTTGGAAACTCAATCCATGTATGTGTGTGTGTGTATTTTATACTTTAAAGAAAACTGCCACTCATCCACACCCTGCTTTGATCATTTTTTTGAGTCATCACAGGCAGAATGGTTAAAAGAATGGACTCTGGACCTACATTGCCTGCCTTCTCATCCCAGTTCCACCTCTTACAAGTTCTACACCTTGAGCTGATTACTTAACCTCTCTGAGCCTCATTTTTCTCATCTGTAAATTGTGAGCAGTAATAGTACCTAGCTCACGGGGTTGTTGTGAGGAATAAGTGACTTATTACTATATGTTTAAAACACGGCCTAGTACAATATAGGTGTTTGCTATTATCACATGTTTAAAAGAGATTTATCCTGTTCCATAAGCTCCCTAAGGGTAGGGGATATCTTACTCTTATTTGGAATGCCCCACAGAATCTATCAAGTTACCTTATACTTAGTAGGCATTTAATAAGTTATTTACTGAATGAAATGGAAATTTATTGAAAAATCCAGTTGTCCAATAACAGCTACTTTGGGTTTTGAAATAAGATTGTTTAAACTTGTACAGGGGAGTTTCAACAGTCATAATGTGCAGTCACAGAGTTTTTTTGGAATAATTTAGTAGTAAAGTATACTGTTTCCTTGTTTAATTACATGGTTTGGAAAAAAACCCAACTGTACTTTTAAAAAATATATTCTAAACAGAATCACACAAAAATGATGAAATGGTGAACCTTTGAACACTAAAACTCTTAAAACATAAGCTTTAGTGTTTTAAATTAAAAAGCAACAACAACAACTAAGAATCATGTTGGACAACAATTTGCATGCAACAGAGACAACCTTCTAAGTGAAAGCACCCCAGAGTAGAACTAGTCGCTTACGTATAATTTTCTTTCAAGAACACTAGTTTTAGGCTCCATCCTGGAATTTTAACTTATGTATGCATTTGACTTTTTCAAGATATATTTAATAGTGTTTTTAAAAAAAATTTTTTTTTAAATAGTGTTTTTGAGTATTGAATTGAATAAGAGATATCCAGGACTAATATTTGCTGTTGGTCTTGTATGATAATTGTGAATTGTGGTAACAATGTTTCAGGCTTAAATATTTGAAATCATACCAGGTAGTATTATTTATAGGGTTTTAAAGAAACATTATCATTGGACATTTCATTGAAATTTTATCAATCTGCTTGAGACTTTTAATAGGAACTTAAAGTAGCTCTAAAACTAGACCACAGGTAAACTACAGAGTAATGTTTGGTTCTGATGGGAAAAAGGGAAGAAATATCCATTAAGTATGGGCTTAATTTTTCTGGCTCCAGAGAAGAAAAATTGCATTTTCACCAGTAAATAGAAACCTGGCTAAATGCCCCAAGAAAGTAAAGTTATTTTCCTCACTTTAAAATATTTGGTGATGATCAGGTAAAGCAGCTTTTTTTTCTGTGTAGATTTTACAGGACCTTGAAGCATCAGCCAGAGAACCACTTGCAATGCCAGTGAACCCAGGGGCTCAAATTCCCATGAACTAATCATTATTTATAATAAAATCTAGGTATATTATCTTACATATTTAATAGAGTAGAAAACTAAATTTCCATCTTTTAATGTTAATATGCTGTGAGATTTATTCAGTTAATGTCTCCTAATTTTGTTATGAACTTATTTAAAATTTTTAATGTTAAAGTGTTGTAAGTATTTCTAGTCAAAAACATAGATATATTTAAGAATCTATAAAACTAGGTTTTGTAATGGATCAGTATTTAAGTAAAAGGAGGAAAGGTATCAGGTAATTGTAATGAAATATTCATCAGCTGTAGAGTGACCTCATCCACTTGCCAAGTCTTACCCTCTGTTTCTGTCTCATTTGTCTTTATAACCTTAGTGTTGAAACACTGAGAGTTTATGCTGTAAACTCTTCTCTCTCTGCTTTAGAGTTGTAAATACTGAAAGATTTTTACATTCTGGATTTCATCTCCTCCCCCCCCCCCCCCCCCCCCCGCCAAATTGATGAAAATTCTTGGGAAAATAGTTGTTTTACAAACTTAGTTGCAATGGCAATATGAAAATTTAAAGGTATTAATGTGTGGCATCCTGGAGTTTGTTGGAAATCATTTATTTTCCTTTCTCTTCTGCCATGTTAACTCTAGTCTAGATTCATATATAACAAAATAGAGCCCCAGCAGATTTCTAGACACTTTCACCTTTTATCATATCACCTCGCTGCCCTCTGTTTTTCCTGTGTACTTTAAGGTATCTTGTGTGGGTCCATTAGAAACTCTCCAAAGGAGCTAGGAAGTAAAATTGCTGAAAAAACAACCTTCATATTAGTAATTCTATGATAATTTAAAAATTATTGATTGTAGATATGTCTGTGCTGTGTGCATTTTTTCTATATTTTTATCTTCAAATTTTGTTATGTTCAATATGCACATATTAGCGTATCTCTAACGACTGATGACTATACTTTGGCTCAAGCAAATCTTGTGTCAAGTAAGTTAGTCTCGACTATTTGAATTCACTCTTTGTTTCTTGATTTCTTATGGCTACACTTAGTTGTAATGATCGGTTAAACATTCTGAATGCTTTTTTTTGTGAGCCTAGGGCTGTGGGAATACAAGCGGAGTTCACTGTGGTCCTTATTTTAAACAGCTTGCAGTTTTGTTGTGAAAAGTATGTATGTGTGTGAAATAATTATAAAAATAGTAAATCATTAAGGATTAGGTCATAAAGTATTGCTTACATAGGAAGGAAGAGCTAAGTGGATTCAGAGCGACTGGGTTGGACTTACTGCAGTAGTGAGGACTCTGGAGCTTGACTGCCTGGATTTGAATCCTGGTTCCACTACTTAACTAGCAATGTGACTTTGGTCAAGTAATGCAGTTTCTGCCTCAGTTTTCTCATCTGTCAAATGGGGATAATGAAACTTACCTACTGGGATTGTTGACTTGTGGCCTTTCTAAACAGGGGTTTCTTGAGAAAATTCAGCCCTAATGACCTCAGGCATCTATTTCTATATTGACTTGACTTCTCTCCTACACATCTGGAATGGCACTAGTTATGAACCATCCTTGGGAGATTTGAGAAAACAGGCCTCAGACAATTTTCCGTGTGTAGTGGTTCCAATAAGGAACCCTGGTTGAGGATTAAATGAGAAATAAATCATGTGGAACAGGGCTTGAAAGTGTTAATTATTCCCGTTGTTAGACTCTGAAAAAAAGAGAGGATTTAATTAGAGGTAGAGGGTTTTTCAGCCTGAGAGAAGTTAAAGGTTATCTGAAAGTGTTTTCCATCTCAAACAAGTATCCAGTTACTTGTGTCTGTGGGACTGAGATGGGACTTGGAAAATCAGCAACTTAGTCATCAGTCAGAAAAGCATGGAGCATTTGAAAGGAGGGTTGTACATAGGGAAAAAAAATGCTTCTTAATAAGCATTTACCTGTATCAAAGTTACATAAATTTATAAATATCATATTGAAACTATGAGAGAGAAAAGTTTTTAGTGAGCAAGAGATGGTAAATGGAAATTAACCATATGCCAGAAAGATAAATTGACACACCTTTTCTTGGGTGGTTACATATCTATTTTTTGTTGCATATAAAGGCAAATTGGAGAGACATTTGTTTCATTTGATCTACAGGGCTGTGGGAGCAAAACTTTAGGTAAGTTAAGTACTAACAGTTGGCTGCTGAGTATAAAGATCATTGGTGACACTGGGAGTCATTTCAATGGAGTTCACCCCACCGTGCATGTGTTAGAGCTCACGCTCTCCCTCTCCCTCTCCCTCTCCCTCTTCCTCTTTCTCTCTCTCTCTCCCCCTCCCTCACACACACACACACACACACACACACACACACAGAGGCACACACACAGTTTGAATATATTTGTAAATTCCTATGGCTTTGATCCTATGGCTTTGAAACATGCTTATTAAGAAGTTTGTTGTTTTTTACTATGCTAGACTCATCATTTCACATTCAGAGTCCCTTTTCCCTGCATTTTATCCTGCCTGTCACACCTGTGATCATTTTCTTTCATCTGTTCCATTTGAACCCTGACTAGTATGCCCACTCCTTCCTCATTCCAGCCTCTGGAACTGAGTCTGACCTTAGGGCAGATTTAAAGAGGTCCAGTTCAATACTGGCAGATTGAGCAGTTGGGATACTTGTTGCTAACTTGATGCTTTATTGTTTAGTAGTATGTATAATTGGTGTACGGCTTTGTTCCTATGATCAGTTCCCCACCTTGCGCCCCAATTTGTGTACCTGGGCTACTTTTATTTCGCTTTGCAGAGTCCTTTGATAACTCTAGGCCTATTCATGAAACTCAGAGGCGGACTTTCTCTGATGTATAACATTTGCAGTGTCCCATCAGTTGGGGCATCTGTTAATTGATGCTGAAACTCCCTGAGACTAACCTCCTGCCTTATTATTACCTTTGCCTCTCAGGGTTTCATCTGTTTTATCCCTGCTAAATTTTCCATCACTGCCCACTGTTGGTTCCCCACCCCCCAGTTTCTAGTTCCAAATCCTTATCCCTTCCAGGTTCCTACTGCAGGAACCACTGGTACTGCCTGAAAAATGACAGTGGCAGAGGGTGAGATGTTCTTTAATAAAAATTCTGGCAAAGAAAGAAGCCAGCAGAGGAGACACCATTAAATATATGAGATAAAGTAAGGCTATAGGAAAAAACTGAGCAAGTTTTAGCATTAAGAACCCAGAGGGAAGCCCTTTCTTTCTTTTGGTTGAGATTATAATTTAGAAATTTTAAGGTGCAGTGTGGGGAGGAGAGAGAGGGAATTTAATTGGTCGGCTTTATCATCTCTGAAATTTTTTTTTTTTTTTTTTTTTTTTTTTGTGGTACGCGAGCCTCTCACTGCTGTGGCCTCTCCCATTGCGGAGCACAGGCTCTGGACGCGCAGGCTCAGCGGCCATGGCTCACGGGCCCAGCCGCTCTGCGGCACGTGGGGTCTTCCCAGACCGGGGCACGAACCCGTGTCCCCTGCGTCGGCAGGCGGACTCTCAACCACTGCGCCACCAGGGAAGCCCTCATCTCTGAAATTTAGGTAGAAATGTTGCTTGTTGACGGTGAGATAAATTGCAGTGGCTCCAAGAGAATGAAAAACAAGGTATAGAATGGTTTATATGGGGAATGGATATATAGTCAAACAAGAATGTATACGTGGATTGCTGAACAGCTTTGGAATAAGACTGATTAGGTCTGGCTCCTGTATCATTTGGGAAGCAGACTGGCTAATAATTAGTCAAGTGTGTATATAAAGTTTTTCTAGGAGTATATTCCAGAAGGAGTTAAAGGAAGCTTACAAAAATATGCCCAGCATGGCAAAATAAAGTATATGTTGAAAGTATATACATTAAAAAGGATAAGATGGGGCTCAGAATGAAAATATTACCCAGGCAACATATAAGGAAGCCTAGAAGTGGGCCATCAATTAGCTGTGGGCTCTCTAGCTGCCCATGTGAAGATGGAAATAGTAATTGCTAATTCCAGCTCTGTACGATGTAAAACAAATGAATTAATTAAGCAAAACACAAGACTTGTTGGCATTGAGAAAATATTTGTCTGAAGTCTTTTCTGGGAATTTATAAACTAATGAAAATGGGGAACATGTTTTGGGTCAGCAGAAATAGCTTTAGGAAAAATCAGTCTTGACCGTAAGAAAATAAGTCCGTTAATAGCATTGTCTCATTCTTTCAAGTGTTGGAAATCTATAGATGTTGTTAAGTGGGCAGAATTCGATTGGATTAGAACACATAGAGTAAAACTAAACCCCATTACCAGTGAAAACACGTAACTATAGTTTGTCATTCAAGTACTGTTTTATGGGAAGTAAGTTTTAGATATTTCCAAATATCAGTTTACCCCTAATCATCAAGGCAGTCTAGAGGTATATCCCTGCTTATCTTGGGCTTCCCTGGGTACCTTCAAATGCAGATTGTCGTAACATTCTTAGATGTCAAGTGTTTTCAGCAGACAGGAGTAAAAGACAAGAGTAGAGAATACTTCCTTTGAAAAATATTCTGAAAGAATCTAGTTTCTAGCATAGTATCTAATGGCATCCAGGTGATTTTGGTGAGGCTAAGAACACGGCAGTGTGCCCGGGGAGTTGGTAGCTAGTGGTGCAAGAGTGAGCATAACCGATATGCAACTCCACAGGCCAAAACCGAGTTGTTGTTTCCAGTGAGGGAGAGAACCATTAGTTAAATTTTTATATTTACGTTGTTCATCTCAAAGCTAATTAAGGGATTTTACCTCGATGGTGGCCTTATTTAATAAGAAAAAGATTTACATTTTCTTAGATTGACTTAGAGCAGTTTTTTTTTAATAAGAAGGATTAGAAAATATTCCTTCATGTATTAAACGCATTAATCAAGTCAGAAGCTCTTGTTTTAATTAGTCTGTGGAGGGATTACTAGGCAGAAACGTTGCATAAACAAGTTGCTAATTATTTTCTCAGTTATTGGCCAGCCATGAAGACCTAACAATCAAGTAGCAAAGGGTGAGCAGATCTGTGAATTATTTTATGTTTGCCTGACTGAGTAAAGGGCTGAATAGATGAACATTTGCTGAGCGAGATACCAGGGAAATAAATATGATAAAGTCATGGCCCCTGCCCTAGGGTGTTATCTAGTCTATGGGAAAGTCAGCCAATTAAGTGGGAAGTCATAAGTGCTCTGATAAATGCTTGGTGTGCTGTGAAAGTAGTGAATTGGGAGCTGGGGAATAACCCTTTCTAGAGGATGAGACATTTAGTTGAATTTTGAGGGAAGTTACTCACTTGGGAAAGGATCTCCCGCTTAGAGAAAGGACACCCCTTAAGCAGCATAGGTCTTTAAAATAGGAAGAGTATACCCTTTGTATATTGGGGAAAAGGCAAGGAATGGCAGGAGATGAGGCCAGAGGGATAGGAAGAGGCTAGAATAGGGAAGACCTTTTGTGCTAGGATAAGGACCTTCACTTTGTCCTAAAAACTATAGGGAAACATGGGAGGATTTTGAGTAGAAAAATTACATGATTAGATTTGCATTTTGGAAAGAGGGATCTGGCAGCAACTTAGAGATTAGCTGTGGAGAACAGTGCTGTTGGCAATGAGATTATCTGGGACACTTTGTAATTAGTAGTGAGAAGTGATAGTCCTGAATTAAGGCAGGGACGGTGGTGAGGAAAGGAGGAGGAGAGGGTCACGTTCCAAAGGGGAGGTAGCATCTGCTTTGAGTCAGTGCCAGATGGGGTGTGAGCGATGATGGAGAAAAGGGGTTGAAGATAATTTGTGGCCACGGGTTTTTGGTTTGTTTTCAGGTTGAGGTGAAATTCAATTTAACGTAAACAACATACAATTATTTTAAAGTCAATAAACTACGACTGAAATATGGTATCAAGTATATTTACCATGTTGTGTAATTTGTCAAATTTCAAAACATTTGTATCACCCCAAGAGAAAACTCCACACCCATTAAGCAGCTATTCCCATTTTCCCCTGCCCTCAGGCCCTGGCAACCACCAATCTGCTTTCTGTTTCTGTGGGTTTACCCATTCCTAGTATTTCATATGAATGGCATCATACAACATGTGACCTCTGATATCTGGCTACTTAGCATGATGACTCCGAGGTTGATCCGTGTTATAGCATGAATCAGCACTTCATTTATTTTCATGGCTGAATAATGTTCCTTGGGTGTATGTACCTCATTTTTTTTATTCGTCTGTTCGTGGACATTTGAATGTTTCCACCTTTTGATTATTGTGAATAGTGCTGATAAGAACATTCATGTATAGGTATTTGTTTGAGTACCTGTTTTCAATTTTTTTGGATGTATACCTAAGAGTAGAATTGCTGGGTCATGTGGTATTTCTTTAACTTTCTGAGAAACCACCAAACCATTTTCCACAGTTGCTATACCATTTTACATTCCCACCAGCAAGGTACGAGGGTTCTAATATCTCTACATCCTCACTAACACTTATTTTCTATACTTTTAATTACAGCCATCCTAGAGGGTGTGAAGAGATATCTTACCATGGTTTTGATTTGCGTTCCTTAATGCCTAAAGATGTGAAACATCTTTCATGGGCTTGTTAACCACTCGTAATTCCACTCCTAGTTATATTCCCCAAAGGTCTGTTCAGTATATACTAGACCCTTATCAGGTGTATGATTCACAAATATTTTCTCCCACTCTGTAGGTTATCTTTTCACTTTCTTGATGATGTCCTTTGATTCACAAAAGTTTTAATTTTCATGAAGTCCAACTTACCTGTTTTTTGTTGTGGTGGTGGTGGTTGATTGTGCTTTTGGTGTTATATCTAAGAATCTATTGCCAAATCCAAGATCATGAAATTTTATTCTATATTTTGCTCTAAGAATTTGTTAGTTTTAGCTCTTAAATTTTGACCATTGGCCTGTTTTGAGTTTGTAGATGGTGTGAGTCGAGTCCAGCTTTATTCATTTGCATGTCGGTATCCAGTGGGCCAGCACCATTTGTTGAAGATACTTGTTCTTCCCCTGTTCAGTGGTCTTGGCATCCTTTTCTAAAATCAGTTGGCTAGAGCTGTGTGGGTCTCCTTTCTGTATCTTTGTCGTGGTTGATCTCTGAAGTGTCTGTTACTTCAGCTTGGGGTCAGCTAGTACTTGGACAGAGATTGCCTTGAATACCTGGACCCCACCTTCTCCTCCACCAAATAACCCCAAATCTCCCAGTCTTTGTAGATTGGCCCTGTATTAGGACATTCCTTTAAAGCCGAGCTAGCCTACTTACAGTCTCCCTTAGCCTTCACTTCCTCATTGCACTGAACCTGAAGATCAGCCCGGGGTGACATTTCGGGGTCTTCTCACATCCTGTCCTGGGTGTGTACTTTGGCTTTCTAAATTCCCCGGTATGTACGGTAGCTTTCCACTATACTGGTTTTCCAAAGAATCTCTCTCCCCAGACTTCCAGCATATCTTTTGTGCACCTTACCTGTCATCTTTTGCCTCAGGTGACAGCGGGTTGTTCATAAGCCTTTCATTGTTTTCTAGGAATGTCCTCTACTTAGCTACTTTTCCACCCTGAGTGAGTGAGTCTGAGTCAGTCCTTCAGCTTGTCCCCAGATAGGTCAACACAAACACGATTGTTTGAGAACAAGGTGTGCTCTGCTCCCTACGCAGCCAGGGACCGGAGGCCCACACTGGGAATGAGGGCTGTCGTCACCAAGATGACGGCAGAGCCAGAGAGTTGGGTGGACAAGTAAAAATGCTGCAAAGTTGACCTGCCATCTTCCCGTTTCCTCTTTTTTGATTCACTCTTTGCTTTGTTGCTTATAAACCTTTGACTCTTCTCCGGAATTCTGACAAAGTTGATTCTGACAGTTTTGCTCATTTTGGAACATGTTTCTCTGGAGGGATGTGCCCTTGGGGCACATATTTGCTGCTGTCACTCCCTAGGTGGCTTTTGGAGGAATACCTTTGATGGGAGAGGTGAAGGGGGTCTGAGCTAAAGAGAAAGTGGGATTTGAGAGTTATCAGATGTAGATGGCTCCCCAGGGAGAGAGTATCTCTTGAGCAGTTTGCAAGGGAAATGTTAGAACTCGTATATTTTAAGAAGTTTTTTTGGTCATTTGTTATGGGATTCATGTAAAAGCATTATATAACATTTAAGCAAATTATGAAACAAAATAGACACCTGTGAATCTACTAGCCAACTTAAAAATAAAACATTGGAGTATCTTTGAAACTGTTTTGTATCCCCCCAGTCCCAGCCTCCACCTTCCCCATCTTACCCTCAGAGGTAATTACTATAGTGATTTTTTTTGGGGGGGGTGAGAGGTGGGGCTTATATTCCTGTATTTTAAAACAAAACAGATCCCACATCAGCTTATCTAGATATGTACGTATTCCTAAACAATGTGTTGTTAGTTTTGTTAGTCTACGAGCTTTATAAAAATGGAATCCTGTAGGGAGTCTTGTCTGGATTGTTTTTTCACTCAGTGTTGTTTTAAGAGTATCCATGTTCTGTGTATAACTGTTGTTTATTTTCATGAATGCATAAAATTTAGACGTGTGAAGCCCTACAGTTTACCTAGTCTCCTCTTGAGGGGCATTTAGGTTTGTTCCCAGGTATTTTTTTTTTTTTTTTGCCAGCATGAACAGTGCTACTGTGGACATTTTTATACATGTGCACAGGACATGTATAGTATTTCCACTGGAGTGGAATGGCCGAATCATGGAAGAGACACATGTTCAACTTTACAAGTAAATGTACCATGACTTTCCACAACAGTTGTTCCAATTTGCCCTCCCACCAGCAGCATGTAAAAAATCTCACTGATCGGTATTTTTGTCATCATTTGATATTACATACTGCTTCAATTTTTCTACTAGAGTGCGTGTAAATGTTAGTTCATTGTGGTTTTAATTTGAAGCTGAGTACTCTTTGATACGTTTATTAGTCATACGTATTACCACTTCTATAAAATTCCCTTTACCATTTTTCCATTGGATTGTTTGTATTATACTTATTTGTTGGAGCTTTTTATGAACTCTGCATACTAATCTTTTATTGGCTATGTATATTATCAATATTATTGCCTAGTTTGTAGTATGCCTTTTCACTTTATGAAGTCCTTTGAACAGAAATTCTTAATGTATTCAAATTTATGTATATATTTTTTACGGTTTGTGATTTTTGGGTTTAAGGAGTCTTCTATTACCTCAAGGTCATCAAGACAATTTCCTATAATTTCTTCTAAAGTATAAAAGTTTCGTTTTGCACATTTACATCTTTAACCGCCAAGAATTAATCTTTTAAATGAAGTGTAGCATACAGAGAGAAAGTGTAAATATTGTATTACTTGATGAATTATCACAAAATAATGGATGAGTAACCTCCATCCAGATTAAAGAAAAATAGAACGTTACTAGCATTCTAGAATCCCCTTTCAAACCACCTCCTAATTATACCCTCATTCTTCTCCCCAAAGACGCCTAGTGTATAGATTTCTAACAGTGTCAGTTACTTTTGCCCATTTAGAACTTTATATAAATGAGATTATATGCTACGTATGCTTTTATTTCTGGTTGTATTTGTGAGATTCATCCATGTTGAGTTTAATGGAAGTTCGCTCATTTTCATAGCTATGTAGTATTTCATTGCATAAGTATATGGCATTCTATTTTTCTATTGATAGACATTTAGGTTGTTTTCATTTGGAGACTGTAATATTCAACTATAAACATTCTTATGTATATCCTTTTGGTGCACAAATGTTTGCATTTCTGTTGAGGGTAGTCCTAGGTATAAAACTGCTCGTTGGTTTGTGTATGTTCATCTTTAGTAGATATTACCAGTTTCCCAAAGTGGTTGTACCTATTTTCACACCTGCCAGCTACGTATGAGTGTTCCATTTGCTCCAAATTCCATCCATCACTTACATTTAAATCTACTCGTCAGTCTTTCTTATTTTAGCCATCTCGGTGGGTGTGTAGTGTTACTTCATTGTGGTTTTAAATTGCATTTCCCTTGTTAACAATGAGACTGAGCATAGATAGATAGAAAAGCAGACAGACCTGCTATTGGGATGTATTATTTTGTAAAATACCAGTTCAAGTCTCTTGCCTATTTTTCTATTCAGTTGTCTGTCTTTTTCTTATTGATTCTAGGAGTTCTTTAAATATTCCTTAAATAAGCTCTTTGATGTATTATAAACATCTCCTCTCACAACGTGATTTATCTTTTCATTCTTTTACTGCTATCTTTTAATGAACATAAATTTCCAGTTTTGATGTAGGTCAAGTTTGTTCATTTTTTCCTTTAAAGTTAATGCTTTTGTGTTCTGTTTAAGAAATCTTTGCCTATCCTCAAGATATTCTCCTATGTTATTTTCTAGAAACTGTTTTACCATTTACATTTAGAGCTACAATCCATCTTATTTATTTATTTTTAATATGGTATGAGGTAGAGATCAAGAGTAATTGTTTCCATTTGGGGGCAGCTAATTAATTGGCTCAGCACTAATATTTGAAAAGACCATCCTTTTCCCTTCTTTGTCATGCTGTCTTTGTCTTAAACTCATATATATATATATATATATACACATATATATATCCATTTCTGCATTCTGTTCTTTTTTTGATTATGATTTTTATTCAGAATTTTTTATTGAGATGTTATTGACCTATAACATTATTTTAGTTTCAGGTGTACAACATGATTCTATATATATAATATTATAAAATGATCACAATTAGTCTAGTTAACATCCATCACCACACATAGTTAAAAATTTTTTTTCTTGTGATGCGAACTTTTAAGAACAACTCTCTTAGCAACTTTCGAATATACAGTATTAATATTTACAGTCACTGTGCTGTACATTACATCCAGTGACTTTTATAACTGGAAGTATGTACCATTTGACCTCCTTCACTCATTTTGTCCAATAGATTGACAACCACAAATCTGTTCTCTGTATCTATGAGTTTGTTTGCTTTTTAAGAATCCATGTATATAAGTGAGATCATACGGTATTTGTCTTTCTCTGTCTACTTATTTCACTTAGTATAATGTCTTCAGGGTCCATCCACGTTGTTGTAAATGGCAAGATTTTCTTCATTTTCATAGCCGAACAATATTTCATTGTATATGTATACCACATTTTCTTCATTCATCCATCGGTAGATGCTTAGGTTGTTTCCATGTCTTGGCTGTTGTAAATAATGATGCAAATAACATGGGGGTGCAGATATCTTTTTTGAGTTAGTGTTTTCATTTCCTTCAGATAAATACCCAGAAGTGGAATGGCTGGGTCATATGGTAGTTCTATTTTCAATTTTTTGAGTAACCTCTGTAGTATTTGGCACAGTGGCTACACCGATTTACATTCTCACCAACAATGCACAAGGGTTGCATTTTCTACACATCTACACATCCCTTTTCTACACATCTTTGCCAACACGTTATTTCTTGTCTTTTTGCTAATAGCCATTCTAACAGGTATGAGGTACGTAGGTTTTGTAGTAGTCACATTTAAAACATATAAAGAAACAGGTGCAATAAATTGGAATAATATGCTTTATTTAACCCAATATTGTTATTTCAGCATGTAATCAATATAAAATTATTAATGAGATATTTAACTTTTTTTGGTACTAAATCTTCAAAAGCTAGTGTGCATTTAACCTTTACAGCACATCTCACTTTGGACTAGCCATATTTCAAGTGCTCAGAGCCACATGCTCATAACTGCTCATAGTGGCTACTATATTAGTCAATATAGGACTAGAATTTCTACTAGAGTGCTGATACTGGGCAGACTTATCTTGTTCCTGACTTTGAAACAAATGCTTCTGACATTTCACCGTTAAGAAGGATATGGTCTGTAGGTTTGGGTAGCTATCTTTTATGTGGTTAAAGAGGCTTTCTTGTATTTTTAGTTACTAAGTTTTATTATTAATAAGAAACTTATATTGAATTTTGTCAATTTTTTAATCTCTTGAGATGATCTTTTCTTTTTCCTTTAATTTGTTAAGGTGATAAGTAAAACTTTAAGATTTTCTAAGGATAAACCAGTTTTGTATTGCTGGAATAAACTCAACTTGGACATGATGTCTTTTTATTCACTACTAGATTTATTTTATAAGAATGTCATCTTCTGTTACTTGGCTGTTTGATAAAAATTTACATGTAGTAGGTTCTAGGTCTGATGTTTCTAAGTGTTGCCTTAAATTTCATAGTACTCTAATATGTTTTAATTTTTGCTGTATATATGATTATCTCCCCCTTTTATTTACTCCTGATGCTCTTTATATTTGCATCCCATTTTCATTAATCTTTTCAGAGTTCTACCTATTTTATTAGACTTTTCAAAGAGCCAAACATGTAAAAATTGAATCTTGTTTTAAAATTTCATTCATTTTTGCTTTAAATTCATTGTCTCTTTCCCTCTGCATTTTAGGTTTATTCTAGTTCCTATTCTATCATACTAAGTTGAAATTTTAGCTCGTTAATTTTCAAGTTTTCTTCTTTAACATTGTAAGCATTTAAGGCTATTAAAATTTCTTCCAAGTTATTACTTTGGCAGCATATCTTACAAGTCTGCATTTTCTTTTCATTTTAAGTCTTTTAAATTTTCACTGTGATTTTATTTTTGACCCAGAAAGGATTTAGAAGTGTGTTTTAAAATGATCAAATGTAGGTGTTTTTACATTTTTATCATTTTGTTAGCAAATTATGTATAAATGATTTGCATAGTGGTCTACCAACTCGGTTGTGTGATATCGATTCTTTGAACTTTGTTTAGTCTTTTAATTATGGTTTAGCACATGAATAGTTTATGTAGATGTTCCATGCATGCTTGTAGAGGATGTGTATTCTTTAATTTTGAAATCGGGAATTCTCTTTGTGTCCATTTAGTAAAATTTTTTAATTGCTTTGTTTAGATCTTTAATATCTCAGCTGATTTTGTCTGCTTGATCTAACAATAGTAGAGAAAGGTGATTTGACACTTTCTCCCTTATAATTCTGTCAAACTTGCTTTATGTATTTATGTGTATTCAGTGAATACAAGTTGAGAATTCGTATATATTTCTGGTGCATTGAAGCTGTTACGTCTTGACTCTCTATCTCTAATGATGCCTTTGGCTTAGATCTATTTTGTCTTACTTTACCAAGGTCATTCCAGCTTCTTTTAGTTCGTATTGCCAGTGATATCTTTTTTCCACTTTCCGTCTTTTTTAGTATTTCTGTGCCCTTATATTTTAGTGTGTCTCTTGTAAATACTATATATTGTAGGATTTTAGTGTGTGTAGGGAGAGTTTTTGTGTTTTTTTTTTCTATGTATAGTCAACAAAGCTAATCAATATCTTAAAACCCACTCCCTCTAGAAAAAATACAAGTCTTATATTTTAACACTGATTACTAACTGCACCATTCCCCACAAATTACATAATACCGTTATTGACCATTTTAACTTCATTTTTAAAAAGTCCCATAAATTTGATGTTATTATTTTTCTATAGACAATGTTTGTTTAGCTTTATGTACATGTTTACCAGTTTCTTTGCTTACTATTCTTTCTTGTAACTCAGACCTTTTTTTTTTGTGGTACGCAGGCCTCTCACTGTTGTGGCCTCTCCCATTGCGGAGCACAGGCTCTGGACGCGCAGGCTCAGCGGCCATGGCTCACGGGCCCAGCCGCTCTGTGGCATGTGGGATCTTCCCGGACCGGGGCACGAACCCGTGTCCCTTGCATCGGCAGGCGGACTCTCAACCACGGCGCCACCAGGGAAGCCCTTAACTCAGACCTTTTTAAGGGGGCATTTTTCTTCTTCCTAAAGAATATTTTTGGGGAGTTTTTTTTGTGAATGTTAAATGGTGATAAATTTTTATTTTATATTTATCTGAAAAGGTCTTTATTTAACTCTAGTTCTTGAAAGGTCTTGGGTACCCAGTTCTAGGTTGAGGATTATCCTTGTCATTTGTTCTTTCCGCAATAGCAGGACATTTTTGAAATGTCTTTCTAATGAAAAATGTAATCAAAAATCTAATATTTATTATGTGTGGGCTCAATAAAAATAATCTTACTAAGAAGCCTCTTAATAACCTTGTAAAAAGTTTGTATTAGGTTACTGGCAGAATAGCTATACATTTAAAGATTAAAATATGACTAATAGAAATTTCTATACACATATGTGTGGTGATTGCCCTTAGGTTTGTAGCTAGGGTCACTACTTATACTAATATTGTTTATGATCTTGAGTTTTTATTTGCTTATACTAAGCACCCATTTTTCAGAAACTCATTTTTAGTTCTTGGTGATAAGAGGGCAGGCTGTCTGCATTTCAGTTTTTAAAACCTATTTTCTAACTATTGCCTTAAGTGGATTTACTATTATTTCTGTCTACTCCTTGCTACTTCTATAATATGATAAAAGGAAGGAAATGTGGTCTTACATTCACTGAATGTTTGTATATCACTCAAGCTATATACTCTATGTATCTTTTTAGCTCTCACTGTAATCCCACCTTACTTCCATTTTATAAATGAGGAAATTGAATTTGAAAGTTATCTAAGTGACTTCCTGAGGTTTCATAATATACGTGTTGGGACTAGGAGTCAAAACACAAATACTCAGCTATTTTCTACAATTCTGGTCTCATTTAATTTAAGATATCCTATGGTAAGCAATCCTCTTAATGCAGATCGGTAGGTGGACTGGATAACCACCTGTGTAGCTTGGTGTTAGACATGCAGAAGAGCACTTCAACTAAAGAGAGTGCTGTACGGTTATTTTGTGTTGCTTCAAGGTGTACAGTTAGATTTACTTGTAGGATTTGACATAGCTATCTTATGCCCCAAATCATTAAATATGTTTATAATGAGTATCATTTATACTTATAATTTCTGTCACTCCCTGCCTTCTCCTACCCCAGCTCCCATCCTAGATTAACATGACAGGTAATAATAAATAACTGTGTGGCTTTTCTCTTCCAGACTAATTAAAATAACTTATTACATCCTTAAAGCCCAACATTCAGAGACATTATTTACTACTGGGTTGGCACTATTATTTATAAGGTATAAAAATGGACTAGTATGGGAAGGGGGAAGGACTGTGTTCCTTTACCTGTTGAAGAAATTGGAATATTCTGCATAGTCTTAAAGGATTTCATAGAAAGATAGGGAAATCCATTATTGTAAATACTAGGGGTTTTAGAGGGTTGTTTGAACATTCCTATGGTTGACTATAGAAATACTTTCAAACTTTATGGCTACTCTAACGTCAAATCATTCATGTACTATTTTTGAGTTTCTTTTATCTGTTCTTTTTTTCTCAGTTTTTCAAATTTTGTGACAGTATGTCTATTAAATTTGTTAACAAATTTTGTAGCTTTTAATTCTGTATTTAAGCAATACATTAAAAAAATAATGGTCCAGATTTGTGTATTAGATGCCTGTGTGTTCAGCTTTAAAAAACTAGGTTAGATATCAAATTATATACAACCTTATATGAGTAAAACTATACTTAATTTAATATAGCCTGGGTTGTGTACATAAAAATATTCTTCTAGAAGGAAATGGACAGGTATTTTTTTTTAAAATAGGATATGATGTGTTAGCGCCATCTACTGTTGAGTAACAATAATCACGTCTTTGTGTACACTTGGATTTTTTTCCCAGCCCCTATTAAGTCCTGTGTATTACTCTGGGTATTCTCACTTAGTTGACAACTCTGTAAAGTCTGGGTGTTTTGGGACATTCAAATGATACCCAATCTGTGTTTACAGTTGGGCAGTTTTTAGGGATCTTGCTTCATAAATCTTGTCGAAGTAGCAGTAGTGAATTTCCTTTAATATTCTTGACAGTGCAGGATTTTAAAATAAAGCTAGCTGATTATTCTAGTTTTCCATATAGCATCCTTGTTTTAAAATTTGCTGATTGATTGACCATTGCTATAAAAAGACTGGTGGGTTAAAATTGGGATTTAAATTGAATGTCCCCTTTGTAGTTGAAAGACTGTCCGTGGAAAACTATTTTCCATATGTTGCTTGTTATTTAATTAATTGAATTGTCCAAATCTGAATAGCACAGTATTGAGTGTATTTGTAATTTAAAGGAAAACCTGTGTCTAAATAATATATGAAATTTCTTGGAGCTTAATTTGTTAATGGAAAGGACATTACAAAAATAGGTTCATGTAATGCTATTCACTTTACCACTTGTGATCTTGAGACATTAACCTTGAGACATAAGCCTCAGTTTTCTCATTTGTAAATGAGAATACAATAATAGTACCTACCTCTTGGGACTATTATAGAGCATAAATAAAATATTCCTTCTAAAGCACTTAGCATAGCTTCTGGCACATAGTAATAAACACTCAATAAATGTTAGTTATCGCAAAAAAAAGGTTATCATTATTTGTCATTAATATTTTGATCACTGTTTATATATTCAAAGTGAATATAATGTTTTAATAAATATATTTTTATCTTAGTCACTAATACCTTTTTAAAAACCCATAATGTTTGAATAAAATTGTAGCTTAAGAATATAAATGTTCAAAATGTTTACTGTTTGTTTCTGCGCATCATTTAGAGTGGAGGATGTTGTATGGTAGGTGGAAAGTACAAGGCCTTTTGGGTCTCTGGTCCTGGATCTGTCAGTTACTAGCAGTGTGACTTGCAGTAAATGATTTAACCTCTCTAAAGCTCAGTTTCTTCATCGGAAAAGTGGAATTTTTGGAGGATTAAATGATATAGTGTATGTATAGAGCCATTATTCTTGGCATTTTGTAGACTAACAGAACATAAATGTTAATTCTCTCTTTCAATAACAACATACTACAAGTTTACTAACATGCACATATTTCTATAATTTTGCTTTATGTTACTCATGCTAAAATAAGAAGATATTAAGTATCTTTATGTTTGAACGACATGGAATTTGAGAGGATACAAAGAAATTGTTACATCTTGGAGGAGTATAATTGTGGAGATAGGATCTAAATATAGGAAGGTTTTTTTTTTAATTTGAGTAATGTAATATTTGTACATGATTGTTAAATAAATTATATAAGAAATAGTTTTTAGGAATTCAAAGGAGGAATACTTTATATACTGGACCCAGCTTATTTCCCCCTCCCTCATCACCATCACCATCATCATCATCATCGTCACCATCATCATCATCATCATTTTAGTAATTGTGACCGCTTGGGTATCCTAGGAGGACATAAAGAAGATAAAATCCACTCATGGACTGATAGAAATATTTCCCGATTACATGTTATCTACCAGCATTATGGACCAAGTCTTCAAGATTGGGCAGGGGTTGTACGTGGTAGTAACTGATCAACACTGAACATGGTACACGCTTGTAAATCCATGAACAAGCAAATGAAAGCCTCTGCATCACAGTATTAACACCAGCTGAAACCGGTGTTCTTATCACATGCTACTTTAAATTTCTGCTTATAAGTATAAAGAGCTAATTCCCCCCCCCCCCCCCCCCCCCCCCGCCCCCCGTGTCCTCTGGGTCTTTACCTCATCAGGATACTGCATCATCTCTTTCATCTTTTCCTCTTTACTGGCAGCTTGTGTGGACCAGCAAGCCCCCCAGTGCCCCCACCCCAGACCCCGTCTTCCTCACTCCCCATCCATCAATGGGGCCGCGGGGTGGCTGTTCCCTCTTCCTCACCCCCCTGCAACCCAAGCTCCTGAAATTGTTCTTTCGCAGATACGACCAGTGACTTCCTAACTGTCCAGTCTCAAGTCGGAGGAACGCTTTTGGGTCTTAACCTCCTTTGATCTCTGTCTTTGATGTCGTTGCCTGATGCCCTCCTCCCTCAGCTTCAGTGCGCCAAGCTCTCCTAGTTTTCGTCTCTCGACCTGCTGTTTTTTAGTCTCATTTACTGGTTTATTTTTCCTCCCCCAGTCCTCTAAACTGTTGGTGTTTCCTTAGGTTATATCGTTGGCCTCCCCTTCTTCACTCTACAGGTTTTCTTTGCACTGCAGAGACCCTGCCTAGATGAGATGATATCTGTGGGACCCTAGGTTCACCCTGGTAGTGCAGGGGCAGAGGGCATGGGCTTTAGCCCCTCATAACTTCCATCACCTGTCAACACACAAAAGCTTCCCTGAGTAAACACAATCTGTGTAAAACAAACAACTGAGAAACACAAAATCATGCAGAAGTAGTACGTTTGTTATGGAAACTCAGCCTCAAGAAGTATCTTTAACCCTTTCTGCCCCTGAACTGCTCCTCTGTGGAAATTCTGGAGCTGCCCTTGAGTGGCCTCAGTTTCCCTGTGAACCTATCTCCTTGCATGTCCCATCCAAGCTGGGTTCCTCATTTATCATTCCTTTCAGACAGTCTGCTCCTCCTGTGTTGTGCCAGTTAACAGTACCAAGGCGTGCGCTCTATCAGAGCCAAACCCTTAATCACCCTAAACTCTGCCGCTTCTCTCTTATCTTATATAACAAGCCAGTCCTGGGATAACTACTGCCTTAGTATCTTTCATTTACGATGCAATTTACTCCGTTATATTATGTTTTTTTGATCAATGTCTTTTTCTTTCACTAGAATATGTCCCAAGTACCTGTCATAATTTTATATGATAATATTTTTATATGTAGAAATAAATTTAGCAACAATCCCGAGACCCCAAGGAATGAATAGCATCACCTTATTATACTAAAAAATACCACAGTACTATAAAACGATAGGTCTTCTGCTCTTCATTTGAAAAAATGTTATATTAAAGAACGTTAACTTGTTATATTAAAGTGAAATACTGTTTTCTTTTGTAGTTTCTCAATTTTCAAGAGAGTTTTTTATATGCCATCGATACATTTTGGAACTCGTACACTTCTAATTGCTACAGTCATGTCATTAATCCAATTTTTCTTGTTTAATAATATTTCTCAGTACTATTTTTGTTCCTTGGATGCTCTCAAATGGTGGTTTGATAGTTACATTTTTGTTAAATGCATACTGTACCCTCCGTTTGTTGTCATTTTTGAAAAACTGTTCCCATTATCCTTTCAGGGCCACTCTTGGAGGGGTAGACTTTTTCCATTTCAGTCCTGAATAAATAGCGTAAGAGAGGATGGTGTGTTCCAGATTCTAAATGGTTACAACTTATTTACGTAGTTTTTCCAGTGGTTCTAGTGTTTGAGTTAAGAGAAGTATGGGGCTCACTGAAACAAACTTTTAAATTCCTAACCTTATTTTAACCTTCTGAGATGGTTACAGGTTTAATGATGGCTCAGGTTCAGCTCCGGGCTGATGACTTGTCTGTATGGAGGCTACTACTAAGCTCTCAGCCTAACAAGACAGAAAAGTGATCTCTTCTTGAGACTGTGTGTGACTGGTAACAGTTTGCCCTTTTCATGTGGTTGTTTTTAATCTCCTGAGGCCCAGGAAGCCTGATAATCAGGTTTTAAGAATTGTATGATGAACAGGACTCAGTAATTCTCAAACAGGATCTAAGGAACAGAGCGTATTTCTTTGGTGTAGTGGCTTTACAGGAGCTTCTTCCATTGTTCAGTTAGTCTTCGTTCTTTGAGTTTCTAGACTGTGTACTGAAGGTTAGTTAGGGTTGCTGATTCTAGATACCTGGGTGCACCTCCTGTTCATTTATGGTTCACCTAGTTCTGGTGTTTTCTGAAATGTAATTAGTCAGTCTTGGATAGTTTATTTCATTGCATCTGCTCCTAGAGCCATTTGGGACAGAGCAAGAGGCTTAATTTCTTTTCTTTCAGTTATATTCAGAGGGCTTGAATCTTGGGTGATGGAGGGCCTGAGTGGAAGTCTATATACACAAACACTTGCACACATACACACAGTACATGTGTGTGTTTGTGTTTAATACACTCATAGCATGTATTCATTAACCTTGTTGCTCTTATTTCACGGCCGGAGTCCCCCTCCTAGTGCTGTATTTTATAAAGATCAGTGTTCGTGTGTGCGTACTGGGCTTTCTTGCTGGGTGGTGGGCATAGCAGGAAAGACTAGATACTCCGACAGAATGTGGGAAACAAGCTGAGTGTGAGTTTTCCATAAATAGTTTGATGCTAGCTTATGTTTTGGGATGTGATGTGAATTTACTATCATTGCCTTATTTTAATTATATAAAGAATTGCTATGTATTAAAAATAGGGAAAAAATTTCCATACCCCATTATTTTATTTTTTTTCAAATTTTAAACTGTCATATTTGTTCTTTGTAGAGGCAATAGGGCTGTACATTCTGGCATCAGGCTGCCAGATTCTAAGCCTAACTCAAAAATCATTCACTTATGCCTATGAACTTGGGCATGTTCCTTAGCCTTTCTGTGACTCAGTTTTCCTGCCTGTAAAATGGTAAAATAGTCATTATGGGGATTATACTATATATGTAAAGTACTTAGAATAGTGTGTGGATGCTAGTCACTCAATACTGGTAACACAGTTATTCTTTCTATATTATTTTTCCTGTGGCAAGCATTTGAAATGTAATTTTTCAGGTAAATTTAAAAATTTTTTCAAACTTAAGACTTCTGGAATCTTCCGGCATCTCCAAGAGAATGTTGTGATTTAACTATTTAAGCAAACTAAAAGTAGTTCAAATTTTAAGTTCTGTCCCAGCTTCCACAAAGAATCTGGTGAAATTCTTTTACCTTTTACATAAGGACTTTATTTAAAAATAGGTGCAGTACTTGCTCTATTCTCCATGGTCCCCTCTTTTCTCTCCTTCACACACATCTGACCTCCAGCCAGTGTTAGGCACCGGCAGGGTACAACAGTGAGAAAAGCACACGTGTTCCCTGTCCTCTATACATGGAGCATACAGGGGCCTCAGATTGTCTTACATTCTGTTATACAGGTGATTAAATTCTTTGAAGCAGTGGTATTCAGATCCATGAGAGCATCTGACAGGGAGACTTCACCTGGTCTAAGGGTTCAGGAAAGACTCCCTTTAGGAAGGAGCTTGAGATGAAGTCCAGAGACTGATCAGTGTCATTAACTAGAAACAGAGTGGACGTGGCGGGGCATGCATTTCAGGCAGAGATGGTTGATTAAGTGCCCTGAGATGGAAGGGAACCATTATATATGAAGAATGTGTATTTTTTAAAAATTAATGAATTCTTATTTTTTTGCAGTTATGGTATTTTACTGTTAAATGTATTCTATCTAGGAAGATCCGTTTAACAGTCCTAAAACTTCTATTTTAATCAATAACTATGGTTATTTAATCAATAACTATTCTTTTCTTAATAAAATATGTTTAAGAAAATGTAAAAAAATGATTTTTAATGTAAATTGTAATTACATTAAATATTGAAAACAATCAAAATTTGATTCAATGCTTTTAATATTAAAGATTATTTCAAGTATAAGATATTTATTCTTGATAATGTCGGGGTCAGATCATGTAGTTAATGAATAATTTTCATCACTTTCTTTTTTAAAAATAGAGCACATTATCCCTGTTTTTGTAAATTGCACCATTTATTAGATGATAATCAAAAGAAGGAGGAGAATCACTTCATCAATTATTCTAAGTTTATTTCAAGTTACAAATAATTGATTTTTTTGGACTGATTTAGAACTAACCATTCTGTTTTATAATAATTCCAGTGTATTTTTTCTGTACTTATATTCCCAGAAATAAATTGCACAAGTTGTTCTGTAGTTTGTAGTTTATGTAACTGTTAAAGTAGGAAGTTGAACAGACTTTGAGTGATACCTAATTTACATGTTCTGTCAGCAATGCCATTTCAGCTAACTTTTAGAAAGTCCATATCTCTTAGGACTTCAGCATGTCTTGTTAGAATCATAGTTTGTGATGTTTGTACAATCTATGCCTTCACCTGCTGATGCCCCACCTCCAAGTGTGTTTTAGTGTCCAACAGAGTATCTCACATGGGCTCATGTGCCTTATCTAGTGTCAGCCACATGGCATTCCTTTTAATTTTCTCCATCTCTTCGGGCCACCCACTAATGTTCTGTCCTGATCACGAGGCACTGCCTCTTTTGGTGGTTTTTGTTGCTGATCCTTTCCTTGGCCGTTTCGGGGACCTCCCAGGGCTGGGTCACTGAATGATTTCTAGGACTCGCTGGTGAAGCTGTCTAGTTACAAAAATCTTTGTGAAAAGGTTTTTCACTATTGATTTAATTTTATTTAGTGGCAATATAGGACTGTTCAGATCTCATATCTCTTCATCAGTCTGTTTCAGTAAAATATATTTTTCTAACGATTTGCCCATTTAATCTATATTTTAAAAATTATTGTTATATTCCTTTTTCATTCCTGATATTGCTTATTTCTGCCTTCTCTTTTTTCTTAATTAATCATACTGGGGGTTTGACAGTTTATTTTACAGTCTTTTTCACAGAGCCAGTTTTTGGCTTTGTTGATCTCATGTATGTTTTCCATTTTAATTGCTTTTGCTATTATCTTTATCTCCTTTCTTTTATTTTGCTGGGTTTCCCCCCAGTTTTCTTGATAAAGCCTTATCCCACTAATCTTTAGCCTTTATTCTTATGTTCAAGACTATACATTTCCCGTTACTTTAGTTGCATCCTACAATTTTGACGATTTGTTATTCATTTTAATCTCATAACTGAATAGAAAATCTGTGATGTTGATCCCTTTGCATTACATTTTTCTATTACAAATTTTCCTTGATTTTCTAAAGTTTAATCTATTTTTTAAAAAATCTCCAACTTGGACATTTACTGGGTTCTTTTCTCTTTTTTAATCGATAAAAACAGAAATCCATCCCGCTGTTGCTGATGTTAGTTCCTTTCACTTTGGTTGATTTTATCAGTCTTTTTCTACTTTCTGGAGTAGCATTGCAGACTGTGTAGGAGAAAAACAAATGAAGAACTATGTGTTTCTCTTTATTTCCCATCCCATCCCCACCTCTGCTCCAGTAAAATGGTATATTTATAGGACTAGAGTAGAATATCTTGGTCGCAAAGTGCAGGAAGTACTATGGGGCCTCTTGGGAATGGAAAAGCTGCTGGGCAGTAGGCTTCTCCATCTCTCTCTGAGACCTCCATGTCTGCTGGTTTCAGCTTTGCTTTGCTTGGCCTCTTGATTTTTCCTCTCCTCCCTCGCTCTCTCCTTCCTTCCCTCCTTTGTTCCTTCTTTCTCTCCCTTTCTCCCTGCCTCTCCCTCCCTGCCTCTCTCCCTTCCTCCCCACCCCCTTCTCTCCTCTCTTCATCCCTTCCTTCTTCTTTTCCCTTCTTCGAATCTTCCTTCCATTCTTAAATCCTCATCGTCTGCCCCCAAACTCCCCTCACGCACAATACACAAGTATGTTTCAAAAGTTGGAAAATTTCCCCGTTAGATCCTCCTGAGTTTGGGATCAAGGAGATCCATGGGAGCCATATGACATTGGCTTGTTACCTTCTAAGAAAACCTAAAGGAAATCTCGTATGCCGTTTTTAAAATCCTTGAAACAGAGCAAGTCACTGTATTGATAGTGTTTTTGTTCTCTCTGAAGCCAGCCATCATAAAGAAATTGGGTCACTGCCCCTTTAAATAGAAACGGCCCTGGCGGAGGGACAGAACTTGGGATGCTTCCGGAAGCCCTTGGTCCACCGGGAGTGTCAGTTGGGCCTGGGTGGGAAGAGAGGCCCTAGGAAAGCCACACTGGTGTGTGTACCGTGCAACTTTTTCTGTAGTCTGGTAGAGATCTGTGAGTACTTAACTGTAATTCAGGTAACTGTGGAAAGAATTGCCCCTCAGTGGTCCTATACATTGCTTATTACCTTGAAAGGCAGTTGGCTTCTAAATACTCGTCTTGGAGCGGGAAATAAGGTTCAGGTCAGCCTCTTTTTTTCCCCCTAATTGGAAGATATTTTTTTAAACCACTTGGAGGATTATTTGGAGATTATCAAGGGAAGAAGTTTTCCTTCTCTTGTTTACTGAGATGAATTGTATAAAGTCCTTTTTTAGTTTAAGAGCTTTAAAAACTTAGTTGTATAACAGCTTTTTAATTTCTTTGATTCCCCAGGTGAAGCTATTGTGAATTGACTTAAAATTGTAGATGACTTAGAATTTTATGTTGAGCTTTTCTATCAGAAAATATGGCCTTCATTTATCCATACTTGAAAATGATGTTGGCTGTACTTTATAGTGTATTTACAAAATAGAGGTCTTTAGATTCATAGGTAAAGCATCAGTTGCATGGTTCTTTTGAATCGTTCAAAATTTTTGTGAATGCATCTTAAGAGCTGGTGGATCCTAGCTTAATTTAAATATAATGTTATGTATATTTTATAACAGTATATATATTACTGTTTCCGTAACTTAAGCTGATTTGAATGCTGGGAAAAGTGCTCATCCAATTGTATAGTTCCACATAAATTTAAAATACTTCAGAGTAGTTGGTATTAACTCTTAAAAATAAGAATTACAATTTTAAAACCATTTAAGTTTCAAAAAAGAGTTTTGTTCACTAGCTTAAAATTAGAGAAAATAATTATAGGAATTTTGCAGTTGGCTTACTATAAAAAGACAGATTATATCAATAGTTTTTTTTATTATTTTTTATTATTTTTACATCTTTATTGGCGTATAATTGCTTTACAATGGTGTGTTAGTTTCTGCTTTGTAACAAAGTGAATCAGTTATACATATATATATGTTCCCATATCTCTTACCTCTTGCGTCTCCCTCCCTCCCACCCTCCCTATCCCACCCCTCTAGGTGGTCACAAAGCACCGAGCTGATCTCCCTGTGCTATGCGGCTGCTTCCCACTAGCTATCTATTTTGTATTTGGTAGTGTATATATGTCCATGCCACTCTCTCACTTCGTCCCAGCTTACCCTTCCCCCTCCCCATATCCTCAAGTCCATTCTCTAGTAGGTCTGTGTCTTTATTCCTGTCTTACCCCTAGGTTCTTCATGACTTTTTTTTTTTTTTCTTAGATTCCATATATATGTGTTAGCATACGGTATTTGTCTTTCTCTTTCTGACTTCATTCTGTATGACAGACTCTAGGTCCATCCACCTTACTACAAATAACTCAATTTCGTTTCTTTTTATGGCTGAGTAATATTCTATTGTATATATGTGCCACATCTTCTTTATCCATTCATCCGATGATGGACACTTAGATTGTTTCCATCTTCTGGCTATTGTAAATAGAGCTGCAATGAACATTTTGGTATATGACTCTTTTTGAATTATGGTTTTCTCAGGGTATATGCCCAGTAGTGGGATTGCTGGGTCATATGGTAGTTCTATTTGTAGTTTTTTAAGGAACCTCCATACTGTTCTCCATAGTGGCTGTACCAATTCACATTCCCACCAGCAGTGTAAGAGTGTTCCCTTTTCTCCAAACCCTCTCCAGCATTTATTGTTTCTAGATTTTGTGATGATGGCCATTCTAACCGGTGTGAGATGATATCTCATTGTAGTTTTGATTTGCATTTCTCTAATGATTAATGATGTTGAGCATTCTTTCATGTGTTTGTTGGCACTCTGTATATCTTCTTTCGAGAAATGTCTATTTAGGTCTTCTGCCCATTTTTGGATAGGGTTGTTTGTTTTTTTGTTATTGAGCTGCATGAGCTGCTTGTAAATTTTGGAGATTAATCCTTTGTCAGTTGCTTCATTTGCAAATATTTTCTCCCATTCTGAGGGTTGTCTTTTGGTCTTGTTTATGGTTTCCTTTGCTGTGCAAAAGCTTTTAAGTTTCATTAGGTCCCATTTGTTTATTTTTGTTTTCATTTCCATTTCTCTAGGAGGTGTGTCAAAAAGGATCTTGCTGTGATTTATGTCATAGAGTGTTCTGCCTATGTTTTCCTCTAAGAGTTTGATAGTGTCTGGCCTTACATTTAGGTCTTTAATCCATTTTGAGCTTATTTTTGTGTATGGTGTTAGGCAATGTTCTAATCTCATACTTTTACATGTACCTGTCCAGTTTTCCCAGCACCACTTACTGAAGAGGCTGTCCTTTCTCCACTGTACATTCTTGCTTCCTTTATCGAAGATAAGGTGACCATATTTGCGTGGGTTTATCTCTGGGCTTTCTATCCTGTTCCACTGATCTATATTTCTGTTTTTGTGCCAGTACCATACTGTCTTGATTACTGTAGCTTTGTAGTGTAGTCTGAAGTCAGGGAGCCTGATTCCTCCAGCTCCGTTTTTCGTTCTCAAGATTGCTTTGGCTATTCGGGGTCTTTTGTGTTTCCATACAAATTGTGAAATTTTTTTGTTCTAGTTCTGTGAAAAATGCCAGTGGTAGTTTGATAGGGATTGCATTGAATCTGTAGATTGCTTTGGGTAGTAGAGTCATTTTCACAATGTTGATTCTTCCTATCCAAGAACATGGTATATCTCTCCATCTATTTGTATCATCTTTAATTTCTTTCATCAGTGTCTTATACTTTTCTGCATACATGTCCTTTGTCTCCTTAGGTAGGTTTATTCCTAGATATTTTATTCTTTTTGTTGCAGTGGTAAATGGGAGTGTTTTCTTGATTTCACTTTCAGATTTTTCATCATTGGTGTATAGGAATGCCAGAGATTTCTGTGCATTAATTTTGTATCCTGCTACTTTACCAAATTCATTGATGAGCTCTAGTAGTTTTCTGGCAGCATCTTTAGGATTCTCTATGTATAGTATCATGTCATCTGCAAACAGTGACAGCTTTACTTCTTCTTTTCCGATTTGGATTCCTTTTATTTCCTTTTCTTCTCTGATTGCTGTGGCTAAAACTTCCAAAACTATGTTGAATAAGAGTGGTGAGAGTGGGCAACCTTGTCTTGTTACTGATCTTAGTGGAAATGGTTTCAGTGTTTCACCGTTGAGGACGATGTTGGCTGTGGGTTTGTCATATATGGCCTTTATTATGTTGAGGAAAGTTCCCTCTATGCCTACTTTCTTGAAGGTTTTTTATCATAAATGGTGTTGAATTTTGTCGAAAGCTTTCTCTGCATCTATTGAGATGACCATATTGTTTTTCTCCTTCAATTTGTTAATATGGTGTATCACATTGATTGAATTGCATATATTGAAGAATCCTTGCATTCCTGGAATAAACCCCACCTGATCATGGTGTATGATCCTCTTAATGTGCTGCTGGATTCTGCTTGCTAGTATTTTGTTGAGGATTTTTGCATCTATGTCCATCAGTGATATTGGCCTGCAGTTTTCTTTCTTTGTGACATCCTTGTCTGGTTTTGGTATCAGGGTGATGGTGGCCTCGTAGAATGAGTTTGGGAGTGTTCCTCCCTCTGCTGTATTTTGGAAGAGTTTGAGAAGGATGTGTGTTAGCTCTTCCCTAAATGTTTGATAGAATTCGCCGGTGAAGCCATCTGGTCCTGGGCTTTTGTTTGTTGGAAGATTTTTAATCACAGTTTCAATTTCTGTGCTTGTGATTGGTCTGTTCATATTTTCTATTTCTTCCTGATTCAGTCTTGGCAGGTTGTGCATTTCTAAGAATTTGTCCATTTCTTCCAGGTTGTCCATTTTATTGGCATAGAGTTGCTTGTAGTAATCTCTCATGATCTTTTGTATTTCTGCAGTGTCAGTTGTTACTTCTCCTTTTTCATTTCTAATTCTATTGATTTGAGTCTTCTCCCTTTTTTTCTTGATGAGTCTGGCTAATGGTTTATCAATTTTGTTTATCTTCTCTAAGAATCAGCTTTTAGTTTTATTGATCTTTGCTGTCGTTTCCTTCATTTCTTTTTCATTTATTTCTGATCTGATCTTTATGATTTCTTTCCTTCTGCTAACTTGGGGTTTTTTTGTTCTTCTTTCTCTAATTGCTTTAGGTGCAAGGTTAGGTTGTTTATTCGAGATGTTTCCCGTTTCTTAAGGTAGGATTGTATTGCTATAAACTTCCCTCTTAGAACTGCTTTTGCTGCATCCCATAGGTTTTGGGTCATTGTGTCTCCATTGTCCTTTGTTTCTAGGTATTTTTTAATTTCCTCTTTGATTTCTTCAGTGATCACTTCGTTATTAAGTAGTGTATTGTTTAGCCTCCATGTGTTTGTATATTTTACAGACCTTTTCCTGTAATTGTTATCTAGTCTCATAGCATTGTGGTCAGAAAAGATACTTGATACAATTTCAATTTTCTTAAATTTACCAAGGCTTGATTTGTGACGCAAGATATGATCTATTCTGGAGAATGTTCCATGAGCACTTGAAAAAAATGTGTATTCTGTTGTTTTTGGATGGAATGTCCTATAAATATCAATTAAGTCCATCTGTTTAATGTATCATATAAAGCTTGTGTTTCGTTATTTTCATTTTGGATGATCTGTTCATTGGTGAAAGTGGGGTGTTAAAGTCCCCTACTATGAATGTGTTACTGTCGATTTCCCCTTTTATGGATGTTAGTATTTGCGTATGTATTGAGGTGCTCCTATGTTGGGTGCATAAATATTTACAATTGTTATATCTTCTTCTTGGATCAATCCCTTGATCTTTATATAGTGTCCTTCTTTGTCTCTTCTAATAGTCTTTATTTTAAAGTCTGTTTTGTCTGATATGAGAATTGCTACTCCAGCTTTCTTTTGGTTTCCATTTGCATGGAATATCTTTTTCCATCCCCTCATTTTCAGTCTGTATGTGTCTCTAGGTCTGAAGTGGGTCTCTTGTAGACAGCATATATATGGGTCTTGCTTTTGTATCCATTCAGCTAGTCTGTGTCTTTTGGTGGGAACATTTAATCCATTTACATTTAAGGTAATTATTGGTATGTATGTTCCTATTCCCATTTTCTTAATTGTTTTGGGTTTGTTATTGTAGGTCTTTTCCTTTTCTTGTGTTTCTTGCCTAGAGAAGGTCCTTTAGCATTTGTTGTAGAGCTGGTTTGGTGGTGCTGAACTCTCTCAGCTTTTGCTTGTCTGTAAAGGTTTTAATTTCTCCATCAAATCTGAATGAGATCCTTGCCGGATAGAGTAATCTTGGTTGTAGGTTTTTCTCCTTCATCACTTTAAATATGTTCTGCCAGTCCCTTCTGGCTTGCAGAGATTCTGCTGAAAGATCAGCTGTTAACCTTATGGGGATTCCCTTGTGTGTTATTTGTTGTTTTTCCCTTGCTGCTTTTAATATGTTTTCTTTGTATTTAATTTTTGACAGTTTGATTAATATGTGTCTTGGCATGTTTCTCCTTGGATTTACCCTGTATGGGACTCTCTGTGCTTCCTGGACTTGACTAACTATTTCCTTTCCCATATTAGGGAAGTTTTCAACTATAATCTCTTCAAATATTTTCTCAGTCCCTTTTTTTTTCTCTTCTTCTTCTGGAACCCCTATGATTCGAATGTTGGTGCATTTAATGTTGTCCCAGAGGTCTCTGAGACTGTCCTCAGTTCTTTTCAGTCTTTTTCTTTATTCTGCTCTGCAGTAGTTATTTCCACTATCTTATCTTCCAGGTCACTTATCCGTTCTTCTGCCTCAGTTATTCTGCTATTGATCCCTTCTAGAGTATTTTTAATTTCATTTATTGTGTTGTTCATCGTTGCTTGTTTCACCTTTAGTTCTTCTAGGTCCTTGTTAAATGTTTCTTGCATTTTGTCTATTCTATTTCCAAGATTTTGGATCATCTTTACTATCATTATTCTGAATTCTTTTTCAGGTAGACTGCCTATTTCCTCTTCATTTGTTAGGTCTGGTGGGTTTTTATCTTGCTCCTTCATCTGCTGTGTGTTTTTCTGTCTTCTCATTTTGCTTATCTTACTGTGTTTGGTGTCTCCTTTTTGCAGGCTGCAGGTTGGTAGTTCCCGTTGTTTTTGGTGTCTGTCCCCAGTGGCTAAAGATGGTTCAGTGGGTTGTGTAGGCTTCCTGGTGGAGGGGACTAGTGCCTGTGTTTTGGTGGATGAGGCTGGATCTTGTCTTTCTGGTAGGCAGGTCCACGTCTGGTGGTGTGTTTTGGGGTGTCTGTGGACTTATTATGATTTTAGGCAGCCTCTCTGCTAATGCATGGGGTTGTGTTCCTGTCTTGCTAGTTGTTTGGCATAGGGTGTCCAGCACTGTAGCTTGCTGGTCGTTGAGTGAAGCTGGGTGTTGGTGTTGAGATGGAGATCCCTGGGAGATTTTTGCCGTTTGATATTACGTGGAGCTGGGAGGTCTCTTGTGGACCAGTGTCCTGAAGTTGGCTCTCCCACCTCAGAGGCACAGCACTGACTCCTGGCTGTAGCACCAAGAGCCTTTCATCCACACGGCTCAGAATAAAAGGGAGAAAAAGTAGAAAGAAAGAAAGAGGATAAAATAAAATAAAGTAAGATAAAATCAAAGTTACTAAAATAAAAAATAATTATTAAAAAAATTTTTTTAAAAAGTAAAAACAAAAACGGATGGATAGAACCCTAGGACAAATGGTGATAGCAAAGCTATACAGACAAAATCTCACACAGAAGCATACACATACACACTCACAAAAAGAGGAAAAGGGGAAAAAGTAATAAATCTTGTTCCCAAAGTCCACCGCCTCAATTTTGGGATGGTTCGTTGTCTGTTCAGGTATTCGACAGATGCAGGGTACATCAAGTTGATTGTGGAGATTTAATCTGCTGCTCCTGAGGCTGCCGGGAGAGATTTCCCTTTCTCTTCTTTGTTCGCAGAGCTCCTGGGGCTCAGCTTTGGATTTGGCCCCGCCTCTGCGTGTCGGTCGCCGGAGGTTCTCCGCTCAGACAGGACGGGGGGACGGGGTTAAAGGAGCCGCTGATTTGGGGGCTCTGGCTCACTCAGGCCGGGGTTGGGGGGGGAGGGAAGGGCACGGAGTGCGGGGCGAGCCTGCGGCGGCAGAGGCCGGCGTGACGTTGCACCAGCCTGAGGCGTGCCGTGCGTTCTCCCGGGGAAGTTGTCCCTGCATCCCGGGACCCTGGCAGTGGCGGGCTGCACAGGCTCCCCGGAAAGGAGGTGTGGGTAGTGACCTGTGCTCGCACACAGGCTTCTTGGAGGCGGCAGCAGCAGCCTTAGCGTCTCATGCCCGTCTCTGGGGTCCGCGCTTTTAGCCGCGGCTTGCGCCCGTCTCTGGGGCTCCTTTAAGCAGCGCTCTTAATGCCCTCTCCTCGCGCACCAGGGAACAAAGAGGGAAGAAAAAGTCTGTTGATTCTTCGGCAGCTGCAGACTTTTCTCCGGACTCCCTCCCGGCTAGCCGTGGCGCACTAGCCCCTTCAGGCTGTGTTCACGCTGCCCGATAGTTTTATTTAAAGAGAGGTGAACCAAAAAGATAATGGACAAATAAACTTTTAAGTCTTTTAAAATTAAATCTGTAGATTTCATCAATACTAACAGTTTGAAGAAAAGTTATATTATACGTTAGAGCTGAAATTGCAAATAGGAATTTTTCTGCTTAGCATAAATGTCTTGAATCTTAAAGGAGAAACAAGCTTTTTGCCTAAACTAACTCTTGCATACGATGGCAAAATTTTGTAGTTATTTTTAGTGAAAAACTAATGAATCTGTTTTTTAAAATTCTAATTTATGTTTGATTTATGGATTCCTGAGGTGTTTGTAAACTTTGTAATAAAATAGTCCCATAATTTTAAAGTCGTGAGGGAACTAAGAGATCATTTAGTATCTGACTGCTAATTGTCAATGCTTAGTACCTGATTGCCATTGTTTTCATAACAATATAGATACAGATGGAAAAATAGTTTTTTAAAAAATCACTGAAGTAACTTAGAATAACTTTAGTTATTGCTTAAATAGACAACCACCAGTTTATGATATGATTTTTTAGGAACTGGCTTGTGATGATTTTAAAAAAGACACACTTTTGTTAAACCAAATAGAACTTATGATTTACAAATGAATAGCTCACTGAAATTCATGGTTAATTGAAAATATTTTGGATATATGGGATAACTTTGATCTCAATTACAGCATTAAGTGATCTTATTTGCCCAGCTGTTTTTAATGACTTGCTTCTCTGATTACTGGCTTTAGAAGTAGCTTACTTAATACTTTATAAGTGCTTTCGCGTGTATTGTCTCATTTGTATCTTTAGAATAACTTGTGAGGGAGGTAAGGCAACTACCCTCATCCTTATTTTACAAGTGAAGAAACTGCCGTCAAGAGATTGCTACTTATGGAAGCATAAGTAGTCAGACTAAGTCCCAGTCTTTCAGCTCCTGAGTTGATACTTTTTATATATATGTAGTAGTACATGTAAAGTGTGCTTAATAAAGATTTGTTGAGTGATTTTTATGATAAATAATTTTTATCATAAAGCAATATATATTGTACTTATTCATGATTTACTTAGAAATTGCTTTAAGAAATTTGGAAGATACAAGAAATTGGAAGGGAAGAGCCATCTTCAAATTCATCGACATTGCATTTGATGGGAGATAAAAAGATTATCTCACAGATATCATTTGTATGTGATTGTGATATATAAAAGTATAATTATATATCTCTGTGTACAGTAAGAATATATAATTATAGTGTATATTATGGTGTGTGTGTATATATACATACATGTGTATATACACTTACATAGGTACATGTATTTAACTGATATTTTATTGGCAATTTAAAATCTGTTAGTTGTGGGCTTCCCTGGTGGCGCAGTGGTTGAGAGTCCGCCTGCCGATGCAGGGGACGCGGGTTCGTGCCCCGGTCCGGGAAGATCCCACATGCCGCAGAGCGGCTGGGCCCGTGAGCCATGGCCGCTGAGCCTGCGCGTCCGGAGCCTGTGCTCCACAACGGGAGAGGCCACAACAGTGAGAGGCCCGCGTACCACGCACACAAAAAAAAGTTGATCTGGTGTGAGCGAAGAAGTGTTTCTAGAGGAATTTATGTCCAATTTTAGGGACATTTAGGAAGAAAGTTAAGAAAGGCTGTTTGTTTTATGTGTTTACTTATGGAATTTATAGGTAATACTGGTGTCCTTGTTTCTCCTGTAGCCATTCAGTGGGTTCTTTGGACATTGTAACTTATCGACAGAAAAGATAAAAAGATTGTGAAAACATTTATTTCATAATCATAATCCCTGATAAAACTTTTCGTTTTGCACTTTTTTCTATTAACATAGTATGAGACTTTCTACTATAAAAAGAAACACTTAGCAAAGCTGTACAATTAAATGTGAAGCTTATTTGGAGAATGACTTTGAACATGGAAGGAATGGACAAAAATAGATACCTCAGAACAAAATTAGCTACCATTCTTCCCCAATTCCATTATACTCTCTTCATACTTGTCTTGAAAAACGTATCATTACTGTCTCATTGCCTCTCCTACTAAAAGATAAATTTTTAATAGTAAAGACTATGCTTTTTCATGTTTTTGTCCTCAGTACCTGGTACACATAGCAGGTTCTCAGGTATTTGTTGGGTGGATGATTGGGTGAGAGGGGAGAGAGAAATCAGATACGCCAGTGGTTTTAAGTATCTGAGGGACTGATACCAGTATGCAAGGTAAAAACTGCTAGTTTATATGAAAAAAGAGAAGGCATAGTTCCTAGGCTGTGAGATAAAAGAGATGGCCGGCTGTTGTTAAAGAAGTAAATTCCAGGGGCTTCCCTGGTGGCGCAGTGGTTAAGAATCTTCCTGGCAGTGCAGGGGACACGGGGTTCGAGCCCTGGTCTGGGAAGATCACACATGCCGCGGAGCAACTAAGCCCGTACGCCACAACTACTTAGCCTGTGCTCTAGAGCCCACGAGCCACAACTACTGAGCCCACGAGCCACAACTCCTGAGCCCACGTGCCACAACTACTGAAGCCCACATGCCTAGAGCCCGTGCTCCGCAACAAGAGAAGCCACTGCTATGAGAAGCCCGCGCACCGCGATGAAAGGTAGCCCCCGCTCGCTGCAACTAGAGAAAGCCTGCGCACAGCAATGAAGACCCAACGCGGCCAAAAAAAAAATCCTCTTAAAAAAAAAAAAATTCCAATGATGCTGTAGGACAGAAAAATGCAACAGTCTCTCTTTGCCCTCTCTCCTGAAAGTTTCAGTAGTTAGAAGGAAACATAAGTGCTCTTCAGACTCATCATTAACATAAAGACAGAAAACAAAAAGATCTAATGCATTATCTTTTCAGATACATTTTAAGCAGATGTTCTACTTTTATCTATGTAAATATCTAGTCTATTGGTCAGGGCGCTGGGAAACTAGAAGCAGACAGGCTCTGTCACTTAGGACAGGTTATTTGACCTCTAAGCCTCAACGACCTTCTTGGTAACTTGGGGATAAGAGTGGTTACTCCTTCACAAGGTTAACATGAGGATTATTAAATGAGCTAGAGCAGGTGAAGTACATAGCACAGATTTATAGGAAACTCAATAAATGTTACTTATTACAATAAACTAAATTACAGTTGAGCAATATTCAACGATTTTTGACCTACATAAATAGAATTTCATATGGTTCAACCTAATCTTGCCGTCATCATATTTTTCTGTAATTGGTGTTCATATTTTCACAGAATAAACGTCCAATCCTTTATATGTCAAAAGAGACTTAGTCTTCATTGAATAATATTCTTAAAACGAATTAATACAGATGGTGCTCTGAAAATGTCCGTGGTCCTGTATTTTTATCCACTATTTTAAAACTAGTCTTTTTATGTCAACATGATGTTTCGAAATTTCGTAATTTATTATTTAGATTCATCAAGGAGTCTGAACAACTTAAGAATTATCGAATGTATGTAAGTCAAGGTACTACAGAAATTTACTATACTTCCTTTATGCCTACTTCATCATTTAAAGTTGATCAAGCAATGCTATCTAGTGGGCAATAAAAATTTTGCAGCTCTACTTATTCAACAAGATGGTTATTTAATTACCAGAAAGGAAAGCATGATCCATAATCGATGTGAAGAATTTATTGAGAGCTCCAAGTGGTCACAGTTGCATTTCTACATCTTATAATTCAAAGAGACAATTTTCGTTTTTACCTTAGAAACAGTTTCATTTAAGCTAAACATTGACGATTTAATAAATTTTTACAAATTTTATGATCATTAAAATCAGTATTTAAGATTTTAAAATAAGTCTTATATTGATGAATATTTTTTTTACATAAGCACATTTTTAAAACTCAGAATTTGTTTTGAAGTAGGAAGTGGTGAAGGGCTTTTGAATAGGTACCACAAGGTGGCAGGATTGTATTTTTGTAGATCCTTTTTGCTTTGATGTACTGAAAATTCTTGGTTATCTAAAATCAAAGTTTTCCATGTGGTTAACTTGTAAGCGTTTTATATACCACAACTTTTAAATTTTAACTTTTCTGATGGAAAACCTTCTAAAGTACATTCCATGCTTTCCTGAACTCTTAAGCAGAAACATATAACCCAGCCTTTACAATAAGCCATTTGAATACCAGATATTGGATCGAGGTTAAGATGAAGTGAGAGATAAAGATGGTGTGCGAGGAATGAGGACTGGTCCCAGCAGAGACTCTAGAACTTGTGCTCTTAAAACGTGTGTTTGCGTTAGCTTGCCTTTTGCTTATCTACATTTTTTCCTAGTAAGGTGAAGTGAGTCATGTCAAGTGCCAGACTCCGGTGTGGTAGAACATAATTGCTTTCTGCAAAATTAAACAGCAAATGAAGGCAGTCATTGCCTTCTCCCGGCGGGGGCGGGGTGGGAAGGAAAATAAACTATGAGGCTTTAGAAAGTCTTCATCAAAGGCCGCTCTGGTAAAGGCAGCCCCAGACCTTGAGGACTAGGGTTCTGTAGCTATGAGTGTTATTAGAAACTAATGTAGCTGCTTGTGGAACAACTTTCAGAAACGTTTCCTATGATAATGTTTTAGACTCTGAGTTGTACATACTTTGTATGAAAGAGATAATATTGATTATAAAAGACGTATTTAGGGATGGATGTATTTCCATGGTGACTCTGTTTTCCTGTCCTGGTCACGGGAGAGCTGTTTCAAGGCAGTCTGTGTCTTTATTGGCGATACAACAAGCGTTGGGTAAAATCTTCAGTCTCTTGGAGGCTGCATTTCTGCCAGAACCTTTCTTTCCCCTCCTGTACACTTCCAGCTCGAGTTGTTCTGTGAACCTGTTACAGAATAGTTTTGGACTAAAGATAGGTTTTCTTCTGGATTTGTTTCCTTCATTAATTATTTGCATATTTTTCTAATCTTTGAAAAGATATCATGTATAGAATTCATTGGACCAAATTTCAGAAGGAATCCATTTAGCCTCCCATAAGCACGGGTAAAGTTGATGAAGGGGAGAGGAAGGGGACGTGGCTTCCAGCAGCACCCCTGTGTTCCTCTGGCTCTCTGGAATGTTCCTCTACCTGCCTGCCACTTCCCTACTCTCCCTAGTGATCATCAACTTATGGCGGGTTTGGTTTTTTCCCCTCATCTTTCATTCAGCCCTTCTGGGGTAATTAGAGAACTTTGTAAGGGCTCCAGAGAAGCCCCAGGAAATGATTGCTAAGTTAGCTCCATCTGAAATGGATATCAGAGCCTAGACACTTGATCCTGTCTTCTTGGTTCTCCTCAGTGGTACTTTTTTTTTTTTTAACTTACAGTAGATGAGGAGGTAAGCATTTCATAACTGAAATACATGGATAAACTTCCCTAGCTTGTCATTTAAGGATGCGTACACTTTCCTCCTGGCAAGGTATTATATGTTTTTAAGTAAAAGTGATCTTCTTCAAGATTTGCAGATGGGTTTTGTGGATTATTTAAAAGATTCATGCCTTAAGAAACAGCTCGAACTCTCCCTGTTGCCTGGGGGCAGTTTTTGTGTAACTGTACACTCTGAAACGAAATTAACTGTAACTTTGAGATTACCTGAAAGGTGAGATGCCAGAGGTTAGCTGTGTTAAGAACCTCCTCCTGCACGTTCTGCAAAAAATTTAAGAACTGTGAATAAAAGCAGCTCATTTGAAGTGGTACCACGTTTGAACATTTAACCCCAAGATAGAATCTCATTAAAAGTGTTAGCCCACAATGTAAGTATTTTTCTCATTTTAAATGTAGTTTTAAGATATATTTAATTCTTGTTTCGATGAAGGAATTTTGGATTAAAAATACATTGTAGTTGAATTTTTTAAAAAAGAAGTGAACAATGGGTAAAGGGCCGTTAGTTACAGACTTTGAATGTTAAGCTGAAGATTGGGGTTTTATCCTACAGGTCGTGTGTAATCATTAAAAGACTTGTGATTGAATGAGTGACAGGCAAGAAAGTTAAGACTATTGGCCTGGAGGCAGTATACAAGATGGATTTGCTTGGATCCAGCTGGATAGAGATTAGAGCCAGATTGACCAGTGGGGATAATTCGGCAATAATCCAGAAGTCTTATGATATGGGTCTGGATTAGGGTGTTGGTGATAGAAATAGAAAAAGAATTAAAGGCAGAGGTATTAGCAGGGAGGAGTTGACAAGACAGCAAATTGCTAAGTGCAGTTAAGAAAAAGGTACGTTGTATAAAATTTCTATTTTTGTCAGGCAAGTCTTAGACACAAACCCATCTTCTATAGGAAAATGATTTCTGTACGTTTAGCATATTGCAGATTCTTCATAATAAAGGAGATATTGCTACTTGATATAAAGCCCAATAGTGGAAGACAGTGCTGATACTGAGTCTGATTTCACAGAATGATATGCTACAATTGACTTTGAAAGATCATAGTCCGGTGGTTCTCAAAATGCTAGCAGCCTCAAAATCACTTGGTTTCTTGGGGAGGGGGAGGGTGTTTTAAAGAATGCAGAATGTCATGGTTAAGAGCACAGGCTGTATGCAGGTCTACAGGTTTGAAGCCTGTATCCACTGTTTACCATGGGCAAGTTACTTATCTTCTCTGTGTCCCAGTTGACTATTAGGGTTGTTATGGGCACTAAATCCGATGATACATAGAAAGTGCTTAGAAGATTGCCCGATACATTGTAAATGCTGAAAAAATGGCAGCCACTATTGTTAGTAATTTGTCATTTCTTACCTCTGGAGATTCTAATTCATACCTTTGACACTGAGCTCAGAAATCTGTATATTTAAAAATATCCCTTCTTGCAGCTCTGATCACCAAGTTTGAAAACTTTTGTTGAAACCTGCTTTTCTACCTCCGTATAATGGGACTGTATTTAAACCTCTCTATCCGTTTTTTTCCCTTTATTTTGACATTCCTAGGATGGCCATGTTTTTAAATGGTATGTGCAGTAGTTTTAATGCGCTAGGTCAGGAACTCCTTTTGAATAGCTTATCTAAATCCCTCTGGAAATTCCTTCAAACCTTCCCCACCCCCATTCCTCTCCCCTTGGTCACCCAGTGGAATTGAGGATCCTAGCCCTTAGGTGCCAGACCTACATGCTGCTTCACCTGGAAGCCTAGATTAGAGCTCCCTGATCTGGGCCCTCACGTTTCAACTCTGCCTATTTCCAGCCCTACCTGTGCCCTCAGAAATAGCCTTATAAACTTTGTTGGGGAAAATGAATATACAGTCTTATTGACTAATTACAACTGCAAAGTTTTTTTTTAATGCATAAATAATATCAGGTTTTGGTTTTTGTTTTTTAAAAATTCCTCCTAAGACCTTTTCTCCAATCCTCTGATTGTTGCTGGTGTCTTGCTCTGGCCTAGTGGTTCTTAAGCCCTGACCTCACTTTGAAGTCACCTGGGGAACTTATAAAACCTACCGATGCTCAGGACTTGCACAAGAGCAATTAAATCAGGATGGATCTGATCATCTGGATTTGTGAAAAGCTTCCCCAGTTGAATCTAAGGTTCAGCTGAGGTTGAGAAGCCCTGAATTAGTCTGTCTCATCTACCCCGCCCGGCTGCAGTTCTGTTGGACGAGCGAATGCTTCAACCATCTGAAGTGAACATAGCTCTCCTAGACTGGCAGAGAATTTGAGGTGATAAAGGGAAAGCTTTCCGAAGCCTGTGTTTTTCCGGATGGACTCTCCTTGTATTCCTGTCTCTGTGCTTTAGACCTTCGCACATGCCGTTCCCATATTCGATCAAGGTCTTCTAGAACTGTAAAAACTGTCCTTCATAGTGCCGGCATTTCTTCTGTACCACGATACATATGTTTCTAAAGACCTTTTCATTTTTTCAAAATTGCATGCAAAAACTAAGACAGCTTATGGAGAAAACAGAGTTGGGGCCGATCACTCAACCCTTAGGCAGCTTTTGTAACCAGAGCACCAAGAAAACAAAAAAAATTGGTACTAGCTCCATATAGAGCTGGAAGCTCTCACGGTTGATACTAAAAATACACACAGAAAAGTAGAGTGAAATGCCGGCAACATTTTAATTAGAGCAGAGGCGGCAGGTGCTAAGACAAGGCAGAAGGAAATGGAGCTCCAAGCCAGGGGGGCTGCCTGAGGCTGGGAGGAGGAAGCAGCACCCCTGGCAGAAGCTGAAGCTGCAGAGTGGGCACTCCTGGGGAAGCGCTTGCTTTCAGGTTTTGTTAAATACACATGAAAGGCCTCCTCCTGCTGCTACAGCAGCAGAGCCTAGCGCTGTCTCCTTTCTTGCCAAAGGTTGTAATTCACTGGCTGTTCTGGCTCCTCTTGTGTAGGAAAACCCCTTGTGAATAAACACAACTTTTGTGTTAGACTGACATCATTTTTCCATTTACTAATCACTTCGGAATTAATTTGCCTTCCGGAAACACATGGGATAGCAAAAAAAGACTGTATCATACTTTGTAATCCCGGACTAACTTGTGACATGAGTTGATTAAGGCCCCTCTTTCCCTCTAGAATGTGAGCTCCCTGAGGTCAGGGACTGTGACTGTTTTGACTTCCCATCCATCCTAGGAGGCATTTGCGGAATGAATGAATGACTTAGAACTTCTCTAATGAAAGTGGTGGGAGCAATTAGAGATAGGCCCATTGAATGTCTACTTTCAGAAAATGGAACAGTGAAAGTGACATAACCTTACAGAAAGCTTAGAAAGCAGAGGAAGAAATCATTCCTGCTCTTCTACTGCAATCATACTCCAGTACTATTATTATTGTTATTATTATTATTACATGGCCTTTTGAAATATACATTCTATCAGTTCTCTATTGCTGTAACAAATTACCCTAAAATGTAGTGGCTTAAAATAACAACAAACATTTATTATCTTGCTCAGCTTCTGAGGGTCAGGAGTGGCTTTGCTGCATGGTTCTAGCGCAGGGTCTCTCAGGAGGTTATGGTCAAGATGTCAGCCAGGGCTACAGTCACCTGAAGGCTCGGCACTAGGCTGGAGGATCCACTTCCAAGATGACTCGTGCACATGGTTGGAAAGTTGATGTTGGGTGTTGGCAGCATGCCACTTAGTTCCTTGCCATGTGGGCCTCTTCTCCATAGGGCCACACGAGGCTCTTCATGACATGACAGCTGGCTTCTCCCACAGGGAGTGGTCAAATAGTCTTAGAAGTCACACACCATCATTTGTCACACACCATCATTTGTGCAGCACTTTTTCCCCAGGTCAGCACTCTTCACTGTGGAAGGGGTCTGTACAAGAGTGTGAATAGGGGAGGGTCACTGGAGGCCATCTTGAAGGCCGGGTACCACATCTATGCATTCATGTTGATAGCTGTCACCATAGGATGGCTATAGTCTACCTCTTTTTATTCTCTTAACATAGAAGTATTTTCATACTTAGTTTCTATTATTTTTGGTGTCTATAACTCCCTAGTTTCTTTTGTTTCTAAACATGAGATTATAAAATGTAATAGTTATACTTAATTTTCTCTAAAATTCAATTCAGCAGGCATTGAGAACCCTCTATGGACATAGCTAAGCCTTTAAAATTTGCCACTATATCCCTGAATATAAATAACTGAATTATGGATACGGTAAACAGTTAGGAAAATGACTGATTTTTCTTTTCTTTTTTCTTTCATGGTTTGATCTACTTACCTGGCGTTGTTCTTTGACAATTACTGTGATTGGATTGCAGGTAAGGATTCTTTTAAACTTTTTCCCTTTTAGTATATCTTAAGAGCAAATGAATATAAATTTGCAAATATAAGTTTTTAATGAAATCCTTGAATTTAAGGATTTAGACATTTAAGGATTTAAGGATTTAGACATTTCTTTCAAAAAGCCATCTTCAAAGAGAGACCTATTCTCTTTATATAAACTTCCTTATGAAATTCAATAGTTAATCTGAATTTATTCCCACTGACCCATCTCTGACTTCAAGTGCATAGTGTGTTACCCATGGGCTAACCCGTTGTGTGTTACCCATAGTGTGTTACCTTAACTTCTAGTTCAGAGTCAAGAGTGCAGCCAGTCACTGAGCTGCAGTTTAGCCAAAGCTACTGTTTCTGTAATTCTGGGTAGACTGAAGGTTAATACAGGTACGTGAGAAGTTTGTGAACATGTCAAATGAGTTGAATGCGATTTACAGATATTAGGTTATTACTGCACTTCAAAGAAATTTCCATGGACTTTTAAACTGACATTCCATAATTTTAGGAAATCACATATATGTAGTTTTTATATCTATTTATACCTTTTTCCTTATGTTTATACATAGATGATTATGTCTATTTTTATTACTTTGTCAAGTAAAATTGTTCCCTTTGATCAAACACTTGAGAAACTTATGTATAATATTTTTTTATGATCAATTTTAGTTCTGTTTTTGTTTTTTCAGAATTAGGATTAGCAGGGATAAGGACTAAAATTGTTAAGTGGATCCTTTTTATTGAAGAGTGGCGTGATTTGAATTATTTTTCAAATTTCTTAAGCCTTCAATAAGTGTAACATACATCTAAAATCTTGTTTATAATTATGTACGTTAACTTAATTTTTATACATTATGTATGTTAACATAAGCTTTACTTTTCACAGAGTATTTTAAATATTAAATATTTAAATATTAAATATTTCCAGACACATTCACCATCTTTTTTTAAATTGAAATATAGTTGACTTATAATATTACATTAGTTTTTAGTGTATACTATAGTGATTTGATTATTTTTACAGATTACATACCATACAAAGTTATTATAGTATTGTTGATTATATTCCCTGTGCTGTACATTACAACCCTATGACTTATTTTTTAACTGGTATTTTGTACCTTTTAATCCCTTTCTCCTATTTTGTCCATCCCTACCCCTTCACCACCCCCTCTCCCTGTAACCACTAGTTTGTTCTCTGTATATGTAAATCTATTTTGTTATATTTGTTCATTTGTTTTGTTTTTTAGATTCCACATGTAAGTGAAAACATACAGTATTTGTCTTTCTGTCTGACTTATTTCACTAAGCTTAATACCCTCCGCATCCATCCATGTTGTTGCAAATGGCAAGATTTCATTGTTTTTTTATGGCTGAGTAGTATCCCTGTGTGTGTATATGTGTGTGCGTGCGTGTGTGTGTGTGTGTGTGTGTGTGTGTATCACATCTTCTTTATCTGTTTATCTGTCAGTGGGCACTTAGATTGCTCCCATATCTTGGCTGTCGTAAATGATGCTACTGTGAACAGTAGGGTGCATATTTCTTCCCGAAAATGAAAACACTAATACACACAACCCAGATAAATACCAGATGGTATGCTGGGTTGTATGGTAGTTCTATTTAGAATTTTTTGAGGAAACTTCATACTATTTTCCATAGTGGCTCTACCCATTTACATTCCCACCAACTGTGTACTAGGGTTCCCTTTTCTCCAAATCTTTGCCACTTGTTATTTCTTGTCCTTTTGATGATGGCCATTCTGACAGGTGTGAGGTGATCACCTCATTGTGGTTTTGATTTGCATTTCTCTGATGATTAGTGATGTTGAGCTTCTTGCCATGTGCCTGTTGGCCATCTGTATGTTTTCTTTGGAAAAATGCCCATTTAAGTCCTCGTCCCATTTTTAAATTGGGTTATTCTTTTTTTTGATATTGAATTGTATGAATTCTTTGTATATTTTGGATATTAACCCCTTATTGGATGTGTCATTTGCAAATGTCTTCTCAAGTAGGTTGCCTTTTCATTTTGTTGTTGTTTCTTTGCTGTGCAAAAGTTTTTTAGTTTGATGTAGTTGCATCTGTTTATTTTTGCTTTTGTTGCCCTTGCCTGAGGAGAGAGGTCCAAAATATTACCGCTAAGACTGATTTCAAAGAGTGTACTGCCTATATTTTCTTCTAGGAGTTTTATGGTTTCAGGTTTACATTTAAGTCTTTAATCCATTTTGGCTTTACTTTTGTGTATAGTATGAGAAAATGGTCTAGTTTCATTCTTTTACAGGTAGTTGTCCAGTCTTCCCAACACCACTTATTGAAGAGATTGTCTTTTCCCCATTGTATATTCTTGCCTCCTTTATTGTAGATTGATTAACTGTATATGGGTGGGTTTATTTCTGGGCTCTATGAAGGAGGCTGACCAGGACTGAAACATAGTTTGGGACGTCAAGTAAATAGGTGAGGAAAAAAAGAGGGGATTCTCTCTAAAGATATAAAACAAAAATATTAGGAATCACCCTCTGAACTATTTCATCATATCACAAGAGATTAAAGCAAAACTTTCATTGCCCTTTCACCAACTCAGTGACGTCTTTCTTGGGATATTATTATGAATTGGTTCTTGGGATAATCTTTATGTGTTAGGGATTCTCAGAGTTGAAAAAATTTCTTTTGGATATAACCTATAACAATACCGTTTATTAATTAGGCTATTCTCAGGCAACTTTCTATTTTAAAAAGTGGAGAAATGTGCTAATAACCTCTTTTATAAAAAATTATTTATTTATTTATTTACTTTTGGCTGTGTTGGGTCTATGTTTCTGTGCGAGGGCCTTCTCTAGTTGTGGCGAGTGGGGGCCACTCTTCATCGCAGTGCACAGGCCTCTCACTGTCGCGGCCTCTCTTGTTGCGGAGCACAAGCTCCAGACGCGCAGGCTCAGTACTTGTGGCTCATGGGCCTAGTTGCTCCGCGTCATGTGGGACCTTCCTAGACTAGGGCTCGAACCCGTGTCCTCTGCATTGGCAGGCAGATTCTCAACCACTGCGCCACCAGGGAAGCCTGCTAATAACCTCTTTTGATTAACCCCTGGTATGGCTGAAACCAAGTAGTTCAGAGTACGAGGTCATAACCTTAATTGCTCATCTGACTGATGTGGGAAATGCCAGGTCTTTTCTTGTGTTATCTCCCCATTTTATATAGAAAGAAATGATCTTTGGAAATTTGGATTAAAGTCTAACTCCAAAGCATAAAATCTGACATTTCCTCTTTAAAGCAGCATTAAAAAGTCATTACTGATCAGGGAGCAAAACAGACTTGAGGGCTTCCCTGGTGGCGCAGTGGTTGAGAGTCCGCCTGCCGATGCAGGGGACACGGGTTCGTGCCCCGGTCCGGGAAGATCCCACATGCCGCGGAGCGTCTGGGCCCGTGAGCCATGGCCGCTGAGCCTGCGCGTCCGGAGCCTGTGCTCCGCAACGGGAGAGGCCACAACAGTGAGAGGCCCGCGTACCGCAAAAAACAAAAAACGAAACAGACTTGAAGTTTTGCCATAACATATCTGGAGTCAAATGACTAAAATAACATCAGAGTTGCTTTTAAGGGTTGTTCAGAAGCGATATTTTAATTGGAATTAAAAAGGATGTCAGCATCCTTTTGGTTTACCTCCCTTAGGCCACATAGAATCATGTGTGCCATTAAGAGGAGGAGAGTGTTCGTTGCTATCAGAATCTTTGTGAAGGCTCGCATTTGATAGAATATAGTGACTTGGAAATAATCAAAGTCTTCACCGATCCATTTGAAAAGTGAAAATAGATCCTAGAACTTTTCCATTTTGATATAAGCAGACTTTGAAATCCTTGGAAACTTAGTTTTCTAAGTCCATCCAATAATATAAAACAGCGTCAATAGCCTTAGATCTTAGACCAAATGCATGCATTTATAATAGATACCTGTTTCATCAGAATTGGAAATTTGATCCAATGTATATATAAAACCTCCTTCTTCAATTAACTTGTATATCATTGCTGGAAATTCTTCAGCAGTTTTCTTATCTGCATTCTCTGCTTCACAGAGAATGACAGCTGAAAGCTTTGAAATTATAGAGATTTTTGAGACTACTAACCTAGTCATTACTAGCACTAAAAGAAGCAACATATGCAGGACAACCTGGAGATTTCCATTTAAGGTCTTTGTGTATAGATAGTGCTTTCTCTTTGATTGTGAAACAGATTGTTCTCGGTTTTTTGTTTTGTTTTGCTATTTGTTCTTCAAGCCATTCAATCCATCAATCTTTCCATTCCTTCTGTTTCTTAAGAGCTTGTTCTTATTGGCTTCACAGCGCCTGAAGTTACTCTAGCTATAGAGGTTTCTTTTATTTTCATGTGTTATCTTTGGTGGTCCACAACATGGATTCCTTTATGCTTGTTGCTCTGGAGATATCACATGTGCTCTCATGTTTTTCAAAACACCCTATTCTTAGCTTCTTCCTCAATGGTTAAAAGTTTTTATGCACTGCTTGGTATTTTTTTAAATTGAAGTATAGTTGATTTAGTTTCAGGTGTACAGCAAAGTGATTCATATATATATAGATATAGATATATAATATATTCTTTTTCAGATTCTTTACCATTATAGGTTATTATAGGATATTGAATATCGTTCCCTGTGCTATACAGTAGGTCCTTTTGTTTATCTATTTTATAGATCGTAGTGTGTATATGTTAATCCCAAACTACTGCTTGGTATTTTTGAACCAGGTGGTTAGCTGTGTTTGGGATTCGATTGAGTGCTTTTTTCCATATAGAAAAGTTAACACTTGCAAAAGAATAGCAAAGCAATCTTGTAGGATAACAGACGTGAACGGAGTAGCTGGTATATGCTTGAGATGTGTGTGTTTGTACTTTTCCAGGTAGCCTGATTCAGCTGGGTGCAGTTTCCTGTGTTCAGCTAGTATTTCTTGAAGACATAGCATAAGCAAAACGTGAAATATGAATTATGCTCTAATTGTTCTCTATCATATAGACTGTGTTGGAACAAATTTGTGTTTTCCCAACAAGCTTTATAACAGAACAGATTGTGCTCGATAGGCTCTTTTAATTTCTAAAAGCATGATCTGTAGTTCTAGGAAATGTTCTTGAATTATTTTATGATACTTTCTTCTCCTCCATAATCTCTGTCCTGTTTCCAGGCTTCTGTTGTGCAGATGTTAGTCCTTCTAAACTGCTCTCTCCTTTCCTATTTTTCCCTCTTTGGTATTTGTTCTAGTTCTGAGATATTTCTTCAACTTTACTTTCCATTCATTCTAGGGAATTTTCACCTGTGCTCTCATAATACCAGTTTTTAAATTACCAAGAGCTTTTTGTAGTGTTTTGTTGTTGTCTGCTCCCCCCATCCTCATTATTTTATCCATGTAATCTTTTAGGATCTTTAAAGTTTCTTCATTCCCCTATACTGTCTCTGTTTCCTCCAGGTTCCTTTTTTTCCTGGATGACGGTTCTATTAGAGAATGGTTAGCCCTTGCTCAGTTATTCAGTTGGTAAGGATAGGTAAGGGTCTGTTTTGTTTTCTAGACTCTCATTTTGCCTGCACCTTGTACTTTGAGAAGCCTGTGCTTTAGAAGTATTGGATTCTTCAATGCATATCAACTATCTTCTGGACCTTCTTTAGGGCTTGCTTGGGTTTCAGCTTGATGAATTACCATCTTTTCTCCAGGCTGTTGAAATTGACATCTCTCCCATTTACTCTATCCTTGGATGTTTAAAATTGGATTCTCTTATCTCTTTAGTGGTCTGTAGATAGCAAGAGAGATAATATAAATGAATGTATTCAATCTACCATATTCACTCAGAAGTAGCTTTAAACAGCTTCGTAGCTGAAGAAAATAAACGCTGTGAGATTCCCATGGTTTCATGAAACTGCCCAAACCAAGATTCAGAAAAGAGCTGTCATTGCATTTCTAGTGCTTGAACTTTGTAGGCAGGTGATTCCACAAAAGGATGTCACTTGTTTATACTTCCAGGCAGGAAAAATTTTTGAGTTTCATTGGAAGGTGAAAAGCACCCCAAAATAATCTTTGAAGAGACTAGTTTAGGAGCATACCAAGTGGCTCTATTGCTGTTAAATGCACAGCAGTGTTTCTTAAATGCACTGTGTGTCATAATGCTGATCTCAGTAAATACTCTTCTCTACCAGAGAAGAGAAGAGTCTTTCGAAATACCAAGAAAGCCAGGGCCATCTCTTACATCATATACTGCTTACTGCATGTTCCTGGGATGCTTCACGATGGCTTGACTTTGTACAGACTCTTGAATATCAGAGGAGCATTGTTTCTTCCTATTCTCCCTGTTTGATAAGCTCTTCCGTGACTGATTCCTTCATTTCTTTCAGGTTTTTACTCAAAATTCACTTTCTCAGGGAGGCCTTCCTTGATGACTTTATCTGAAATTTTATCCCCTCTGATCTTGCATATTCCTGCTTCCATTCTTTGTCTCCTCAGTATTGTCACTATCTCACATACTGTGTATTTGCGTGTTTGTCTTGTTTAGTTTTTTAATCCCACTTGAATGTAGGTTCCACGAGGGCAGGGAGGGCAGGGCTTTTTGTTCATTACTGAATCCTCAGTGCCTGGCAAAGAACAGGTGCTCAATATATAGGCGTTGGGTTTCCATCAATTTTCCAACGATTTCAGTATATTCTAGTCATAACCAGTCTTTCAGCAGACTTAGGGTTACCAATATACAATATGACGGCATCCGTTATGTTAAGATTGCAGAAATATTTTTTGCTGTTCATAGTGATGATGAGTATGGCCTTGATCCAGTCACATAGCTCGTTTGTGCCTCGGTTTCCTCATCTACATAAACGAGGATAGTAATGGTACCTAGATGAGCAGGTTACTGAGAGTAAATATATGTAACAGGCTTAGACTAGGGACTGGCAAGTACTAAGTGTAATTAAGTGTTTGCTGCTATTGTCATCACTATGATTATTATTACTGTTCATTTTCCTTCTTTCAGTGGCACCGTATTGAGCATTTACCATATATCAGGCTCAGATCTAGGTGTTTAGGACACGCCTGTAAATAACAGTTAACACTCCACTCCACGCCCCAACCGTTTCTAGCTGAGGGAGGCAGACAATAAATATAGTAGTAACTAAATAAACGGGAATGGCTTTTAACACTTTCTGGCCAGGGAAGCGCTGCCCTTGGTAGGAGACTGGGGGAGGAGGGAGGGGGTGTACAGGGGCTTCAGTGGTGGTGGTCACCTTCTTAGATTAGTGGTGGGTTTGGGGGTGTTTGTTCTACTGTTATTCTTCATAACTTACATATATGGTACATGTATTTATATGCTTCATTTAAAAAATCGCTTCTGTCTCAAGCATACTTCAGTGCTGAAACAGCTTAATTATTCATTTAATTTAGTTATCCTGATTAGGTAAGATACTTGACTTAAGAAAATCCCTTAATATAACCTAATTGGCCCCATCCCTGCCCCCCATTTATTAAAGGCAGTCATAGTTGTTTTTAATTGGCTCTGTTTTTTTCCCACAATATGTATTTGAAGTATTCAATTGTATGTAATTTGTGCAGGATTATCCTAACTTGGGGTAAAAGGGTGATGAGATTTATGCTTTGTCACTGACACCATTTTAATGACTTTAGCATAATGTCTTGTTTTAGTCCACATAATAAGATTCAATTTTCAAATATATGTAGTATTTGTGTAATGGAGAGAAGGATTTAATTTTTCTACATTAGACTAAATTAATCATTTTATGTTTTAACTACCTTCAAACCAATTATGAACCTATTAAAATTAAAGCATATTCAATTAATAGTATTTCTTTTTTATTAGAAACACATATCTAATAATCTGATAAATAGTAGATTTAAGGTATAAATTGTTCCAACGTGTCTAACCGTAATGGCTGTAAGTACAGGTGCTATTTTAAGGACAGGCATCAGTTTTTCACTAAGTTCATTGAATTGGGCATTTCTGAGACATCTAGAAACAGCCCGGCACCTCTCAGTTCTGTGGGATGGTTGCATCTTGCTGCATGTGAGAGTCAGCTGGCTTGAGTTTGGATCTTGGCTCTGCTGTGTTTAAGCATTATGTTACCTTGGGCTGCGTTTGGCCACTGTAAGCCTCCGTTTTCTTTTCTTTAAATGAAGAAAATAACGGTACCTACCACCCCAGAGTTGTTAGAAGTATTCCATAAGAAAATGCATGTACAACCAGTTTATTGAGAAGTCTTAATTTTTCAGGGGTATGAATGAGCAGCGTTTTTTTTAAAAAATTAATTAATTAATTTTTGGCTGCGTTGGGTCTTCGTTGCTGTACGCGGGCTTTCTCTAGTTCCAACCAGTGGGGGCTACTCTTCGTTGTGGTGCGCGGGCTTCTCATTGCGGTGGCTTCTCTTGTTGTGGAGCACGGGCTCTAGGCGCGCGGGCTTCAGTAGTTGTGGCGCGCGGGCTCAGTAGTTGTGGCTCACGGGCTTAGTTGCTCCGCGGCGTGTGGGATCTTCCCGGACCAGGGCTCGAACCCGTGTCCATTGCATTGGTAGGCGGATTCTTAACCACTGCGCCACCAGGGAAGTCTCATGAAACAGTCACAGTTTTTAAAAATTCACTTTTTCTCATTTCGAAACCTGACTTTCATGTTGGAATCAAAGCTCTCTACTCTGCCCCCTCTCACCCCCCAAAGAAAAAAAAACCCTTAGTCTGGATCCTGGCGCGTTGGGGGAGTGGGTACCACTTGGCTCTCACATGCGTGCCCCCTGCCTCCTCGTCTCCCAAGCAGTGGCCGGCATGGCTGGGTGGGTGGGTGGAAAGAGCAGAGGCAGTTACAGTGGCCCACTCCTCTGTGTGAGTGGCAGCTGCTTCCCTGTCTCCCTGTCTGGACTGCTGGCTTCTTCTGTGAGGCAGCCATTCACATGTGGGCTCTCGTAAAACACATCTGGCGGCTCTTTGGGGAACCCTTGGCATTGGAGATCTGACGTGATCTCCTCATTCCCCTGCTCCACAGTCAAATCACCTTCGTCCTCTTGCTTCTTGGTCTCCGCATCTAGTAGGCTGCTCTCCTGGGCAAAGTTCTTGCAAAACGACTCAAGCCTCGCTGCCTTTGTGGTGTCCCCTAGACCCACAGAAAACCCAGGTGTCTTTGCCAAGACGGATGGCTGCCCCGATGTTTGCGGCCGTCAGCTCCGCCATCCCTTTCCTGCATGCATTACTGTGTGCATTCTCATCCGGCCCCCGACGACTGTTTACTGTTACCTAACAACTTCCAAATCTTTCTCTCAAGCCAGATCTCTCCTAAGTTCCCAGACCACATTTCCCATAGCCTAGGGTGTCCTCTCACCATTATTTCCCGGATCCAGTTCCTCCCCATGACTTAAGCATCATCCTGGTTATTTCCCGGATCCAGTTCCTCCCCATGACTTAAGCATCATCCTGGTTAACGGCATTGCCTCCTCCCATTCATGTAACCCAGGAGCCTGGGGGTCCTCCAGCCCCCCTTAGCTCCCCGTAAGCCAGTCCTGTCTCCCAAATATCTTCTTTTTTTTTTTTTTTTAAAGATTGAGGAAGCAATTAGATTTAATTTTCTGAACAATAAAATATACAATCACTACTCACTGGTAGGCTCTTTTGCCTCAATTCAAATGCCCACTCATTTCAAGTAAAGCACTCACTTTAGGTAATGACCAGACAGAGGAAACGGAAAAATCTGGATTCTAAAAGTAGTCACAAAGAGCACGATAATATTCATGGTATAAAACTCCAGAAAACCAAAGAACTGTTGGAGGGGACTGTCACCATGTACAGCAATTATTCACTGCATATCTTTGCCCCAAGAACAGTATCTTTTACGAAGACATTTCAATTCTAATTTATACTAGTTTATACTAGTTCATATTTACATTGTAAAAGTTATTCCTGGATCAAATGTTTAAAAGAAAGATGTTAAAATTTGTAAGGTTCAAAGACTATCTACAAATAAGAAAATGACTCAGAAAAAAATTATAAAAATGGGCAAAATAAATCAACAGCAATCACACAGAAGAGAAAAGTAAACGGTCAACAGAAGTAAGCAAGTATGTTCAGCCTCATTACTAGTAAGATATCAGCAGATTAAAACATCGTGTGAATCCCTCCCCCTTTTCTCTGTGTCCCCGCCCCTTCTTGGTTCTGGTCCTCATTATTTCCTTCCTTTTACTCCAAATCCCATCTCCTTTAGACTTGTACACTGCGGTCAGGGTGGTCTCGCTAAGACACAAATCCCGTCACATCACCTGACTGCTTACAACTCTTTTATGGGGACCCCTGCTGCCTTCGGACCAAAGTCCAGTCTCCACCCCATGGCCTCTGAGGCCCCAGCCTGGGAGCAGCCTTTTTTTCCTTCTTCTGCTTCTCTTTACGCCCCACCACTGACCCTGACTTCCCTGCTCCATAGCCACGGTCAACCACTGATAGAGGCCGGGGGACGCGGCGTGATGCTCTGAGACCCAAGCTTTCCCTGCCCTGTCCCCGTTCATGGAGGGTCCTCATTCTCTTTGTACCTGTGGTCCAACCGGACACTTCCCCTTGCTTTTCAAGGCCCAGAGGGAGTCTTCTGCTCTCAGAAACATCCTCTGGCTTCTTTTTGCTAATCATCCTACCCACATGGTCCCAGGCATCGCACATCTTCCTCTCCCCACCCCCCAAGTGCCCCTGGGTCACGGAAAGCAGAGACTATGCCTTATACATCTTGATAATTTTAGGGCCAAGCCGAAAGTTCCTGGCCTTTTGTGGGTGCTCAGTGCTGAATAAGTATGAATAACGAATAAAGGCACACCTGAAGAGCTAACGTGTAGAAAATTTTTCTTCTAGTTCGTATCCTAGCTAAGATGTGTTGTAGTAACCATTTCCTTAACGGTGGTTGGCACTGAGTTCAGATACTAAGAAGTGACCCTAATGATCACTGCGGATTTATATTTCCCACTCCACTGGCCTTGGCAGCCCACGCAGTACTTTGTTATTTTCATTATGTTGTCTTCTCACTCTTCCTTGTGAGTGAAGGAGAATGTAGCAGCGTCAGAGTCACGTTCTGGCAGAGAGATGGGAAGGGCATCCCAGGTGATGTCCACAAAGAGTAAAGATCCGTGGGGACTGTGATGGGAAGCTGGACGGTCTGGGCGTGATGTGCTGACAAGGCCGCTTCCTCCTACTAGTCTTGGCCTCGGCCACAAGCCTTGGGGACACAGCCTGCCTGCCTTCTTTTTTATTTTATTTTATTTTTGGCCGTTCCAGGTGGCTTGCGGGATCTTAGTTCCCCAACCAGGGATCAAACCCGGGGTCCCAGCAGTGAGAACGCCGAGTCCTAACCACTGAACCGCCAGGGAATTCCCTGCCTGCCTTCTTTATGAGTGTACATTGTTCTCTGCGGTCCACTTGGGTTCCTTTTGATCCTTCTCACAGCTCTTGAGGGCTCTCCAAGGAACTACCAGGGCTTATGAAAAAGGTATTGGAAAATCAATCTTGGGCACGTTTGCAAAGTAACGTGCCTGTCAGCAGGCTGTGTCTGTGTGTCTGCGGCGGCCCCCATCACCCTGGGACCTCTTCCCAGTGGTTGGAAAGCACCTCCTCAGACTGTGGAACTCATTGGCACTGGGACTAGCCTGGGTGCCCGTCAGCCTCTCCAGTGCCATAATCTAACACTACTAAGTGGGTGATAATACTAAGCGGGTGAGGGCCGGCTCTCACCAAGAGTTCAACATCTCTACTCAGGACTATGCCTGGAAACTCTGCATCCAGGCTGCCGGGCCCATATGCCACCTGGGGCTCTGGCTTTGGTCTCCACACAGACTCCTGGCCAGTTTCTTCATCTGTAAAACGGGCAACTTTACGTGATTACCGAGGTTCCATTGAGATTGGCAGGAGGGATCTCCCCTTTACTCTTCTCGCACTAATATTCCTTAGTTTAGATCCCTGTATATGAATCTGGAATTCCTGGTCTAGAGGACAGCATATTGAATCAGAAGATGGTTCTCTGCCCCGTCCTACAGTGAATGAGATAAATGCTGTACAAAAGAACACGATGTCTTTGAGCTTCAATTTCTAAACCTACAGATGAAGGAAATTAGAACTAGATGATCTCTAAATTAGATGATCTCTGATGAGAACTAGATGATTTCAGCTCTAAAATTCTGAACAGACCAATTAAAGAAACCCTTGGGCCCCAGTAAAGTCACAGAGCCTGGACTCTGAGAGACCATAATATGGAAATGTGTCCCTTGATCAAAGCAGAAGGTAAACATGAAGTATCCCTAGCGCAGAGTTATCTTTTCCAATTTGTTAATGCTTACCTAAGTCTGTACTGCGTTAGAAATTCAGGAGCTGTGTAATCCTCTAGAATTTATCTTCGCCTTTGTAAATAAAACTGTACAGTTGACCTTCGTCTTATTGTTTGAGGATCACCAAGGACCAACTCTAATGGCCCTAAGTGGTTCTGTGTGCAGAGAATAATGGTTAATCTAGTTCCCACTGGCTCTTCTTTCTCTGTCGGTTATCATTGTTGTTATCTTATGGAATTCAACGTGAAAAAATAGCTTAAAGTAACTCGTTACTTTTCAAAAGCGAAAGAAGAGTTTGAGGCATCTGTCTTGCGTAGCTGTGCAAAAGTGAAATAGAAATAGTATTCATTTCTGATAGACTTTCACGAGGTTCTTGAAATAGCAAATCATAATCAGGACGACTTGTCACTTCTTCAGATGTTTCATGTAGGCTATCATTTGGTTTCAAAATCTATGATGCCCTTTTGCCCATGGCTTCTGATTTTCATAATCTACCATGATTTAGCAAAAGCGGTGATTTATGAAGAAACTTGGCCTTGGGGAGCTTATTTTCACGAAGATATAAAGGAAAAGGGAAAATGTTAACCCTTTGAATCCTGTTTACTCTTTTAGAATAGGGGCATTCTTTTGGAATTATAGTTATGTTACATAAAGCAGAGAAACAGAGGCATGTGCAGACAAGTATGGAAGAACCAGAGATTGTTTCTAGAATTGTAAAATAATTTAAAAGTAATAGTAAATGTTTAGAGAGAAAATCTACAGAAAGATATAGGAAAAATATATTTATAGAGAGCCTTATATGCTATATATATGTGTGTGTGTGTAAATAAATAAAAGGTTATATTTAAATTTGCTAGTATTTTGTTAGGATTTTTGAAATTCTCACCGTGAGCAAGTAATTTGTTAAGTCTTTTAATCCTCATGTGGGATTTAGGGAACCTGTAGTATCAATATACCTCAGTTAGTTCTCCTGCAGGTTAATTACCAACAAATTCGGCAGCTTTAAGACAAAGCAAAATTATAGTTTAAAATTCAAACTTGGGCTTCCCTGGTGGCACAGTGGTTGAGAGTCCGCCTGCCGACGCAGGGGACACGGGTTCGTGCCCCGGTCCGGGAAGATCCCACATGCTGCGGAGCGGCTGGGCCCGTGAGCCATGGCCGCTGAGCCTGCGCATCTGGAGCCTGTGCTCCGCAACGGGAGAGGCTACAATAATGAGAGGCCCGCGTATCGAAAAAAAAAAAAAATCAAACTCAATAATACATTTCAAATGATTATAGAGCAGTTAATTAGTCTAAAGTAGACATTTTTAGGTCTTATCAATTAAAGTATTCAAGTCCTTAGATTATAACTAACTTCTTTTTTTCTTTTTATTTATTTATTTATGTTTTCATTTACTTATTTATTTACGTATTTATTTTTGGCTGCGTTGGGTCCTCGCTGCTGCGCGCGGGCCCTCTCCAGTTGAGGCGAGCGGGGGCCACTCCTCGCTGCAGTGCATGGCTTTCTCGCTGCGGCGGCCTCTCTCGTCGCGGAGCACGGGCTCCAGGCGCGTGGGCTTCAGCAGTTGTGGCACACAGGCTTCAGTGGTTGTGGCTCGCGGGCTCTAGAGCACAGGCTCAGTAGCTGTGGCGCCCGGGCTTAGTTGTTACACGGTATGTGGGATCCTCCTGGATCAGGGATGGAAGCCGTGTTCCCTGTATCGGCAGGCGGACCCTTAGACACTGCGCCACCAGGGAGGTCCCTATAACTTTTTTAGTAGCTTATTTTTCCTCTTTGCTTTTACTTTAAAATACTTTTAATCAAAATAATACATGTATAGGTATCTAAAGTAGTAAATTCATAGAAACAGAAAGTAGAATGATGACTACTGGGGCTAGAGGTGGGGAAGGGGTACGGGGAATTGTTTGATAGGTATGGTTTCAGATTTGCAAGATGAAAAAGTTCTAGAGATCTGTTTCACAACAAGGTGCATATACTTAACACTGCTGAACTGTACGCTTAAAATGGTTAAATTGATAAATTTTAGGTTATATGTGTTTTACCACAATAGAAAATACATGTGCCTTTATAAAGATCAAGTAGAATTAATAGAAAAAAATATTAGCAGTTCCTTTTTTTTTTTTCATCCTCTCACCTGCTACCTAGAGGCAGCCACGTTTTTTCTTTCATTTTTTTAAAGTGTAACTCAGTGAAGTTTCTCTGTTCAGTATACAGTTCTTCAGGTTTTGACAAACAAACAGTGGTTGTACCACCACCACAATCAAGAAATGAAACAGTTCCATCGCCTACAAAAACTTCTCCTCCCTTGCCCCAAGGCTCTGGCAACTTCTGACCTGCTTTTCGTGCCTATAGATTTACCTTTTCTAGAATGTCACTGTAAATGGAATCATCGTTTGCAGCCTAAGTCTGGCGTCTTTCATTTAACCATAATATATCTGAGATTCATTCATGTTCTTAGGTTTATCAGTAGTTCATTTCTTTTTATAGCTGAAAAAGAAATGGTATAGGTGTGCCACGGTTTGTTAATCCATTCTCCAGCTGAAGGACATTGGGGTTGTTTCCAGTTTTGAGTGATTATGATAAAGCCACAAACATTTATGTACATATTTCTGTGAGAACATAAATTTCATTTCACTTAGGTTATTGACTTAGACTGGGATTATTGGGTTTTATGGAGAGTCAAACTTTATAAGCAGCTGCTAAACTGTTGTGCAGAGTGGTTGTACCATTTTGCATTCCCACCATCAGTATATGAGCATTCCAACTGTTCTGCAATCTTGTCAACAGTTGACATTTTTAGGTTTCATCTTTAAATGAAAGATTTTAGCCCCTCTAGTAGATGTGTTGCTGTATCTCATTATGGTTTTAGTTTGCACTTCTGAAATGATTAATGATGTTTACCATTTTTCCATGTGCTATTTACCAAGCATGTATCTTCTTTGGTAAAGTGTCTGTTGCCCATTTTTTAAAAAATTGGGTTGTTTGTGTTCTTGCTATTGAGTTTTAAGAGTTCTTTATATATTCTCGATATAGGTCCTTTATCAGATGTGTGACTTGCAGTATTTAATTACAGTCTATAGTTTGTGTTTTCATTCTTGTAACAGTGTCTTTCAAACAACAGAAATTCTTCATTTTGATAAAGTCCAGTTTATTGATATTTTTTTTTCTCTTTTATGGTTGGTGCTTTTCATGTCACATTCAAGGAGTCTTTGCCTAACCCAAGGTCTGAAGGAATTATGGTTTTGGATTTTGCATATAAGTCTGATCCATTTTAAGTCAATATTTCATTTGGTGGGAGGAATGGATCAAATTGGGTTTTGTTTTCTATATTCTGTCTAGCTGTTTCAAGACTATTTGTTGAAAAGATTATCTTTCTGCACTGAATCACTTTTACATCTTTGTTAAATCAATTTGCCATATATGCGTGGGACTGTTTCTTACCTCTCTATTCTGTTCCGTTGCCCTACACATCTGTCCCTTTACCAATACCACACTATCTTGATGAGAGTTACTTTACAGAAAGTCTTGAGTGGGAGCCCTTCAGCTCTATTCTTCTAAAATTGTTTTGCTTATTCCACTTCTTTTACTTTTATGTACACATTTTAGAATCACTTTGTCATTTTTTAATAAGAAGTCTTGCTGGAATTTTGATTGGGATTACGTTGAATCTTTACATTAGTTGGGGGAGGGGGAATTGACATATTAACAATATTGAGTCTTTCAATTGAACACAGCGTATCTCACCATTTATTTGGTTCTCTTGGATTTCTTTCTTCAGTGTTTTATAGTTTTCAACATACAGATTTCATACATATTTTGTTAAATTTATATCTATTTCATGTATTTTTATGAGATAAATGGAACTTTAAAAAAATGTCAGCTTCTGGACTTCCCTGGTGGCGCAGTGGTTAAGAATCCACCTGCCAATGCAAGGGACATAGGTTCTATCCCTGGTCCGGGAAGATCCCACATGCCATGGAGCAGCTAAGCCTGTGCGCCACAGCTACTGAGCTTGCGCTCTAGAGCCTGTGAGCCACAACTGCTGAGCCAGAGTGCCACAACTACTGAAGCCAGCGCGCCTAGAGCCTGTGCTCCACAACAAGAGAAGCCACCGCAATGAGAAGCCCACACACCTCAACGAAGAGTAGCCCCCACTAGCTGCAACTAGAGAAAGCCCGTGCACGGCAACGAAGACCCAACGCGGCCAAAAATAAATAAATAAATAAATTTTTATGATGTCAGCTTTTAATTGTTCATGCCAATACGTAGGAATATAATTGATTTTTCTGATTGAACTTATATCCTGTGACCTTGATAAACATTCTTATTGTTAGTTCCTGTAGTTTTTTTTTGTGCATTCTTTGGGATTTTCTGTGTAGGCAATCACATTATCTGTTAATAGGATAGTTTTATTTTTTTCTTTCTACTCTGGATGCCCTTTCTTTTGTCCCTTCCTTCCTTTCTTCTTCTTTTTTTTTTTTTTTTTCCTTATTGCCTGCCTATTACTATTACCTCCAGTATATTGAACAGTATTGCTGAGAGTGGACATTCTTGCCTTTTTTCCAATCTTAGGGGGAAAACATTCATTCTTTTGCCATTAAGTGTGATGTCAGCTGAATAGTTTTTGTATATGCCCTTTATCAGGTTGAAGAACTTCGATTCCTGTTTTGCTGAGAGTTTTTATCATGAATGGACATTGTATTTTGTCAGATTGCTTTTTCTGCAACTATTGAGATGACCCTGTACTTTTTCTTCTTTAGTCTGTTGATATAGTGAATCACATTGACTTTTGAATGTTTACCTTGCATTCTCAGGATAAATGCCATTTGGTCCTGATGTATTTATTACTCTTACTATATATAGTTGGATTCAAGTTGCCAAAAATTTTTAAAGAACTTTTGCGTCTCTGTTCATTAGGGCTATTGGTCTGTAATTTTTTTTCCCTTTTTTTAAAATAATGTCTGCCTGATTTTAGTATTAGGGTCATGCTGGCCTTGTAGAATGAGGTGGGAAGTGTTTTCTCTTCAATTTTCTCGAACAGAGTTTGTGTAGAATCGGAATAGTTTCTTCCTTAAATATTTAGTAGGATTCACCAGTGAAACCATCTGGGCCTGAGCTTTTTGGGGTAGGAAGATTTAAATTACAAATTAATTTAAAAAATGGACTATTTTAGTTACCTATTTCTCCTTGAGTGAGTTTTGGTAGTTTGTGTTTTTCTAGGAATTTGTCCATTACATCTAAGTTGTTATATTTACTGAAATAAATTTGATATGCCATGTTTTCTTTTCACTCAGTTCAAAATACTTCCCAATTTCCCTTTTATTTGACCCCCGTGGGTTATTTAGGTATGTGTTATTTCCAAGTATTTGGAGATTTTCCAGATAATTTTCTGTAATTGATTTTCTGTAATTGATTTCTAATTTAATTCCATTGTGCTTATAGAACATGCTTTGTATGATTTGAACCCTTTTAAATTTATTGAGACTTCTTTTGTGGCTCAGAATACGGCCTATCATGGTAAAAATGCCATGTGTCCTTGAAATGAATGTGTATTCTGCTGTTATTGGATGGAATGTTCTACAAAAAACAGTTAGGTCAAGTGGTTGACAGAGTTATTCCAGTATTCAGTACCCTTACTTATTTTCTGCTTACTGTCTTTCAATTACTGAGGGAGGATCGTTGAAAACTCTAACTTTAATTTTGGATTTTTCTATTTCTCCTTATAATTCTATCGGTTTGTTGCTTCATATAATTTGAAGCTCTGTTATCAGGGTATAAACATTTAGGATTTTTATGACCTCATGATGAATTGACCCTTTTATTCATTATGAAATGATTTTAGCTCTGCAGTCCACTTTCTCTGAATCATATAGCCACTTCAGTGTTCTTTTGATTATTTGAACATAGAGGATCTTCTTCCATCCTCTTATTTTACCTAATTATGCCTTTATATTTCTTTTTTAAAAATAAATTTATTTATTTATTTGTTTGTTTATTTTTGGCTCTGTTGGGTCTTTGTTGCTGCGCCCGGGCTTTCGCTGGTTGCGGAGAGCAGGGGCTACTCTATGTTGCGGTGCGCAGGCTTCTCATTGCGGTGGCTTCTCTTGTTGTGGAGCACAGGCTCTAGGCGTGCGGGCTTCAGTAGTTGTGGCACGTGGGCTCTAGAGCACAGGCTCAGTAGTTGTGGCGTGCGGGCTTAGTTGCTCCGCGGCATGTGGGATCTTCCTGGACCAGGGCTGGAACCCGTGTCCCCCTGCATTGGCAGGCGGATTCTTAACCACTGCACCACCAGGGAAGTCCTAAAGTATTATTTCTTAAAGTCAGCAATGGTTGTGTCTTGGGTTTTTTTCTTATCTGATCTGACAATCTGTACCTTTTAATTAAGGTGCTTAATTGAGAACATTTACATTTAATGTGATTATTGCTATAGTTGGTTTGAATGACTGTCTTACTATTCACTTTTTATTTTGTTCTTTATTCCTCTTTTCTTCCGTTCTACTTCTTTTAGATTGTATTTTTTCTAATGATTCCATTTTATCTTCTTTATTGGCTTATTAGCTGTAACTCTTTGTATTGTTATTTCAGTTACTACCTTAGAGTCTGTAGCATACATTTTTAACTTACCGCATCTACTTGCAAGTAATACAAGAACCTACAGCACTATCCTTCCCTTCTCCCGTCCTGGCCTGTGTTGTTTTTTGTCATACATTTTACTTCTACATATGATATATCCCCTCTTCACTCATATATTGTTATTATTTTTGCTTTAAATAGGCATTTATCTTTTAAAAGAGATTTAAATAGTTAAGGGAAATATCTTTTGTATTTAACTACATAGTTACCATTTCTGATGCTCTTCATTCTTTTGTGTACACCTCAACTTCCATCTGGTATCATTTTCCTTCTGCCTGAAAGACTGACTTCACAATTTCTTATAGTGCAGGTCTGCCAGTGATTGAATCCTTGTAGCTTTCGTGTGTCTGAAAAAGAATTTCATCTTCATTTTTGACAGATATTTTCACTGGGCATAGACTTATAGGTAGACAGGCTTTTCAAAATTTCCTTTCAGCACTTGAAAGATATTGCTGCACCGTCTTCTGTCAACCAGAAGTCTGCTCCCAATCTTATCTTTGTTTCTCTGTGTATGATCTAGTTCTTTTCTCTGGGCTGCTTTTAAGATGATCTCTTTATCACTGGTTGTAAGCCATTTGATTATGATACACCTTGCTGCAATTTTCTTCACAGTTCTCTTGCTTGAAGTTTGTTTAGCTTCTTGGATCTGTGAATTTATTGTTTTTAAATAAAATTTGGAGAAAATTGCCGGTATCACTTCAAATATTCTTTCCCTCCCTTTCCCTCTTCTCTTCTTTAGGGACTTCACTAAAGATTTACTTGGTTGTTTGAAATTGCTTCAGAGTTTAATGATACTTTCTTCTTTTTTTGTTTTGTTCCTTTTTTCAGCTTTTTTTCCTCTCTGTTTTGTTTTGCGTAGTTTCTATTGCTGATATATCACTAATATTTCTCCTGCCCTGTCTAATCTGCTGTTAATCGCCTGCAGTATATCTTTCTTCTCAAATTGTATTTTTAATCCTCATAAATCTAATTTGGGTTTTCTCTATACCTTTCATACCTCTATTTAATATGCTGCTGTTTACCTCTACTTTCTTGAACAAATAAAGTATGGTAATAATAATTATTTGAGTGTCTTTGTCTACAAATTATATCATCTTTGTCATATCTGGGTCATTTTGATTGATTGATTTTCCTCATTATGAGTCATAGTTCCCTGTTTATTTGTATGCCTGGTACTTTTCATTGGATGCCAGACATTGTGAATTATTGGTTGCTAGCTACATTTTATTTAATATCCTCGAGGCTTGTTTTGGGAAAAAAATAAGTTACTTGGAAACAGTTTGATCTTTTCAAGGCTTCCTTTCAAACTGCTTTACACAAGACCAAAACACCATTCAGTCTACAACTAACTTTTCCTCATGACTTTCCTCCTTGAATATCTGGTGCCCTGCGTTTACAAGGTTTTTGTTTTTTTTTTTTTAACCCAGGCTGGTGGTAAGACCAACTATTCCCAGCCCTGTTGTGTGATTTCCAAAAATTGTTCTTCCTGCTTCTTTCGGGTGGCTCTTTCCCCAGCCTTGGGTAGTCTCCTCATGTGTGCTGCTAAGTACTCCACGGAAGCCTGGGAGGAGAGGAGCACGGTCCCTGCAGGTCCCACCCTCTCTCTTTTTTTATCTTTTTTCAAACAGAAAGTCACAAAAATTATAATGATTCTCATCAGTTCACTCAGTCCCATGTAATTAATTTTTTTTTCATCTTGATCTTTTGTTAGCACTTTTATGAATTCATCAGTTTTCCATTAGAGTTCTGAAAATGTTTATTCATTCAGTTCAGCAGTGTAGTCAGTTACCAGAAACCTGTACTTGTCAGAGTCGTTTCCATGAATTCCTTGAAGATGAAACCCTTTTATAGGAACATTTTTGCAAAAGCATCAGAGTACACCCAGTACTGCCTGTAAATGATGAAAGACTTAAAAATGACCACGGTTAAAGATTGATGAAAGTTCATAATAATGCAGTTGACTAGGAAATGTAGTTATTTCTGAGATATACATTTTAAAATAATAACTAGAATTATGACTTATAACATTATATCAGAACATATAAGATTTTTAGGAATTTCATGTAATGTCTGAAACATTTATATTAACATATTTCCATACAAAGAACCCAAAGAAAGTTTAGTATTAGTTATTTTGTTTTAATTTTTGCATTTTATTTATTTTTTTATACAGCAGGTTCTTATTAGTCATCCATTTTGTACACATCAGTGTATACATGTCAATCCCAATCACCCAGTTTATCACACCACCATCCCCACCCCTGCCTGTGGCTTTCCCCCCTTGGTGTCCATACGTTTGTTCTCTACATCTGTGTCTCAACTTCTGCCCTGCAAACCAGTTCATCTGTACCATTTTTCTAGTTTCCACATACATGCTTAATATACGATATTTGTTTTTCTCTTTCTGACTTACTTCACTCTGTAGGAGAGTCTCTAGATCCATCCACGTCTCAACAAATGACGCAATTTCGTTCCTTTTTATGGCTGAGTAATATTCCATTGTATATATATACCACATTTTCTTTATCCATTCGTCTGTCGATGGGCATTTAGGTTGCTTCCATGACCTGGCTATTGTAAATAGTGCTGCAATGAACATTGGGGTGCGTGTGTCTTTTTGAATTATGGTTTTCTCTGGGTATATGCCCAGTAGTGGGACTTCTGGGTCATATGGTAATTCTATTTTTAGTTTTTTAAGGAACCTCCATACTGTTCTCCATAGTGGCTGTATCAATTTACACTCCCACCAAGAGTGCAAGAGGGTTCCCTTTTCTCCACACCCTCTCCAGCATTTGTTGTTTGTAGATTTTCTGATGATGCCCATTCTAACTGGTGTGAGGTGATACCTCATTGTAGTTTTGATTTGCATTTCTCTAATAATTAGTGATGTTGAGCAGCTTTTCATGTGCTTCTTGGCCATCTGTATGGCTCCTTTGGAGAAATGTCTATTTAGGTCTTCTGCCCATTTTTGGATTGGGTTGTTTGTTTCTCTAATATTGAGCTGCATGAGCTGTTTATATATTTTGGAGATTAATCCTTTGTCCGTTGATTCATTTGCAAATATTTTCCCCCATTCTGAGGGTTGTCTTTTGGTCTTGTTTATGGTTTCCTTTGCTGTGCAAAAGCTTTGAAGTTTCATTAGGTCCCATTTGTTTATTTTTGTTTTCATTTCCATTACTCTAGGAGGTGGGTCAAAAAAGATCTTGCTGTGATTTATATCAAAGAGTATTCTTACTGTGTTTTCCTCTAAGAGTTTTATAGTGTCCGGTCTTACATTTAGGTCTCTAATCCATTTGGGGTTTATTTTTGTGTATGGTGTTAGGGAGTGTTCTAATTTCATTCTTTTACATGGAGCTGTCCAGTTTTCCCAGCACCACGTATTGAAAAGACTGTCTTTTCTCCATTGTATATGCTTGCCTCCTTTGGCATAGATTAGTTGACCATAGGTGCGTGGGTTTATCTCTGGGCTTTCTATCTTTTTCCGTTGATCTATGTGTCTGTTTTTGTGCCAGTACCATATTGTCTTGATTACTGTAGCTTTGTAGTATACTCTAAAGTCCCGGAGCCTGATTCCTCCAGCTCCATTTTTCTTTCTCAAGACTACGTTGGCTATTTGGGGTCTTTTGTGTTTCCATAAACATTGTGAAATTTTTTGTTCTAGTTCTGTGAAAAATGCCAATGGTGATTTGATAGGGATTGCATTGAATCTGTAGATTTCTTTGGGTAGTATAGTCATTTTCACAATGTTGATTCTTCCAATCCAAGAATATGGTATATCTCTCCATCTGTTGGTATCATCTTTAATTTCTTTCATCAGTGTCTTATAGTTTTCTGCATACAGGTCTTTTGTCTCCCTGGGTAGGTTTATTCCTAGGTATTTTATTCTTTTTGTTGCAGTAGTAAATGGGAGTGTTTCCTTAATTTCTTTTTCAGATTTTTCATCATTAGTGTATAGGAATGCCAGAGATTTCTGTGCATTAATTTTGTATCCTGAAACTTAACTAAATTCATTGATTAGCTCTAGTAGTTTTCTGGTGGCATTTTAAGGATTCTCTATGTATAGTATCATGTCATCTGCAAACAGTGACAGCTTTACTTCTTCTTTTCCAATTTGTATTCCTTTATTTCTTTTTCTTCTCTGATTGCGGTGGCTAGGACTTCCAAAACTATGTTGAATAATAGTGGTGAGAGTGGACATCCTTGTCTTGTTCCTGATCTTAGAGGAAATGCTTTCAGTTTTTCATCATTGAGAACGATGTTTGTTGTGGGTTTGTCGTATATGGCCTTTATTATGTTGAGGGAGGTTCCCTCTATGCCCACTTTCTGGAGAGTTTTTATCATAAATGGATGTTGAATTTTGTCAGAAGCTTTTTCTGCATCTATTGAGATGATCATATGGTTTTTCTTCTTCAATTTGTTAATATGGTGTATCACATTGATTGATTTGTATATATTGAAGAATCCTTGCATCCCTGGGATAAATCCCCCTTGATGATGGTGTATGATCCTTTTAATGTGTTGTTGGATTCTGTTCGCTAGTATTCTGTTGAGGATTTTTGCATCTATATTCATCAGTGATATTGGTCTGTAATTTTCTTCTTTTGGAGTATCTTTGTCTGGTTTTGGTATCAGGGTGATGGTGGCCTAATAGAGTGAGTTTGGGAGTGTTCCTTCCTCTGCAATTGTTTGGAAGAGTTTCAGAAGCATGGGTGTTAGCTCTTCTCTAAATGTTTGATAGAATTCACCTGTGAAGCCATCTGGTCCTGGACTTTTGTTTGTTGGAAGATTTTTTATCACAGTTTCAATTTCATTACTTGTGATTGGTCTGTTCATATTTTCTATTTCTTCCTGGTTCAGTCTTGGAAGGTTATACCTTTCTAAGAATTTGTCCATTTCTTCCAGGTTGTCCATTTTATTGGCATAGAGTTGCTTCTAGTAGTCTCTTATGATGCTTTGTATTACTGCAGTGTCTGTTGTAATTTCTCCTTTTTCATTTCTAATTTTATTGATTTGAGTCCTCTCCCTCTTTTTCTTGATGAGTCTGGCTAATGGTTTATCAATTTTGCTTATCTTCTCAAAGAACCAGCTTTTAGTTTTATTGATCTTTGCTATTGTTTTCTTTGTTTCTATTTCATTTATTTCTGCTCTGATCTTTATGATTTCTTTCCTTCTGCTAACTTTGGGTTTTGTTTGCTCTTCTTTCTCTAGTTACTTTAGCTGTAAGGTTAGATTGTTTATTTGAGATTTTTCTTGTTTCTTGAGGTAGGCTTGTATAGCTATAAACTTCCTTCTTAGAACTGCTTTTGCTGCCTCCTATAGGTTTTGGATCATCGTGTTTTCATTGTCATTTCTTTCTAGGTATTTTTTTATTTCCTCTCTGATTTCTTCAGTGATCTCTTGGTTATTTAGTAACATATTGTTTAGCCTCCATGTTTTTTTGTGTTTTACGTTTTCTTCACTGTAATTCAGTTCTAATCTCATAGCGTTGTGGTCAGAAAAGATAGTTGATATTATTTCAATTTTCTTAAATTTACTGAGGCTTGATTTGTGACCCAAGATGTGATCTATCCTGGAGAATGTTCTGTGCACACTTGAGAAGAAAGTGTCATCTGCTGTTTTTGGATGGAATGTCCTGTAAATATCAGTTAAATCTATCTGGTCTATTGTGTCATTTAAAGCTTCTGTTGCCTTATTTATTTTCATTTTGGATGATCTGTCCATTGGTGTAAGTGAGGTGTTAAAGTCCCTCACTATTATTGTGTTACTGTCGATTTTCTCTTTTATAGCTGTTAGCAGTTGCCTTATGTATTATGGTGCTCCTATGTAGGGTGCATATATATTTATAATCGTTATATCTTCTTCTTGGATTGAACCATTGATCATTATGTAGTGTCCTTCCTTGTCTCTTGTAACATTCTTTATTTTAAAGTCTATTTTATCCAATATGCGTATTGCTACTCCAGCTTTCTTTTGATTTCCATTTGCATGGAATATCTTTTTCCATACCCTCACTTTCAGTCTGTATGTGTCCCTAGGTCTGAAGTGGGTCTCTTGTAGACAGCATATATGTGGGTCTTGTTTTTGTATCCATTCAGCAAGCCTGTTTCTTTTAGTTGGAGCGTTTAATCCATTCACATTTAAGGTAATTACCGATATGTATGTTCCTATGACCATTTTCTTAATTGTTTTGGGTTTGTTTTTGTAGGTCCTTTTCTTCTCTTGTGTTTCCCACTTAGAGAATTTCCTTTAGCATTTGTTGTAGAGCTGGTTTGGTGGTGCTGAATTCTCTTAGCTTTTGCTTGTCTGTAAAGCTTTTGATTTCTGTGTCGAATCTGAATGAGATCCTTCTTGGGTAGAGTAATCTTGGTTGTAGGTTCTTCCCTTTCATCACTTTAAGTATATCATGTCACTCCCTTCTGGCTTGTAGAGTTTCTGCTGAGAAATCAGCTGTTAACCTTATAGGAGTTCCCTTGTATATTGTTGTTTTTCCCTTGCTGCTTTCAATAATGTTTCTTTGTCTTTAATTTTTGGCAATTTGATTACTATGTGTCTCGGCGTGTTTCTCCTTGGGTTTATCCTGTATGGGACTTGCTGCGCTTCCTGGACTTGGGTGGCTATTTCCTTTCCCAGGTTTGGGAAGTTTTCAACTCTAATCTCTTCAGATATTTTCTCTGGTCCTTTCTCTTTCTCTTCTCCTTCTGCGACCCCTATAATGCAAATGTTGTTGCGTTTAATGTTGTCCCAGAGGTCTCTTAGGCTGTCTTCATTTCTTTTCATTCTTTTTTCTTTATTCTGTTCCACAGCAGTGAATTCCACCATGCTGTCATCCAGGTCACTTATCCGTTCTTGTGCCTCAGTTATTCTGCTATTGATTCCTTCTAGTATAGTTTTCATTTCAGTTATTGTATTGTTCATCTCTGTTTGTTTGTTCTTTAATTCTTCTAGATCTTTGTTAAACATTTCTTGCATCTTCTGGATCTTTGCCTCCATTCTTTTTCCGAGGTCCTGGATCATCTTCACTATCATTATTCTGAATTCTTTTTCTGGAAGGTTGCCTATCTCCACTTCATTTAGTTGTTTTTCTGGAGTTTTATCTTGTCCTTCATCTGGTACATAGCCCTCTGCCTTTTCATCTTGTCTGTCTTTCTGTGAATGTGATTTTTGGTCCACAGGCTGCAGGATTGTAGTTCTTCTTGCTTCTGCTGTCTGCCCTCTCCATCCTCTCTCTTTTACTTTAAAAAATTGTACATACCTAAAGATAGAGTGAATAGAAAAAAATATATTAGCAGTTTCCTTTTTTCCCGTCTCCCAGTCTATTCCTGAGGCAGCCACTTTTAATTTTTTTGCTTTCTCATATTTACCCACAGATGTCCATGTCATATTGATATAGTTATTCTTGCTTTTTCAATTGTAGATATTTTATAATCAAGCCGTGGTAGATAAGGATTTAACATTTATTTATTTATTTTGCGGTACGCGGGCCTCTCACTGTTGTGGCCTCTCCCGTTGCGGAGCACAGGCTCCGGACGCACAGGCTCAGCAGCCATGGCTCACGGGCCCAGACGCTCCGGGGCATGTGGGATCTTCCCGGACCAGGGCACGAACCCGTGTCCCCTGCATCGGCAGGCGGGCTCTCAACCACTGCACCACCAGGGAAGCCCAGGATTTAGCATTTTTAAACCATTCTTACCACAGTTTTTTTCTTCCCTCCACACATTTCTTCTTCCAACCAGCTTCCCAATAAAGTTAATTTGACTTTTTAAAGTTAAATAAGTAAAAAGTGTTAAGAACGAATATAGTCATGTAAATTTTATTTATGAGCGTAACTTTTTCTTTCTTTCTTTTTTTGTTTTCTGTAAAACTGTCTTTGAACTTATTTAGTTGCTCCATTAGATCTGTCCCATACCTGGCTGTACCACCCCCCTGCCCCTGCAAATGCTCAAATGTATTAGATCCTGTCTCTGATTATTCCCACCAAAGTGCTGCCTCCCAAAGGTTCCCACTTCCCACATGGTTACATACCTGTTGGTGCTAAGGCTTGCTTATTAGCACCTGTCATCCCCAGATTTCCTTCCCCCATCATCCTGCTTTTTTTTTTTTTTTGGCTGTGCTGCACAGCATGCGGGATCTTACTTCCACAACCTGGGATCGAACCTGTGCCCCGTGCAGTGGAAGCACGGAATCCTAACGACTAGACCACCAGGGAATTCCCCCCATCATCCTGTTAATTCCCTTCCTTCTCTCCAGCATTTGAGTCCCTGGTTCATGTTTCCCTTCTTCTTCTTTTTTTTTTTTCTTTTGGAATATACAATATTTCTTATATTTTTTAAATTTTATTTTATTGTGGTAAGAAGACTTAACCTGAGACCCACCCTCTAAAAGTTTAACAAATACCAACACAGTATTGTTGACTTCAGGTTCAAGATTGTACAGCAGATCTCTAGAACTTATTCATCTTGCTGTAAACCCTTTTTCCTTGATTTGCTCCTCCATACTGGTGTCTGAAATGTCTGAAAATGTTCTTAGGCTACATTTACACGTAAGTGATTTGGCCAAGTGAAAAACCTTTCTCTCCTAGAATTTTATAGACATTTTCTCCATTGTTTCCTGGCAGCCAGCAGATTCTGATACTAGTACCTGTGTTTGTACCTTGTTTTTTTCTGTTTGGACGCTCTTAGGATCTTCTCTGTCCTGAGTGATCTTTAGTCTTGTGATGATGTGCTTTGGGGTAGGGCTGTCTTCACTGATTGTGGTAGCCGTCTGGTCATCTGATTTAATCTGGAGACTTGTGCCCTTCTGTTCTGGAAAAATTCTTAAATTATTTCTTTGATAATTTTCTTCCCTCTGTTCTCTATTTTTGGAGTTCATGCTATTTTGATGTCGGACCTCCTAGATTGATCCTTTTAAGTCTCTTGTATCTCACAATTCCATCTCTTTTCTGTTCTACTTTTGGGAAGATTTTCTGAACTTTATCTTCCACCTTTTCTTTGGAAATGAAGGAAATTTAAAATATGGTTGAATTTTTCTGTTTGGATTTCTTTGGCATTCTTTCTTGTTCCAACAGTGTGTGGGACCCAAACGCTAAAACATTATTTGTTGCTTATCTGCAACTCAGCTTTAACTGGGAGTCCTGAAGTTTCATTTGCTAATAACCCTGGTAACCCTAATCCCAGCGCCTAGTAAGAGTAAACCAGGAAAGGGGGTCCCTAGGCAGCAGTGATTTGGTCAGGCTCGCAGTGTTTAGCCTCTTCCCTGGCAGTCACTTTAGATTTGCAAGGAGTTTGGACAGAGGGAGAAACAGGTTATCCTATTTGAGTGGTGGATCCCCAACTGTACCTATATTGGCCAAGACAGATCAAGTTTGGAAGAAAAGCAGATGTTACTGAACCAGCATACATGCTACCAATATGCAGAAGTGATTGAATTGGAGTCCAGGTAAAAAGGCTCTTAGGCAAAACAGAACAGAATAGAACAACAAAATCCACCTCAAAGAACCACCCTGATCTCAAATGTCCAGGCTTTTTCCTGTACTCCGGATTCCCCAGCAGAGTGAGACCTCCTGATCTCTGCCCAGTGCCTGAAGGTGACCAGTATTATCCATGCCTTTAGGGGTCTCTCCTAGAGGCATGGGAGTATTTATCCTGTCCTATCAGCTGGTCTTGGTTAAGCTCAGGGCACTAGACTCACAGATGTTCTATTTTGGAAATGGAAGAAACTTTTGTAATGGCTAGAAAGTAATTTTAGCTATTTGGGCCTCAGACGTTTCTGACCCATGGGTTTTCCTCTATAGAGATTTCCTCCGATTTCTTTACCTTCTTTTTGAAATTATGTCTTTTCAGTTTTCATATAAAAATCCATCTTAAAGGAATCTAGCCCATTTATGTGAAAGATAGGAAGAGAAATAGATTTCTAATCATATTTTTGCTTGTATATCTTTTAGCCCAGCAAATTCTCCAGAAATAGATTACAAACATTCAAGGATATATGTACAAGGATGTTCCCTGCAAGTGTATCTAAAATAGCAAAGTATTGATGATGACCATAACGTCCTGCTGTGGAGATACGGTGTAAACAGACTGTGGTTCAGATACTGGCTTCTATAGCTTAATACTTGGATGATCAGTTGAAATGAATGAAATGAAAACATAGCCAACTTGTATCTTTGTTTTCAAGAATCTGGAGCACAGGAAAAAGCCTGGACATTTGAGATTGGGGTGGTTCTTTGCTATTGATTTTATTTTTCTATTCTGCTCTGTTTTGCCTAAGAGCCTTTTTACCTGGATTCCAGTTCAATCACTTCTGCATATTGGTAGCACGTATGCTAATTCAGCAACATGTGCTTTTCTTCCAATAAATAAAATCCAGTTAATTTAGTAATCTTCTTAAACTTCAGTGGGAATTTAAAATTCATTTCTTTATATGACCTTAGAGTTTTGTTTTTGTAAGCTCTTAATTGCAGCTTAAGCGATGCTTTAATTTTTCCTGTGCAGTTGGCATTCCGTTTAAACATATAAACGACTTAATCACATAGACAGTTTTAGTGATCACTGTAACTTTCAAAATATAGAAACTACCGTGTAGTAAGTAATAATTGTGCCTAGCATTCATAGACATGGAGACCACGTGTCTGCTTCCCAAATTATGATTTTTGAGGTTCCATTTACTCTGTTTCCTTTTACTAAAAATGGGTGCCTTTCCAAAATTTGTATCATGAGATAATATATATTTAATTTTTGTAAATTATAAATATGCCAACACATATTTGAATATCACTTGTTATTCAAAAGCAAAGCCTTAAAATTTGGAGAACGATACGAACCTTACAGTAGAAAAAGGATGATACTGCCTTGGTTTTTTTAACCCAACAGAGAATTGCCCTTTCATTAGCTACCACATTCACCAGATTTGGTTCCTAATGACTTCAGACAATTTCCAAAGCCAAATGCACTCTGCCAACATTGGGTCACCTTCAAAGAATGTCTAAGAGGCTCCACTGGCAACTAAAATTTCCTAAATTAAAGGATGCTGCTTGAGGGAGAATGCTTGGTTGAGAGAAAAGACTCCATGTGTGTGTGTTTGTATATGTGTGTAAATCGAATATGTACATATACATGTTCTATGGTCAGATTTTATGTTGGAATTATTTGTGATGATACAACTTGTTTATGGATTAGTCGTTAGTATTTGTAGTTTTTTTTGTTTTCTGTTTTTATAGGATTATACCAGTAGAGGGCAGTATTGTAGAGGTTTAAATGTACCTTCTTAAATGTATTGAATGGCAAAGTGTTTATAACCTGTAATAATCAAGTGAATTTAAGGCCTTAGACTTATAGTATATTAAACTGCAACCTCAATTGATACATCCTTGCAAATATTTTAAATTAATAGAAGAAATTATGTAACGGGTTAAGCTATTTTACACCCAGATCTCTTAATTTTAGTTTAGAGAAGGGAATTATTGGGTCAGTGTGGCCGTCAGGGTGACATATATACCTACAGTATTTCAGTTCCTCTGATGTAAGAAGGCTCAAAGGATTGAGGCTTACAGGAATTGCACTTAACATCCAAAAACTTGCCTTACGGACTTAGTGAAAATAGATCCATGTGAGTAGGATTCAACCTGTGGATTGATTTTTTTTTTTTTTTTCCTAGCTATAAATGGAAGAAGGAGGTGCAATTTTAAGGTTTATGGCTCTAGGGACATTTTGAGATCCACCTGATTACATTTGGTGGCTTCCTTTTGGCTTCAATTTGTATATGCCTAGCAAAGAATATGTACTGTTTTTTGTTTCTACACGTAATCGATAAATTCATGGAAAGGTAGTCTCTCAAAAAGGAAATGTGATTTTTTTTCCTCTAAAATTCACTGGCTAAGGGAAAAAAAAGTATTATTACAGTATGGTGTTATCCTTATAAATAAAACTGCCTAGAAAATCCTCCAGTTACTGCTGCCTGTAAGAACGAGATAATTGAAATCGAGACACTCGGGCTCCTGCAAGTCTTTAGTGGTGGGACTGGGCATGCTCAGTAGCTCAGACGGGTCTGGTTGCAAATAAGCAGCTTTCGCCGTTCGGCAGCCACGGGAACAGGCAGCTCCAGAGACGGGGGTCTGGCTCCCTTAAACGTAAGCACGTGCGGGTTCCCAATCGCATTTTTCGGAGCCCCTCGGCGTTTTCTGCCGGAGCACTGCTCCATCTTTCCTTGATCACGTAGGCTTTGGCGGCCCGCACCCCGGCCCCTTAGACTGCGGCCTGGGCCAGCCCACCCGAGGAGCGGATCGCCGGGCTGGGGGCGGGGTGGGGGTGGTGAGGAAGGCGGGGAAGAGAGGAGGAGGGCGGGGAAGGGAGAAGGGGGCGGTTCCAGCGGCGTGCTGGCCAATTGGCGCGGCTCTTCCCTGCATATATTTTGCACGGAGACTGGGAGTCCTAGTCTAGAGCCTGGTGGAGCCCGGCCGCCGACGTGGGAGCCTTCTCCGCACGGTAGTGGGATCTACATCTTCCCGGAATCGCCAAGCCCCAGAAGCTGGGTTTCTTTCAATTAGGGCTGCTGTTTTCTACTTCTCCCTGAGCTACATAAAGCTAGAAGATTTTTATCTAGCTCAAACAAGGCTGCTCGTATTCCCTCTTTTTTTTTTTTTTTTTTCCTGCGAGGGTGTTTTTGGCTGCAATTGCATGAAATCCCAATGGTGTAGACCAGTGGCGATGGATCTAGGAGTTTACCAACTGAGACATTTTTCTATTTCTTTCTTGTCATCCTTGCTCGGGACTGAAAACGCCTCTGTGAGACTTGACAATAGGTAAATGTCGGCTGGGATAGTTTTTTAAAAATTTACTCGTGAGATACTTGTAATAATGCAGGTGAAAGATAGCCTGGCGAATTCCTTTGTCCATTGCTGAGAGGCTACGGTGACATGGATGTTGCTTTTTGAAATGTGCAGAATAGCCTTCTCTTTGCAGGTCTGGCCAGAGAACAGGCTTTTGCCTCATTATGTAATTTAGCCTTTGTGGCTTCACTAAAATTGGGAAATGTCTGGATATTCATTAGTAAAAGAGTGGCTGGTGTGTTCTGGAGGGTGATATATTACATAGCATTAAAGAATATTGAAAAAATGATGCTAGTAACATCACGGAATTGGGAAATCCTTTTTGTCTTGGATGTTTAAGATAGATTCCATTGATCGATTTTTTTTTTTTCCTTTTCAGCTCTTCTGGTGCAAGTGTGGTAGCTATTGACAACAAAATCGAGCAAGCTATGGTATGTACTGATTAAAAATCGTTTGTACTAAACGTGGGCACAGTACAAAAAGCGAGGTGTCTTGGGATGGAACAAGCGCATCCACAGTTAAACTGATGATTGCTCTCCATACATCTAGAAATGCCGGCACTGTCTCCATTCTGCTAGCGTGAAGCCACATACCACAGCTGCTAAGGAGAGAGAAAGGGGCCCTGAGGGTATTCGATGTTCTTTCCGGGACCGATTTCACACAGCCGTCGGGATTTTGGCGGAGGTCCCCCTTTTTGCTGGGGAATTGCTAGGAAAGCGCTGGCCCGGCGTGTCCTCAGGTCGTGGGCTCATCTCTAGTGATGTGGCTTTACTAGGAATCCTAAGGTTTACCGGGGAGCCGGGAGGGGGGAGGGCCACAGAAGTGGGGATCTCCGGAAGGGGCCTCCTACACCGGGTCCAAACGGATCCCCAGTGATGGAGGCTACTGCACAATGAAAAAGAACCGGAGAAAAGTTTCGCCTTCTCAGCCTGCGCCTGGTTTTCTCCTATTTTTTATTTCCGCCTTGGCCGTTCTTTGTTATTGGAGCAGCGCCTGTGGCTCTTCTCACGGGATTCTCTGCCCACTGTTGCTAGGCAAACTCCGAACCTTTAATTCGGAGCTATAAATAACTCGAGCGCCCATTGGTTGCAACGGCTGCCCAGGTTTCTGTGATGTCAGCTTAATCACGAAAGAGGGGGGGATGGGGGGAGGGAGGAAAATGCGGCAACACGCTCTGTAGGAACTGGCTGCAGCCGGTGCTGAGGGAGGCGGTCTGGCGGGCGGAGGGAGGGACTTGGGGGCGGGGACGCGGCTACCGTTGCTCCGGGGCTGGACATCCCTGGGCCGGGCTTTTGCACGGAGCCCCAGAGCCCCAGTGCATTTTGCCATCTCGAATAGGAAACTTGAGCGTAGGCATTCCTGGCCAATGGCTGCAAGGAAAGCAAAGGCTTTAAAAAGGCTTGATGACTTAGACGTTAAAGTGAAGTATTGTACAGTTGTGGTTGTATTCCGTAGATCTCCCCTAGGGCCTGTTAAATGAGCTCTAAAGGCTGGATATGTAAATGGTTAGGGAGAGCCCCGCAAAATGATGCTTTAGAAATTCAGAGTCCGGGGAACAGTAGAGAGAAAGTTAAACCTTTTTTTCCCTCTTCTCTCTCTCCCTTTCAGGATCTGGTGAAAAGCCATTTGATGTATGCCGTTAGAGAGGAAGTGGAGGTCCTCAAAGAGCAAATCAAAGAACTAATAGAGAAAAATTCCCAGCTGGAGCAGGAGAACAATCTGCTGAAGACACTGGCCAGTCCCGAGCAGCTTGCCCAGTTCCAGGCTCAGCTGCAGACTGGCTCCCCCGCTGCCAGCACACAGCCACAGGGGACCACACAGCCCCCAGCCCAGGCAGCGTCCCAGGGCTCAGGACCAACCGCGTAGCCTCCTGTGCCGCCGCGGAACTGGCTGCTGCTGTCTGAACTGAACCGACCGGAGAAGATGGACTGGGGGGCGTCCGCGTCCACCGTCACCCATTTCATTGTTCGCTGCAAAAGAGACGTGAGACTGACATATGCCATTATCTCTTTTTTCCAGTGTTAAACACCCATATGCTTTCGGCTTGAAGAAATTTCTTAAGTTGGGTGAATTAAAGGTTAATGAGAGAATTAGCATGGATATACTGGGACCTCATGCAGCTTGGCAGATCCGTGAGAAACGGTTTCATTCATGCTGAGGAGCTGTGTGCCTTTCCATTCCTCCCCTGCTCCCCACCCCCACTTACAAGAGTTCTTCCTGCTTGCACGTGGTGTGCTCCATGGGGTTCCGAAGCAGTGCAGCACCACTGGACTTGCCTCTCTCTCCTCCCCTCCCCCCAGGAACTGGAAGGGGAGGTGAAAGTCAAGAGTGAAGCTTAGTCTCACCTCAGATGAGGAGAAACGTAGTTCATTGTACAGATGACGACTGTCACCAACACTCATAAAAACCAATAGTACTGTGCCTCTTTCCAAAACAGTGGATGACACAAAACCATTAGCGTGACTGAACGGTGACAGGCAGCTGAGATCTAGGCTATCTTACCCTGAAGGTTGTTTTGCTTATTGTATATTTGTGTATGTAGTGTAACTTTTGTACAATAGAGGACTGTACTATTTAGGTTGTACAGATTGCAATTTAGATGTTTCATTGGCTGTCTGAAGAGGTGTGGGTTGTCTTTTATATAGAGATCTACGTAAAAAAATAATACATGAAGAAAAACACACCTACCTAAAGAGATTTTAAGAATTTGGCACAGTTGGTCACTTTGTGTAATCTGAAATCTTCCAGCTGCTGAATATCTTGAAGTCAGTCCCGGTTCACCGAAGTCTTTCGATTGAGCTGGTTGAATACTTTGAAATATGATCAGTTCTAGCTAATGAGATGGATTTCCCAGTAGGGGTTTCTGCATATTACCTGTATAGTAGTTACCTGCATATGTTTCTGTGCATGTTCTCTACACAGTTGTAAGCTGTCACTGTATTTAACTGTTGCACTTGTCAACTTTCAATAAAGCATATAAAATGTTGATAAACCAGTGTTTCCATGTTATAGTGTTAACGTAATCGCAGTCATTTCCACAACTATTTCCAGATAAAGTTAAAACAATTCGACTCGTAAAATCCTGAAGGGGGATGAAAGGGTTGGGCAAAGTAGTGGTGCTAGTGGTTTGACTGGAGGAGTAAAACGAATCAGACGTTGCGTTCTGTCAGGCAGTAAGGGAAGAGACATAACGAAAGAGGCAAGAGCTTAGCTCTTCAGACTAGTTGTGTGACCCAGTCAAGTGGCTTCCCCCACTCAGGGCTAATGTGGGGTATTGTTGAAAGAGAGACTCTCTGAGTTCCTCTGTGGCTTTAGAATTCTAGGAGCCCGTGGAAGTTTTAATCTCTCAATGTTTACCAGCTTAGGGGAATGAACCTTACTCTGTGTATAATTCCAGCAAGCAGCTCTAGGATCAGAAGATGGGAGTTAGAGAAGCTGATTTCCACTTTAAGAACTCTGTCACCCTCCCTAAGTTGGGGTGTCTTTCCTAGTGTGGATTGAGTTCCCAGCTCCTGGGAATTTCCAAGCAAAAGATAGGATAATTCTAGAGGTTTCCTCTTCTGGGTTTGAGGAAGGAAGGACCAGATAAGGGAGTCCCTCCCAGTTGATTCCTTAAGACTATAAAATAGGTCAAGATTCAAAACATGAAGGAATCCTAAAGCAAATTGGCCCCTGAGAAGTGAGCCTGAGGGGTCCCACTCTGCTGCAGGAGCCCTGCCAGTGAGCAGGTGAACGGTAGATTTTCAGCTCTGCAATCTGCCACTCCACCCCGTGGGAGTCAGGTATTCCCCAGCTCTAAGGCTTACGGAAGCCCTTGCAGGACAGGACTCAACTCTTCTGAGTCCTTCTCTAATGTAGAACTGCTGAGAGATTGATGGGTGGATGGAGGGAACATCAGAGCTCCCCGAAAAGAACTGGACTGGGTGCATGTGTTACGAAGCTCAAAGTAACTGGTGGGGCGACCCATCTCCTGCTGAAGCAGTAAACTGCCGACTGCCTTGGGAGGTGGCGGTTGCCATGAAGATGGTTTGGGGAATTTGGAGAAGATTTAAAACAATCTTTGTCGTATTTGTTTGAAGGTTATATAACTTTGACTTAAATAAAGAGATAATTAATATAGTAATTCCATTTCCTTTAAGAAAAAAAACTACTGAATCGAAATCTTTAACCATTTCATCTTTTAGGTTTTTAATATCCTCCAGAGCAAAGGTGGTAATTGAGGAAATTTGACAAGTGTCATGTCAATGTATTATTAAGATAAGGGACAACTTTCTTCATTATTTAAAGGAATTTGGGGCCTTTATATTAAAAATGTGAGACTCCCATGACATTTTGGGGGCTGAATATTGTATGTGAAATATGAATGAATGATTAGAATCAAAAGATGTTTTTCCGTACATGTTCACTTTAGTAATTACTAAACACATTTTAAGTGATTGACTTATAGTTAAGGATATTTAAGGTCATTTTAAAAGGCATTTTACTATCTGCTTACAGGCCTGATTAGGCCTTTGTTGGCCTGTGGGTTGTTATGTAATTGATTATATCATACTTATGTGGAGCGCAAGAGATTTTTAAGGGGGACAGAATGTTGTCCAGCACTGGGTGTTCCTGACATCAGCAACTGCAGCAGGAGAGACCGCCATTCGGGGAAGGAGAGACAGAAGAAATTTTACGTGATTTTAATGAATATTTGCTTTTTGTTTCAAATTAACAATGCTCATAACTCAGTAATTTTGTGCCTTTTTTTTTTGCATAGTTTAAAAGCAAACATCTATTTTTCATTATGTGATAAATACATAATGCCAGAGTCAATTTTAATTGACACAAGAAATGTATAAAAGTGCATTATAACTGAAATTAGAAATGAAAACTTGATTTCCTCAGACACTGCTCTGCCCTTACTTTATGTAAAATAAGTAGTTGAAACTATCAGGAGCCTGACTGCGTTTAGCCGTCAACTTGCGTTCCCACAGCAGTCATGGCCTAAAGATTAGAAACGGAGGCAGAGAAAATGAAGTTTCCTCCTTCTTAGATAAAATTGCCTGCCACGGAGCCGAGGATGAAGACTCCTGGCTGCCAGGCCTGGCCCTGCAGTAACTAGCTCTTTGACCTTTTGAATGGGACCTCAGACCCACTCTCTCATCTATAAAATATGGAGTTGGATCAGATCACAAAGATTCTGTCCTGCCGTAAGATGCTACAGCCCTCTGCTTTTTCCAATGACTTTATTTCATTGGAACTTTTTGGGGAGAGTGTGCTGTTTTGTTTGTTCGTTTAACTTCTTGGGCTAAAATTAATTTGGTTTTAATCCTAGCTTTGCCAGTTTACTGGTCTGTTTCCTCATGTTAAAATGGGGGCATGCTATCTCCATAGGGTTTTTTGTAAGTGTAATGCTGGAAAGCCATAAACAGAGACATGGGTTCAGAGCAAAGTTTCAAGAAATGTTAGCCTTTCTCATATTTTTGAGTCATTCATCCTCTTGTTTATGTTTATATATATATATATATTTAATTTTGTATTTTTTTCAGGAATAAAGTTGTGGCAGTTTTATTTTCTAATAGCTTTTATTTAGCATGGATAATAGTGGTGGCTGTTAAAATTTTATTACAAAAACACACATTAAAAAATGCCATTTAGAATATGGACGGAAATGGACCATTTCTTCTGTATCTGAAAAATAATACTTAAGGCAACTATTTGATTTACATAAGTCAGAAAGAATTTACTGGGAATTGTTCATGTTTGAAAGTCATATTGGTAGAAGTAAATACACACTTGCAGGTGGAATGTATATCTTAAATTATTAACTTCCTTATGGAAAAAAGTTCTAGGTAAAACAGTGCTATGGAAGGCCAGGCAGACCAAAGTCACTGGGATTAGTAATCAGGCTTTATCAACAGCTGTTTTAAAAGGTTCAGTGGCCATTTTAATTTATTATTTATTTATTTATTTTTGGCTGCGTTGGGTCTTTGTTGCTGCGCGCGGGCTTTCTCTAGTTGTGGCGAGCGGGGGCTTCTCATTGAGGTGGCTTCTCTTGTTGCGGAACATGGGCTCTACGTACACCGGCTTCAGTAGTTGTGGCTCGCGGGCTCAGTAGTTGTGGCTCGGGCTCTAGAGCGCAGGCTCAGTGGCGCACGGGCTCAGTTGCTCCGCGGCATGTGGGATCTTCCCGGACCAGGGCTCGAACCCATCTCCCCCTGTATTGGCAGGCGGATTCTTAACCACTGCGCCACCAGGGAAGCCCTCAGTGGCCATTTTAAAGAGTGCAAAAATGACTACACTGTTACAATATACATCTGTGCTTTAATCCAGGTGTTTTGGACACAGATGTCTGTAGGATATGACAGAGAAGCCCTTTGAGTGGAGTGAGATGGGACCATAGGAAGTGGTAGTGACGGTGGCCTTGGAGCGTGTGCTCCATCCACACACACGGGGCCTGTGCTTCTCAGCTCCATGCACTTGTTCCTGTGTGGGAGCTCAGGCGCTGTGTTGCCAGACCTTCACACCTTTCAAGATCCAGAAACCCAGGCTCGCTCTGAAGATTCCCAACTTTTGGACACTGTGCAGACCAAACAAAAGCACAGCTACTCTGCTGATTTGGCCCACGGGCTGCGAGTTTCCGCTCCCTACTATCTAGATCTGCCTCAAGAACTAGACTCCTGCCCTACATGGCAGCTCATCCCTTCAGCACAAGATAAAACAAAACCAAACCTCCTCTTTCTTGAGTAGAGAAAATGGGCACAGGCTGTCTGGTAAGCTCTGTGTGAATTTACTCAGAGAACGTTTCCTGAGTACCTTCTGTGGCTTGTTCGTTTTACTAGAAGGTAGTATAGAGCCCCTGCCCTGAAGAGCAGCTCAAGTATTGCCTGTAAGAGAAGTGAGGCACTTTGTTTTCTGGCAAAATTTGCCTTACGTGACGTAATACCTGAACCACTCCTTCTCTATTCCTTTTCAGATGAATCTTCAGCAAAAATAGTTCTGGGAGTTCTTTTAAGAACTGTTGTTAAATTGGTAGCAATTCCTTAGGGTAGTATAACCCCTCCACTACATTTTATAACTGACTCACTTAAGGACAAAGATGGTGTTTGCAGATGTGTGTGCTTCAGGCTTATGTCGCACATGCCCCACATTTCCAGGAATAACATGTATTTCAGGAAAACAATCTGCCCTATTGTATCAAGTACACTCAAGCATCCCCTGACAGTGGTTTATAGTCAATGCAGACTAGGGGACCAAGAAAACAGAAGACTGAGTTTCTCTCCTTAAGAGGAGAGAGAGGTGGAGACATTAGGGTGACCCACTGTACTGGTTCGCCCAGGGATTGAGGGTGTTTCCGGGAAGTGGGACTTTCAGTGCTAAAACCAGCAAAGTCCCAGGCAAATTGGGACAAATGGGTCTCCCTAGATCCCATTTCCTCTTGTACTTGGACACACAGCTGAATCACACCTCCCAGCCCCTTGAAGTTGGGTGTGACATGGGACTCAGTTTTAGTCAATGGATTGAGAGCTGCAGTGATGAACACCTGGCCCTAAGAAACCCAGTCTGCTGTGCTCCTTCTGCGGACCTGATGGGAAAGACCTTGGGCCCTTGGACGTGACAGAGGCTCTGTCAGTGTGTGTGTGTGTGTGTGTGTGTATGTGTGTGTGTGTGTGTGACTGGAGCGTCCTACCCCACTAACCTGGGACTGGCCAGCACAGTGCCATTTTCTGGAGTGTGTCAGCCTTTAGGCATCTGAGAAACTGCTTGCCTCGGGGACTGACTCCAACTAACATGGAAATGAAGACGCGGAACTGGGGTGCTGCCGTCAGAACCAAAATGTGTGGCGTCGACTATGGCTGGGTGATGAAACTGTCGGAGGCTTGAGGTTGAGACCCGAACTGTGAAGCGGCAACACGTTCTGTAAAACTGTTGCCTGTGCTACCGTAGAAGCCGCCCAAGTGCCCAGTGAGCCTGTAGCTCTAAGGGGTCAGAAAGTGAGTAACCGGTTCTTTGCTGTGTTTGGCAAAGGCTTTCAAGAAAAAGGTGAGCTCAGGAAAGAATGAGCTCAGTTTGTAAGTAGAAAGGAAGGGGGAGAAAAGGTAAGAAATTTGGGGTGGTCTGATATTGGAAAAGCCCGTTGCTTCTAGAGCCCAAAGAGTTGGAAATAAGACTAAAAAGCCATTAAGGTCCATTAGGACCTTTCAGTTAAACAAGATGATCTACCCGTTCAGCAAATATGGGATAAAGGGTATGGACGCTCCGTAGATGCCTTTGGTTTCAAATGGCTTCCGGGTGCTGACCGTTCAGCTGATAGAGGTGGGCGAGACCAAGTACTAAATCGTGACACCATCTTGTCCAGAAAAATATTTTTGGTCATGCTATTGACACATTGAATTGATTGGATACAAATAAGGGAGAAGCCTGCTAAGTTTTTTTTTTTTTTTTTTTGTGGTACGTGGGCCTCTCACTGCTGTGGCCTCTCCCGTTGCGGAGCACAGGCTCCAGACGCACAGGCTCAGCGGCCATGGCTCACGGGCCCAGCCGCTCCGCGGCATGTGGGATCTTCCCGGACCGGGGCACGAACCCGTGTCCCCTGCATCGGCAGGCGGACTCTCAACCACTGCGCCACCAGGGAAGCCGCCTGCTACGTTTTTGAGGAACTGCTATCGCCAAGGAAAACACCAGCCAGCCCAGACTTCAATAATAACAAGGACAACAGCAAAACGTTGCTGAAACCTTCAAATAACCAGGAGGCCTTAGAAGTGACAGGAGCTGGAAGTGGGGGCAGCGGGCATCTAAAGCTGTCCGGCTCCCAAGGAGATCACCCTTCTCCAGCACCCACTTCACACAAGGAGGATTCCAGGCAAGGAAACCTCCCAGACACAGGAGCCTGGAGCTTTGGAGAGTAATGGGCCAAGGATTTCCTCCCAGAGAGCAAAAGGAGTCAGCTAGGCTCAGAGATCACCATCGGATGGTCCCTGGGCTGTATCAAGCCTCCTGACCAGAGCTGGCTCTCAGACACGTATCTACATAGTGTTTGGGGCAAAAAAGTGAATTAGTGACATCCCTTCTGAAACGCGGATATCGTTCCAAGTTCTGGCGACCTTGAGTCTGTCAATTCCTGCATGACAGTCTCCACCTGCTGCTGAGTTGAGCTGCTGTTGACTTTAGCTGGGATGTGGGCCTCCAGCCGCCAGAGCGCACCACTCTGGGACGGCCCACGCTGTCAGTTGCCATCATGCCTCACTCATCTGGTTGCATACCTGGCCCAGGTAGGCATTTGAGGTTGTGTTCCAAACCCAGACTCTAACATCTGATTCCTAAACTTTGGTGGCTTAATTCATCTTAACCCTGTTTTTAAGATTCACAGGGTATGAACCCTTAAAGAAGAAAAGAACTAGAACTTGTTCTATTACCTCTTGGGTTTTACTTTGCTTTGTTGATCCAAGCTGTTGGAAAGGAGAAGAGTTGTGCTTTTTCCTTCACGGATGAGACATGATTGAACTGGGCCAGAGCATGAAGCCTGGCAGCGTCCTTTTGGGGAAAAGAAAATGGAACTCATTTGTTATTATTATTATTACATGTTCTTGAGCTTACTGTGTGCTAAGCACTTGAAATACAGTATCTCATTTATTCTTCGCGCCAGCCCCGTGAGGAAGGCGTCATCCCACATTATAGGAGAAGAGAGCAGAAGTGAATTGCCAGGTCAGGTGTAAAGAGGTGATAAGTGTCATGCAAACCACTTGTGACTGACACCAAGGTCAGTGCCCTTAGCCACCATTTTGGCCCTTTCCAAAGCCAGGTAGCCTCATCCAGTGGAGCACGTCTGGGGCCAGTGGCAGCCCCAGTGCTGGCAATCTGTCCATCCCTCCGTGTGTACACCAAAGAGGGGTGCATGTGGTGGCACAGGTCAGGGCTGGCCTGTGAATCCTGTTTCTTCCAGAAAACAATAATACACAACACCCTGCCCCAAACTCTTCCTGCCGTGTCAAGCTGCTTGGCTAGCAGGGTCCAGTGGGATTCTATGTCCTTGTAAGGGAATTTTACAGCACAAAGGCAAGACTAGGTATGGATTGAGGAGCCATAGGTGAATGTACAGCACAAAGGCAAGTAGACCTCCACTTTCTCCTGTTCATCATCGCACCAGATGGACCCACAGCATAGAGGAGACAGTTACCTTTCCCACACCAATGTCCCCGCCACTTGACCCAGAAAAGCCGTCACTGGAGAATGAAATGATCCTCTAGAGCAGGCAACTATTCATTCATTCATAAAACGCACTGCATTTATTAAGCGCCCACAAGGTACCAACCTTAGGGAGCCCCCTACGTCCTGTAGGTACAGCAATGGAAACACTTCTGCTTTTGAGGTGCTCAAGTCCAGCAGCAAAGAGATCATATAAAGGATTATTATAATGCAAAAGACTCTCTCTCAAAATCATTGCACACTGAAGCGTCGTGGAACGAAGTGGCAGGGAGAATCAATTCTGTCTGGGAAGTAACTGAGGGTGGGAAGAGACACAGTTTGGAGAGGATATTTTGGTCTCACTCCATGCTTGTTTTGGGAAGAGGTGTTGGAATACCGTCTGCTGTTGGCTGCCCAGAATTCCTTTTTCATCCTTCCTTTGGGAAACCCCAAGGTGACTACAGAAATGGCCCTGCTTGACATCTGCCCTTCCCCCCGGCCACGGCGACCCAACCTGGTTGAGTCAGAATGAACTTTAGCCTTCAAAGGACTCAGAATCTTGCCCCGGTCTCTCTCTGCTGGGATTGGCAGTTTGAAAATGAAACGCTCACAAGTGCCACAGCCATGAGCAGAAAGCTCATGGCACCTGCAGGAGCCGTTGTGTGGGTCCTGAAGATGAGGCAGCCTAAAGAAAGCCAGGCTGAGATGTGAATCTTTGTGACATCATTTGAACCCTGCTTTCAACTAGATCTGAAGCCAGATCTATCCCCCGACATGGCTCTTTTCCCCGAAGCTGATTTAAGTTAGGTTTTCTGTGGCTGGCAAACTAGAGGATCCCTAACTCGCACAGATCTTTCCTCTGTTTCCTTGTCAACAGATTGGAATTCTGTTTGTTTGGGTTTTTTTCTATAGGAATAATTACTGTTGCATACTTTGAATTTTGGAAGAAATAATTCTTGCTGTATACTTTGAGTTCCCAAAGTTCTATAGGAGTGATAAGTCTGTCTCATGATAAAGGAAGGAAGGGGGGGGGGGAGAGAGAGAGAGAGGGAGAGAGAGAGAGAGGGAGAGAAAGAGGAAGAATGAAAGGAAAGAAAGAAAGAAGGGAGGAAGGAAGGAAAGAAGAAAGAACTAAAGAAGAAAGACAGAGAAAGAAAGAAAGAAGAAAGAGAACCACCTCCCGTGGTTTCAAATTGAGTCCATTAGTGTGTGAAATTTTTACTAATACTGTAGATGAAGGACATCATATTTAACTGGTCCACATGGTTGAGACCATTCTGTAAATGACCAACTGTAATCTCCACAGAGGTGGTGTTCAACTATATCTGGGAAGGTCCTCGAAGGCTCCCCGAGAACGTGATACTTGAGCTATGCCTTCTAGGGTAAATTGCCAAGAGGGGAGGGAGGAATCTTGTGAACGAGAGGAACGGAAACTTCAGGCTGGTTTCCTCTAACTGGAGCGCAGGCTGGTGGGGTATGAGGCAGGAGGGGGAGGGGAGGTACTGGAGGGCCCTGTAATCACGCTAAGGAATTGCAGGGAAGGAACACATTCTAAAGTCCATTTTAGGAAGAATTTAGGAGGGGTGAGATTGTACACAGAGAAATCTGTTATTGAGCTGTTGAAGTAGATCAGGTGCGAGAGAGGAATCTAAGAAACACACCAGGATGTAGAGTCTTGTCAGGGTGGGGTGGGGGAGGAGTGTGGGAGCCTCTGGCTCAGGGAATTGGGTGGGTGGGCGATAGTGCCACCCCCAGGGCAGGAATAGGAAGGTAGAGCCTGTCTGGCAGCCTAACAGAGTTCAGGGTTTTTTTGTTTGTTTGTTTGTTTGTTTTGCGGTACGTGGGCCTCTCACTGCTGTGGCCTCTCCTGTTGTGGAGTACAGGCTCCGGACGCGCAGGCTCAGTGGCCATGGCTCACGGGTGCAGCTGCTCCACGACATGTGGGATCTTCCCAGACCGGAGCACGAACCCGTGTCCCCTGCATCGGCAGGCGGACTCTCAACCACTGCGCCACCAGGGAAGCCCCCAGAGTTCAGTTTTGAATGTGCAGAGTGAGGGGCTGTAAGGAATCCAAGTGGAGATTTCCTCTAGCCAGACCAGCCTCTGGCTCCGGGACTGGGGGCGATCTGGGCTAGCTGGCAGAGATTCTCAGGTTCATGATGTCCATGCTTTTCTCTTCTTCCAGGGCACAGCCAGACGACCTTCCCAACCTCCCTGCAGTAGAGTGCACTACGTCCTGCCCACGGATGGTGAGTAGAGGGGATGTGTGCCACCTGCAGCCATGGCCCCGAGGGTCCTGCCCACGCTCTCTCGGCGTCCATCCCTGAGCTGAGGGGGCAGGCTGTGAGGATGTGGTGAGGGCAGAGCTACAAACTGCAGGAGCCGGGCTCCCTGCGTGACCGTGTGGGGCAGGGCACCTCCTCCCCCCACACCCTCCCAACTCAGAGTGAGCCCCGAGGAGAGCGAAGAGTGACCTGGGCTTGTGCTGAGAGCCCCAGGCGTTTGGGGGAGTGTTTGTAACACAGCTGAAGGAAGTGAGTTGAGTGTCATTTTTTTTACCCAGTCCAAGCCTGTACTGCTCACCACACAGGTCAATGAATCGAGAGATGAGGTGTTGGGACGAGGAATAGTGACTTTATTCAGAAAGCCAGCAGGCCGAGGAGATGGTAGACTAGTGTCCAAAGAACCATCTTACCCGAGTTAGAATTCAGGCCTCTTTTATACTAAAAGGGGAGGGGGTGTGACGGCTTGTTGCTAACTTCTTGGTGCAGGTATCCTTCGTTCTTGCAGCTGTCCACGTAGGTCTGGTCACAACGTTCCTATAAACCTCCAAGAAGACAAATGTTATTCTCTGTTCTACCACTTTTTTATCTCTGCATGAATGGGAAACTGTCATACCTTTAAAGGTCAGAGACTTGAGAATGGGCTCTCCTGTATATTTCAGGCTGTTGGCAACAATCTTTTACAAAGGTACAGAGCCGGCAGCTAAAGGGATAGATCCGATATGGAGTCAGGTTTGTTCTCCTCTGTTATAGGAGCACGACACAGGTGGAGGAATCAGGTCTTCTCAGAGAAAGGGCAGGAGAGTGAAGGTGGAGGCAAATACAGATGCATTTGCAGGTGTTGGGAAGCTGAATGTCCCTCCTACTAACCAAATTTGTCCCCTGTGAATTAGGAAGTGGGGGTCTGCGCAGAAAGTTCAGACAGCAGCGGCTGGGAGTTTGAGAAAAACAATGAAGGTAGAATCATACAGATTTGTGGCAGGAAGCTGTCAGTGAGAACCACTTTTGGTTCCAATAGCAAACCCAGATCTTGCAGGATCCTGGTGGTCTCTGAAGAAGCCTCTGCCCCCAGATCAGGTGGCCTGGGGACCGGGCTCTGGGACTGGTGGTCTGGGACTGTGTAGAAGATGGACTCGGATGAGACAGGAGATCCTTGGGACAGTGACAAAGAGAGAAACACGAGAGAAAATGCAGGTCTGGATTTGAGCAGTGGTTTAAGGGAAAGGCGGGGGGTGGTTGGGGGACTTAAAGACATGAAAGCTATAGAACTGAGAGGATGACATGACCAACTAGATACCAGAGTTAGGACATTGGTCCTGGAGGGATGCCTGGGACAGAGAGCATGGCCGTGGGAGATTCTTCTATCCCGGCAGTACCGACACCTACGAAGTTACACAACAGAATTACCTTACACAGGAGACAGGGGAGGGGGTTCCTATGCAGCCTCTGGCTCTACCCCCTCCCTCCTCTTCCAGAGGGGACTGAGTCCCAGGGACATGAAGTCACTTCTCCATGATCACAGAGTTAGTGACCAAGACAGCCCTGGACCCAAAAGCAATTGCGAGGGAAAGGGAAAAGTTGGTGAGAGGTGGGAGAGGAAGAGAGGATGGGCGTTCATTCATTCACCCATTCATTCCTTCACTCACTTCTTCATTCAGCAAATAAGTATTGCCTTTAAATGCTGGGGTCACAAATATGAATACGACCCGGTACCTGCCTTTAAGAGCTTCTAGCCAGGGAGGAGACCCAGACAGCTGTTGGAATAAAGTGTGCAGGTTACAGTGGGACAGGAAGGAGGAGTCATTTGTGGCTGGGTTGTTGGAGTGGGTGGATGACGAGTATCACGAAAGGCTTCCAAAAGGAGCAACTTGACAGTCTTAAAAGATGAGGTGGACGAGTGGAAAGCATGTGTCGGTAAAGGAAGCGGACACCGGGTCAGAAAGCAAGCTGTGCTCTAAAGCAGCCCTCGGGTTGGAAAAGCAAGTGCTTCTCCTTGGAAATCATGTTTTGATCGGTGGGGGAATTTGGAGGCAACGTCAGAGAGCGAGGTCTCGGGGTAGCACGTGTTACAGCCTTGCCCCTCGGAGCCCTGGCTAGTGCACATCGGCCAGTGGAGCAGGGAGTAAGTTGCACCCGTCACACAGCTAAGAACCGGAGAGGGCAGAGCTCAGAAGCAGACCTCTTGGCTCCGGGGATCGGCTCCACTGCACCGCAAGCCACCAGACACGGCGCTGAGGGCCAGGATCCTGGAGGCGAGGCCGACCATAAATAACACAAATAAAAAGTGACAGTGCTGGAATCCATGAGAGAGTGTTGGGGGAGGGGTGATTAACTCCAGCTTGGTGGGGGCAGCAGAGGTAGGATCTGGAGGAATGAACAAGATTTTGATAGAGTGGGTGGAGAGGCATAGGGTGAGGAGAGCTATACTGGGGGAACCGTGAATGATTCCGATGGAATTTCGACCTTACGGAGGAGCCTCCGTGGATTTCAAAGCAATGAACAGCTGGAATCTGTGTTTTCTCAGAGACCTGATCCCTCGTGTCTGCCCGGCCCTCCTCCTCTCACCTGCTGGGGTCAGTGATGCTCTTACCAGGGGCCATTTTTCTTTCAATTTGTCTGGCACTTAGATGCTAGATAAATATCTGTTGAATAAATGAATAAATGGAAAAGAGTGATGAGAAAACGTTCAGAAGGGCCTCTCCCCTTCCACTACTAGGGACATCTTTTGAAATTCCGGGATTATAAAACAGAAGATGTCATTTACCCAGAGGACCCAAATCTTGGCTTCCGCCCCCAGGGTTCTGAATCTTGTTTTGCTCCTTGGATCTGTTTGGTGTCTGGTGAGCCCTTCTCAGAACAAAGTTTTTGTTTTTCTGTCAGGGGATAGATGAATTCTTTTTGTCCTGTTTATTTTAATGACCACTGCATTTGTTTCAAAAAGAACTTGCAGAAACAACAGTGCAACTCAAAATCTCCTAGCAGTGTGAATTCAATGAGGTCAACTTTAAAAAAAAAAAAAAGAAAAGAAAAGGAAGGGAAGGGAAAAAAAGGAAAAGGAAATGTCTGAAGCATTTGTCGGTCTCATCATCCAAAGCGAGACTCTCTGGCAGGGAGCTGGCCTCACGGCCCTCCCCTTGAGGACCCCCAACATGAAGCAGTAATCCTGGCAGTTAGACAGGGTTCACGCTGCCTCGGCCACTCAAAAGCCAGTGTGTTGTTACTATCAAACTGCCAGGCGTGCTGGGACGTGGGCCTGGGAGTGGCGAGGGTCTCATGGGCTTACGGGCCACCGGGCTCAGTGGACCCCTCCTCACTCCTGAGCCCTCACTTCCTCTTGTCACTTAGAAGAGGCGGGGATCCAGGTGACTCCGGGCAAGGAACACACACCCCTTTGGCGAAAACCTGCGCTTCTAGAATCTGCTGACTTCAAATGTCTGAACATCCTGATGCTTTGCTCTGTCCTTACAAACGTTTTCTTTCAGAGATTGATTGCATCTCCATTGTAATGAATATTTATAGTCCGTGCATGCCTTTGACCCACAAATATTTACTGAGTGCTCATGTGAGCGAGAGCAAACCATCCGTGCTCCCTCCAAAACCGCGGGGCCCCTCTGTCCGCCATCCGGGCAGATTCCAGCCATTCTTCCCAGTTTGGTTAAGGGAGGCCCTTGGGGTGGGGAAGAGGAGAGCTGAGGGGAGTGGCCGACGTCCTGGGCTGGTGGGGTCTCGCTGGGGGGCCGCTGGGAGGCCAGAGGGCGCCGGGGTGGACGAGGGTGGGGTTGGTGGGATTGATGTGGGCCCAGTGACCAGTAGCCCGTGCAGGGTCCGTTGGCGGAGGCGGTGGAGAGGGCGGGCTGCGGCCCTGGAGGGGGGCGCTGCTTTATACGTGGTGCAGATTGGCAGCCTTTATGCCATTCGCCCCTTCCTCAGATGCATCCATCCACTTACATCTAAAGAGATCTTCTCTATGTATGTACCTTCTCTAGGTTCTATACAGCTATGTGCACCAAATACAGTCCCTGATGCCTGGGAAGAGAGACAGGAAAGTCAATGGTTGGGATCTAGAAAAGGGCTAGGTGAGCGTCAGTGAAAGGGTCTGGCTTGGAGCAAAGGAGGAAATGACCAGGTCTGCCCGGAGGGGCGAGGAGGAGAGAAGAGGGGATTCCAAGGAAGCAAGAGCAGAGAGGTGTGAAGCAGGACCGCCTGGCCCAGAACCAGGTCTTGTCGCCGGAGACAGGCTGCTCGCACCAGAGGTGGCCAGCTGAGTGGCTGGGAGTATCATCGTCACACTTGGGACCACTAAGGGCTGAGGCCCGAGGTAATGTACTGAGATTCGCTTTTGGAAATCCTGAGCTGACATTCATGGGGAAGGCAGGTTGGGGGTGAAGGGCTGGGCTGGGGTGGGACTGATGCTGTGGCACTGAGACCATCTGGGAACCTACAGCTACACGCAGTGGTGATGACCCTGGGAGGAGGGGCCCGATCTGAGAAATATCTAGGAATAAAATGGGCTGGTAGTAGGCAGGGGGAGGGGAGAAGGAAACCACGGGAGGGAGGGCCAGCAATTACTGGCACTGTGCCGGGCTACCCACACGTTTGGTCGCAGGAAGCTAGGCTCAGTTTTGAGTGGGTTCTGGGATGCTTCGTGGGGAGCCTGGGCACGGCTGTTTGCTGGAATTTGGAGCTCGGGAGAGAAGAGGACCCTGGGCTGGAGCTTCGCTTCGCACAGTCCTGTCCTGGTAAACAGGACCTGCTGCAGAGCCAGGCAGCTGGGGGCCACTGGTGCTACCACCTGGGACCATGGGCAAGTCCTTTCCCTCTCAGGCCTCAGCTTCCTCCTCTGCACTGGATGCAGTGGTGGTGCGGATGTGATGACATAACCTACCTGTTGGGCTTAGAACAATGCCCGCCGCACAGACGTGCCCAAAGCTTGTAGCTACTGTCCTTAGGACTGTTTGGGACCCCTCAGGTTTTAAGTGGTGGTTGAACCCTTATGAATGGACGAGATGGCCACGGAGAGAGAGTTGTGAGGCTGAGGACAGCCGTGACCCTGAACACGTAGGATGTTTTCTCATTCCACCCCCATTTCTGAGTCACTGAGTCAGAATGGTGGCCAGAACAGATCACGGGGCTGTGGTTTAAAATCTTTTAAAAACAAGTTCTCATCAGACCTTCTAAATATATCAAACCATTTAGTGTTATGAGCAAGCCAAATTAAACCCTTCTCTTTATATTTCGGAAAGAACAAAGTGACACAGTGAATACCATACAGGACATTTTTAAGGTACGTGGGAACCACGGTTGATCCCAAACTTGCTCTTAACCAGCGGTGGGACCTTGGGGAGTCATCCACCATTTCTGAATCTGAGTTAATTCACTGTAAAATGAGTCACTCAGATCATAGTCATCACTCAGGTTTCTTCCAGTCCTAAAAGTTTAGTTCTAAAGGCAACCAGTTATTGGGCTGGTTTTAGTTACTTGATGTACTTGAGAGTTAAATGGTAGATCTTCATGTGTATGTGGGGCGGGGGAGGCTTCGTGAGAGACCAAAGCAGGTGGGGAGAGGACAGTGGGAGGGAGGTCTGGGGATCCCACAGCCCCGGAGGGGAGGGGAGGCAGCCCAGCCTGGGGCCCCTGTGTGGGCTAGAGGCCGACCCCCTCTAGCGACCACAGCAGACAGCATCTCTGCCTCCGTTGTATTTACAATCTGTCGGGAAAGTGAGCTAGTGAACAAGTCCCAATAATGAATGAAATGATGCTAAGACCACAGGCAAGTTTCTGAATCTCTTCAAGCTTCCCCATAAGATGAGGATACAAACGTTTCACTCAAGGGGTGTTACGAGAATAACTGCCCTAGCATGGTTTTTTCCTTGATTTTTGATGGGACTTGCAGAGATGCATAGAGTATAACAGAAGTAAATAAATGAGGATGTGGGGACGAAGGGACAATAAGATGAAAGAAAGGTAAATTAATCTCCAAATGGCACAGGGATGGCCTCCTGTAGTTGCCAGCAGTGGGCTGCAAATTCAGTTCTGAGCTTCGAAGCTATCAAAGAAAACAGAAAATGTGATCAGTTTGATCATATCACTCCTGGTGAGAATTTTTCAGTGGCCTCCTATTGCCCTTAGATAGAAGCCAGGTGCCTTTTAGCATCTCACAGCTTCCTCTGCTGCCACCAGCCGCTCACATTCTATGGCCAAGAGCAGCCCACCTTCTCCCTTTCTTGGGCTAGCCATTTTCCTGCTCTCGTAGTCTTTCTTTCCAGGCTCAGCTCGCTGTCTCTTCCTCTAGGAAACTTTCCTGACCCCGAGGCTGGTGAGAGAGCGCTGCTCTCTGCTCCCCAAGAATCCTGCACCTCCTGCCTGTAATTGCTGGTCTGTCTTCTCTCCGGTTACACACCTCCTTCCCCACGGCTCCCGCCCTCCCTCCTAGAGTGCTGGACACGCGGTAGTTGCTCAGTAATTATCCGTAGCATGAATGGATCTACTGAAAGTTGCACAGCTTTTCTGGTCCTGAGATCTCTGTGTCAGGCTCCCCCATGGATCTTCAGAAAGGGGGCCTCATGCGGTGCAGGGGACACACTGCATGGCCCACAGCCTGGCCGGTTGGACTGAGTAAGTGGTCATCTAGGAGAAATGGAAAGAGGCTGATGGTGTGGTGGTTCCAGCAGGACTCACTAAAGAAAATAACCTCATGTGATGAGAACTGAGGTGGGAGTTTCCTGCAAGGGAGGGAAGGAGAGGGGAGACAGAAAACCTACAAAGGACATTTTAGGAAGCCTGCTTTCTATTACCACCCTTTGCAGGGCAGATCTGTAGAAGTTAGTGAGATTTTTGAAAATAAACAAAAAATCAACCCCAGAAAAGAGAAGGCAGAGGATGGTACAAACCCACAGCCCCAGGGCACATATTCTAGGGCAAAGGTCACAGAGGTGAAAGGCCAGTGACTAATCTGAATTATCCAGGCAACGAGAAGTTCACATGGTGAAACCTTTCGGACTCGCTGAGCTGTGGAGATGCTATGGTGAACTTCATGGAAAAAGTCATAGAGGGGAGTCCACACTGACATTTCACAAGTAGACATTGGTCCAAAGATCTTTAATCATTTTATATATAGAAGCTTCATTTTATATCTCACTGGAATCTAAGCTACCTGAAAAGAGTAAGAACATTTCCTTTTCATACATTTCCCACAGTATCTGTCATAGAATCTTCACATCATACTTGCTTGTTGAATTAAATTGAATTCAGAGGACTGGAGAGCAAGGTTCTCAGATGTAGGGACGGCACACTCTGCTTAATAGTAGAGGCTGGTACTTCAGACGGCTTAGAAAGGATCACTCGTTTGTAAAAACATTCACTGTCCCATTAAAAATGACCCGGAGCCCCCATGAAAAACAGACTTCAGGGATTTTACACAGTAATATATTCTATGCAAGTCATCACTGTGAAATGACTTCCAAGGAAATCCTCAAGACCCACGGGCTGCATTCATAAGTGTGTGATGCTTCTCTCCTCCGTCAGTCAAACCACATCTGGAGTAATAAGTTCTGTTCTGGGCTCATGTCTGCCAAATGAGATGGACGAACCCAGAACAGATCCAGGAAACGGTGACCAGGAGAGAAAAGACCCTCAAAGCTATGAGACGTAGGAAACAACCAAAGGAAGATTCCACTTATGCTTTCATTCACCTACTCACAAGAACGGGAACCTCGGTACTCATTCTAGACTCTTTCGCCTCCCTCGATCCCTCTTGGATGCCGGCACTGCCCTGCGTTCCCCCTTGTCCCTAGCTGAGTTCTGGTGCCCCTTGTGTCTCCCAGCTTTATCCTATTCCCTCCCCGTCACAAGCACCCTCAGCTCTGGCCAGACCACAAACCCAACAGGTCCTCCAATACGCCATGCACTTTCTCACCTCCCACTTTTGCACATACGGTTTCTCCACGGTAAGCTGAAACACAAATTCAACTCCAGCTAACAATATATTACCTGATGAATATAATATATACCTGAATATAAAGTAACCCTGAATATAAAACATTTTCCAGTAAGAAGATTCTCCACCCTGACTTGATTATTTTCCCCTATGTTGAATATTTACACTTATTGGGGAGAAGGGGGAGATGGCAGCCAATAGTTCTAACGTTACAACCACCCAGCATCCTGAATTCAGAGGCAAGAGACAGTTTTCCTCCCTTGACGAAGTTCCCCAGGGAAAACTCTCGGGGCTGAGCTTTGGACCTTCCCTGAGCCAATCACTGTGACCAGGGGATAGGGGCTCACTCTGATTGGTCCCTGCAGCAGAGAGGGGCGGGGCACAGTGTCTGGGACCAGGGAACCGTCCGCAGGGAGGGAAGCAGAGGAGTTCCCAAAGGAAAGGATGAGATGCACCACTATGTCTTCTCTCTTTCAAGCCCTCCCTAACCTTCCCTGAAGGGTCAAGTGCTTCTTCCCAGGTGTATCCAGAAGTCCTCGCGAACGCCTCTCTCCCAGCATGGGTTACATCACTGTGGTTTTCTGGGTTATATACCTTCTCACCCATCAGACGTAAATTCCTGGAGAGCAGGGATTTTGTCTGTACTGGTCATCTTCTGTCTGCCGTCCATGTTTACTCTCCACTCTCTTCCCCCTGCCTGCCCATATGGACAGCATAACCGGGCCCCTGGGCCTTGTCTGGCCAGCGGGGCTCATCAGGAGGAGACGAGAGGGAGAGAGGAAAGTGAGGCTGAGATATTCGTCCCTCTGGCGCCTTGCACCGCTGTTCACAGTCGCGGGTTCTGCACTATCTCTTTAGGTTTCCCTGTACCTTTTCCACACCAGATAAATAGCTCCTTTATTAAACTCTCCTCGTATTACCCAATTAGAGCGTGCCACCTGGTTCCTGCCAGACCCCGCCTGACCCAGTCCTCTATTCATCTTTGTTTCCCCAGGACCCAGCACTGAGCCTTCCACACCACGGGCACTTAATAAATGCAGGAATTAAGGAATGACTGCGCATCAGCTGCATCTAGGAGTGTTGAGCTCTGTATGGAAAATGGACCAGGGCAATAGGCTTCAAATAGTTTTTGGTCAAGACTCATAGTAAGAAACCCAGCTCAAATTGCAGTGCAGTAGACACATACATATTTATATATAACTGAGTGAGGAGTTTGGTGAAGCAATGCTTAATTTTACTATTTGCAACGCACTGTGGTATTTTGTAGTTAATTGTGCTCTGTTTCAAGTTCAAATTCTCATTTTGGTCTGTTAAATTGTCTTATGCCCCCCAAAATGGTTGCAACCACGGCTTAAGAAGCTCCAGCCCAGCGACCTTTCACGTTTCCTCCCCGCTGGAGAGTCTGGGATTCCAGTGGAGAATTCTAACGCACAACGAGTGACAATGTAATAGCGTCACAGGGATGATGCACTGAGTGGGAGTTGCCTTCATTGCCAAAAATCAAACAAAATTGCCATTCTATCTTCCGTTTTCCATAGAACTCTTACTCAAAGTTGGCCTTTTTAGGTTTAGACTAATTTGGAGGAAGGGGTAGATGAGAGTTCTTAAAACACACCGATGGGGCTTCCCTGGTGGCGCAGTGGTTGAGAGTCTACCTGCTGATGCAGGGGACGTGGGTTCGTGCCCCGGTCCAGGAAGATCTCACATGCCGTGGAGCGGCTGGGCCCGTGAGCCATGGCCGCTGAGCCTGCGCGTCCGGAGCCTGTGCTCCGCAACGGGAGAGGCCACAACAGTGAGAGGCCCGCGTACCGCAAAAAAAAAAAACAAGAACAAAAAAACACACCGATGTATGTGAGCAATTTTAAGCATCGGGTTCATAAGAGTCAGTGTGGGGATCACAGGCCTGGGAATTCAGAGCAAAGTGAACAGGGAGGCTAATCTTGTGTGTCTGCCTGCGGATCCCTGGGCCTCTCTTCCGCGACCCGCTGCCGTCAGCAGCTCTGTCTCTGCCTCAGCAAAAGTACGTCTTAGTGCCCTGGTTATATGTAAAGCTTGACCAAGACGACACTGCTGGCTAGTCCGTGTCACCAGGGGCTGGTGTCACCAGATGGTAGGCCTTGCCATCTACTTGCAACTGGATATTTTCTCCCCGTTTCAAACTCAGCCCAAGTCTGTGGTCCTCTCTACCTCAAAAATTGTATGATTCTATTTTAAAAACTGATTTTTATGTTCTCTAAAATTGACTCTCCCCTCCCAATTCACCGTCTGTCATTCTCCTGGTGTCTGAAGCCAACTTGGAAGGGTAGAAGATGGTAAGAGATGTTAGTTAGCTGTGATTCGGATTCAAATCCTTAAACCCCATCTTCCACCGGCCATTGCCTCCCTGCAAGTTTCTTGAGAGAGAAAAATGCAAAGACGACAAACCCAGATGGCTCCAGGGTGGAGGTTTGGCCCGCTGTACAGGTGAGCTGCTGTTCATTTGTTTTCTCATTGTCAGTTTTTCCAAAAATTCCTATCAGCGCCTATGACATGTCAGGCACAAGGGAGAGAACAGTGAACAGAGTCCTTGACCTGGTGAAGCTGATGTCCTGGTGGGGGAATCAGAAAAGGAACAAATAAACCAAGATGTAGATACCAGCACAGGCAATGGTGGTAAGCGAGGGCACAGCTAAGGCACGTGCCAGGCGGTGAGTGTGTGTGTGTGTGTGTGTGTGTGTGTGTGTGTGTGCCTGCACATGGGAGCATCATTTTAGTTAGTGGTGTCAGTGAGGGCTCTTTGAGGAGGTGACATCTGAGGAGAGAGCTGAGTGGATTTGAGCCAAGGAAATATTTAGGGGGAAAGTTTCTACACCCTAGACCGCACCAAACCTTGGCCACTATTTTAACACCTAGACGCAAGGATTTTTAAAAATTATTTTTAATTATGGTAAATTATACATAACACAAAATATACCCTCCTAACCGTGTTTAAGTGTAAAGTTCAGTGGCATTAAGTATATTCACAGTTGTGCTACCATCACCACCATCCATCTCTAGAACTCTTTCATCTTGCAAAACTGAAACTCTATATCCATTCAGCAATGCTCCATTCTCACCTGTGCCCCACTGCCCAGCCCCTGGGAACCACTGCTCTACTTTCTGTCTCTAGGAATTTGACCATTTGACCATGAGCTTCTCCTCAAGTTTCATCCATGTCATAGCATATATCAGCCTTCCTTTTTAAAGGCTGAATAACATTCTGTTGTACGTATAGACCACTTTTTTTTTTTTTTTTCGGTACGCAGGCCTCTCACTGCTGTGGCCTCTCCTGTTGCGGAGCACAGGCTCCAGACGCGCAGGCTCAGCGGCCATGGCTCACGGGCCCAGCCGCTCCGCGACATGTGGGATCTTCCCGGACCGGGGCACAAACCCGTGTCCCCTGCATCAGCAGGCGGACTCTCAACCACTGCGCCACCAGGGAAGCCCCTATAGACCACATTTTATCTATCCATTCACCCATCCATGGACACTGGCTGTGGTGAATAATGCTGCCTTCAACATAGGTGAGCAGAGATCTCTTCCAGTCCCTGCTTTCATTTCTTTTGGGAATATACCCAGAACTGGATCCACCATTTGAGAACATTTTTCCCCTTGAGTTGATCTACTTTTCTTTGCAGGTGGCCCCTGGTAATTATGCACCAGCGCTTCCTCATCTATGTTCTCGTCCCTCTCCTCTCTGGACTGTAGGTTCCTGGTGGCTGGGAGTCTGTATTCAACATTCCCGCACCCTGAGGCCATGGAAAGCACACAGCTTGCCTCCAGAAGGATTTATTAAATGCCCAAATCTGGACAGGGCTGCTGCCGGGAGGAGGGCGAAGGGTGGGTTGGACTGAGCATGTATTTTAATATATCAGGCTTCTCTGATTTTGTTTGAAGGGAGGGCACTGCCCCTAAAATAAAAACGGGTATAAATCAACTTCCTGTGGGAGAAGTGGAAACCCACAGAGGGGAAGTGACCGGCCAGGCATCCAGGTGCAGTTAGTGGCTTGGCCAGGATCCAACTCCACACTCTCCTGTTCTCTGTTCAGAGCTACTGCCACCATGGCCTTTGCCAGGAAAGGCAATTGTCTTCTGTTGCTTTCTCCCTCGCCCTCTGCCTGACTCTGTCCCTCACTTCAAAGGGCAGAGCCGTGCCAAGCACAGAAGAAAGGACAGACCCCTCACTAGACCCAGCCTTGGCCCTGGTCCCCTGCCGGGTTGGGCAACCGAACACAGAGTGAGCAGGGCCCCCATATGCAGGGAGGTGAGCCTTCCTCTCCCAAGAGCTTTAATCAAGTTCAGGGAGGGGGTCTCAGCACCAGGGTGGCACCTCAGGGCCACCCTGGCAGAGGTAGCTCAGCTGAGAATCAGAACCTCCCTCATAGAGTTTTGGGGGTTAAATGATCTGAAAAGCACTTGGAACAGGACCTGGTGAACAGCAAGGGCTCTGTGGGTGATTTTCATTATTGCAGAAGGCCAGAGAGAGAGAGAGAGAGGGAGGGAGGCGGGGAGCGGAAGGGAAGGTGGGAGGCATGGAGGAAGGACAGGTCCTTGAAATCCAACAAAAGGTAGAATCCGTCAGCGCTCCCTTGCCCGGTTGTTCTCCCATAACGCTGGCTATGCTCACCTCCCTGGCAGCAAGCATGGAGGTGGAGGGGACAGGGCGGTGGGGTCCGTCACAGCCCTGGTCCCTGGCTCCCTGGGCTGTAAGGACACCCCTGGGCCTCAGCCCTCGCCGCCTGCCTGACCCTCCCCTCCACAAACTGTTTGGGCTTCAACCCACCTTTGGCAGGAAGAAATTGCTTCCCGGATGTGTAGGATTAAAGGTGGGTCCCACAGCCTCCAGGCCCTGGATTGGGATAGGTCCTGGGTCCCGCCAAGCCCTGGGAAGGCTTCTCCAGTGCAACTCTGCTGAGACCATCTCCCGCCTGCGACTGGAAAGCACCCACTTCCTTGTGAATGGCTTAGAGCAGACAAGGCTGGTGGGACCCCCAGGATGTCTACATTGATTTACAATCCAGGTCATCACAGGGGGACTTTTTTTGGTTCACGTTTAAAAAAAGTAATTTTGTTTCTCCATGGAGACTGACAAGAAGCCTGCAGGAGAGTTCCCTCCCAGGGCTGGCAGGCTGGGCTCTGTCCATGGACCCGGCCTTCTCCTTCACCTTTGCACCAACAAAAGAGCAGAGGCAGACCCAATGGTTGTTTCCATTTGCCCACACCCTCTCAGCCGGTGGGCAGACATCACTGGGCTGCAGCCAGGGAGAGGGAAAAGGGAAGGGGCTTCTCTGGTGAGAGAATGAAAGGGCTGGCCTGGCCAGGGGAAGGAGGTGTGCAGCCCAGGGCAGGACTGAGGACAGGACACGGGGGCACAGCTAGAGAAGCGTGAAGAGGCAATGCTATGAAACGTCCCAAAGCCAGTGCATAGAATATGCCATTTTGTTAGATACAGAGTAGAAATTGCTGGTCCTTTGAGAGACACACTGACACCAAGGGGTAAGGAGGCAGCCCGACATCCCCTAGGGATGTGTTGTTGAGGGTAGCTTCCTAGGGAAAAGTCTGAGCCCTCCCTGAGAAGACTCAAGGCTATTTTAAAGGCTGGTCCTCAGAGGGCCGTGCCCAGCCTCCCTGTGCAGCAATGCTGGGCAGCAAGGCTATGCGCCGGCTTCCCCCAGGTCCCCGTTGCCACTGGCAGCAAAACCCAAGCTGGGTTATTACATCAACGACTTCTCCCCTCCTCGGCCCCTGGGGAGCCCAGCCAGGTTGGAAAGCAGCAGGAACCTTTTCCAACACAAATACATGATGATCTCAGGTAGCAGCGCTGATATTAGAAAACAGGGAGAGACGTCTTATGGGTTTCACTCAGATGGAAAGGGATGGGAGCCAAGCTCAGTCTGTTTCAGGGCTGTGGGCCAATCTGGGCTGCGGAGAGCTGCAGATATGGCCCTTGAAATACAGGTTTGGTGACTTCTGACAGTAAGTGGCCTTAATTCACAAGGGGAACGTCCTGCTTCTTTGCCATCTTTGCAAATTTGCAGTATTTGCCGTAAACTAGAAACACCCAGCCAGGATCTCCTGCCCTAAAGGCAGGGAACAAATGAAACGTTTTCCTATTGTGTAAAGAGCTCACATTTTCCCACATGCAGAGCACAGAACAATGTCATCAACCTTTCATCTTTCTTTTATTTCCCCAAGTTACCTTCCAGAAGAGAGCGCAAACGCCAGTTTTGTGGACGTATCTCCAATATACAGATACTTTCTGTGTCACTGTCATAGTGGACGTTGTCGTGTTCCGGCAGCCACCTTGCATCCCCAGAGGAAAATTAGATTGTGCATCAAGCCCCCGTGTGAAAGGAAGGGGGCCGAGAACGCCCCCTGAGCCTTTAGGAGGCTGGGAGCCCAGGAAGGGGCTGGCAGCCCCCCAACCCACCCTGCTCTCTGCTCCTCCTGGGCTCCTAAGACATACCCGGTCCACGGGACCAAGGGCGCTTCTCCTGTGTGTGTCTTGCTCCCTGACTATCCTATTCACACCTTGTCACTGGAAATGTATCTTTATTCTACTCTCCATCCCCTGCCACCCCCAGCTATCTGGTCTGAAGATGGTTTATCAAAATAACACTAGTCAGATGAAAAACAGGGAAAAACTGAACGCTTTTCTCATATAAAAGTAATACAGGTCTTGGAATTGGACCAATTTCTAGCATCCCTCCTAAAACAGATCCCCTTGTGGGATGTGGTTCTGAGAGCGGAGATTGGGAGTGTGGGAGGGGTCACGTGCAGGACCCTGTCACCTGGCCTAGGCACAGCAGATCCGGTGACTTCGTGTGAATGATAAGGTGAATCACTAAAATGACAGAAGATCCCTTTCCTCCCTCCATTTCCTTCTTCCTTCCTCCCTTCTTTCCTTCCTTCTTTCCTCCTTCTCTCCCTCCCTCATCTACCCACCCCCTCGTCTCCCGCCTTTCCCCATCTGTTTGGAATTCCAGTTCTCCAGTGCTGTGGGAACTGACTGCATGTCCTATCTCCATTCTAACATATTTGGAGGTTTGAAGATAACAAACACATAATCAGAACGAAACTAGCCATAGGTCAGCCTCTTCACAGATACCAGTTGTCTTCCCTAGCCCAGATTAATTTAGAATCTTGCCTAAAACTCCACCTTCAGGAATTACTACAAAGAACAGTAATAATAGAGAAAACCATGGCACTGACAGTAGTGTATACATTTTGAATTCTTTCTTCATCATCTGGAATGGACTGTGTTGATCCAACCACACTTTCCCTTCAGGGCATTCTTGCTCTTGAGAACATGTTGTTCTAAGATAGGGCCCTGGCAGAGGTAGGATTTTGAATACATAGCAACAGTTCTCTGTGTAGTCCTCACCTGTCCTGAGTAGCAATTACTATTATATTATTGTATGATTGCCAACAATAATTCCACATATAGTTGTATACCTATATATAATTATATATGTAATTTGTATAGCATTCTACAATTTTTTCAAAGCGATGTCACATACATCATCTCACTTGCTTCCCACAACAGCCCTGTGATGTGGAAGGGCAGGTTATCTTCAAAGGGATGAAGGAGGAAATCAAACCAGAGAACAAAGTGATGAGCAGAGGCCAGGAACCCAGGGGCCTGGCTTCTGGTGCGGAGCTGTTTCTATGATTCAGTTCTGCCTTCCAGCCTTGCCGAAGCTATGTCTTCACCAAGAGGTTATTGTTTGCTGACTCATTTGTTCATTCATTTCATGAATAGGTATTGAGCTCCAGGCACTGTTCTAGGTCTTGGAGGCATAGCAGCGAAAACCAAAACAAAATCAAAACAAAATCAGCCCTTCCTGGAGCGTAGGATCAGGTGCTGGCTAAGGTCAGTGCAGTGTGGAAAAGCACAGATGCAGGGCCAGCCTGCTTGGGTCTGCAGCCCAGCTCATCTGTCTACTTGCAGCATGACCTCTGGCATTTCAAACCCTCTGGCCTGTTTCTTCATCGGTAAGACAGAGGAAATTATGGCCCCCCACCGAGGGGCATTTTATGAGGCTTCAATGAGCAGATACTCATAGGTACTAGAATAGGATCTGGCCCAGAGCAAGCCTGCCATAAGTGTTAGTAGTGAGTCTAACCTACCTTATGCGGAGACTGAAATAAAAAACAACAAATGTGTGCGCAAGCTTGTTAAATGCTTAAGAATGCTTTGAAGCAAATTTGGGGTGATGACTCCAAATGCTGATTTCTTTCTGGCCCTTTTTTCTTAAGTAGTAACGTATTTTCTCTCCCTCATACACGACCTCCATCTTGCTCCCACCAAGAAGTAATGGATGAGTTATAAACGTCTCAGGGCCACTTTTTTTTTTTTTTAATTTTTGGCTGCTCTGGGTCTTCGTTGCTGTGCGTGGGCTTTCTCTAGGTGCTGGAAGTTGGGGGTACTCATTGTCGCGGTGTGCGGCCTTCTCATTGTGGTGGCTTCTCTTGTTGTGGAGCACAGGCTCTAGGTGCACGGGCTTCAGTAGTTGTGGCTCATGGGCTCTAGAGCGCAGGCTCAGTAGTTGTGGCACACGGGCTTAGTTGCTCTGCAGCACGTGGGATCTTCCCGGACCAGGGCTCGAACCCGTGTCCCCTGCGTTGGCAGGCAGATTCTTAACCACTGCGCCACCAGGGAAGCCCTCAGGGCCAATTTTTAAACTATTCATTTGGACTTCTCTTCCAGAGCTCTGTGCAACTTTGCTCAGATCTCTCTGTGTTCCTAATGCAATATTTAAAGTTTGTATCTGTCACAGTGAGATAAAATAGACGTCTTTGTGTACAGGCTTGTGTCTTGGGGGCTTTCATGATGCAACAGTCTGTGCTTCTGTTTTGAACATTCAAGGCTGACACTCTCCAGTTACTTCTCAGAAAGAGCTTGACTTCCCAGCCCAACCTTCAAGTTTGCTTTGCCTTCAAGGTCCCAGCCTCCCACCCCGACTTCCCACACATACCTTGGCACCGATAGAATTAAAATCCTTTGTATTCATCCTGAAAGATTTCCTCACAGCTCTGCCAAGGCAGATCATTGTCTGTTTCACTTCTATTATTTAAATTCTAAGTTCCTTCTTAGTAGAGTCTGCCTTCTGTCATGAACAAGGGGCTGGTGGATGTGCAGAACCTTCCAACTTAATCCAGTGCTTCTTGAGTGAGGGCTTGTGAGTCACAATCTGAGAACTGCCACTCAAGAGCTAGGACTTTGCAGGGCCTGCTTGTTTGTTAAATAAAGTTGTTTTGTTTTTTTGTTTTTTGCGGTACGTGGGCCTCTCACTGTTGTGGCCTCTCCCATTGTGGAGCACAGGCTCCGGACGCGCAGGCTCAGCGGCCATGGCTCACGGGCCCAGCCACTCCACGGCATGTGGGATCTTCCCAGACCGGGGCACGAACCCGCGTCCCCTGCATCGGTAGGCGGACTCTCAACCACTGCGCCACCAGGGAAGCCCTGTTAAATAAAGTTTTATCGGAACAAAGCCTGTCCACTTGTGTATGTACTACCTAGGGCTGCTTCCAAACTACGCTGAGTCGTCTCAAGGCGCTATGGTCCACCAAGCCTAAAGTATTTACTCTCTGGCCTCTACTGAGAAAGCCTGCTGATCGCCAGGGTGGAAGGTAGACCCACAGCCAGCAGATGGAAGCCTGAGGATTTAAAGATTTTCAAAGAAAGGGGCCCATGGCTGAGAGCCATCACTGCGTGTTCGCGATTTGCAGCTGAAGCCTGATGCTGACTTGTGTACGATAAAGGATATCACCCAAATGATACTTTGCCTCCAAAGCAAATGTGACCACGTGTGGGGACCAAGTGTGGAGTAACTGCAGGGATGTTACATCAGGATGTTCTTGTGTCTGGATGGGATGAGAATTGTCTTACAGCAAAGTGTCTGCATATCTGTGTGTGCGTTCCCTCCCTTCTGAAGCAGCGAGCACACTCCCTGTGCACAGCCTTCTCAGAAAGAGTGTTTGATCTGTAATGATGCCCTGGAGGGCGAGGACCTGGAAAGAGCTCTCTGCCTTCCCACTGCAGATGGCTTTCCTCTTACGGAGCTTCTGAGGGCCAAGTATTCAGCACTCTGTGCCCCGGTCTGTGCTGTTCTTGACAAAGACACACAAGACCCGGAGCAAAACAAGACACGGTGTCTCACGTCGCTGAGCTCTGCAGAGCACCCCCGGTGCTTAACATGTCAGAGGAGGGAGGAACTCTTGTGCATCTGGGTTGATGCAGTGTTAGGTTTAGAGGTATTACCTCTGGGTCCCTGTTTCATTTAATTAAAGCAAGTCTGCTGGTGAACTTGTTCCCAAAGACTAATTAGTGGATGGGCAACATTGAAATCATCTGCATATTAAAAAAAATATGCATGAACGTCTCCCTCCGTGAGTTTGATTTTCAATAGGCCTGGGGCGGATTCCTGCTTTTAAAAGCCCCCATTCCCCCCAATAACTGTGAGGCACAGCAAGTGAACGCCGACAAACGGAATCTGGTGTTTATCTCACAACGTTTCAAAGGATTCAGGAGGTGCTCGTTCTTTCTCTGCAGGATCTGCACCTTGAGTCCCCAAAGAAGCGGCTTAATGTGCCCCTGGAGGTACTGACTGTGATTGAGATGTGAGGTCTGGTTCTCATCAGAACTCAGTGTGGGATTCAGACTTTCTTACCTTGTGAGCCCTGCTTATCTGTCTCCCATGAAGGGCTTGAGTTTTCTCCAGAAAGAGCAGTGTTTTCACACTGTAGGTTGCAATCTACTCGTGGGTTATAAAGTCATTTAAGGAGGGTGCAACCGGCATTAAAAAAAAAAAAAAAAAGACTAGGGGAAAAAAAAATCAGGGCGCATCACACGTGTTAAGGATGTGTTGTTCTGTTATAGTTGCTTTGGTGGGTGTGCTGTGCAGCGGGCTGCCATGTGTTTCTTACTATGTGTCATGGCAAAAAGTCTCCACTGTACAGTATAAATCAGCCATGAACCTAATTCACTCAGGGCAGCTCCCATCTCCGCTTGCAGAGGGCTGACAGAAGTCACCAGGGTGGGCAGACTGTCCTATACAAGTGCTTCCAGGGAGGCTACCTGGAAACTAATAGAAAACCAATTTGTGGATGATTGCATCTTCTGGGGAGATAAATCCATCATGGGAAGTTTTACGGATGACGACTCAGCCCACCACACCTGTCACCTGGCGACAGCTGGGTTTATCTGGAGGCCAAATTTCAGTGTCCTTTTGCTTGAAATGGGGATATCACCCCATTGGCTATTACTGTTGTGGGAAAGACCAAATTAGGGAGGGAAAAGACTCTCTCCAATAAAGGATGAATTTCAAAGCTCAGACCCAGTGATGGCTTTTCACGACGGTCTGGTAGGTGTACTGTCATTGGCATTAGGAAAGGAAGGGGAAGGCCCTTAGATCAAGTCCAGGCCCCGTGGGTGTCAGAGAGGGTGTTTGTGGGAGCACAGACCAGGGAACCTTTATATCAAGGGGGCTTCCTTATGCTGGCTTATTGGCAGGCAGCACTGGGGTCTGATCTCACACGGATCTTAGTCCCCAAGAAGAGGACGGCCAGACAGAGCCAGGACGATGAGCAGACCAGCTCACGAAGCATCTACTCAGTGCAGCCCTCAGGTGGTGGGGAATATCTTCTGCCGTCTCAGGAGAGGTTTGGGGTTGGAAGGGGGAGTGGGGAAGCCTAAGGATGGTAGCCTGTCCCTGGGGCAGCTAATTTCAGAACAGCTCTGTCACCCTCTTCTCAGTGGGAAAGAAAGGGGAAGGAGGGGAACTCAGAGTATGGGAGAAAAGAAAGCTTTCAAGAATATCACTAAAAGGTCTGGGGTGAAAGACTCTCGGGGACAAAAAGCGTCCCCCCCCCCCCCATTCCAAAGGGCCACTTACAACAAAGCCCCTGACGCGGCGGCAAGAGGTCCTGCCCCTTCTGCCGCTTCTGTTTTTAAAGCTCTCACAGTGTTAAGGGCTGGAAAAAAATGGTTAAGGATGTAAAGATGGAATTTTAAAAAAAAATAGTGAAGGCCTGTTTGAAGTTGCATCTTTAATCCTGCAGGTCATCTGAGTGGCTGTCCCTAGGACTTCCTTAGGCAGGATGAGAAGTCCCAAGCAGGGGGCAGGCCAAAGGTCACCCAGTCCCTGCCAGGAGAGGCTTTGCTTAAGAGCAAGCGCGGCTGCCTTTGCTGCTTGGAACGGGACAGAACTTCATTCGCTCCTCAGCGGGGCTCTTTCAGGATCTCGGCGTAGCGGACACGAGCCTCACCCTGGGAGCTGGTACCAGACACTCGTTCTTAGCCCCAGTGGTGGGGATTTGGAGTTAGCAGGCTTGAGGTGGAACCCAGAATCTGCATTTTGAGATGCATCCTCCTACGCCCCCCCCCCACACGGAGACGGGATGCAGGCCGTCCACGCTTTGAGACGCTGCGGGGAAGGCTGGCTGGGGAGGGGAGGGTCTCACCCACCCAACTTGAACCTCACCCACCCAGCCGGCAGGACTCCTGCCTGCCCGGTGCTCCACGTTAGGGCAGGGCTGGGCCTGAGGTTGGATGGTTTTTCCAAAGAGGCCTCTGTGACGCACGAAGCCCTGATGCAGCCCGCAGAAGAGATAATGGCTAATTGGACTTTAACACACATTGTAGGTACCTTTTCTGGATTGAAAAAAAAGAACAACAAAAAGCGAACCAAAAAAAGAAAGAACCCCAGAAGATCCACACTTTGTCAAATGTGTGAAAAACCCAAGGTCCTTAGAGCTGCCCAGGGCTTCATTTCAGGCAAAGACCTTGAGGGTGGCCAGCGCCCGGCTGGGCAGACTTAGCCCTGGTTCCCGGGCCACAGATTCCCTGATCTTCCCCAGTTACATAATCAAGTCCCCTACCCTACCCATCCCTCCGGAGCTTTCCTGACATCATCTTCACTTTGGTTTTTCTCACTGGAACCCACACAGTGTATAAGGTTGAACAAAGACATTTATTTGTAAAAGCAATTCCCAATGGAGCAGAGATCGTATCCATAGAAAGTAAAGCGGTGATCATTCAGAAGCCCGCATGCAGACATCAGCGAAACCCAGGGCAAAAGCAGACAGACAGCTCTGCTGCAGACACCCGGAGAGCTACCAATCCTGCCAACTGCAAAGCAAAATGTCCTTTCCGCTTGAGAGCACGGATGTACCGAGATGTCCTGTGAGAAAGGAATTTGGTCTGACATCCACGATGAAGCGATCAGGGAACAGTTGAGGGAGCCTTTTTTTTCTCTTCTGGGTGGCTTGTAAGCTTCCCACAGATACCCGGCTAAGAGCTGAAGCGGTCCTCCACCCTCCAGCGGCAGGGGGCCGTGTCAAAGCCCAGCCTGCTCACATGCCCATCCTTATGCTCTGAATGATCTGGAAGATAGCTGAAGGAGGAAAACAAAACAGACGGCTCAGACACCAGACAGCGCACAGCTGGAAACCCAGCCCCACTGCCAGCCCTGCTTCTGCTGACCCCGGGCCCCGGACCTGTTAGCACACAGCTGATTAGATATTTCCTAACAAGGAGTTAAGTTAACAAGAGGTCAGTGAACTTCTTTAAAAAGGCAGCCTTGCTCTGTCTGCTGATGGATGCCTCGGGGATTTATGGATAACTTCTGCTAATTCCACCAGGAGTGAAGGCCAGAAATCCCTCAGGCACTGAGAGGTTTGGCCCTCTTCCCCAGAACGTTCTGATGCTGCCGGGCAGCGGCGGACGGCGCTTTCGTGCACGCAGGGCACTCATTTAACAGGTCAGCCAACGCTGCCTCTTCAAAATGGCTGTGACCTGGAAAAGAAGCTGCCCTTGAACTGGAAGGAAGGCCAGGTGCTGGGAGCAGACACGTGGAGCTGGGCCCCCGGCTGCTGACAACCTTTGATACAAGTGCATCTTCAGGCGGCCTGGAACTTTCTGAAATTCGACTTGAAATGCACCGAGAGCAGCACTGATTTATTCAGGGCACCGTCTTCACTAAGTGGACCGAACTCCTTCATGAAGGGGTGGGTAGCCTGAACGTCCACAGACAATTCCTGGGACTCCCTCCCCTTATTCTGGTAAGAGCTGCTTGGATAGCACCCAGCCTGGTTTTGTTTATAGGGTTTAAATATGTTCCAGGAGAGGAAGGTCCAACTTCTTTTTCACATCCTCTCCAGATGGGACATATACAATATTGGTCAATCGTGATGGAGACAGTCATGATAATAATAGCAATGAACACATATAGAATGATTTTTTTTTTTTTTTGAGGGGCAGCTGGGTATCATGTAATCAAGTGCGAAAACAGAACAAGCACAGAACATTCAGGGGGCTTACCCCTTCTCTCCTTCATAAAGTCATCCTGGAATATACACAAGAATGCTGCTTCCTGAGTAACCATACTGAAATTCGCTACCCAGAACCCTCGAGAAACAAAGCGTTTGATATTTTATCAACTAACGTTAGTGAGCACGTACTACGTGTCAGGCATTGTGCTTTGGGGATCCAGAGATAATTCAGACCGAGGGCCCCGGGGACTCTTTCTTGGACAGTTAGATTTGAAGGGTAGATAACGCACTAATGTAGTTGGTTTTTCATAAACTAAAAAAATCACTGTGGGCATCATCACGACTTTCCTAAATTGGATATACACCCAACATGATTTAATATATTAAGGTTTCATGAATGTTCAGTGTGACCATAATAAAAAGTGATAACTGCTAAGACTCTGCTGTAATATGGTTACAGAGGATGCACAGTGTTTGATGTGATCCCAAAATAGCTCCGGTTGGCTGTACTTCTTGGGCTCTCATTTCTGCTTCTTAGCAGTTATTTGGTCTCAATGACTCTTAGCTCTGGTCACATCTCTGGTGCTACTACACCAGTCTGCAGTGGGCCCTCTTCTATTATTATGCTACTGTAGACCAAGCCCAAAACAAAGACTGTTAGAACTATGTATAAAATTAAGAGTCAACCAGTTGTGTGCGAAGGTCGGAAAGAGTCTTCTCTAGATAAAGGAGTTAATTCAGCAAGTTGTGATATTTAACTCCGGTTGTGCTCAGAGGTTTTCTTGTCTTATTCTCATCTGGGGGGTGGCTCTTAACGGGAGAAGTTGCTAGATGGATGAGAAAGTACCTTACCCAAAGGTATAAGCTTGCCGCAACACGGATGTTTCCACCCTCCTCTACCAAAGCTAACAAGGAATAAAAATTAAATAAACAGTCCTGTGTTCCGGCTCCACAGGAGTGCTGGAAGACAGCTGTATATTCAAGCACATTAGGAAAAAAATATTTACATCTACCGTGCCTCAGGCTTTGTTCTTCGGATCAGGAAAACATCCCTAATTTGGACAAACAGGCTTACTTTAGAGGGGAATGTTAGGGTCAGAGGGAACTGGGTTTGAATCCCATCTCTTCACTGAATAGCTGTGTGACTGCATGAATAATTCAACCTCTTCAATTCTGTCTCCTCCGCTGTGACGTGAGGACCACGCTGCTTGCAGCGCTAATACAGGGATTAAATGATCTGACATACATGAGGCCCCTCACACACCAAGGTTTCGGTGCGTGGGAGTCATTGCTATTATTACTGTTCCCATTACTACAAGGATGGCTGCCGCCTCCCTGTATGAGCATGAATACCAGAGCTCAGGTGCTACCTGCCACCCTCTAGAGGTGTGAATTTTCGGAATTCACTAAATAGTTCTGAGCCCTGATTTCTCTATTTATAAAACTGTAGATAATATGTAAAATATCTGCCCATAATAGATGCTCCAAAATGTTATTTCTCTGAGATTTATTCGTAGACAAGGAATCATTATCAGCAGGATATAGGTTAATGGATACGAAACAGGCTGTCCCTTAGTCCATCAGACCCTAGTAAGTTAATTCATGACTTCAAAAGTGCTGGGTAACGATAAAACCACTCAATTCTTTTTAAGGAACTGCTGCAAATTTCTCTTAAGAATCTTAGATAAAGTTTGCTGGCCTCAGAGTAGCAACACATATTAAAACAATGTACCTATTTCTGAGTCTGCTTTAAAAACTAATGAAAGATCATTCCTGACCCTAATTGAATCCATGAATTAACAGGTAAAAATCTGATGGTCTTTAACACGTGTACAGGCGACCCTTTAAAATTGAACCCTCTTGGAGAAATTACTTTGAATAAAGTCTATTTTAAGTTCACCATTTGCCTCCACCTCTAAGATAATGGAGAGATGGTTGTGTTTTATGATTCCTTTTTCAATGTCTTTAAGAATTGTATCCCTGTCTTTAAGAAGGCTTATATCAATGTCAGTGTCTTTAAGAAGCCTTCACCATCCTATACCAATTATATTAACTGTACTTCTATGTGCCCGCCAGTAATGACCAGCCCTACAACCCTGGCCTCCCCGATGCTGACTTCCTGAGGCGGTGAACGGGAAGGCAGCCAAGAGTGGGTTCAAAGTGGGAAAGGAAGCGGGGAGTCTGGACCCTGACAAGTTAATAACTTAACAGAGGGTGAACAAAGCAGAGAAAACAGCCGAGCGGGCTGCAGGAAAGGGGCTGTGGGCAGGCGAGTCAGCAGGGAGGACAGATGCCAAGAAAGGGAAGGAGGGCAGGCATTCAAGGTCAGGGGATCTGGCCTTGGGCAGGTCAGAGGTTCAGGAAAATCCAGGCTAGAGTGGGAACTACAGAATCTGGGAGCTTCCGCACTCTCCCACCTGTACAGGATCCTGGTCCTTGGTAACCTGAGACGATCACATCTCTCTTTTATTCAGCCGTTCCCTTTCAATGAAATTCTTAGGGTTTAACATGCAAGAAGCACTTGCAACTCAAAAATCAACCAGAACAACCCTCCTGACTCCATGTCTCCCAGCCACAGGTGTCCTCTTCCTCTTTATAACCATTTCCAAAAACGCTGTCTACGTCCTCACTTTCTCCATTTCCTTACCTTTGGGTTCCACCTCATTCCACTGCATTCTAGCTTCTCTCTTCACTCCAGCGAAATAGCTCTTGCTAAAGATACAAATGCCCTTCCATGTCACTTAATCCAACTAGCGTCCTGAAGGACGCTGCCTCTTGTCATACACCCCTACTTACCCTCGCTGAGCGCTCCCTCCTGGAAACTCTCTTCCCTTGGCCTCTGGGACGCACCACTCTCCTAGTTTCTAGTTTTCCGTCTTCTCTTTGGCTCTTTACACTAAACGTGGTTTATGGGGTCATCCTAACTCCTCCTGACCAGTAAACAAGAATGTTGAAGTTCTGCAGTGAGCATGGCTGGCTTTCTTCTCTTCATTACATTCCTTCTCCCAGGTGATCTCATCCCGGCCCACAATTTCAGTTGCCACTTAGCTTTTGATGACTCACCAATGTGTGTTGCCAGCCCCGACCTCTCCTCGGAGCTCCAGACCTACACCTTCCACCACCTAATTGACACCTACACACAAGTGGCTCAAAGGCACGTCAAATGCAACAGGACCTTCTCATGATCTCTTCCCATTGCCAAGCTTGGCATCGTCCTCCTCCATCTTGCACGTACACCAAAAATGCCAGAGTCATCCTTGATACCTCTGATGGATGACCAAGACCTGTGGGCGTTACCTAATAATTGCGTGATTGTGTGTCTTTCGCTCCATCCTTCCCGAAACCACCCTAGTCCAAGTTACCGTCATCTTTCCCCTGGTTCCTGCGGTGACCTCCACTGGTCTACTCTTGCTACGCCTTCAATCCTTTCTCCATACTGTAGCTAGAATTATTCTTTAAATAAAAACAAGTGAGATCGTGCCCTCCTTGAGTTTCTAACACACCAGAAGCATTCTACTGCCCAATCCCTGGTGAAGCCTCCATGACCTGCATCTCCTGGCCCCTGGCAACCTGTCCAGATTCACCTTCTCCACTCTCCTCCTCTCTTACGGTAAGCCCTCCTGTTTTTAAAAGCTCCCTGCTCTTACTACTGGGCTTTTACACACGCCATTCTTTCTTTCTGAAATACTTTCCCCACCCTACCCTATTGCCTAGTTTTACTTCAAAATTCAGAAGTTATTTCTTCAGAGAAGCCGTCTTTGACCATCTGAAGCAGGAGTTCTCAAACTTATGTCTCACAATCCCCTGAAAATGTTTGAAAACAGGCACTGGACCCCATCCCTAGAGTTTCTAATCCAGTGGGTCTGGGGTGGGAACTGAGAATGTATATTTCTAACAAGTTCATAGTTGATGCTGAGGCTGCTGGTCCAGGGACCACACTTTGAGAACCACTTCCCTAGAGCACACCAGCCCTTTGCATTACAGGCACACCTCGTTTTATTGCGCTTTGCCGATATTGCATTTTGGTTTTTTGTTGTTTTTTTTTTTTTTACCAATTGAAGGTTTGTGGCAACCCTGTGTGTAACAAGTCTATGGGCAACAATTTTTCCACCAGCATTTGCTCACTTCGTGCCTCTGTGTCACATTCTGGTAATTCTCACAATATTTCAAACGTTTTCATTATTTTTATATTTGTTACAGCGATCTGGGATCAGTGATCTTTGATGTTACTGTTACAAAAAGATTAGGACTCGCTGAAAGGCTCAGATGATGGTTAGCGTTTTTCAGCAATAAAGCATTTTTAAATTAAGGTATGTATACCTTTTTTTTAGACATAACGCTATTTACTGCATGCTTAATAGACTACAGTATGATGTAAACAGAACTTTTATGTGCACTGGGAAACCGAAATCTCACGTGACTTGCTTTATCGCGATATTAGCTTCATTGCAGTGGTCTGGACCCGAACCCGCAATGTTTCCAAGGTTGGCCTGTCTATGCTTTCGCGGCCCTATGTTCCTCTCCTTCAAACATTTTCATGCCTGAAATTTTACATGTTGCAGCATAATTATTTGTTTGACTCATCTTTCTTCCCCACGAGACCACAAGCTCCAGGAGAGCAGGGATGATTTTGCCCCCAGCTCTACCCCTGGGCCTAAGCTCAGCACTGGGCACATAGTAGGTCCTCAGTAAAAATGTACTGAAGGACTGAACGGTGAAAAATTGCAAACAGCGTGGAGGAAAATACATTTTAAAAAACTCAACTGATTACTCTTCAGACCTAAAGAATCAGCATCAAATGGCGACCTTGAGATTCAATTGCTCCAAGAGCTCAGTTCTTGAGGGGAAGTCCAGTCACAAGTCGAGAACAGAAACCCCTTAAGGCCGGGAGCTGGGCCAGCCCAATCCACGCTTCCCTGGGGACTTCCCCACCCCAGCCAACTGAGAGTGCCCAAAGGACACAGAGATGACACAAGCGGATCCCCTAGGAGACTGTCAGAAAGCTGGAACCCTGCCAGACAATGGGGCCTTCCGAAAACCACCTTTATTGAAAGTAAATGGTGGACGATAAGCGAGATCAAGGGAGTTGCTGAGAAGAGAGATCAAGACAGGCCAGAGGAACATCCTTTAGGAGGATAAGCCGACTCTAGAATTCACACAACTTTGATTATTTTTCACTGAAAAAATTTAAAAAATGAAAGCATTGGTAAGAAAAGTCTGGGCCTTGAGAAAAAAGAGCAGAGATGTTAGGAGACAAGACATCGCCAAGGTGGGTCATTAAGCTCCCTGAAAGAATTAGCACAAAGATAGTCAAAGGCAAGATGTCACTTCCCCATGGCTTCTCCAGAGATGGAGAAGAGGGTAAAGAGAGGGAAGCCAGGGATAGGTGAGGGCAGCAGGGCACTGTGGAAAGAGAGATCGTATTAGCAAAGAATGGGATGCTCTCTCCACATTAAGATGGCAGACAGCAGAGCACTCTTCCGAGAAGGAAACCATACACAGACCCAAAGGGCCCCAGGGGCGCAGGGCCCCAGGGCAGAGGGAAGCACATGACAAGCGAGGCCGCAGGTCACCTTGAGGGAGCCAATGGCTGATGAGACATCTTTTCCAGACCGTGCATCTCAGATCCTGAGGCAGGAGTTCCAGAGCAGACGCATGTCCTCAAGCTTTCCTTTGTGGTGGAATGGAAAGGTTGCTCCAGGGCTGCTGAGTTCCTCAAACTTGCATCTTGGGGCTGTGACTCCCTCTGGGTGTCACAATTTCAAGATAGTTCAGGCAGTCTCCAGGAAAGGCCAGTGCTTATGTGGTCGACCTGCAAACACGGTGAATTCAAATTTGTCCTGGAGCAAGTGTCCAGGACAGAGCAAGGTGATGGAGTGCCCCGGTGGCCCAGTCAACAAGCAGCCCGTGGCTGGGTCAGGGTTTTGTCCACCTGGGAGCAGACCGAGAATGGCCGTCCATCTGGAATCTCTGGACAACGCACATTTTCTGGCAGGGAAAGTAGGAGATGTTTTAACATGAGTTCTTTTCAATACACAGTCATATGCTAGAGGCCTGAAGTTGGTGGAAAATCTGCTCCATGGTATTTTGGGGGAAATGGTAAGAGAGAAGGATAATAGGATAATAGAAGGCAGATGGGTTTGGAGTTTAGGTTTGGGTATTAGCTCTCTTTTTAGCTACGGGATGCTGGTTGATTTCCTCTTTGAACCTCTGTTTTGTGATTTGGAAAAATGAGTACCATAGCTTCTTTGTAGGGACTGTGTGATGAGAAAAGGAAATAGAAGTGTAGGACCTGGCATTAGAATAAGTACTCAAGAAACGGTAGCCAAAATCGTTGTATGAATAGATTCTGCTCGCCCCCATTGGCTAGTTTCTAAAGAGTTCTTTCTAGAAGGAGAGAAGAGGCTCCAGCTCTAGCTGTCCCTGCAGAGGTGACACCACTGACCTCTGGCCGGCAAACCCTGCCCTCTCCCTGTCCAGGTGGGAGCTGGGGTTCCTGCAGCTTCCCCAGTATCTCAGAGCTCTGCTCCCCCAAGTTTTCTCCCCATCACAAAGGACAAAATGTTAGCTTTCTTTCCTTGCAAGCATTCAGAATCTTGGTCGGCACCTCGCCAGGGGGGTTGAGAGGCAAGGAGACAGTGCAACTAAGGGCCGTCAACATAATGACAATAACGACAAACATTTGTAAAACTATTACCAGGACTCCACTAAACGTGTGGCATGCGTTGTCTCATTTCATCCTCAGGATTGATTTTCATGAGGATCCTAGGAGTTTTCAGGTAGGATCCTATCCCTTTTAAGAATGGACGACACTGAGGCTTGGAGTGGGCGTGTGGGTGAGTAGCTTGGACAAGGCTGCACGGCTAGTAGGTGGCAGAGCCGGGTTTCCAACCCAAGGAGGCTGTCCCTGGAGCTGGTTCACACAGCACTTAGTCCTGTCCCTCCTCCACAGCATCCTTAACAAAACAGCCAGTCCTAGGGAGGGTGGGGCTGTGGGCTCTTCCAGAAACGGAGAGGCCTCCAGTGCAGACATAAAGGGAGACCACTGGACCACCTGAATCAGGAGGCCGGGAGGACAGGAGGCATTCAGGCCCAGCTTAGAACATCTCAGGGAATCACTTTCCTTATCTGTTCTGAATAGGTTGTCCTGAAAAACGGTCCAGCCTGTGACACGTTATCTCTCCCCAGTCCTGCCCCGGCAGGCAGAGTGCCTACCAGATACAGGAGAAGAGTACAGTCTGTTAACTGCCAAACAAAGGGAACGTCCCTGCCCAGAAACAGTGCAGCTACTCACAACTGATGGTGCCAAAGGAACCTAGTAGGCTCTTTGGGAAAGGCCTTAACTCTGGAATCACAGAGGCCAGCGCTGGGCCGGACACAATTTCCTATTTGATGGGCAAAGAGGGTCCAGATGTGTATTCCCTTCTGGGGATGATAAAAAATCAGTATATCCAGCAACACAGGAGGCACCCCTATACACACACACACACAAACACACATACAAAAATACACACAGACACACACATGCAAACAGAGACACATGAACACACACACAGATACACACAAACATACACATACACAAACACACACAGACATCATACAAAGACACACACAGACACAGACATAAACACAGACACATGAGAGATCCTGCTTCAACCAGAACAGCTTTTCTTTTGTTTCCCTCTAAGATTTGAACAAAGAGGTCTACTACTCTAAAAAAAAAAAAAAGAAAGGTCTACTGCTTTAAAGAAAAAAAAAAGAAAAGGCTAAAACCAAGAGTTTAGCAATTTTGCTCTCAAAATACACTTATTTTTTTCTGATTATACAAGTAATATATGCTTATTGACAAAATTGGAAACTATAGAAAATTAGGAAGGAAATAAGTCACTGGTTAATCCTTTTCCCCTAGAGGTTTCCCTTTGATGGGGGATATAAGCTCATCAGTTTCAAGAAAAGCCAGACTTCAAGAATGACTAAAATTCACATAATCTCTAATTAGGAAGTGAGTATCAGGTTCGGCCAGAGAGAGAGAAATGCAATTGAAATGAGGGACGGATGAGGGAGAAGAAGTCTGAGGGAGGGAGGTGGGGTGTGGCTGGTGTGTAAGAGTTTCCCTCTGAGAATCACAGCATCATGGGGATTAAATGGTGGTTCCATTGACCCCGGTTGGAACCTTCATGAGGGATGAGGACAGAGAAGACGGCTCTCAGCTTGCTGCCTCCTGTCCACACTCAGGGACACACCTGGGCTCAGGAGAGGTGAATGATGCAACAGGATCACGAGACACATGTAAGCGCTAACATACTGTCTGGTCAACTGCATGTGAAGGGAAAGACCTACTGTCACTGAGTCCAGGTGAAACTTCTAGTCCGAGAGGAAAGTCAAAAATGCTGAAGACAGTTGTCCTGTGAACACTGTGGCACTGACACTATAAGATGGGTCGGCCAGCGTTGGGACCCTGCTGTCACTGCCGTGTTCGGGTCAGACATTACTGATGCACAGCGGCATACTCATCACAGAGCTCTGGGGAGGCCTCCGAACCCTTCTCCACAAGGCTCCTGAAAGAGATGAGGACAAAAGGGAGAGGGAAACCCAGGGCCGAGGGCTGTGGGCACAACCAGCAGGACGGGCTTCATCCACGGTCCGGGGAAGCACACGCAGACAGCAAGTGTCTCGCGCAGATAGCAGTTGGCGTATCTGTGCGACGGCATCTCTGCCGCCTCAGACGGACATTCCGGGTCACGCTTGTCTCTGAGTCTCAAGATAAAAACAAGTACTCTTCAGAAGCTATCAAACAGTTCTCTAAAGAGGCAGGCTTTGAAACCGGGGACTGAGTCAGGACGAGCTGCTTATCTGGAAAGAGGCCCCACCACCTGCAGAAGTGGAAGATAATATTTTTATAAAAACGGCCAAGTCTCTAAGAGGGGGGTGTCTAAACCCTTGGGGCTTCAGTGTGAATCTGGGGTCCTAGGAGATCAAATAAAGACAAATGCAACCAGTGAAAAAGGCCCAAGCAAAAGTCCTGGGTCAGGATCTGAACAAGAAAAGTTTCTGGCCTGTTTGCAATAATCATCTGAGGGGACCCAGAAGAGGTATCTGACTAAGAAACAGGTTTTAGATTTCTGATGAAATGTATATAATGCTAACAACAATAAGGCTAGTTTCCAAATTAAACCAGACGAAGCAAGATATGGCCCTGAGATGTCCTATCTGGACAATTCCATGTCTCAAAAGCTTTTGCATCTCACAAAGAAAACTTTTTTTTTTTTTAAATAGCAAAACGGTGGTGTATTTGGGTTGCTTTAAGCGAATAAAACTTAGTTTATTTCTCATATTCAACTTAAAGTACAAACCCCTATTCATTGATTTTAGTGTACCTCTGGGCGCTTCCTTTTTCCTGCCTGGGTCGGTCTGAAAGATTCTGATGCTTTATCATGGGAACATGGTCTCACCCACTGGGAGTGTTATCACTGAAATTGCTCACACTTCTCCTGGGAGTGGAGAGGCGGGGTCTACAGCTCTCTGGAAGGTCAAGACCAACGTGAGTGGCTGAGCCTGCCAGGTGAAGGCGTGGCCTGGGAGGATGGAAGGCAATGGGAGCTTAAAGCGTCCATGACACACCAGTCCCATTCATGGTGCCACTACTTTACGTGAGGGCGATGGGGACAGAGATGGTGGTGACTGAAGCTGCAGGTTTCAAGCGTGCTGTGGGCCAGCACTTACGTCCCTGGAACTATCCAGTATCAGGACAACCTCTGGAGGGGCTCCCCCTATCCCCGTTGGATGGATAAGGAAATCAATACAGAGAGAGTAATGAACTTGTCCAAGGTTATTCAGCAGAAACCTAGCGAATCCAGGCTTTGAACCCACATCTGGCGGAGCCCCAAACTATCCTCCCCTCTGAAGCCTCTTATCCATTTTCTGCCAGTTGGTCAGTTTTCAAAGAAGCGTCTTGCCTAAGAGACCTTTTGCAATCCTGGAAAGTGGGAATTTCCTTCCTCTGAAGGGGGGTGTATTTAGTATTTAGATAATGTCCTCTGACTGGTTACAACCATGGACTTGGGCTGGACTGGGATCTCGGGGGGTCTCCCTGGTGAGGGGTGGGCATTCCCTGGACATGTGTTTTTGTGCCGGGGGCTCTGGGTGCCTGTGTGCTGGGCCCTCACTGCTGCCCTGGTTCCTCTTCCTTCCTTTTCGTTATCTGGCTCTTATCAGCACCACCACTGCTGGCACAAAAGGCATGTGTGGAGAACAAGGAAGGCCGAGGAAAGAAGCCGAGAAGGAAGGGGTCAAGAGTCTGCTGTGACACATCACTCCCCATAATAATGGGGTCCCGTAACCTCTTGGAGGTTTGTTAACTTGTTTTGCCACGTAAAATGGAGTAAGGGTGACCCATAAGTGAAACTATACTTAAAGGTCAACATTTTTACCATTCTGCATTTTTTCCCCAAAGATACTAGGAAAACAGATAAAACCTGCATTCCTTGTGACTTGCCTCACCTGAAAATTTATTTACCCTAGGTACACTGACAGTATTTCTATAATTTTTATTTTTTAAAATTAATTAATTAATTAATTCTTGGCTGCATCGGGTCTCCGTTGCTGCGCGCAGGCTTTCTCTAGTTGCGGCGAGCGGGGGCTACTCTTCGTTGCGGTGCACGGGCTTCTCATTGCGGCGGTGGCTTCTCTTGTTGGGGAGCACGGGCTCTAGGCGTGCGGGCTTTAGCAGTTGCAGCACGTGGGCTCAGTAGTTGTGGCTCGCGGGCTCTAGAGCGCAGGCTCAGTAGTTGTGGCGCACGGGCTTAGTTGCTCCGCGGCATGTGGGATCTTCCTGGACCAGGGCTTGAACCCGTGTCCCCTGCATTGGCAGGCGGATTCTTAACCACTGCACCACCAGGGGAGCCCTCTATAATTTTTTAAACTGAAGTGTAGTTGATTTACAATGTTTCAGGTGTGTACAGCAAAATGATTCAGTATATATATACATATATATATATATATATATATATATATATATATATTCTTTTTCAGATTCTCTTCCTTTATAGGTTATTAGAAGATACTGAATATAGTTCCCTGTGCTATACAGTAGGTCCTCGTTGTTTATCTTTCTTATACACAGTAGTGTGTATCTGTTAATCCCCAACTCCTAATTTATGCCTTCCCCCTCTCCCCACTCCGCTTTGGTAACCATAAGTTTGTTTTCTATGTGACACTATTTCTAAAAAAGAACACTTTGCCCAGCCCACCGTCGATTAGAAAAGTGGGTTTAATAGAGTGAGGTCACGAAAGTAAGAGAATCAGATCAGTGATCAACATCTTCACTACTATTAGAAGATTTCATATTTTTCCTGTCTGTATAAAGATCTACAAAGTATGAATAACTAAGCACATGAACTCAGAGAGGGCGAATGACCTCAGAGGGATCCCAGGGACTTGGTGAAATGGAACTTAAGCCTGGCACACGGGTATATCCTGTTCAAAGGAAAGGGACTCGCTGGACAGGGACAGGAAGGGGTATGTCTGCAGAGGTATGGAAATCCCACCACAGACTCCAGTGCATTTTGTGCGAGCGTGACAGGCAAGGGCAGGGGTGAAGGTGCTGTTGTGCACACTGCAGATGATGGCAGGACGCTAGATGGGGCGGATCTCTCCTACTTTGTGCTACAAAAGTGGAACAGAAGCGAGAGAGAGCAGTGGTAAGGGGATCAATCATCCAGGCACCGAGAGGCTCATTACGTAAAGCAGAGGAACTGATAAAGGGAAGAGTTAGATTTGAGGAAATCGCATTTTTTTTTAAACATCTTTATTGGAGTATAAATGCTTTACAGTGGTGTGTTAGTTTCTGCTGTATAACAAAGTGAATCAGCTATACATATACATATATCCCCATATCTCCTCCCTCTTGCGTCTCCCTCCCACCCTCCCTATCCCACCCCTCTAGGTGGTCATAATCGCATTCTTTTAAACGAAGAGAAGAGATAGGCAGCTGGCTGAATCACTTAGCTGTACAGCAGAAATTAACACAACACCGTAAATCAACTATACTTCAATAAAATAAATTAAATAAAAAAGATAGGTAGGAGCCTATGGTCTGCGACTCTGAAAAGGGAGGAACTCAGGAGGGAGAGTAGGAGCTGCAAGAACTGAATCTTGACTAATCCCAGAGACGTGGCAACGGGTATGAATCTAAAGGAGCTATTGTGTTTTTCGTGACGTGTTTGGTTTAGAAAAGGACACGGACAAAGATAGAAGGAAGGGCACAGTACCAAGGACGAACTGAGAAGAGTGACACATTTCTGTGAGAACAGAGCTTGGCCTGAGCTGAAGCTTGCAAAAAAAATGCTAAAGTTGGCAAAAAAAAAAGGAAAGGAAAGAAAATAAGACAAAAAGGGAGCTGGTGGTGGATTATTTTTAGATATGATTTTAAAAAGGAGGAGGTCCATTTCTTGGGGATCATGGTGGCATGTTAACAGAGGATAAAGTTAAGAGGACCCAACTCCCCGTTTGATGTCTAGCCTTTCCATAGAAGCTAGTGGTCTTAAAACTAGATTTAAAGAAGCGTCTTTAGAAGAGCACCAGACATGCAGGCAGGGGATGTAGTATGCCAGTAAGGGGTGTGTCCTTTTGGCCACTTTAAGTCCAAATCTCCAGGCCCTGCAGGCTCCCATCTCACGCCCCTGGACAAACCAACAGAGAGGATAGCAGAGACAATGTACTCGATCCCTGAAAAAACTAATGGAGACTGGGAAGATTCCAAAAGATTGTTGTCAGCAAATGTCCCAATTTACCCAAACGGGGGGAAAGATACAGTTCCTACTATGTGAACCAATAAGCCTGGCAAAATTTTAATTAAGATGTAATTTAGGGAAGGTTTTTAATCCCTTTGGAAAGGATGGATATTGAGAACTAGAACAGGTTGGAGAAAAACAAGCCAGACTAAATGACTTATTGGCTTTTCCCCCTCTCCTATATGCTACCTAAGGGCACAGACCGGAGAGGGCCCCAGTTACTGTGTATCTTGAAGCCCAAAAAGAAAAAAAACAAAAAAACCCCACCAGCCCTGTATCTATTTAGTTCCTGACAACAAGGGCTACGTGATGACCGAGGCTCACAGATCCCTGTGACTGGGCTTTGGCCAGTCTTGAGCCTGTCCTACTATCTCAGGCCTCTGTGCCTTTGTCATGCTGTGTTCCCTCATGTGGAATAACCTTCCCTTTGTCTGGCTGTTTGTCCTTCAAAACTCAGCTCAAATTGCGCCTTCTCTGGGAAACTTTCTCTTCTGCTCAGTATGAGTTAGAAGGCCCTGATATAGTCTGACTGTGTTTTCTGAGCTCCACATGTTGGAATCCTAATGCCCAATGTGATGGTGGTAGAAAGGCGGGGCCTTTGGGAGGTGATTAGGTCCTGAGGGCGGAGGCCTCATGAGTTGGATTACTGCTCTTATAAGAGAGACCCTACTGAGCTCCCTAGCCCCTTCTACCACGTGTGGATGCCACCTGAGGATACAAGGAGAAGTCTGAGATTGGGAAAGGGGTCCCCAACCGACCACACTGGTACCCCAATGTGACTTCCAGGCTCCAGAACTGTGAGCAATAAATTTCTGCTGTTTCAAGCCACCCAGTCTATGGTAGTTTGTTATAGCAGCCCGAACGCACTAAGACGGTCCCTTGTCCACGCTTGCCAAACCCTCCGGGTGCTCTGCTGTCAAAGTGTTCTTTTCCTGGGAGCAACGACATGTTCCTTATCTGTCTCCCCAGTGCCAGCTGCCCCCTGAAGGAGTTTGTATCTCCAAAGCCTGCACAGCGCCATGCACACCAGCGACCCTCAAGACACGAGGGCTGCTTGCAGGAGTTTTGCTGAGAGGTTCAAAGTCAACCTGAGGGGAGTTGTCTCTAATTGTTTTCTGTGGGCTTCTCCAAATCTAGACTTTTATCAGTGCCTTGGACGAATAATATACTTTCAAGAAACCATAAAGCTGGGAGAGAGAGATAATTAGATGAAAGGCTCAAGGTTCAAGATCTAACAATCTACAGTTTGGCCATAAAGCCTGAAAACGTAGATAACTTTTTTTTTTAACATCTTTATTGGAGAAAATTGAATTACAGTGTTGTGTTAGTTTCTGCTGTATAAGAAAGTGAATCAGCTATATGCATACGTATATCCCTGTATATCCCCATATCCCTTCCCTCTTGCGTCTCCCTCCCACCCTCCTTATCCCACCCTTCTAGGTGATTGCAAAGTACGGAGCTGATCTCCCTGTGCTATGCGGCTGCTTCCCACTAGCTATCTATTTTACATTTGGTAGTGTATATATGTCCATGCCACTCTCTCACTTTGTCCCAGCTTACCCTTGCCCCTCCCTGTGTCCTCAAGTCCATTCTCTAAGTCTGTGTCTTTATTCCTGTCCTGCCCCTAGGTTCTTCAGAACCCTTTTTTTTTTTTTTTTTAGATTCCATATATATGTGTTAAGATACAGTATTTGTTTTTCTCTTTCTGACTTACTTCACTGTGTATGACAGTCTCTAGGTCCATCCACCTCACTACAAATGACTCAATTTCATTTCTTTTTTTTTTTTTGCATTACGCGGGCCTCTCACTGCTGTGGCCTCTCCCGTTGTGGAGCACAGGCTCCGGACACACAGGCCCAGCGGCCATGGCTCACAGGCCCAGCCACTCTGCGGCATGTGGGATCTTCCCAGACCGGGGCACGAACCCATGTCCCCTGCATCGGCAGGCGGACTCTCAACCACTGCGCCACCAGGGAAGCCCCATTGCAATTTTTCACAGTGCTCTGAACTATGCACTGCTAATGCAGGGCAATACACTGACTGCATCATGTAACATCACTAACCATACTGTACATTATTATGCAGTATCAGTAAGCCATTTATTATTTATGTTCTTCTACGTTTCCATACTTTATGGCTACTCTGTAGAAAAACAGCTTAACAACCAACAATGAAATTAAAATAGAAATGTTCATGGAGCTTTATATTAGGTCTAAAAAAAAGTCTATTTAATATCTACAGCATGGGGAATATTTGGTTTTATCCATCCATCCATCCATCCATCTAGCCAATGAGATTAACCACTCCTTATGTGCTAAAAACTGTGCTAGTATCTAAAAATTTAGTGGAAGTTAAATACTGTCTTCCCTAAGCTTATATCCTAGTAGAGAGAAATGGATAATAAGTAAGCAAATTAAATAATTTCAAATGTCGATGAGGGCCATGAATAAAATAAAACAATGTGTGATGCAGATAGGGGACAACTTTAGATGGGAGGGTACGGACATGCATCTCTGAAGCTTGCAGAAAGTTGACGTGAAGAAGAGCTTGGTGGGGCCTCGCTGGCCATTAGCTCTCTGTAAGTCTAGGAGGTGCTATGATTATTAAAAATAAACTGTAAGACAAAGGATTAATCTCCAAAATATACAAGCAGCTCATGCAGCTCAGTATCAAAACAACAACCCAATCCAAAAATGGGCAGAAGACCTAAACAGACATTTCTCCAAAGAAGATATACAGATGGCCAACAAACATATGAAAGGATGCTCAACATCACTAATCATTAGAGAAATGCAAATCAAAACTGCAATGAGGTATCACCTCACACCAGTCAGAATGACCATCATCAAAAAATCTATAAGCAATAAATGCTGGAGAGGGTGTGGAGAAAAGGGAACCCTCTTGCACTGTTGGTGGGAATGTAAATTGATACAGTCACTATGGAGAACAGTATGGAGGTTCCTTAAAAAACTAAAAATAGAACTACCATACGACCCAGCAATCCCACTACTGGGCATACACCCTGAGAAAACCATAATTCAAAAAGAGTCATGTACCAAAATGTCCACTGCAGCTGTATTTACAATAGCCAGGACATGGAAGCAACCTAAATGTCCATAGACAGATGAATGGTTAAAGAAGATGTGGCACATATACAGAATATATTACTCAGCCATAAAAAGAAATGAAATTGAGTTATTTGTAGTGAAGTGGGTGGACCTAGAGTCTGTCATACAGAGTGAAGTAAGTCAGAAAGAGAAAAACAAATACCGTATGCTAACACATATATATGGAATCCAAAAAAAAAATTGGTTCTGAAGAACCTAGGGGCAGGATAGGAATAAAGACAGACGTAGAGAATGGACTTGAGGACACGGGGAGGGGGAAGGGTAAGCTGGGACAAAATGAGAGAGTGGCATGGGTTTATATATACTACCAAATGTAAAATAGATAGCTAGTGGGAAGCAGCCGCACAGAACAGGGAGATCAGCTCGGTGCTTTGTGACCACCTAGAGGGGTGGGATAGGGAGGGTGGGAGGGAGATGCAAGAGGGAGGGGATATGGGGATATATGTATACATATAGCTGATTCACATTGTTATACGGCAGAAACTAACATAGATTGTAAAGCAATTATACTCCAATAAAGATGTTAAATAAATAAATAAATAAACTGTTTGGGGCATATTAATAAAAGCAGGGTTATGAGACAAAAAGCAGGGACAGACCTACTATCTCTGTAGCAGTTGCACCATTTCTAGACCAACTTCTGCAGTTGCAAATGCAATACTTTAAGAGAGTCATGGCATGTACAGAAGGGTCTAGAAACTACATCTTATGAGGACAAGGTTGAGAGAACTAGGGAAGTTGAGTTTGTAGAAGGAGTCACTAGGCAGTCATCTTGAAAATATCCGAAGAGTCAAGACGTTCAGAAGCAGAAGAGTCTAAGCTGTGTGATTTTCGGCGTCCACACCTGAACTACCAAGAAGACAGCACAGTGTGGTTCAAAGGAGGGGAGATGTTTCCAATAGAATCAGAGCTGCACAGAAATGGTATAGGCTTTTTTTTTATTTTTTCGGTACGCGGGCCTCTCACTGTTGTGGCCTCTCCCGTTGCGGAGCACAGGCTCCGGACGCGCAGGCTCAGCGGCCATGGCTCACGGGCCTAGCCTCTCTGCGGCATGTGGGATCTTCCCGGACTGGGGCACGAACCCGTGTCCCCTGCATCGGCAGGCGGACTCTCAACCACTGCGCCACCAGGGAAGCCCTGGGATAGGCTTTTTGAAGGAGTGAGCGCTCCTGAAGTATTCCAGCAGTGGCTGGGTAAACTCTATTAAAGATGAGGGATCTCTGTATTGGACAAAAGACTCCCTTTGAGGACACATCTTTAGGGATGGTGTACACTTTCGTTTCTTGGAGTGGAAGATCTTCTCTCATCTTGGAATCAACTTTAAAAAATTGAGCCTTGGGGCTTCCCTGGTGGCACAGTGGTTGAGAGTCCACCTGCCAATGCAGGGGACACGGGTTCGTGCCCCGGTCCGGGAAGATCCCACATGCCGCGGAGCGGCTGGACCCGTGATCCATGGCCGCTGAGCCTGTGCGTCCGCAGCCTGTGCTCCGCAACGGGAGAGGCCACAACAGTGAGAGACCCACGTACCGCAAAAAACAAAAAACTGAGCCTAACACAAAGGCTTGTTTGGCAATAGTGCCAAGACCATCGGATCCCTCCTTCCTCCTAAGAGCTTTCATTTCCTCGGAAGAGTGGTCTCCTAAAGGTCAGAGGCACCTTTAGTCATGGGCGTCTCTTGCCATTGGGGAGGAATGACGTCTTCCTGGGAGTTTTAGATCTTTGCAGGAAGATGTGTACTCCTCACCTTCCCTGCCCTCAGCAACAGTGAGGAGATGGAGGTTGGGAACATCTAAAGACCTACCTTGTTGATAGAAGTGACCTCCACTCACCAGTACTTCAGAGACCCAACCCATGGGGACCAGGAATTAAGTCAAGGCTCCCAATTACAGAAGTCGACTAGAAACAACTGCATGATCCTTCTGGTCAAGTCTGCACTGTGTGTGTGTGTGTGTGTGTGTGAGAGTAAAGCTCTCTTAACTTGCCACCTTCCAGCATCAGGTGACTGCACCTTGAGGCTTAGGTCAACGGCTCTGTTTCACCCAGCACCTCCGCAGAGCTTCCCTTAAGGCATAAGGCCTCTCCTTCTCTCTGGAATGTGGATTATCTCAGGCAGACAGGTGCTCCGCTTTCTGTTCCAAATGCCCTTTTTAGGTTAGGTCTTCAGAGAAAGCTTTAACTGAACTCTGAAGTGTAGCCAGCCAATTTAATTGCTCACTGTAATCATTTTATGAGTATGATTTGATAGCACATCAGTTCTGTCTCTACTCTGTTTGCTGGGATGGCAATGAAATCAAAACCTATTAAGATGAAGGCTTCGGGCAGCAATTAACTTGAATCCCAGACCAATATAGTTTTTGTCTATTTACCTTGAGAATAAAACATGTGTTTTTATAGGACAAAGGAGACCATGGGATATAAGGGCAGCGAGAAACCCATACCTGAGCCGCAGACAACAAAAACAAACAGTGCCAACAGCCATGGTCCCACAGGATATTTCTCTTCTTGCGGCCTCTGAAAGGGAATGGGAGAAAGTAAGATTAGCTTCATTCATTCAAGAAGCATTTACTGAGTATGGCTAGTCACTAGACACCTCTGTGAATGAGACAGACCCAGTCTCAATGCCAGCGGGCAGATCTAGACAAACAAAGTCAATTTTAAGGGATCAAGATGGGTTTGGAAAAATTCATCAATAACCTTACTTACACCCCTGTAATTCAATGAACTGGGTGGTTCTTAAATATTCTGGGGACCGATGAGGTATAAATACACAAACCAATACAGTGATTTGGGAAGCCAAAAATGATATTACTAATCATTGCTTCTGTCGGCTGAAAGCACACTTCATGCCAGGCGCTCTAGAAAGCAGCCAGCAACCGCGATCTCTAGCACTCACAACTCCACGCAAGGCCAGTATTATCATCTCCATCAAGGGGCCTCCACCTGAGGCTCAAGGTTTGCTAACTGGGACAACAGCTGGGATTCACATTTAGGTCTCCCTCTTTACGGAGCCAGGGGATTTTCCTCCAACAGATTCATCTTGAATTCCTGCATCCGTGGCTCCCAAGCAGGGTTACAGAGCACAGCCATTTTCTCAAAACTTTCTAAGCGCTAAAAACCTGGGAAGCCCCTGCCGTGGAAACCCTGGGAACAGTAGACGCACCACAGCAGCTGTGTATGGAGATGAGGCGAGCGGCGTTTTGTAATAAACCTCCTAATTCTCAATGACGCTTATGCTTGGGAGAAATCTCAGCACCCCCGGGAAGCATAAGGGGACTGTGGTTCCCACACGGACCCGCCCTGCGTACCGCCTGCTCTTCTCAAGCCAAAAGCACAGACGTCAGAGGAAGTCCCTCTGCAACTCCTCTGGGTCTGTGTGCAGGTAAGGCTTGGTCCTTACAAGCAAATCAATCAATGGAAAACCATGATTTTCTGAGAAAGGCATCTGAAAATGTGGGGAATTTCTCAAGTGAAAAGGGAGAAGGTAGAGTGAAGAAAAATGAAGAACTCACTAAATATTCCCTCACTGACATGAGCCCCAAATAGGCTGTGGCCAACATAGGTTAAAGAACTTATTTTATCATAGACAAGGCAACGGTTCTTCGGTTCTCAGCTTACCTGTTCCGTTCTCAGAGAACCTTCTCTCTTCTACCTCAGTTGAGTTCACTTGGCACTTAAATCACCAAGTACTTTTTTTAGATAGCATTTATCACAGTTTGTATCTCGATGTTTATTCCTGTGATATTGTGTTTGATGTCTGTCTTTCCACAGACTGTAAGCCCTGCAAGGGCAGGCACTGTGTCTCTTTCATATATCAATGTATAGCAACGTCTGGGCCAGAACTTAAACACAATAGATGCTTAATAAATGTTCTTCGAAGAATGAATAAGCATACAAGCCCCACTAAATACCATGTCTTAGGTCTGCTAGAGTGAAGAAAGGGTCTAGGAAGGATATTGGCTCTTTTAATACTCCCCAATTGGTGACAGGGTTATTCCAGCATTTCTCTAACTAGAGAAGTACGGATTAGTGGCAGGTAGAATCTAAGGATTAAGACCACTCACTTCTCCGACCTTGACCACTTGTATCTACCAACACTCTTGTACGGTGGCAAATCTCACTGCAAGGGAATAGATGGTTTCTTTTGACTAGAAGAAAGACAAACTCAGTCTTAAATAATTGCATAGGATAACCATAATCAGCATTTGTACTGTGTCATTCTTTGGCACTTATGACCAGGTCAAGATCAGGGCAAGTAAATAATAGGGTATTAAATAAAATTACCTGAACAGCGTGTGACATTCACCCCCTGCCCCTTCGCCAACTTCCTAATCACTTGTGAGGGTTGACCAGAAACAAATTCTGTTGCGGTCATCCCACTGATGCTAAACGAAAAAATTCATCTAGTTCTGTCTCCAGCAGAGTCAATAAGTGAATCCAGGAGCTTGTAGATGGATTTTTGGTCTCATGCAGATACCAAACGGAGTCATTTAGTTTTTCCTTTGCAGAAAAACTCAAATTATCAGGATACAGAGCTTGCATCCTGATAACACAAAATCCTTTTTGATGACATTCCACAGTGAATCGATATTATTTGTGGACTTTCAGAGCTCAAGAACTCGTTGCCTGGTCATGATACCACTACATCGTTTTTGGAGAGCTTTGAGTTACGTTTTTGGGGAAGCAGTGCCCAGCACAGATCTGTTGGGACAATTCACCTAAGCCTGAATCTATTGCTGGGAAAGGTAAGAAAAGCAGTAGAATCCTGCAAATGACATGGTTCGTTTCCCACAGGAATTTGTCACTCCCTGGGCTCCAAGATGCAGAGGGTGGCTTTCCCTGTGATAAGATACCAGCAGGGTAACTCGGAACTCTGACATTTAAATTGCCCTTTCATTCTGAAGATTTTACTACTGTATAATCATGCAATGATTATTCCATTTCTGTTATCTGGGAGAACAGTACTGATCTACTCCACAGCTGTAAGCTGATAATGAAATACCCAAGCATCTATATACAATTAAAGGAGTTTATTTCTGAACAATTCGTCTGAATTTTCTGTTAGAATCTGTTCATGTGTCTGCATTTATTGAATTTCATTCTGAACAAGTTGCTTCCTTCAAAGTATAATCATGTTTGATCTCTAATTAGGAAAATGAGATTTAAGATTTAAAGTGTTTCTTTTTGAAAGAGAATTTCATTTTTCTTTTTGGAGACTGATCCATTTACAATAAAGTTAACCAAAAAGCCTTTCTAACCAAGGGAAAATAAACATACATTGTGGCTTGGTTTGGAAAACTTTCATTACAAAGTTAGTAGGACCATTTAGAAACACTCATAGGCGCCAGGCACGTCTGAAGGGTCCACTCCATGGTATATCAGAACCTATTAAAAATCCATTCAGACCATACATTAAACATAATTTGAAAATATCCCTGAAAGTTAAGTTGAACTGCAGTCAAGTTGACTACATTTCCTAGATATTTAAACAGCTTTTCCTCCAATTTTTCCATTTTCTTTTCTTAGTTGGGAGCCAATCATTTTTGTTTCAGGTACCAAACATTTTCTAGTGGTCTTGAGAAGCTAGAAGTGGCAGACACTGACTTTATCAAGCCTAATGGGTAAAACAGCTCTGCAAAGCGGTTTCTGTTTTGTCGTTACTTCTGCAGTCAGATCAGTTGTCAACTGAGGAGAATTAAGTGACCTCTGTTTTTTCAGTTCACTAAAAGGAACCACACAACTAGAAATTTTCAGTAAATCAGCTAGTCTGTATGATATCCTGGGAAGAAGTGATCTCCTAGGGATATAATCCCCGAATACTTTAACATCCATTAAAAATTGTTTTTCGATGTCAATTTGGACAGCAAGTTGTTTTTTTTTTTTTCTGAGTAAAAATAGGGAAAACAGAGATCTACGTGAAAAATAGTTCCAATTCAATGGCATATTGGCGTTTTGCTGCCCAAGAACAACTAAATGATGTAACTCCCAAATGAGAGAACTTCCAGCACAACTTAAGCTTGTAGCTGCCTGTAAAGACCTAAATTTGATGCTGTTTCTCTTCCATAGAACTGCTTGGTTCTGCAGTAGAGATTGCAGATCCAGCTTTGTGCTCAGTTAAGCAAACCAGCTTCATGCCTTTGGCTAAAGGCAACCGCCTCAGCAAGTCTGCAAGCTCTTCCAGCCAAACCTCAAGTTTCAGCTGAACTTCCACTGAAGTGTCTGGGATAATAGATTCCATGCGCCTTTGCTCATACACTTGGAGACCAGCACGACTCAACAACTCATCCGAGGGCTGCCTCTGAATGTCCAGGACCACGGGCCTGGCAATGTCTGTTGAAGATCATTTGCTTTCCTAAAAACAAACAAACAAACAACACACACACACACACACAAAACCCTGTACTTAAGGCAGAGATTTTACGTAAGCATTGTTATAAAGCTTTAGTCTACGGTTTTGGAGGTGCAGAATGCCTGGCAATAAGCTAGTCTCTAAAGTTCTGGGACATACTATCAGGATGAGCCGGAATTGATGAGGTGAACAAGGGGAATGTTGCTTTTAAACTTTCGCCGAGTGGTGTGGGGCCTCACTGGAGGAGAGGCCAAAGAGGAGGATGGAGGGAAATACCGGCTGAATAGCATCCCTAATCCCCAATTTATACACGGAGACCATTACAAAGGGGCAGGAAAGAAAACCTTATCTTGGTGTGTTTGTTGGGGATGGAGGGCAGGGGATGAAGCCTAGGAGGGAGACGTGGCAAAGGGCCTCCCTTTACTCATTCATTCATTCATTCATTCAACAAAACCGAGCTAGCACCTACTAGGTTCCAGGCCCCGGCGTCAAGCAGTTGGTTTAACTGTTCCCTGAAGGATGTGACTTTCGTCTTTCCTGGAGACAAAGGCCCAGTTCTCTTCTGGGGAGGGCCTTCTGCGCCTCCGCGGTAGCCCCAGTAGACGCTCCCAGAGGGGCCACGGCCAACCAGGGCCCTCTCCGCTCAAGGGAGCACAAGTCCGCGCCGCGGGGAGCCCGGCCCTCAGTGCCCACCGTGCGGGACCCCGCGGGAGGGGCAGCCCGGGGCGCTGAGGAGGGGGAGGTTGGCCCCGCGCCCGCCCAGCCCGGGCCCGGCCCCACGCCGCCCGGTCAGCGCCGCCCCCGCCTTACCAGGGTTTTGGCTACATTCCCCCTCTGGGTGATGTTTTTGCTGTGCTTCTCGTTAGCCATCCGGATGCGCTGTTTGGCCACCATGGCTCGGGCGCTAGGAAATGCTCTCGACTCCCACCTGCAAGGATCCCCCCCCACGTGAGCCCCCGACAGGGCCAAGCGCGTCCCGCCGGCCCCGGGCGCTGCAGGTGGCAAAGCGCGGCCCCCGAGCCCCGCGCACCCCGCTCCCCAGCCCCCAACGAGCCGGCTCCAGAAAGAGGCCAGAGCCCGGACGGAAGTAATCTTTCATCTCAGGAAACCCTCTCCTACTTCCTCGCCATCCTTCCGGTCCCCCCAGCTACCTAACCAGCGCGGCTCCGAGGCGGGCGCTGCGGCGCGTCCTCCCCGCACCTGGTGGCCGGAGCGCAGCGCGCCGAGCGGCTCGGGCCCCGGGGCCCCAGGGGTGTCAGGATCCAGCGGCCGAACGCGGCGGGGCCGAGGGTTCCGGCGGCCGCGGGCTTTGTGCGCTCATAGCGGCCGGGGGCTCCTCGGGCCGGGACCCACTGGGTCCCGGGGAAGAGAATGGGGCGGCCGCGCTCCGAGCAGGGTCGCGCTGTTTCCCCCGCACCGCTGCCCCCTGGCCGAGGGCTGGGCTGGAGGTGGCGGCCCGGGGTCCTCAAAAGACAAGTTGAACAAGGACAGGGCTGGGCCCGCGCTGTTGGGGGACAGTCCGAAGGAGCCTCCCCTTAAGGGGTCTGGGGAAGGGCCTGCGCGAGGGAAGGCCACTGCAGGAGCTTTCTCAAGTGCTGCGAAAAGGGCCGAATCTCCCCGGGGATGGGGATAAAGAGGGGTGGGGATGGAGTTGGGACAGGCCTTCCTGCCTGGGTGATTGCGTGGGTTACACGGAAGACGGGCCGGTGCCACATCTGAGTGAAAAGTGGAGGAAGACCTTAGGCCTGCCGCCCAGGCGGGATTTGGTGATTGCCGACTGGAGGTGGGTCGCTTTGACCCCGTGGCGCAGCTTGGATCTCCTCCAGCCACCCTTGTCCCTGGGAGTCTGAACTGGGAGTTTCCCTGCGGTACCGGGATAAAAATGGACGTTTTCCTGACTCACAAACATTGGTACCAGGCCCTACCCATTGTCTAGTGTCGGGGAGGGGGCGGGGTGAAGGGGGAAAGTGGTTCAGTCCCTCACTTTTCCGTGCTGAAGGGATTGGAGTTAGCTCTTAGAAGACCAGAAGAGTTGAGAAGAAGAGGGGAGAATTCAGCCTGGAAGATCTGGGGCTTTGGGAAGTGGTGGGAAGAAAAGCTGTGAGTTAGACCAGCTTTAGCTAATGCACCCCAGTCCTTCCCCTTTGGGCATCCGTGGCTACGTTTCTACCAGGTTTTATGGAGTGAGATTCCCCTGTGGCAGTGGGAGGGTGAGGGAGAGCTCCTTCTTTCTTTGGGGGGCCCTTTACTAAGTTCATCCTCATGCCCCTCCCCATTCCTTGTCATGCAAACTACAATATGGACTGTTTCGGGGCTGCTTTTGGTGACACAGAAGCTACTTAGCATCATTAGTAAAGTCTGGTCATTCTTTTTCTCTTCTAAAGATCAGTCATTTCCAAACTAGTTTCCATTGGCTACACCGTTACCACCAGCACCACCCCGTAATTACAGGACCACAAACCAAGCAGGCCCAGCTAGTGTGGTGCTTTTATAACACTTGAATTCTTGGTGGGGAAGGGAGAGAGGGCCATCCCTCCCTCAGTTACGCTTGCTGAATCTGGCTGTGGTGTGAGGCCCAGGGCGTGCCTCTCCATGACTCAGCTTCCTAAGAGCTCATCCAGATTTCTGGAGAAGTGGCAGAAGGTAGGAACCCGCCTGAGCTGAGCACAGACCTGGCTCTGAGGAACATTAAGGAAAAGATACAGACAGAGATGGTTTTCCATTTGGGCCTGCAAGCAGGGAAATGTTCTTCGGGGTCAGATGCCTGCCTTCCCTCAGGCTTAGGTGTGCAGCCTTGTTGAGGAAAAAATTATTTTCTGAGCTCTGACTCCTGCTTGATACTGGCCAATTTTACTCTTTTTTTCTTGCTACGCTCCCCTTTTACAACATTTTAAATTAGTTTGTTTTATTTATAGACTGTGAACTCACAGTAAACATTTAAACAGAAATAGGGTATAGAGTGAAAAGCAAAGGTCTCATTCCCTGCCCCCTCCCACTAATTCCCACTGTTTCTAGGTTACCCTTGCAGCAGTTTTTACTCCTACATAAGCCTACTTATGTGTCCCTTTTTTAAAAACAAACAGAATCATCGTACTGTGCCAACTGTTCTGCCACTTGCTTTTCTCAATTTATTACAAAATGATTGCATCTACTTATATATCACTTCTTTTTTTAATAGGCACGTAGTACTCCATAGTATGGTTATACAGTAATATATTGAACTATAGCTGGACAGTTTTTGGTGTGTGTGTGTGTGTTTGCCGACAATGCTTTAGTGAACATTCCCGTACATATATGTTTACGTACTTTGCAGCTATATATGTGGAATAGATTGCAGGAGGTGAATGTGCTGTACTTTTTCATGGCTTCCGTGGAGTTACTGCTTCTGTTTGGGGTGAGGCAGTCTCCTGCTGTGACCTCCACTTTACCCACCCATACCCCACTTTGCCCTCTGCAAGTCTCAAACCTGTATATTGCCTGGAGGGTCACCATTATTTACTAAGAAGAGCTTTCCCTTCCAGTATGGGTCTTGGCCCTTCCTCTCCTTAGCTCCGCTGCCCGCCATAAACCAGAGGTTGACCGGGCTCATCCCAGAAGTCCTTCTGCAGGGAACCGGGGTCCAAGGTCTGAAGCTGTGTCCCTAGAGTTCAAGAGTAACCGCTGGGCTAAGAAGTAGCAATGCCTGGCATCATCTTGCTTTGTTGAGGTGGGAGGCTTGAGGAGGGGAATGGAAACTTGATCAAGACTAGAAAGTTCCTTTGGGTTAATCGTGCTGGCGGCAGAAATTTTGACATACCTTTAGCGTGCAGTGCTCAACCGCAACTTCTAAAATTGCCTTGGGTAAAGAAGCAGGAACCTGCTAACTGATTAAAACTGATTAATCTAGGCTGGAAAGTTTGTCAGCTTTTAGAGCAGGAATTCATAACAAGCCTGTGTCCATTAATCATAAGTCTGCTCCATTTAGGACCCTGGGTTTATGACTACAGGGACTGAGTTTCACCCATCTTTATAAATGATGTATAATCAAAGCTTACAGATGTGACTCTATTGAGCTGTGATGTAGTGGACACCTGTCATTTTTCTGTGGCTGACCAGCATGCAGACCTCACTTCTTTTGGGGGGACTCCTGCACTGTGTGAGTCTCAGGACCATTTCTCCCACTATGGGAGCTCACTGGGGACTTGGTCTCCCAAACCCTGGCATCTAGGGCCGGGGTGTGTGACCCAGATTGGCCAGTCAGATGCTCCTGTTTGGAACTTTGAAGCTTGAGCAGGCAGTGCAAGGATAAAGGGACAGGTTAAACTTCACCCTGGTGGTGGGGTCTTTAAGACACCGGCAGTATCTACTAGTGGAGGTGGTAGTGGTGGACCCGGTGGTGGTGTCTCACTTATTATGTAGTACCGGCAATCCTTACAATAAATTCTCCTGCTTTGGACTTCCCTGGTTGCACAGTGGTTAAGAATCCACCTGCCAATGCAGGGGACACAGACTCGCGCCCTGGTCTGGGAAGAGCCCACATGCCGCCGAGCAACTAAGCCCGTGCTCCACAGCTACTGAACCTGCGCTCTAGAGCCCACGTGCCACAGCTACTGAAGCCCACGCGCCTAGAGCCCGTGCTCCGAAACAGGAGAAGCCACCTCAATGAGAAGCCTGCACCCCACAACGAAGAGTAGCCCCCGTTCACCGCAACTAGACAAAGCCCGCACGCAGCAACGAAGACCCAACGCAGCCCCCAAAATAAATATATAAATTTATATTAAAAAAAATTATTCTCCTGCTTCTCTTGGCCACAGTTTATATGTCTTGTTCACAACCAAGAACACTGATTAATGTACATGAAAACAGACAAAAACCTAGAATGTCCTCCTTGGTCATTTCCCTTTCCAGATCTGGAATGATGACCATCTCACTTGAAAGTTTTCAGACATTGTCAGCTAGTGGCCTCTCTTCAACCTAATTCATCAAGGGGACCTGAGTGTAGAGGCCTTGATGACAGGAGCTGTGGTGGCCAGTTATTGACTATGAATGAGCCTGATTGACAGGTACACTCTACAAAAGTAAAACCAAGAGATCACTGACACTTCAAATTAATATTTTCAGTTTCTTCTTCATCCAAACCATTTCCAATACTGCTGGAGAAGAGGCAAATTCGGTAGATCATCTCTTTTGCACATATTATGTTCCAGCGGAAACGTTCATGACGATGTCTCAACTGTAGGTAGAGAAAAATAAGAGAGCTCACAGCCAGCGTTACCTGCTGCACGCGTTAGAATCAACTCAAGGCATTCAGTTATGACTTTACAGAATCATGTCACATTGTAACTGGAATGAAACTCAGTCATTCCTTTCACGTTTATTGAGTGTCTACTATATGCCAGACACTGTTTTAGACACTGAGAATTCAGTGATTGATATGAGTTTCTGCCTTTAGAAAGCTCCTGGTTGTGACAAAGGAGTAAACGTTGGGAGACTGCCCTCATTTCACAAATGAGCAAAAGCCTTGGAATTGCAAAGGGAGTTGTAGCAGAGCTGAAAGCAGGATTGAGACCTCTTGGCTTCCTGTTTCCTCAAAAGAAACATTTACTAGGTAAACTTGAGTGGGAGCCAGGGTGCAGCTTTGGGAGATTCGGAGCAGCCTCTATATGCCCAGAAAATAAATCACACACACACAAACGTGCACACACACATGCATACTGCAGAAGAAAGATAAACTATGTTCCAGACATCCAAGCCTTGAACTTTGGTCCGTAAATGGTGGCACAAGACAGACTTTAACCGTTATGGTAACCATGGCATTCCCTAACCCTAGAGGTGATCAGACTAAGCTTTAAAATGCAAGATGTGATTACCCATCTCCAGTCTGTAATTGCCTGGCCACAGCTGTTATTAATAGCAGTAAAACCGTCATATCCCGAGGGGGGGTTAAAGAATCATCCCCTGTCACAGTGCTTTCCCTAATGACCTCCCATGGCAATGCACTCACGGCTAAAGAGATGCGAGGTGTTTCCTCATGTTTGAACTCAAGCTGTGTATCACACTCCTGACCATGCCCCTGCTAAAATTTCAACCGTGCTTTCAGGACAAAGCCACCTTGTTTCTGTTCAGTTGGGTGCATGTTTTTAATGGCTGGAAGAGTTTCCTGGTAGGGAAGAAATAACATCAGTAATAATATCTAACATTTCCTAAGCACTTCCTGAGGGCCAGACATTGATAAATGTTTTGCCTGCACTTTCTCACTTCTTATACAACCCTCTAAGTACATGGATTCTGGAAACAGATGCCAGCCCCTCCACTTATTAGTTGGGTGATAAGTCTCTCTCCCCATCTATAAAGTGAGGCTATAGTGATAATGCTTAATAGACAGAGTTGTTTTGAGATTAGATGAAATTATTCATGTTAAAAACACTAAACGCAGAGCATGGATCTCTGGTCATTACTTAGTAAATGTCGGCCCCTACTATTATCTCCATAGACCACTGAGGAAATTGGTTTATAGAAGTTAGGTATCTTGCCCAAGGAAGGTCAAGACGATGAGCCATGGTCATTGCCCTCAAGTAGTTTGGAGTCTACTCCAGGTACTTAAACACTGCCGAACATTTTAAGCCCAGATGAACTCAAGGAGCCGTTGCATTGAGAGACAGAACATGTGGACAATCTTTCCAGGTCATTTTTTTCTTTTAAATTATTTTAAAAATCTGAAAAAAAAATTCGTGCATTAACCATACCAAAGGGATGTAGAGAAAAGTCAGTCTTTCTCATCTCAGACCCCAATGAGTTCAAAACAACCCCTACCTGTCTTTCTACGGATATTCAAGCATGTATGCATAATACATTTTTATATGTGGACATATAGTATACATGCTTATTTATGTATAATATATTTAAATAAGCTCTTTACAAAATTCTTTTAATTCCCCTTTAAAAATCTCAGATAGTTTCCCATTATTCAACATGATTTGTACCTTATTTTGTTTGTTTTTCGAGATTGGAGATTTGTTTTTTTTTTTGAGATTGGAGATTGATCCATATCATTATATCTAAATCTATTTCATTCTTTTAAAAGGGCTGCATGGTATTTTGTGTATGGCTATACCGTAACTGACTTAACCAATCCCCTCTTGCTAGACATTTAGATGGTTTCCAGTTTATTGCTACAAAAATCAATGAATAGCCATGCATATATATTTTTGCAAAAATGCATGCATATATTTATTGGAGGACTTCCTAGAAGTGTAATTACTGGGCCAAAAGTTATGTGTGTAAAAGTGTATGGATATTGCTAAATTATCCTCCAGAGATGTTGTATCAATTCATATACTCCCTCCATAATGTATATGAGTGGGTTCAGGCTATTTTTTCTTAGTTATATGGCATTGGACAAGCACTTCCTGGGCGAGTAGCATTACTTCTTTTTGTTTCTTTATAGTCTTTCCTAGTGAGACTGAGTGCTATAATGAGGCCAAGGTCATGAATTTGTCCACTAAGTAGTCAATTAGCTTTGTTGTCTCCTTAATCAAGGTTAGTTCTTTCCTTGGTCAGTGGGTCACAATAGGGACCAGAGGAGAAAATGGACAGATGGGCAATATTCCTGACCATTTCTGGATTTCCTTAGAGTCTACTTTTCTAATAATAGGGAATTATCAAAAATTTAAACTTAAAAAAATAAATAATATTGTTCTTTGCTGTCACAAGACATTTATATCTAGTATAGAGCTCTGAACAATTTAGAGAAAGAGGACTTATACTTATGAACAATCCTTATTGTACAGAAATTGCTTTTAGTAGATCGTCAGCTCCTTCAAGATACAGACCTTGGATGTTCTTTATGGTATCCCCAGAGGCTGTCTGATGATATGTGTTAGGTATTAAGTGAATAGTGAATGAAAGAATAGTGAAAACTGAAAGGATTTGGGGGATTTGGATATTAACGACAATAAATATCTATTTAGTGTTTTATATAGTTTGTCATTGCCTATGTTAGTTTCCTTTGATTTAAATTCAAAGTTACATCACCGTTTTAAATAACATACGTGTTTTACTGATCTGATTCACTTATTCCTAATTATAGTTGTTATTTTTATCTCTGTCACGTCAAATTTTTAAAAAATCCAGTCCTTTCAATAACATCATCACAAAGGAGCTTTGTGGATGATCAAGAATGCTATTGGCCTTTCTGAATGTCAGCACATTAAACCGATGATCCCAGCTTCTGGAAACTTGTCACATCTAATGTACTTTAAAAGGATTTCATAAAGAGCTTATTGGCAATGATATGTACGGATTAGTAAACCATCTGCAGAAAGCTCAGACACTTGCACGAAACTGTTTTCACCGAAACCGCAGTAGCTTTTGAATCACACAACATCCCTGTGTGACTTTGTATGTGGAAAGCTCTGGGCCATTCGGGTTTCCCACATTCATCTGGGTGGAATTGTGTACCAGGCAGGGGCTGCCCTAAGGTTGTTCAATATCACAATGAAATCTGAGCCTGGATGGGGAAAAATAGGTGAGGGAAGGAGAAGAGGAAGCTTTGAAGGGAGTCCCTTCCGGTCACCATAGAAACATTAGACCCCCATGTCACATGGAAATATAAGCCTGGGACTAGAGCCATGGTCCCTCTCCCATACCCACATACACACGCATTTCATCTAGAAGCAGAAATCAGGAAAGAGCCAGTCTATGGGAGGACAGGAAGTGATTTAGAGCAGCTGGCAATCGTCGGCAATAAATTGATTCCCAGAAATTCCTCTGAGCATGATATCGGGAGGGTGTGTGATTTAAGCCGCCCTTTTACCCCAGAGACCTTTGTCCGAGAGTGACAAAATACCGGCAAAGAGTGACAAGTGTTGCAGCACCCACTGTGGGTCAGGCCCACGGAAACGTTGTGAATTCTTTCTGAGAGATAGGCAGAGAGTGTTCGTTTGTCCATATTCCAAGACATTTACAGGGCTTGATTAGCCAATCCCCACACCACTACTGGGAGATAGATAGGTCAATGTTATTAATATCCCAGGTTTACAGCTGAGCAACTAGCACACAGATGATGACTGTGACAGAATTCCCAAAAAGGAGGACCCAAGGGCCAAAATCTGGTTAGAAAGGGGATGGAGTGAACAGTGGTAGGAATGTGTCCTTTTTTTAAAAAAATTTATTTTATTGAAGTATAGTTCATTTACAATGTTGTGTTAATTTCTGCTGTACAGTGAAGGGATTCAGTTATACATATATAATACATTCTTTTTCATAGTCTTTTCCATTATGGTCTGTCACAGGATATTGAATAAAGTTCCCTGTGCTATACAGTAGGACCTTATTGTTTATCCATTCTATGTATAATATCGGTAGTTTGCATCTGCTAATCCCAAACTCCCAACCCATCCCTCCCCTGCCCCTCTCTCCCACTTGGCAACAAGTCTGTTCTCTATGTCTGTGAGTCTGTTTCTGTTTCACAGATATGTTCATTTGTGTCATATTTTAGATTCCACATATAAGTGATATCATATGATATTTGTCTTTCTCTGTCTGACTTTCTTCACTTAGTATGATAATCTCCAGGTCAATCCATGTGGCTGCAAATGGCATTATTTCATCCTTTTTATGGCTGAGTAGTATTCCATCATATATATATGTACTAAATCTTCTTTATCCATTCATCTGTCAATGGACATTTAGGTTGTTTCCCTGTCTTGGCTATTGTGAATAGGGGTGCATGTATCTGTTGAATTATAGGAATATGTCTTGAAGTTATGTTTGCATAGCATTCTATATCAAATTAAGAGAACCTCAAGCATACCCAGCCTCTATGCCTGGCACTGTCTCTTCGGCACCACCACGGCCCACAGTGACAGATGTGACTTTGCCAGGGGGTTGTCACATATATACCAGTGGTGGCACTTGGTGAGGGTTCAGGTTGCTAGCCCCTCTGCTCTTTGCCAGGGCTCCCCATTTAACAATCCCTGAGCCCACCTCCTGAACAGAGTCATGGGACTTCAGGGTTGAAAAGGACCTTGGAAGCTATTCAGTCCAAGTCCTCATTTAAAGGTGATGCAGAAAAATTCATGACGGTTGCTTGGTAACTGAGAGTGATCATTTTCATATGCAAAAACTGTTCTCAACGAATCTGTGTGTGAGTGTGTAGAAAAAGGGGGGGCTCACTTTTTTTGCTTTCTCTATAGTTTCGGTAATATGTAGGACATGTAGTTAAAATACATTTCTTCATTTTAACACAGCTAATTATCATTCACAAGTAAAAGCCATAAACAGACTTTGGCAGTTAAAGGATCAAAGTCTAGAAGGAACGGAAATATGACTGGTTCCACTGAGGGTTTTTTGTTTCTTTGCTCTGAAAGAACAGACACATTCTTCTTTCAGATTCATTCGGGTTAGTGTAAGCATTGCTGTTTTAATAACAAAAGTTCCCTATTTACTGGCAAGCCATTCTCTGGGACGCTCCCCTGATTGATTCCATCTAGACGTTGTTTTTTCGTTTAGTGGCATGGCGCTCCTTTTCTGCATTACCCCTTTGTCATAACTGATATTCCATGAGTGTGTTCACTTGGTTCCTATTTGCACGATCTGTTTTCTTTTTCTCTGGTCACCTTCCGTTCAGTGCTTCCACGCTGCTCTACTGCACAGTCGCCGTGCCAAAGGCACTGACATCCAGGCCCACGGACTTTGGACGGGCAAAGTCGTCCTATATTAAATATGGTATCGCCTGAATGCACATTCGACATTTTGACTCCGCACAACAGGAAAGCGCTGAATATTTATACTGTTGTCTCCCAAAAGGGAAGCCCTCGACTTGCAAACAATTTATCCGGCTCATTCTGCAGCTCTCCTAATCTGAGAAAACAGGGCCTTAATGAACTTCAACTATAGCAGACAACAGACTTTTTTTAAGGTTCTAGTTGCCTTTGTGCTTCTAACTTTGTGAAGAGCTCACAGAAAGACCAGGTCCATCTGGGTCTCTCTCTGTCTCCCGACGGCCATGAGTACCAAGCAGGAGCCAGTTCACCTTCCCATGATCCCTATCTCCCCCTGCTTCCTTCGTCCTTCTCGAGATGCTCAAACCCAGGTGGCCCGTGGGAACCGGGTGGCTCTGTGCTTGGTTCGGTCCAACTCTTTCTGTACAACCCCAGTGAGAGTCAAGGAGAAGGTGTCATGTCATGACTGGTATTTTATCCTTTTTTCCTCTCCTGTCCAAACCCACAGAGTCTAATCAGTACCCAACAAGCTTTATTACAGACTTGGCTTTCTCAGTGACAACTTAATGAAAAGGGACCTTCACTCTCCCTCCATCCCCTTGACTTTGCACACCACGTGAACTCACTCCCATAAATGGTGCGGTGTGCTCTCTCCATCCCCGGCCTGCTGAGATCTGGAAACAATTGTGTCCTCTGACACTTCTTGCCACAGCTGAACTTGTCTCAGTCAAATTGTGGTCTCTCCTCCTTCATTGGCTATTTGTTTTCTTAACTCTGAAATGTGCTTCCGCCTGACCCACCCCCTCCATCCTGTGTATTGTGTTTATCCAACGTGGGAGGTTGCCAATATAAAAGAAAGAAAATGACCAGTTAGAGCTCTGAATAGTTTAGAAGGAGGGAGAGGAAGGGGACAGGAGGCCAGAGAAAGAGGAACGGGCCATTTGGAAAACTTCTGGCTGAGTAAGACCTTACCAGCCAAGGATCCAGGATAGATGTACGCAGAGTCGACTGGCTAAATGCTGCCTTGTGACCGTAATAGCCCTTTTGGTGAAATACAGCGTCATTCCCCTCCTTCCCCATTTCTAGCGTCTACCAGTTATTAACCTTTTCCTTAGGATTCGCCTTTTCTTTTCTTTTTTTTTTCTCCTGGAAAATATCTTCATTTCACTGTTACTTCAAGTGGATGAGATGTTCTACCTTTGTGTGTGTGGTAAAAGACGCATAACATAAAATTTAACCCTTTTAAAGTGTACAATTCCGTGGCATTAAACATCACCACTGTTTCTAGAATTTTCTCATGAACCCAAACAGAAACTCTATACCCACTAAAGCATCCCCCCCCTTTCTCCAGCCCATGGTAACCTCTATTCTATTTCTGTCTCTATAAATTTGCCTCTTTTAGGTATTGAAATACAGTTTTGAAGTCTTAGCGTCCTTAAACGGATAACAGCTGGCTCAAAGCCCCAGTGTACTTCTATCAGATTGTGGAACGAACCATCTGGTGGACTGAATCTTTCCTTAAATAATCCAGGAAACAACCACATTTTACCTGAATTACTCATCCTATGGCTCTTAGCAAACAGTTTGACTTTCCTTCGTATAATGCTCTTCAAATCCTTATTTTCTCCTTTCCCTTCATTCATGGTAATTTTCAAATAGTTTGCAAAAAACTGGTTTGTCATTAAAAGGTGACAATTGCCCTGGTTACTGCCCCTAGATGATTCTAATAATGGGTTTAGATTTCTTTTTAAGAACATTTTTAAAAATTGAAGTATAGTTGATTTACAATGTTGTATTAGTTTCTGGTGTACAGCAAAATGATTCAGTTACACACACACACACGTATATATATTCTTTTTTAGATTATTTTCCATTATAGGTTATTACAAGATATTGAATATAGTTTCCTGTGCTATACAGTAAGACCTTGTTGTTTATCTATTTTATATGTAGTAGTTTGTATCTGCTAATCCCAAACTCCTAATTTATCCCTCTCCCCTTCCCCTTTGGTAACCATAAGTTTGTTCTCTATGTCTGTGAGTCTGTTTCTGTTTTGTAAATAAGTTCATTTGTATCATATTTTAGATTCCACAGATAGGTGATGTCATATGATATTTGTCTTTGCCTGACTTACTTTGCTTAGTATGATAATCTCTAGGTCCGTCCATGTTGCCGCAAATGACAATAATGTTTTGTTGTTGTTGTTGTTTTTTGCTGTACGCGGGCCTCTCACTGTTGTGGCCTCTCCCGTTGCGGAGCACAGGCTCCGGACGCGCAGGCTCAGCGGCCATGGCTCACGGGCCCAGCCGCTCCGCGGCATGTGGGATCTTCCCGGACCGGGGCACGAACCCGTGTCCCCTGCATCGGCAGGCAGACTCTCAACCACTGCACCACCAGGGAAGCCCAACAATAATGTTTTTGAAACAAGTTCCCTATATTCCTTTTTTCAAATTGTGATAAAATATACATAACATAAAATTTACCATTTTAACCATTTTTTTAAAATTTTATTTTATTATTATTTGTTTTTGGCTGCATTGGGTCGTTGGGTCTTTGTTGCTGGACACGGGCTTTCTCTAGTTGCAACCAGCGGGGCTACTCTTTGTTGCAGTGAATGTGCTTCTCATTGCGGTGGCTTCTCTTGTTGCAGAGCATGGGCTCTAGGCATGCAGGCTTCAGTAGTTGTGGCTCACAGGCTCTAGAGCACAGGCTCAGTAGTTGTGGCGCACGGGCTTAGTTGCTCCAAGGCATGTGGGATCTTCCCGGACCAGGACTCGAATCTGTGTCCCCTGCATTGGCAGGAGGATTCTTAACCACTGCGCCACCAGGGAAGCCTCCCATTTAAACCATTTTAAAGTGCACAATTCTGTGGCCTTAAGTAAAGTCACACTGTTGTGTGACCATCATCACTATTCATCTGCAGAACATTCACATCATCCCAAACTGAAACTCCATACATACCCATTAAACACTAATTCCCCATTTGCCCCTCCTCCAGCCTCTGGTAACCCCCAGTCTGCTTCCTGTCTTTATAAATCTGCCTATTCTATGTGCCTCATATAATTCCCTTTAATTGACTCAGTGTCTATAACTCTCATTCAACAGCAGAGATGGGATGCCACGTCAAGAGGAAAGGGACTTGTTAAACTTCTAGTCTATTTCAGGCTTCTATTTTGACATGGCCGGACTTACAGAGATTTACAACTCTGGGTTCATGGTTATAGAGCAAATTTTTGAGATTCCTCTACGGTGATAAGGGACCCATTTTTACAAATGCTCGCGCTGGGTTAGTTGCTTCTAGGAAACAGGAATCACACGGGCTAGGCTTCTTTTACTATAGGCAGGGCTTGCTGATTTCTAAAAGGAAGATTATTTCTTCGAGGGACTTTTGAGGAAATAGTTGACAGCTGGAGGGTGGCCCCTTGGACACATTCGGAGCACTTTCTAATGCCTTTGGGGTGGGGGTGTAAATAGCATATATACTTGTGGCGGGGGTAGGATGGCTACTAGAACTGAAGCAGGCCACTCAATAGACCATCTCGATGTTTTGGTTAGAGCAGTTGTCATCATTTTCTATTTTTTGGAGAGAGAGAGGTAGGAAGGAGGAAAGGATTTGAATTAGTTTTCTTCCGTCTTGGTCCAGAGGATCAAAGTAAATGTGCAGACGCGCCTAAGGATAAAAAGAAGAACAGATGCAAAACGATTCTCCTAGCAGAACATTCAGGCCCAACCTTCCCTCAGGAAGCATTTTCTGACGATTTGACCTGTACCTTTGCTTTCTCTGCAATGCTCCTGCGCGTCTCTGAGTCATTCATCTGATGGAGACCATCCGTTGTCTGCGTTTAATGTCTGATTTTCTCCCCAGTAAGATTGTAAGTTCATCAAGGACAAGAATCAGGTCTTCTCTGAGGTGTTTACCATTGCATCTGCCCTTGGGCTAGCTTTTATTAAACACCAAACATAGCACTTTGCTCACAGAAGGGGGGTCCATCATAATTTGGTGAGACTGTTCCCAGAAGGGAAAATCTCTGGTCTGGGCTCTCTGGACTTTTTTTGTTTCTGTTTTTCTGACTTCTCATCTTTCACCTTCACCTCCCCTTCTTTTCTCCTCAACATCTGTGGGAGTTTCCTTTCTTCTATCCGTGGTCTGTGTTGCCTAAAGCACCGGCTCACGAGCTTTCAGGGGCAGCTGTGGTGCAGCAGAAAGAATACAGCATTTGGAACCGGAAGATGCGGGGTTGAGTTCTGGAAATCTATGACTGGGAAAGGCCTTGGTGTTCTCATCCATAAAAATAAGCATAACAGTATGCTTCCTCTGCAGGTTTGCCATGGAGATTAAGCATGGGCTAGGATGTCCAAGTGCATTTTGATCTGTAAAGCTACGTAGGGAGGTGTTAATGTGGTTAGGGATGTGGCCTTGGGGACCAGCTTACCTGGGTTTGAACCTGGTTCAGCGTTATTACCTTGGTCACATCACTTAACTCCGTCTCAGATTCCTGATCTGAAAAATGGGGATGTTTATGATACCCACCTTGCACGCTTGTTCTAAGACTTCAGTTAATATGATTGCAGACGCGTGGTAGGCACCATGTGGATGACAATGATTATTATGTGGTCATAAAGAGTTGTGATTACTGAATGCAGGTAAATTCCGGTCTTAGCCTTAGTTTTACATTTTGTTCTTATCTTTTTGTCCCCCCAGTTGGCAAGGTGTTTCCACTTGGGTAGTTTATCATCACTTATATCTCTAATGCCTAAAATGGAATATATAATTGCAACCCAAGTGATCCCCCCAAACCTTGGCTTCTGTTTAGGTCTACCACTGCTGGTGAAGGGCTCCGTTCTTAGTTACCCATGTTTATAGTCTCATAGTTTTCCTTGACTCTGGTCCCCACATCGTGCTCTAGGTCCAAGTCATCAACAGCATGTGCTATTTCAAACATACGTAGGTTCAGCTGGAGACAATTGTCCTTTGCTCTCAGAGAATATTATGATTATTAACCAACTGTTTTGGCTAGAGTTTCCATAGAATACAAATTAATCTTCTTGTGTCATTCCAGAACATGGAAAGAGTGAATGATTGATCAGCAATGGGCCGTAACAACAAACTTTCTGAAGATCAAAATCACACTTTGAAGAACTCTGAGATCTCACTTTCTGGGTTTGAAAATAAAAACACAGATGCATTCTTGATTTTGTATATCCTAATCCTATCTGAACTGTATTAAAAAAAATTTCTGCCATCTGATAAACTTCACACGTGTTTATGGCTGCATTTTTCTAGGAGCAATTTCCATTCTGATGTGTTGTTTCCCAGATTGTGTTACTCGTGAGTTAGGCAGGATGGAAAATAAGACATCAGGTTGACATCTTGGATAGATGCAAGTACAGATTAATGGGGCAGGGGAATTCACTCAGGGCTGTGAGGAAGTACACCATAAGTTGAGCAGTAATTTTATCAGAATATGCCAGAAGACACGGGAAAATTGCCAGGCTGGGATAGGATGACAGTGAATACATTGGCTTCTGCTGGCACGACAAATTGTCAAATATTTTTAAAAAAATGATTGTATGGGTTCATAGTTGGAATGAAAGGAAAGGATAGTAACTCAGTTGCTGTTGTTTATGAAATAGTTTGAAAGAGTGATCAGAAGAGCAAGAAATCTAATAAATCATCTGGCACTAGAGCTCATTGTAACAGACCACAGAATAAAAGCTTTGTAAAGTGACTTCGTCCGGGTCACTCTGAGAAGAAAGTTAGATTGACAAAGAAAGACAAGTATATGATATCACCTATATGTGGAATCTAAGATATGATACAAATGAATTTATTTACAAAACAGAAACAGACTCACAGACATAGAGAACAAACTTATGGTTACCAAAGGGGAAAGGTGGGAGGGAGGGATAAATTAGGAGGATGGGATTAACATATACACACTACTATATATAAAATAAACAACAAGGACCCGCTGTATAGCACAGGGAACTATATTCGGTCTCTTGTAGTAACAATTAAGGGAGAAGAATCTGAAAGAGAATGGATACACACACACACACACACACACACACACACACACACATAGCTGAGTCACTTTGCTGTTCACCTGAAACTAACACAACATTGTGGATTAACTATACTTCAATTTAAAAACATAGTTAAAAATTAAAAATTTTTTTTAAAAGAAGCAAAGTTAGATTGAGAATTCGAACATTTGGATTCCTCTCCTATTTCCTCTAGCTATGTGATCTCAACACACTACTTATTCCCAGGCCTCATTCCCAGGTCTGATTTGTAAAACAAGAATCATATAATAACATTTATTCTCTTAATTCGTGGAGTGGTTGTGACGATCCCCTAAAATAAAATAGGTGAAAAATCTTTGAAAAATATAAACTATAATATGTGTTCTTATTTTATACATTTCCCCAGGATTTCCACCTTATTTCCCTATCACAATTTTTTTTTTATACTTCAAAATTCCCACATTTCCCCTTATCAAAAATGCTCAGCAAATATTTCTGTTGCTTATTAAAAAGATGAGCTTGGGGCTTGTTTACAGCTGTTACTGTGCACTTAAGACTTTCTTCTGAGCTGCTCGTCTCTCCTCCTGGCACCCCTGCAGGAGAAACAGAAAGCACATTGAAGGTTATGCTGATTGATTTTAGGGATACAACCTCCTAGGGCCGGGAGGGAGCCCTATTGTTTTTTCCTAAGGAGGCTAAGATGATGGATTAGAATGAGCTAAGTTCTTACTAGTACTTTCCTTTAGGTTTGGCAATATATATTTGGAAATAGCCTAATAATGTTACACAATAAAAGTAGCCTAATTATGACACATCTTGATTCACACACAGCTACTATGAGTGTCTATTGTGCCCGAGGAATGAAGAAGGACATGTCTTCTTTATTCATTTAGTTCCCTCAACAGACCCATGAGAAAAGTATTCTTTTTGACACTTGCACAGATGAGAAAACCAAGATGCAGATAGGTGACCATGCCGAATGATTCAGAACCAGTAAATAATGATCCTGGAATTTCGAGCCAGGTCTGCCTGGTTCCCAAGTCTGTTATGCCACATTGGGTTTTATTGTACATTGACCTGTCAGGAAGTTTCACTTTTTCTCGGACTGTATTTAAGGCTAGAAAACGTTTGGCTGGCAATATTGTGTGTACCCCTAGACGATCCTCCTTTTGTTTTATTTTATTTATTTTCTTTGTTGTTGTTTTGGCCGCATGGCAGGGCATGTGGGATCTTAGTTCCTCGACCAGGGAAACTACTCGCCCTGCAGTGGAAGCGGGCCGGGGAGGGGTCTTAACCACTGGCCCGCCAGGGAAATCCCCATCCCCCTTTTAAAATCATGAGTCACATCTGACTAGCACGTGATGCCTGCCCCCATAATTAGACTAGAGCCAAGAGACCAACTTGCTCAGGCCTCTTCCTGCAGACGGGCTGCACGTGCTGCCCTTGCTGCCCTCGACGGAGAGGAAGCCACGCCAGAGATGTGATGGTGATGAGACGCCCGGATGGCGTAGCCAAGGGGTGGAGGCGGACAGCTTCCTGGGGCAGTGCTTTCCGTGGTACCATTTTTATTTTGGACGGAAAGTTTGTAAGTCAGAAACAACAGAGAATATAACAAACACCCTGTGCCCACTAGCCAGGAGGAACAGATGTACACGTTTTTACCATACTTGCTTCAGAGAAAGCCGAAGTCCCTTCTGTTCCCTTTCCCAGTCCCGTTCCATTCCCTCCTTCCCTAGACATCAGTCGCCGCCGTCATGAATTTAGTGCGTCTCTTTGCTTTCCCTACTTAACATAATAGTATATTTTTAAAACATTGGCAGAGATGGTGTCATGTTCTATTTATCATCCTATGACTTTCTTTGTTCCCTTCACATTATGTTCCTAAGATGTCACCATGTTGATTTCTATGAATCCAGTTCATTCATTTCAATTTCTGTTCCGTACTGTTCCATAGTGTGAATATACCACAAAATCTATTAATTCCCCTATTTTTGGCTATCATATAGAATGTTATAGTCAACCCCCTTCTGCACACAACGGGCATTCCCTCTAGGGCGTACACCTAGAGTGGATTAGCCGGGTCATAGACCGTGTGCATTTTCCATGTTACAAAATGTCCTCCAATGTTTGAATTGGTTTCTACTCCTACCAGCCGCGTGTGAGAATTCCCATTTCCCCCATATCTTCAATAACACTTGGTATCATCCAACTTTTTGAATTTTGCAAATCCAATGAGTGGGAAATGGTAACCGTTGTTTTAATTTACTGGTGAGGTTTTAGTTCCTACAAGCTCTAAGGCTCATCCGAATGGCCTGTGCCCACAGTCCCAAAAGACTCGGCCTCCCAGGGATTATCAGGCATCTACCCTCTATTCTCACCTGAGAGTTTGCAGCAGACAGAGAGGTGGTGGGCAGGCCAGGGTGTGGCCAGCAATGTGTGTGGGAGATGTGTCATGTCCTGAGGCTGATGACTACCTCTTTGCCCACATCCTGTTAGTCTGCAGGACTGCAAGGCCATAAAAAATATTGACCCCAATTTTCTTAAGTGTAGGTTTCTCTGGGTTTATTGGTTGGGTACATTTAGGAACCAATCTTCCTGATAAGCGTGTGGAGTAGAAAACGCCTCCAGACAAAGGCCCCTGGAAGAAAATGTCCTGCTTCCAGATAAAAGCGATGTTTCTTAAGAATCTATGCCGACTTGGGACTTCCCTGGAGATCCAGTGGTTAAGACTCTGGGTTTCCACTGCAGGGGGCCTGGGTTCCACCCCTGGTCAAGGAACTAGGATCCCGCATGCCACGAGGTACGGCCAAAAATTAAAAAAAGAATCTATGCCAACTAGACATGCAGGTAATAGGATTCTCCCTGGGCCTCTGTCCTTGAACTCTTCAAGTCCACTTACGCATTAGACCTTGTGTAGCGTTAAGGAAACTGGGACTTGGAGTACTTATTAGCTGATCTCAGCTCCACCTCAACAAATAGATGATTGGGGGAAGCATCTCAAAGTTTCATTCTTCTCATCTGCAAAATGGTGATCTTAACACTATCCTAGAGGGTTGTTAGGATTAGATGAGGTAATGCATGGTAAGGGCTCATTAGATGTCAGCTGTTTCTGGTAATAACTCTCTGATTTATTTTAATTTGACTCGACTTTTAAAAACTGGGAACTCTCAAATAAATATCTTGGTTTCTTGCTTCTCTTAAAAAAAAAAATTGAAGCTCTGGTAACACGGGGCCAGATTCCTATGTATTTGAGATAATCCCAAGAGGCCCTCTCGATGAGTATGCCTTTTTTATTTGTCACGGCCCCCGTGCCCACACATGGGATGTACTTATTTACATCTCCTGCCTGGCCTTAGGAGGAATCTGAATTCGCAGCTTCTGCTCTTGTGATTGGCAGTCTTCACGGTTCCTTCATGATGATTAAGCTATTGTTCTCTGAGCAGGCCCTTAGAATCCCTGTCTACAGCTTCCACGGACAGAGGATAAACAAGGAAGAGAAGTAATATTTAGTGACGGGCCAGTTCTGTGCCAGACATTTAGGCTCTGTACTTTACACCCCTGTATTATTTAATCTTCACAACAGCTGTGAGGTAAATACTATTATCCTCAAATGCAAATTACAAAATACATATGACAAATGGTGAAGCGAGCTGGGTGAATTGAATAACCTGCTCCAGGACATGCCGCTGCAAAGAGGCAGAGCTGGGGTTTGATGCTGACCCTTTATTTATTTATCTAGTTTGGTTCATGTATGTCCTTTTATTTTTATCCTACCCTATTCTGAAAAAGATTTGTAGAAGAAAAAGTAAAGAAACAGATGAGAAATGTTCATTCTCTTCAGGAATCAAATAATGGAGTTAAATTACAATTTTAATCACACTAAATTATATAAAATCTTTTCTTAAAAAACCTGTTATGAAGTACATATCCAGTTTGCAATCAGTGGATATAATTTCTCGTGCTAATGCTATTATAGTTGACAATCTTTTGGAAAGCAATATGACAGTAGGTAGATAGCATGAACCATAAACATGGGCATACTACTGAATGAGTAGTAATTCTAACCATTAGTTAATAATATAATTTTTAAAAAGCAAAATAATATTTGATGGAGGATTTTCATTACAGTACAACCTTTAATTTCAACTAAGAGAACACTTCTTAATGTCTTTTTTCTACTTAATTATTTTTTATCCAAAATAGTAGAAATGAGTTGGTAAATGTGAATAAATAAAATAATATTCTGAAGCTCCTCATAAAATAATTATTGAAACTATGGAAAAACATAAAAAATTATGAAACAATATCAAACATAACAGTATAAATTAGGATGTCCTCCTATTGCATTTCTTGAAAAATTATTCATTGCCAACAGGTTGGACAATGCATTTGAGATTCATCCATGTTGTTATGTATATCAGTAGTTCATTCCTTCTTATACTGAGTAGAATTCAGTTGTGCAGATGTACCAGAGATTGTTTATATATTCACCAATTGAGGGACATTTGGGTACAGTTTTTTGTGTAGTGAAAGCAGTCAGACTCAAAATGTTACATACTGTAGGATTCTATGTGTGACATTTGGGAAAGAGACAAAACTATAGTTGCAGAAAACAGATCTGTGGTTGGCAAGTGCTGGAGGTAGGGAGAAGAATGGATTTTAAAGGGGTATGTATTCATTTCCTAGGGCTGCTGTCTAACTTACCACAAACCAGGTTACTTAAAGCATATGAGTATTATAAGTGCTTTTGGTGAGTTTCTCAGACACAAATTAGAAAAGTGTTATTGGACACTGGAAAAAAAAAATGATGACCCTTGTTATAAAGCAGTGGTCCCCAACCTCTTGGCACCAGGGACAGGTTTCATGGAAGACAATTTTTCCATGGACTGGGGGTGGGGGAGGATGGCTCAGGCGGTAATGTGAGCGATGGGGAGCGGCAGATGAAGCTTTGCTTGCTCGCCGCCACTCACCTCCTTTCTGTTATAAAGTGACGGAAAACTTGGCTGAATTGTGTTCTAACGTTGGGTGCAAAGTAGAACTTGTAAAGTGCTGAATTTGGATATTTAGGTAAGAAGGTATCTAAGCAAAGGGTTGAAGGTGTGGCCTAGCTTCTCTTTGGTGCTTATGATAGAATGAAAGAGATGAGATAAAGTGAGGAAGGAACTGTTAAACTAATAGGAACCAGAAACTGATGATTTGGAAACTCCTCAGCCTATCCATATTGTTAAAGATGAGAAGTTTGCCCTGGAGAGAAATTTGCCCCAGGTTGGGCCATACTCAGAATCTCACCTATACCTGATTTAGAAGAATTAGAAGATGAGACTTGGGACTTCTTGAGTTTATCATATTTAGATGAGATTTTGGATTTATTGTTGATGTCGGAACGAGATAAGACTTTTGGGAATGTTAGGAGTGGGTGAATGCATTTTGCAGGTGAGAAAGACGTGAATTTGGGGGGACCAGAGAGCAGACCACTGTTGGTTGAACTGTGCCCTCCAACAAGATATGTTCAAGTTCTAACCCCTGGCATCATGAACGTGACCTTGTTTGGAAATACAGTCTTTGCAGATGTAATATATTTTAGATTAGATCATTCTGGGTTTCAGTAGGTCCTAACTCCAATGACTGGTGTCTTTATGAGAGAGAGGGAGATTTTTAGATACACAGACACATGGGGAGAACCGCATGTGAAGATAGAAGCAAAGATTTTAGTGATGCACGCACAACCTAAAGAGTGCCAAGGATTGCTAGATGCTGGCCCTTTAGAACGCCTAACCTGCTCCTACTCGTGATGCTGTACCAAAGGATAGAAGATAAGCTTATCAGGGATTTGCGGTGACCGTCAGTGTTCAGGCTCCACCTCAATGTTCTGGCCAGTTGTTACTGGTTTTCAGGTGTGTTCTTGGGGAGAGGGGAGCCAGGATCACCCGGAGGACATGCACATGTGTGAACCCCAGGGCGTTATTTCCTGTGCCCTGATTGGAGCCACCTGCTCCTTCAGCAGCCGTCTCCTTCCAGGACCAAGGGACCTCCCCAGGTGAGGTGTGTGTCTACCTTCAGGTAAGGCTTTACGTTTGGCTGCATCCCAACAGGCTAGGAAGGCAGAGGTTTGGGGCTTAGCCAGTCAGGCCTCCTCTTTACCTGTCTGACTGAGACTTCCCAGCACAGCTCTGGAAAGTCAGAGAAAATGTCAGTTGGAGCACTTGAGCAAGCGGAAACAGTATGTGGTCCATACTGATGATAATTACATGGCCGGTGTAGTAAAGGGTAATGAGGTAGTTGAAATCACACAACAGAGAAGCCTTCGATTGGCTAAGGACTGTTTCTCTTTTGTGGGTAAATATTTTACAGCAGTTATCTGGGTGAAAACCAGCTTCCTGTAAAAGGCTGATTAAAAAAAAACAAATACTCTTGAGGGCTTAGTGCTCTGTAATTATTTCCCAACTAATGATACCAGCTTGACTTTATGCAAAGGAAAGGTTCAAAAACAAGCCTCATTGGCCAAGGACCATTCCCAAGTGTATAACTATTGCTCCACAGCTTCAGAGGGGAGAACCACTTGTTCCCTTGTTCTTCAAACAGAACTCACAGCTACAGAAACCTCCTTAAATTTAAAAAAAAAAAAAAAGCCATTTAATTTAACACTCACAATGTAGTAGAAAGTCCTGTGTGTGACCTTTGAAGCTGGAAGACTTAACACTGAGATCTTTGGCCACGGAACTTAATGACTTTAAGCCTTTGTTTTCATCTATATAAATGAGATGATAATATGTCCACTTCTCCTGGGTGCTGTGAATTCAAGAGGGATTATGTTCCATTCGGCAACAAACATTGAGTATTGGTTATGTGCCAGGAGCTGTGCCAGTTGTGGGGAACGAAAGATGAAAGGGCCCCTGAGCCTCGAGCACTCCCAGGTAGTGGGGACAGACCCTTCAACCAGAGACCTGTTCCATCCTAAGGGATGCCCGTGGATGCCCACGTCTGTTCTGTGTGACAGGAGCCCAAGGAAGGCCATGGCCATCACTCTGGAAGGACAGCACGTGGGAGGCAGCACCATGCTGGGTCTTGAAGGTGTGTGGGGTCCCCCGGAAACAGAAGGGGGACGACCAGGAGGAGAGCTGCAGGCAAGTGTGAAACAGCGTGGGGAGCGCCCGCAAGCCCTCTGGTGTCGCTCAGAGTTTCGTGGGACACAGGACGGGGCAGGGGAGGGGAGATGAAGCTGAGGAGATGGGAGTGCAGGCCAGGCAGGGCCAGCCCCGCTGCATGGGCTTCCTGCTGGAGACAAAGGGCCAGCCAGCACTGGAGGAAAGGATATCGGCAGCTGTTAGCAGGAAGAGCGAGGGACCGCGGAGGTTGTCGTGGTTCGCCCTCATCAGGTAATACGGAGCCAGATGACGGCTACCCAGTCAGCTACGTAGAGCAAACCTCTTGTGGACCTTGATCACTCCCGAGTCTGCCCTTTTCTACAGTCAGGGACCTATCTGAAGCGATTTCTCGCAGCCTTGCTTCTGTCCTTCCCATCACGTGCCCTCGCCCGGCCTTGGACTCGTCCTGCGCCAGGACCCCTGATGTGCTGGACCTTACTGTTCAGTGTGCCGAGTGCATGTGTCCCTCTACCTTGCTCCCGCGAGTGTTCCCAGGCCCCAGCCAAGGCTGCCCCTTGAATCCCAGCACCCCCCGGTCTCCGTCCTTGCGATTCTGTGGCCTCCCCATCTGGCTTGATGTTGCCTCCAGCATCCTATCAAATATTTTTGATATTCCTATCAAATATTTTACAAAAATAAATCTATTTTTCTTTCTAGCGTTAAATGTCTCTTTAGTTGCCAACATGATCACATGTCATTTATACATGATCACATGTATAGTTATAAATACACAATTTTAAGAGTAATATGAGTTGCTGAATACTGCAGAATGGTTCTGTCATCATGTTGTGATGCCCCGCTAATCTGAGAGTATCTGCAGAACCATGCCCTGGAGCACAAATGAGTTATCCGGCACTACTGTGAAACAGTATTTAATTTTGCAAGGGTCTGTGTCTTCCAGGCCATCTGAAAGGAAGGTCCTGGCAAGTTAATTAATTTGTCTTTACCTTCATGCTTCTGTCATTCAAACGTTCCCAGTGTTCACCACTGACCTTGACAGTGACTCAACCCACAAACCTTCACAGCATTTAGATACAGTTGTCTATTGCTTCAAGGACAGGAGAGCAAGAGGAGTGGACAGGTGATTCCCTGGGGCCTGAATGGTGCTTGCTGTGAGAATGGTTTCATTATCAGAGGGAATGTTTATGGTTACAGGTTATGCTGTGCCACCGATGAAAGCCGGATCTTAGTAACAAATGACAGAGGTGCCCATGTATTTCTTTTTTTTTTTTTTATAAATTTATTTATTTATTTATTTAATTTTGGCTGCGTTGGGTTTTCGTTGCTGCACGCGGGCTTTCTCTGGTTGCGGCGGGCGGGGGCCACTCTTTGTTGCGGTGCACGGGCTTCTCACTGCGGTGGCTTCTTTTGTTGCGGAGCATGGGCTCTAGGCTCACGGGTTTCAGTAGTTGCAGCATGCAGGCTCAGTAGTTGTGGCTCGCAGGCTCTAGAGTGCAGGCTCAGTAGTTGTGGCGCACGGGCTTAGTTGGTCCGCGGCATGTGGGATCTTCCCACCAGGGCTCGAACCCGTGTCCCCTGCATTGGCAGGCGGATTCTTAACCACTGCACCACCAGGGAAGTCCCCATGTATTTCTTTACTACATTTCTTGACTGTTTGTGTTATGTAGGTCCTCTAAAGAAGGGACAAATAAAATGCACGAGACGCAATTAAGCTTGACTTCAGATAAACTAGGACTAATTCTTTAGTGTAAGCGTACACCCCAATTGCATAGGATATACTAAGATATCCTACATGTACGGATATATACTGATTTAGTACAATTCCATACTTATACTAAAAAATTGTTCATTGTTTATCTGAAATTCCAAGGTAGCTGAGCATCCAGTAGTTTTATTTGCTAAATCTGGCAACCCTCAGGGCAAAGAAGATGCTCTCTCTTGCCCAGGACTAAATGCAGTCCTGGGCTCCAAGAGTTTTATATGGAACAGAGAAAAGAGACAAGCAGATCCCTGAATTCTGAAAATCTTAGCCGAGACTCCTGTGGGAGGAATGTTAAATATCTTTTCTAGCTATTGCAGAGGTAGGCAGAATCAGAGAGGTTAATTTCCTACCAGGAATGTCTGTGGGAAACCAGGAGATGAATTCTTCTCTCCCAAGTGTTTCTTTAATCATGAAGCCACGGAATGTTATTGGTTCATTCTGTCATAAAGCTTGAATAATCCTCAACTCTTCATTTATTTATTCATTCATCCATGAAATATTCATAAAATCTTTTTTTGTACCAGGCACATAATATTTAATAGTTGAACAACCCTATGAGGTAGATGTTATTATCTCGATACAGAAATGAAGCTCAGTGAAGTTAAATAATTTGCCTAAGATCACCCACTCTGTGCATTACAGAGGCAGAGTCTAAGCCTATGTTGTTCTGACTCCCAGCTCCTAGGGGAGATGCGAGCTGGGGTGCAGAAGGGAGAGGAAAACTAATCATTCTTTACTGCTTATTATACCCCAGGCATAACTGTATGTGCTTTAAACTATTAACAATCTTTGTTGTTTGTCAGATTGAATTCTGACCTTTCAGGAAAAAAAAAAAAGAAAGGAAGGAATACAGAATTGTTTCCATAAGATAAAAACAAACAGTTTCCATAAGCTAAAAAAAAAAAAAAATTGTTTGCTCTTCCTTAAACATATTTGGAAATGCAAAGGACATAAATTGCCAAAACAGTTTTGTGAAAGAATAAAGTTGGAGGACCGACACTACCTGATTTCAACCTATTATAAAGCTACAGCAATGAAATACATGTGGTGTTTGCATAAGGGTAGACATATAGGTCAATGGTAGAGACTTGATTCCGGAAATAAACGTATACATTTGTGGTCAATTGATTTTTGAAAAGGGGGGCAAAAGGTGAAAGGATAGTCTTTTCAATAACGGTGCTGGAAAAATCGGGTATCTATTCGCAAAAACAAACACGCACAGCAACAACAATAAAATATTTAGACCCTTAGCTCACACTATACACAAAAATTAACTCAAAGTACACCATAAATCGAAATATAAGAGCCCAAACTATAAATTTAAAAAAAATTTTTGAAACCTGCTGTTCTTCTTAAGAGCTGAGAATTTAGTAGTGAATAAAGTGTCAAGAACCCCTTCCACCGATGGGCTTACATCCTAGTGGGGATAGACAGATACTAAACAAAATAAGTTTAAAATTGTATAGTTTATTAGTTGGTGATAAGAGCTATTGAAAAAAACAAATCAGGGAAGAGATTGTAAAGGGGTAATAATTTTTTTTGTTTTGGCTGAGTTGGGTCTTCCTTGCTGCACATGGGCTTTCTCTAGTTGCGGCGAGCAGGGGCTGCTCTTCGTTGCGGTGCTTGGGCTTCTCACTGCGGTGGCTTCTCTTGTTGCGGAGCACGGGCCCTAGGGCGTGTGGACTTCAGTAGTTGTGGGGCGCGGGCTCAGTAGTTGTGGCACGCAGGCTCAGTTGCTCCGTGGCATGTGGGATCTTCCCGGACCAGGGATCGAACCCTTGTCCCCTCCACTGGCGTGTGGACTCTTAACCACTGTGCCCTCAGGAAAGTCCCGAGGGGTTATAATTTTTATAACTGCTGTCTGGAGGGCACCATTGGGAAGATAAAATGTGAACAAAGACTTGAAGGAAGTGAGAGAGTGAGACACAAGTTATCCTGAGAAGAGCATTCCAGGCAGAGAGAATGGAAAGTGCAAAGGTCCTGGGGTACAAGGAGTAGCAAGGAGGGTTGTGTGGCTCTAGAGAGCACATGAGGGAAGAGGGCTCATGGCTCAAGTTGTCGTAGGTCTTGCAGCCCATCAAAAGGACTTGGGCTGTTATTTCTAGTGAGGTGAAGAGCATCACACTTGATGGAATTAGAAGTTTTAAAAGAAAAATTCTAAGAGAATAATGTTTTTCACTGTGCGATTATATATTATTTTTCCCTGTTGGAGAACCACCCAAAGACCCTTGGCATAAGCACGCTGATCCTCAGTACCTTTTGGAAAAAACTAGTTCATAGGAATCAGTTCAAACTCCTTACCAGGACCTCTAATGCTCTGTAGCCTAAATCTCTTTAAAAATTAAAACTCCTCACATTGTGTATATACACCCTCCAGGTGTAGACATCGTATATGTACACATACACCAGACCACATTCCACTCCCCAGGCCCTTTCACTTGGCTCAAATGACGCTTCCACTACGAATGTTTCCTTCATTTCATCAAATTCCCTCTCTACTCTCAGTGAACTTAGTAGACACCTGAATTAGTCAGGAGAGGTGGATAACAAACACTCCCTAAATCTTACAGGTCTAGAAGAACTACGATGTACTTCTAGTTGATGCAGAGTTGGCTGTGGTTTGGGGGCGTCTCTTGGGTCGCTGACCTCATGTGTTGACTTAGCGTTGCACTTGATGGCAACTCAACCTTCCACAATCACTAAGACACCAGATGAAACCTCTGTGGAGTCTCACACTAGCAGCTAAATGCTTCTGCCCATATCATTTTCTCTGACATTTATTGACTAGAGCAACTCGCCCCTGCCTGGAAGGGTAACTAGAAATATCGGTGGATGGCATCCCGGTTACCATAGATTCTCTTTAGGACTGCTTGTCAGGCTTGTGGTGGTTTGTTTATATGTGTGTCTCCCCCACCCCATCACATATGAGTGTCTCTCTCGAAAGTATCACAATTCATCTTCTTGATTTATCTTGGCCTAGCCCAGCACTGCACCTGGCATGTAGTAGGTGCTGAATAAATGTTTTGTTTTAAAACAAAAATATATGTTCTTTAAGGAAAGCTCACAGGTGTGGTTCAGAGAAACTGTGCTTTCTGCATTTTTGCATTTTATTTTCTTCCTAGTAAAAAGCAGCCCCAATAAAGATGCAGACATAGAGAACGGACTTGAGGACACGGGGAAGGGAAAGGGGAAGCTGGGACTAAGTGAGAGAATGGCATGGACATATATACACTACCAAATGTAAAACAGATAGCTAGTGGGAAGCAGCCGCATAGCACAGGGAGATCAGCTCGGTGCTTTGTGACCACCTAGAGGGGTGGGATAGGGAGGGTGGGAGGGAGATGCAAGACAGAGGACATATGAAGATGTATGTTTATGTATAGCTGATTCACTTTGTTATACAGCAGAAACTAACACACCATTGTAAAGCAATTATACTCCAATAAAGATGTTAAAAAAAAAAAACAAACCAAGAAGATACAGGTATCCCAGGGTGCATAGCAGCACTATTTACAATAGCTAAGACATGGAAGCAACCTAACCATTATCAGATGAATGAATAAAGGTGTGAGATATATGTATATATATATATATATATATAATACATAAACCCATGCACGCAATATACACACACACAATATTACTCAGACACAAAAAAAGAATGAAATGATGCCACTTACAGCAACGTGGATGGACCTAGAGATTATCCTACCAAGTGAAATAAGTCAGAAAGAGAAAGACAAATATCATATGATATCACTACGTGTGGAATCTAAAAACATGATACAAATGAACTTATTTACAAAACAGAAATAGACTCACAGACATAGAAAACAAATTTATGGTTACTAAAGGGCAAAGGGGGGAAGGGATAAATTAGGAGTTTGGAATTAACAGGTACACACTACCATATATAAAATAGATAATCAAGAAGGACCTACTGTATAGCACAGAGAGCTATATTCAATATCTTATAATAACCTGTAATGGAAAAGAGTCTGAAAAAGAACATATATATATATAAAACTGAATCACTTTGCTGTATACCTGAAACTAACACAACATTGTAAATCAACTATACTTCAATTAAAAAAAAAAAAAAAAGCAGCCCCAAATCCTCACGTTTCCATTTGTTATCCCATAAATCAAAGGATGATCAACTGCATTTCTCACCACTTGGCTGTGTCAAATCATAAGGGACATTTCTCACAACTTGGCTGGGTCAAATCATGCAGTTTACGATTTTCAAAAATTACAGAAAAGGACTGTTAGTTTCTCACTGTTGTTGGAATATTTATAACAGTATGATTTTTGCTCATACCCTCTCTCCAGAGAGCACAATGTAGTTACAGGCATTACCTAATGCAGGCAGGTCTGGGGAGGGGAATGGAGGTACAATAACCTCCGTTGTCTGGGATGCAAACTCAGCAAGGTCTGGTGATTTACACAGGTACACATGGGAGCCTGCAGCTCTTCATTTCCTGACTTTGGTTGAAACGTGTCTCCATTCCCTCTGGTTCTGTCTTAATTTTTCAAATCCAAAAAATGTACAAAAGAGGCCAATTTTACTTGGCCTCTTTTTAAGGGATTATTTTCCTTTTCTAGAGTCTTTTTCATCTTCTAAACAACTTGGGTTCAAAATAATTAATATTGTAACATATCCACCAAAATGGCAAACAATATTGCTCTGAAGCCAAGGTCACTTGTCAGGTTGGGCTGGATAAGTTCAGAGCATCAAATTAAATAACCTCACAGGACCCATCCTCTTTTAAGATTCCATGACTCCACAGTAGAGAACGTCTCCAAATGAAATCTATCCTAATTTTAACAAATATATCCAACCCGCTTTCCAACGGCTGTCTCAGGATGTTTGCCCAGTGCACTAATGGCCTTGGGTGGTCAGTCAGCCACTCTGGTTTCTATATTTTTGGGAAAAAGTGATTCAGAGGCTAAAAACCCCCCACCATATATCATTGTGAGTCATCTGGCTTTTACACCTTTTTCCTTCTACTTCATTTGTCAGTTCATTCATTCATTTCTTTATCCATTCATCAAGCATGTACTGAGTGCCTGCTCTGTGTGGGATTACTGCAGGGCACGGAAAAGCACCTGGTCTCTGCCCTCTGGCACCTCATCATCCAGTAGGTGTACAGATAATTACAATCCAAGGTGGTAAGCACAATAATATGCACAAAATATTTTAAGAGTCCTGAGAAGAGGCTCCTCACCCAGTCCTGGGGTGGCTAGGGAAGAAGTCAGGAGGGCTTCCTGTAAGAGGTGACACCTCAAGGCCAGTGTTCAGGTATGAAATACGCATCCAGGAGAATGAGAGAATGAATGGAGAGGGATGCGATAGGATTGCCTGGCAGCACTGAGGGTCTTTTTGAGTTTATTGGTCATGAATTTAAACTGAGACTGAGGAGCCTGACAGAATGTTTTCCTCCAGCCCAGTTCAGATGCTTGGGTACAGGTACGGAGTAGGTGGGGGGTTGAATTTTCCAGGGCTTGGTTTTTCCAATGAGTACGAAGAAGAGAAAGAGGAATAAAGATTTAAGGGTGCATGTAAGGAATGACTGTATTTATGGACAATGACACCAGAACTGGGAAGAGAATGAGGGTAAGAGAAAATGAAACTGGAGGACTTTTGGAGTTTGAGTTCTGGACTTAAGGGAGTGAGGTGGAAAAATAAGAGGAGTGGAGATTGGAGAGGGAGATACTTGAGAGTGAGATTACGGAAAGGCTATGGTTTGAGGAAAAGACAAGATCACGGGAATGGGGCCTTTGGAGGAGGGAAACTCAAGGAACTGAGGGATTGGAGGGTATTGGATGGACTGTCTACCCCATGCAATGTTAAAGTCGCCAAGGCTTATGACAAGAGTTGTATTCGTTTCTATTGTTGCTGTAACAAATGACACAAATTTAGCGGTTTAAGCAACACAAGTCGATTATCTTACTTTTCTGTCGGGTAGAAGAACGACACAAGTCTCATGGGCTAAAATCAAGGTGTCGGCAGGGCTGTGTTCCTTTCTGGAGGCTCCAGAGGAGAATCTGTTTCCTTGTCCTTTCCAGTTTCTAGAGGCTGCCTGCATTCCTTGGATTGTGGCCCCTTCCTCCGACTTCAAAGCCAGCAACAGTGGGTCAAGTCCTTCTCTCATCATATCACTTTGACCTCTGCCTCTTGGGCTAAAAGTCCAAGACCAAGTGTTGGCAGGTTTGGTTTCTCCCGAGGACTCTCTCCTTGCCTTGAAGACAGCTGCCTTCTCACTGTGCCCTCACGTGGTCTTTCTTCAGTGTGTGCATCCCTGATGTCTCTGTGTGTCCAAATTTCCTTTTCTTATAAAGACTTCCATCGGTTTGGATTAGAGCCTAACTTAAGGGCCTCATTTTAACTGAGTCACCTCTTCAAAGGCCCTGTCTGCAAATGCAGCCGGATGCTGAGGTGCTAGGGGTTGGAGGTTTAATATACAAATGTTGGTGAGATGCAATTCAGTCCATATCACCATGTCACATATTCACAGGTTCCAGGGATTGGGACACAGACATCTTTTTTGGGGGGGGGGGTAGGGTGGGGTGGGGGGCAGGCATTATTCTCTCCATCACAGGAGAAATGTTGAAGAGATTAGCCATCATCCCAGTGCTGAAAACTTCCAAGAGTGGGGATGTGCCCAGGATGTGTGTAGGAGACACACACCAGGAGTTCTGGTCTGAGAGTATGTGCGTGAGGGTCACTGGAGGTTGGAAGGAGAGGCTGGAGGAGAAATGAGGAGACTGGCCGTGGGTCGCTGGGGGATATGTGTTCAAAAGGACTGCTGTTTGAAGGGGCTGCATGAGAATCAGCTTCTTTCCCGTGGAGCCAGGGGTAGTTAGGGCAGGAAGGTGACAAGAGCTCTTAGAGAAAGAGGATCAGAGGGTATGGGGAAGGGTGAGGTAGGTTAGGAAGAGAGTGAGATTTGGTCTGCATAGAAGGATGCAGAGCTGTTCAGGGGACGGGACCTGGTCTGGGAGGCTGGGGTTTCCCTTGGTGACTGATGTAAACAGAGACATCAGGGACCTTCCAAAAACCTTTCCCAAGCTTGCACTAATCTCATTCCTCTCAGTTTCTTCACAGAAGATAGCATTTGGGTTTGTACTTAGTTTTTCTTTGTCTATACTGTTAGACACCCGTATGGTTTGTCTATACAATTTGACCACAGCCTCTTCTAGGGGAGGGGCCCTATTTGATACCCCCAATAATGCCAAGGACAGTCCTGGGCTTGTAGTTCAGTTGTTCAATAAATAATTGATTAAGTTCCCTGTGCATTTTATTTTTAGAAGAGAGAACAGGCAGGATACTTCCACCATCTTCCACGCCTCCATTTTCTTTCTTACAGTGCCCAACCTTCCAATAACTTGAGAATTTTGCTTCAAGTGTGGAGTGATCTTGTTTCCTTCCAGATGCAAAATGACAGCTGACACTTTCTGAGCACTTTCTTTGTGGGGCTGCCGTGCTGCAAGCACCATCTCATTGAATTTAATCCTCCCAGCAACCCGATGAGGGGGTTACATTTACTCTCCTCATTTTACAGATGAGGAAACTAAGGTCAGGACAAGTTAAGCAACTGTTCCTGAGGCCACACAGCTGAAAGGTGGGTGGAACCCAGAGTCCATTCCTTCTACCTTTTGATGGTCAGCCTTCCATTGGTCAGTCATCCTTTCTTCTTTAATCACGAAACAGCAAACAATAGTGCTTAGAAAAGTGTTACTTGCACAAGATGACTGCTTTTAGACTTTACTGTAAAGCTTGATTTTTGTTGTGCAAAATATAAACCTCCAGACTCCAGTTCTTGCTATGACTTCAGGATGGGTGTGTAGCCAAGGGGCTCCTGGACATGAGGAAATGAAGTCTAGAGTAGATCTTCTCTGCCTTGCCAGGAGCTCCAGCATCCTTTCTGGTTTACTCTAGAGAACTCTGCTTCCTGTGATTTCTGAACATGCCAGTGAGGTTGAGAAATGTTGCTACCAGGGTCATAAGCCTTGGGATCAGTGTCCGCTCCACAGGTCTTTCCAACGGAGGGAAGAATGACACATGTTTTCTAAGCATGTCATTTAAAGCTATTGTTTATCAAACTTAAAAAAAAAAGTAATTATTTTAATTTAGGTGTACTTGTACAATTTTTTTAAAATTTTATTTTATATTGGAGCATCGTTGATTTATAGTGTTGTATTAATTTCAGTTGCACAACAAAATGATTCAGTTATACATATACATATATTTATTCTTTTTCAAATTCCTTTCCCATTTAGGTTATTATAGAATATTGAGTATAGTTCCCTGTGCTCTACAGTAGGTCCTTGTTGGTTATCTATTTTAAATATAGCAGTGTGTATATGTCAATCCCAAACTCCCCATTAATCCCTCTACTCCTCCGCTTTGGTAACCGTAAGTTTGTTTTCTAAGCCTGTGAGTCTGTTCTGTTTTGTAAATACGTTCATTTGTATAATTTTTTCAAAGATTCCACATATAAACGATATCATATCGTATTTGTCTTTCTCTGTCTGACTTACTTCACGTAGTATGAGAATCTCCAGGTCCATCCTTATTGCTGCAAATGGCATTATTTCATCCTTTTTATGGATGAGTAATATTCCATTGTGTATATATACCACATCTTCTTTATCCATTCATCTGTCAATGGACATTTAGGTTGTTTCCATCTCCTGGGTATTGTAAATAGTGCTGCTATGAACTTCGGGGTGCATGTATCTTTCTGAATTATAGTTTTGTCCAGATATATGCCCAGGAATGGGATTGCTGGATCATATGGTAACTCTACTTTTAGTTTTTTTAGTTTTTTTTTTTTTTGCGGTACGTGGGCCTCTCACTGTTGTGACCTCTCCCGTTGCAGAGCACAGGCTCTGGATGCGCAGGCTCAGCAGCCATGGCTCACGGGCCCAGCCGCTCCGTGGCATGTGGGATCTTCCCGGACCGGGGCACGAACCCGTGTCCCCTGCATCGGCAGGCGGACTCTCAACCACTGCGCCACCAGGGAAGCCCTAGTTTGTACCTCTTAATCCCCATCCCCATTTTGCTCCTCCCCACTTGGGTCTCCCCACTGGTAACCACTAGTAAATGTCTTTTTTTTTTTTTTTTAAAGCAAAAAAGTTTATCAGTTTGTTCTTTATGTCAGGGTGTGGGGGGAATTAACTTGGGAGCAGAAATTCTGTCAAGGTCCAGAGTATTTTCTGCCTTCATGGTCTTTCTCCACATTTTCTATTTCTTTTTGCTTGTGTCTGGAGAAGTTGCATTTCAATTGTACCAGCCTGTTTGACCCAGTGCTGTAGGATGGAGAAAATGTTCTAAGCCTATCCAGGAAACAGCCTGATTCTCTCTGAAGGTCACAGAATTTCAAGTCACATATGTGTAGCCAGAGCTGCTCTTTAAACTCCTCCAGAGAGAGGGCTTAATGAACTCCTGAAGTCTCCAGAGAAGGAAATGCCAACAGCATTTTTTGCAATGAATTTCAGTGTCTCACAGCACTGCGATTGCAGAGTGAGTTTTACTAGCTAACAGAAATCTCCGCTTCGGAGAAAGCCAGACTTGGACTTTTTTTCCCCTTGGTGTGCCTTGCCTTTCTCTCTCTGATCTTCTTGTAGATTGTGTCTCTTGGGAGCCATGACCCAAACATTACCCCTGAGCCCCTCTGAGTGCACAGCACGCAGACGCATGAGCTGATGCAGAAACTCTAAGAGCTTGCTTGCTCTGGTCCACTGTTGTAATTAAGCATTGGAGAAATCTCCTTAGTACCCCTGTGAAAAGTCAAGCATTGATCTGATTTTGATGGGCACCAGCATGTGGACACTTGGAAACCAGGGCTTTGGCTGGTTATTCTGTTACAAGTGGATACAGGGTCTGGTAGTGATTCTCCAACATTGGTGTGTCCCAAAAGAATATAGAGCCTCTAGCTCTTTGAAATAGGACAGGGCCTGGATCTTTGTACTTTTAGGAAGTTCCCCACGAGATTCTGATGCAGATCAGTGTTTAAGAACCACTGTTGGAAGCACAGCTCTAATTATTATACATCTTCCAATGAAGTTGCATGATGGTAAGATGCTGTGCTTATAAAGGAAACTATGTTTCTTGTGGGTTACCTTTTATAAAAATCGTTTCTTATTACATCTGGAAGAGAAGAAATAGAAGGTACCAAAGGTACTATCCTCTTACTGAGCAATCAGGAGAAAACATGAATCGTTGATAAGAACAGTTGCTAAGCAACCACTTGCGGCCAGGATGATAAAAATACTTCAAAATAAAAACTCTGCTCAATATTCTGTGACAACCTAATTGGGAAAAGAATTTGAAAAAGAATAGATACATGTATATGTATAACTGAATCACTTTGTTGTACACCTGAAACTGAACACAACATTGTGAACCAACTATACTCCAACATAAAATAAAAGGTTAAAAAAACAAAACAAAACAAAACAAAATTTGAGGCCTGGGGAGAGGGAGTTTTAGGCTCCAGTGAAAGAACTGTTCTTCACTTTATTTGGCTTTCTTCCTTCCTTTCTTTCCTTCCTTCTTTCTTTCTTTTTCTTTTTTTTCATCTTTATTGGAGTATAATTGCTTTGCAATGGTGCGTTAGTTGCTGCTGTATAACAAAGTGAATCAGCTATACATATACATATATCCCCATATCCCCTCCCTCTTGCGCCTCCCTCCCACCCTCCCTATATTTGGCTTTTTCTTATTGCTGGTCAACACATCTGAAGGCAGCATCCTCGTCAAATACTTAAAGAAATGATATATCTAAATATCTAAATGATATTTCAAATGGAAAGTAAATACAAGAGTTAAGGAAATAGTTCTTAATGAAGGGGAACTGAGTAAACTTTTGAGTTTAAAAATTGAGTCATTTATACTGTGTGTGAAGTTTTGCTAAAGGACCGGTTTCTCATAGAAATGTGCAATGGTATTGCCGTGAAGATAATGAAACCTTGCAAGGGAGCGCTTTAGGCAGTAGGCTGCCCCAAAGGCTGCCCCTCATCAGCCCTGTGGGGATTGAACACCGTCAGCCCTGCTGGGATTTGAACATTTGAACCTCTGTTTCTCAGAGTGTACAGGGGGGTTTCCATGCTGCTCCAATATATGGCTACAATATACTCTTGCTGTCTCACTCTTACTTCCGTGACAGGCCCCATCAGGCTGTTTTTTGTTTTTCAATGGGAATTGAAAAACAAAACAAAATATCAAAACCAAGGGGAAAACTGCTACTAAATGTTCCAAGAGACTCTGCTGGAAACATTTTCCAGGGACCTCATAACTACTGGCATTCCCATGGACAGCATGTGTGTCTTTTTAAAAAGGCCTGGGCTTAGACCTCCGCAAAGAAAGCGACGTCCAGTGACATCCTTCAAGGCAAGTGTTGGCTTCCTGTTAGCGCCTCCAGGACACACTATAAGGCTCTACAAGGCTCTTTCCAGGCCCAGCCGTCAAACCCAGTACTGATGGGGCCTCTTAACACAGTGGACCTATGTCTGCCCAGCCGCATCTTTCTAAATTCAAATTTATAACCTGGGCAAGTATTTGTTTGGGGGGCAACGGCATGGAATATTTGAAATCACGTCTGTTGTTCAAAACTGCAGAGGTATAAATATTTTGTCCAACTCTGGTGCTGGTGTTCAACCACCATGTTCTCAAACTTGAGGCAAGTAGAGGTATTGGACACAATTTTCTCTCCAAACATGCTCCACCTGGGAAAGATTTTGAGGGGCTTATTCGAGGTTGTATTTACCAGGTTTGCTAATGTTCTGACTTTAATCCTATAAAGAAAATGTAAAACGGAGCCTTTTTTCTTTTTCTAAGATGCCCTGATTTTTTTGCATTTGGAAGAGAATACATTTTCTGTATTACAAACTTAAATAAATATTTGGTTTGGTTTTAAACAGTTAGAAATGCTGGCCTGGGAAAAGTCTCTTGCCCTTTCTTGCTTCTGTTTTTTTTGCTCTCATACTGTCAGCTTCACGTGGTCAGCTCCACAAAGCCACGGCCCTTGGCCTGGCGTCCCCTCAGTTCAGGTGGGCAGAGTCAGCCAGGAGCGCGGTGTTTCTGGCTCCAGCAGGCTGCTGGGCTATGTGTGTGTGCTGGGCTGTCACACCGTCCACTCGTGTGTTGTTTGGGCCCAAATCTAAGCTCCCAGTGCTCCCTTGCTGCAGAAATGCTGATGTGGTCTCAGCCTCCCTCGAACAAAGACATTCCCGCCACCGTGGCCAGCGCTCACGGGGCTCCAAGCTGGAGATGTGATGGGTCAAGGACATTCAGAAACCTGGGATGGAAGGAGAGAGGAAAAGAGCATTTATTGAACTCCTGCTCTGGGCCAGCTATTTTATGTTTGTACTTCCTTAAAACTCCCCCAAACCATTTTGTGAAAGACAAAATGTCACCCCCATTTCATGGATGAGAAAACTGAGGCCGTGACTGGTGAAATCATTTGCCTAAGGTCATGCAGCCAGTAAGTGGCCAGGCCAAGAATGGAGCTCAGGTCTGCCTGATTCAAAATCTACAGCATCTCTGCCTCATCCTGGAGTTGGGAGGTTAGAATCCATCCGATCTGGTTGAAGGGCGAAACGTTTTTCCAGTGAAGCTCCTTCTCTCAATGGGCCTTTGCCACTGGGAGACTGACTGACACAGCACGCCATCCTCCTTGGGGAGAATTCTCCCCGGCACCCTGTCCTGGGTGGAGGCAGCAGTGGGGGAGGGATGTGTTCAGGGTTCTGAGGGCTTCCTGTGACCCTGCATAGCTGCGCTTCTTGTCTGTGTACTCAGCTCCCCAGACTAACTATCCTCCGGTCTTCCCCCCAAAAGCCTTTCCAATACACCTTCCCTGCTGAGCTTAGCTGGGTAGCTTTCTGTTCCTGGCAAACCGAGAACTCTGACAGCTCCGCCCTCCTAGAGATAATTCCAAACCTTCAGCAAACAGGAGTGAGGATCCGGGCTCAACGAATGGGAGACCCCCTGCTCTGTTTTCTCCTCTCCACTCCCCTTTCCTTTTGGACATGTTTCTCCATTCCTAGGGAGTGTGCAAGCTCCAATTGCCATGCATTTTCCCAACAAAACTACCCCCAGGAAAGATTCTGAAATGTGTTTATCTTAAAAGGCTGACAAGAACTTTAACTAGACCTCTCCCCAGGGGAATTTGCAATTTAACAGGCCAAGCCTAAAGGCAAAGGCTTGAGACATCTGAGGAAACTAGGCTCCAGGGAGACTTAGGAGGGGTCTTAGAAAAGGAGAGTATCCTCCAGTGGTCCTGTGGATATGACCGAGCAGGCCCACATTAGACCCCTAGCCAGGACCTCTGCAGAAATGTGGGAACCTCTGAGCGTTCCCACATCTGCTGTCAGGGCTTGTCTAGCCTCTAACGAAGGAGGTGGACTTAGTTCCACTGCACTTGTAAGCAGACAGGGTAGGGGAACCAGGGGAACCAGGGAAAGAGAACCAGGCGTGGCTTTCTTGACATAAGAGAAGCCATTTTTACCCTAAGCCATTTTGTGATCTAAGCCTGGCCAGACAGTATATCTTGAGTTCTGCAGGAACTAAGGCCCCCATCCAGGTGGAAGATGGAATGATGATGTTGACCTTTTCTGACCCTCAGGACTTCAATCGACTAAAGTTTGGACTCTGTCGACCTTTGCCCCAGTTCTGTGCTGAATTCTCCTCTGTTCAAGCCCCCTCGGGAATATGCATGTACCCTTAGCTTAAAACTTCCTCAGTTTTACTATTCGGGGAGAGAGTGTTTTGGGAAAGATCCCCAAGTGTTCTCCTTCCTCGCTGCAAGTAATAAATCCTTCCTTCTCCCAGTCTTTGGCTTGGTTGTGTCTTTTGGCTCGATACCCACCAAGAGGCGAATCCAGTTTGATGAGGCCATCAATGAGACCCCAGTCCTGAAGCGGGGCAGGTGGGGAGACCACAAAAGGAGATTTCTCTGCTGGACACTATCCATCACCAGAGAATTTTAAGGCCTCTGTATTCAGACTCCCTTCACACGCTGGTCACGCAGAAGTGACTGAACCACTCTGAACTTCAGTTTCTTTTTCTGACAAACAGACAAAATAATGACATCTACCCCAAAGAGCTGTTTGAGAGGCCTCTAGGAGATAATAATGCTCTAGAAAGCATTTAAAAAATAGTAAAGAACTGTTCACATATATCTTTCTAATGTGATATTATTCCAATACTAAAATGAATGAGACTTTTTCATGGTAAGGGAGCTTTCTCTACACGGTCTCTTTTGAGTTTCTGTGTAGGTAGCTTTTTGTTTCTCCAGTTCCCCAGAGTGATAACTGTATTTGTCCTATTCGGCTGGGTTTCCTTTTGTCCTCTGACCCCTAGGTGGGAAGAAAGGGTCTGAGGCTGCCAGGGAATAAACCCTTAGAGGAGAGTGCCGAGTCCTCACACCTATAGAACTACGAAAGGACTTTGAAAGGCTTCAAGGGAAGGATGCTGCCTTAACAGATGATTTTTTTTTTTTAACAGGATTTAAAAACTGGAATCTCACTTAGGAAAGTATGATGTGATGGCTAAGTGTAAATGCTTGGAGTAAAAGCCTGAGAGGAGAGTGTCTCCACAGTGGAGCAGAGTTTTGAGTTTCCTCTTCGAATGGCCAGGCTTTGCCCTCTATCTTCCCAGGGCTCTGCACTCTCGCTGGGAGGGCTTGTGGGCAACAAGTCCAACCAAGTGGATCAAGAGAATCCTGACTCTGGATCCTTAATGCAAGAGGTTGTTTTGGGGACCACAAGCCTCAAGAAGCCAGGCGCCCAGCCTGTGCACCTCTTTGGAGCCGCGATTGGCGGGGAGCGGATTTGGGGGTTTGAATCACGACTGAGAGGTGCAAGCTGTGTGAGCTTCGATAAGTTATTATTCCCCAGGAGCATCATTTTTCTCATCTGTTCAATAGGGACAATGATAGAACCAACCTCATAGGTTGTGAGAGTTTGTGAAAATGCATGTAAGGGCCTGAAATTACACAGAAAGCATGTAGGTAGGGTGACAAGCTGTCCTGGTTTCCCCAGGACAGAGGGATTCCAGGGGTGTGGGACTCACAGTTTTAAAACGAGGATAGTCCCAGGTAATGGGGACAAGTCGGTTGGATACCCAAATACAGGTGTTCAATACGTGGTAAAGTCACTGGCCACAGGGATAGATGTGTGAGAAGGAGCCCTGCTTCTTACAGTAGCTGCAGACACAAACCCAATGCACAAGTTAGGGAAGATGGCCCGGGGCCCAAGGCTAGTACCAGCTGGGGGAAACCTCTCATGATGTGAGGACTCCCAGTGGTGAAGAGCAGGTAGGAGTAGCCCTGGGCAGGTGGCAGGGAGTCTGTTCTGCCGGCACTGCCAGCAGCTTGGAGTGGCGGAGGTGGGGTTTGTGTGAGATCCAGAGTAGGGCTGCCCAGCTCCGACGCAGCCAACCAGGACGCGGCTGGCCTACACGCCAGCTTTGCTAATCTGCTTCTGATCCACGGGGAAACCAAGTCAAGCATGCTGCCGGCAACAGCAGTGGCAGGGCCACCGCACCAGAGGCCATGGAGGCAGATGTCCCCAGCACACCAGAACCTTCCTCCAGAGGGCCTCAGCCTCCTGGCCAGGATGGGAGACGGATGGGCTGGTAAAGACAGGAAGTCTGCAAAGCACATACAAACAATCCCTCAGTGATTAGAGACTTTAAGAGACCTAAAAGGCAAAAAGAAGAGTTAGACCCGCTACATTCAAAGTTGAGAGACCCCAGATCTTGCCCTCACCTCAACATCGATGTGCACTCTATCCTGCAGAAAGTCTGTTCTGTGTTCCACTTCTTGGACCCCAGGACCTAGCTGTGAAATGAAGTTGTTGGATTAGATTATCCCAAAGCACCTTTCAGCTCCCAAATTTTTATTCCAAGAGGGCCCAACTCAAAGAGAGGGTGTAGGACCTGCCTGTTTTCTTTCGCGTGTCACCATCGTGGAATATTTGAATTGTGGAGTTTAAAATATATATTCTCAACTGAAGGGAAGAGTCCTCTGCAGCACAGGTGTAAGCCCCTTTTATTAACCACCGTCCAGAATAACTCCTGAGTTCCATGTTTGTGTCACCCTCTTCCTTCGCGACGCCTAACACAGCCTGTTTCCATCTCTCCTGCTCAAAGGCGCCTTGCTTGACGCTGCCATGCCAATCTGCTTTTGCTATCACCAATGGCAACCGCACTCACGACAAAAACCGTCCACGGCTGCCCCTCATCACAGGGACCAAGTCGTCACCCAGCTGTCCCCCTGCCAGGCCTAGCTGCCCTATCCAACGTCTCCCCTTCCTCAGGCCACAGGACTTTCTAACGCGGCTTCCTGCTCCCAAAACGCTCTTGGTCTGACCCTTCTCCAAGCCTTTGCTGAAGGACTTCACTTTTTTTTTTTTTTTTTTTTTTTTTTGCGGTACGCGGGCCTCTCACTGCTGTGGCCTCTCCCGTTGCAGAGCACAGGCTCCGGACGCGCAGGCTCAGCGGCCATGGCTCGCGGGACCAGCCGCTCCGCGGCATGTGGGATCTTCCACATGCACTTCCACAGCACTCCCTTCTCTCAGCCTCGAGACCATCAGTATTCACAATGTAGCCCACCGACCACCAGCACTGTGTGACCTGGAAACTGGTTAGAAACGCAGAACCTCAGGTTCCACCCCGACCGACTGAATCGGAGCTGCCTTTTAATAAGATCTCTGCAAGATTCTCACAAATATCAATGCTTGTGAAGCGCTGTCCAGGACCACTGGAGGCTTTAACTTTTCTGTACTGGTTTGTTTCCAGGCTCCTCAGAGGCAAGATCTATATATTATAACTTTTTGTTTCCTCAGAGGACTTAGCATAATAATGTCTTATGGAAGGTGTTCAATACATTCCTTTTAATTTTACCAACTAAAGTGGGATGGACCTTCTAAGGGGTGGAAGAGAAATAGCAAATGGATTCTCCTTTCTCCCTTCCGCTTCCCTCCACTTACACACATCCTGGCCTGAAAAGGTCATGGTGGTCAGGGACTCATACTCCTTAGAGAAGCTAGTCTGGGTCATGACCCTAGGTAAGCCACTAGGGCCAGCAGATGTGGTGGCTGAAGATAAGAGGAATCAATCAAATAGAGATGGCAGAAGACAGAGATGCTGAGTAACGGCCATGAACCTGAAAACAGATGCAGGGTAGGGAGCTATAAATTAAATTTCCTGATTGTGGTGGGTATAAAACTCTAACCATTTCAGCCCCGTGGGGGACAACCCTTATGGGTCGCATATGCTCCTGAGCTCACTGTGGGATTGGACAAGGTTTTCTTGTGCCTGTATTGGTTTGACTTTTCTCTCTGGCCAATCCTACCCCCTCCCCCTCTCTTCCACAGCTGTTGATCCCTAATTAATATCCTGTATGCCAAACTCCATCTCAGAGTCTGCTTCTAGAGAAACCAGAATCACTACCAACCTGCAACAATTGGTGCTGAGAGGCGTCCAGGCAATAAGATGGAGTTTTTTTTTTTTTCTTTAGCGGTACGCGGGCCTCTCACTGCTGTGGCCTCTCCCGTTGCGGAGCACAGGCTCCAGACGCGCAGGCTCAGCGGCCATGGCTCACGGGCACAGCCGCTCCGTGGCACGTGGGGTCTTCCCGGACCGGGGCACGAACCCGTGTCCCCCGCATCGGCAGGCGGACTCTCAACCACTGCGCCACCAGGGAAGGTGAAGCCCCTAGGATGGAGTTTTGAAGCTGCATCACTTGCCATCCACCCAGTGAAGAGGACTCCATCATTAGTGAGAGCTGGAGCACAGAGAGCGCCTCACACAATGTGGTGGTCCAGTTGCTTAAACTCTCACCAGCGGTGAATTGGGAGTGTACATTGTTTGAAGAGAATGCATCGACTAGAGCAATTTGTCGGGCATTTGAGAAGAGAAGGAGAGTCATTATAAGGACTGATTTTGATCAGTGACTTTGAGTAAAATCCTCAGCACAATGGTTCAGAGGTATCTATGTCAAAAATCATAATGCAATCTTATCGTGAAGTTCAAAAAATTTCTTGGAGGCTATAAGAACTTTTATCATCCAGGAAAATGTCACTGTCATTGAAATAATGCAACTGAAAGTTAAGAACTTCAATATCTAGGCATCCTCTGGATGCCCAAGGAATATGAATTGACTCACTTTTTTAAAAAATTAATTTTTATTTTATATTAGAGTGGATTTACAATGCCGTGTTAGTTTCAGGTGTACAGCAAAGTGATTCAGTTATGCATATACCTATATCCATTTTTTTCAGATTCTTTTTTTCATATAGCTTATTACAGATTGAGTAGAGTTCCCTGTGCTATAAAGTAGGTCCTTGTTGATTATCTATTTTCTATATAGTAGTGTGTATATGTTAATTCCAAGCTTCTAATTTATCCCTCCCCCAACCGTTCCCCTTTGGTAACCGTAAGTTTGTTTCGAAGTCTGTGAGCCTGTTTCTCATTTGTATGTAAGTTGAATTGACTCACTTTGAATAAAGAATTGAAAAACTGGTACTAGAGATCAAAATTTAAACTCCTGAAATTACTAGTTAATGTAATTTAGCTTATTCAAATTTAATTTTCACGGGTGGAGGTGACCCACCCTCTCTTTGGTAAATACCAATGCCTAGGTATCAGTAAGCAGCTTCATGCAGAAATTCTGATTCCCCATCACTGTCCTCCACTCTTTGAGCTGGAAAGACAACTGCCTAGTGAGTCCTGCCTGCACCCACCTCCCTGAACCCAGGCTGGGTTGAGTGTTTTATGAGATGCATACCCTTTGGATCCCTTGATGCTAAAGAACATATTATAGAAACTCTTGCCCCTCTGCCTCAGTCCAAAGACTTTCCAGCTTGCATTTCAAGATGTGTTCCGTCGTCAGCTGCTTGCAAACCGTTCTGCGAAGCTCAGCTTCATTAATCGGCAGCTGCATTTACTCTGGGCTGAGTTTTGTTGCATGGAAACGAGAGGAACCCTGGGTAAACTTGAGTGTTCACCTATTTACAGAGATAATGACGCAGTCAGGCGGGTGGAGTTCTGCTGTGTGTATAGGGATCCCCAAGGAACACATCTAAGTTGTGAGTCATTGCTCTTTACCTATAAGAACAGTTCTGCCAAGAGCCCTGGGTGTGGAGGCCCAGAGGTAGATATCGGGCCCGCTGTTTTGCCTTTTCCTTGTGTCTGTTTTATAATAAATACTGTTTTATCTCCTTGATCTTACGTAGCACTTTATGTCTTCCAGACCTCTTTCAACTGTTATCTCATTTCACCCTCTTAAATAACCCTGCAAAATAAACAATTATCATCTCCATTTGATATATGAAGAAATATTCAAGTTCATTGAATGTGATGTTTAGAAAACTTGAGTAATGAATATCTTTAAATAAAGTTCTCATAGACTCTAAGCGTTGACAAATTATTTTTCTATAGAGTTATATAAACATGTACAAATATTATTATTTTTTTTAATTTGTTTATTTATTTATTTATTTATTTTTGGTTGCGTTGGGTCTTCATTGCTGCGTGCAGGCTTTCTCTAGTTGCGGTGAGCGGGGGCTACTCTTTGTTGCGGTGTACGGGCTTCTCATTGTGGTGGCTTATCTTGTCGTGGAGCACAGGCTCTAGGCACACTCAGGCTTCAGTAGTTGTGGCATGCAGGCTCAGTAGTTGTGGCACATGGGCTTAGTTGCTCTGTGGCGTGTGGGATCTTCCTGGAACAGTGTTCGAACCCATGTCCCCTGCATTGGCAGGCGGATTCTTTTTTTTGGGGGGGCCAGCACCATTTTATTTATTTATTTTTGGAATTTTATTTTATTTTATTTTTTTATGCAACAGGTTCTTCTTAGTTATCTATTTTATACATATTAGTGTATATATGTCAATCCCAATCTTCCAATTCATCCCACCATCAGCCCCTTCTCCCCCCGCTTTCCCCCTTGGTGTCCATACATTTGTCCTCTACATCTGTGTCTCTATTTCTGCCTTGCAAACCGGTTCATCTGTATCACTTTTCTAGATTCCACATATATGCATTAATATACGATATTTGTTTTTCTCTTTCTGACTTCACTCTGAATGATAGTCTCTAGATCCATCCATGTCTCTACAAATGACCCAATTTCGTTCCTTTTTATGGCTGAGTAATATTCCATTGCATATATGTACCACATCTTCTTTATCCATTCGTCTATCGATGGGCATGTAGGTGGTTTCCATGACCTATCTATTGTAAATAGTGGGCAGGCAGATTCTTAACCACTGTGTCACCAGAGAAGTCCCTGTACAAATATTCTATATGCTTATATTCATTACACAATCATTGAAAATCTACTAATTAAATATAAACAAGACAAAAATATTGATAACTTTTAAATTAATAATATTTGTTTGGTATGTTAGCTGACGTTTTGCTGAAAGTAAATTGCTAATATTGGTCTTACTAGTAGACCCATGTATCTACATTTTTCATACTTGTCAACATCATTCCTTTTATTAGTTTGAGTCACAGTATTTATCATAGTCACCACTCTCCCATTTTAACCTGACCTTATTTTATTTATTTATTTATTTATTTATTTTGCGGTACGTGGGCCTCTCACTGTTGTGGCCTCTCCCGTTGCGGAGCAACAGGCTCCGGACGCGCAGGCTCAGCGGCCACGGCTCACGGGCCCAGCCGCTCCGCGGCACGTGGGATCTTCCCGGACCGGGGCACGAACCCGTGTCCCCTGCATCGGCAGGCAGACTCTCAACCACTGCGCCACCAGGGAAGCCCCCTGACCTTAAACCATGCATCCATGGTTGTGAAGGACAAACCAATTGAAAGGTGTAAATCAAGATGCCTTACTCAAAGTTTAAAGAGTTAGTATTTAATGAAAAATCCTCATTGCGTATTTGCTGTAAGACTGTTGACGAACCATTGGAGATCGGTACAAACAGGAACAGGATCCAACGAAAACGTTTACTCACAAAGTGATATTACTCTGAATGATGACTCTGGGATGAGGCCTCCATTCTTCCACCATATTTCTCCATTTCAATTACCCCCTGTTAGCAAAGCATTCTAATACCTCCCTGCACGGCACCCCCTTCAATGTTTATTAAAATCTGTTCAATCCACAGGGCTGATTCAGATGCTTCCTCTTCTTGTATGAATTCATGCCTCCTCTCCCCACAATCTCACAGTTTCTCTCTGTGATTTCATCCTGCCTTGGGTTACAGTTAGCAGTTGCCTGGTTTCCACACTGTGTGGAAAACTTTTAAGCCAGATACATTTTCATCATCTTTGCGGTCCCCAATACGGATGAAATGTCCTAATTTAGGGGGAAAGCAAAGTGAGGGACCTTCATAGGATATATACTTGAGCTGCACAAGAAGCAGAAATCAAATTGCTTGCTTTCTGACATAACGGAAACCTCTCAGCATGGGTCGGTTGACAGAAAACTTGAAATATTCAAAACCTGAGCAGATTTAGGCCTCCTCTAACCCAATTCATCTCATCCAAATCTCTTGCTTTATAGAGGGCGAAACCGAGTCTTGGAGAAATGAAACGACTTGCCCAAGGAGAGGTCACACAGCTAAATATTTGCGGGACCAGTATTAGCTCAGAGCTCAGCGGCTGTCCTTCATCAGGCAGCTCCTTGCATTCAACGCTTCACTGATCCCTAGAGAAGCCATTCAACGCTTCACTGATCCCTAGAGAAGCCATTCAAAACAGCCTGTCCTGGACTCAAAAAATAGGCTCGATCCCATTGCTCAGTAGAAGTTCTGGAACAGTGAGTTATACTGCCTGCTACTATCCAACTTTTAATTTTCTTAACCGATTCTATCTACATCACCAAAAAATGAAGTCTTGGGTCATATTAACAGAGACAAGGCGAATTAACAGCAGAACCGTAGTGTAGGCAGCATACAGTATGCACCCTCCAAAACTTTTATGTTAGAATGAAGGAACCAACCCTCCATATCCTAAATCTCATGACATTATAAATCCAGACACGAATGAAATGAACATAAGCGCTTGCAAGAACAAGTTGCAGACAGTGAGAGTACAGAGCTGACAGTTTAGGGGGTCTTCCATTTTACCGTTCACACACGACATCAGGGCTTGGCAAACTATGGCCCTTGGCTCAAATCTATTACTACTTTTTGTTAATAAAATGTTATTGAAACACGACCATATCCAATTGTTTAAAAATTGTCTGTGCTGCATTTGTGCTGGAAGAGTTGAATGATTGTGACAAAGACCCTATGGCCCACAAAGCCTAAAACTTTTATTATCTGGCCTTTTACAGAAAAAAACCTCTAGACCCTTGACCTCGATGTGTTTCTTCATCTGGAGTTTGTCACTCCAGTAGGATCTGTAGACATACTTCTAGAATTATACCAGAACTTAAATAAATATATATATATATTTTTTCTTTATTTTTGGCTGCATTGGGTCTTCATTGCCGTGTGTGGGCTTTCTCTAGTTGTGGCGAGCTGGGGCTACTCTTCGTTGCGGTGCGCGGGCTTCTCATTGCGGTGGCTTCTCCTGTTGCAGAGCACGGGCTCTAGGCACGCGGGCTTCAGCAGTTGTGGCTCGCGGGCTCTAGAGCACAGGCTCAGTAGTTGTGGCGCATGGGCTTCGTTGCTCCGCGGCATGTGGGATCTTCCCGGACCAGGCTCGAACCCGTGTCCCCTGCACTGGCAGGCGGATTCTTAACCACTGCGCCACCAGGGAAGCCCTATACAGGAACTTTTAAATGTTGTGTTTCATGTCTATGATAATCTGGAGTTAAAGTGAACATGAGCATGCTCTGTGTCTTCCGCACGGCTTCTCCAGAACCTGATCGCAGTGCCTTGTGTTTTAGGGCCAGCAGTTGGATCTGGGTTTATGGTTGTTAGAAACATGAGGAGGTGGAAAGACCTCACAGCAGGCTAGACAAACTCCCTTTAGGAGCATCCAGGGCTGTTCTAACCACCTTGCCTGTGACTTAGAGGCATCTACCCACAAGTCAACTCAGAGCCAGAGAAAAATACACAAGCTTTCTCCACCTGCAAGAGACGCATCCTGCCATAGCCAAACACGCTTTCCCAGCTCCAAGGGAAAAGGAAGGTAGTTATTTTTCCTATAGGGAGGAGTGTGAAGAGGGTCTACATTAAACTTTGCATGGGGTGCATTTTTCTTAGTTACTTGACCTACAGAGTTTCCAGATATTCATGAAGTGGTCAGTAGGTTTCCAAGGACCTGGGCTTTTGCCAGGGGAAACCAGTGTTACTCCATCTGGATGGAGTGATTGTACCACTTTTCTCCCAGACTAAAAATGCGCCTCTTGCAGGAAGTATAAAGTTGGGCTTGATCATCCAATTAAAATGGTGTTCTTGAGCCGTTTATGCATCCTTGGGGGTCTACATCAATCCAATCAGATTCATGAAGAGAGACAAGGAGATAAAAGCAGACAGCCTTTTAAAAGTTCACGGTCTGTGAAAGATAAGACTGACTGGTTTGAGGGGGAACTTTCAAAGCAAGAAAGCAGAACTTGACTTATAAATCTTGAAACCCATGATAAGGCAATCAAAATACTGATTTCCCCAAAGTGAAAGACTTTTGTGGTATTTCAGAAGTAACTGCTTAGAGAAACTCAATTTCAGTCTTGACTAGTTAAGATAAAATTTACAATTGCAAATGGGAATAATCCTTTGGGAAAGAGTTTTATATGTAGTAGGAGACAGAAAGATAATAAATGCCTCTAGACCCAGTAATTCTACCCCCAGGTATTTTTCTTAAGGAAATAATGCACGGAAACGAAAGAATGTGTAAACAAAAATGTTCATTGCTGCATCATCTTTAAGATAAAAAGTAAAGAAACATTTATGTAAAAATATCAATGCTAGGAGAATGTTTAGTCAATTATGCTGTATCAATATTGTAAGACTCTTAAAGTGAATAATTATAAAGAACATGTAGAAATATGGAGGAAAGTGCTATAATTTAAGTAAAAATAACAGTAAACAAAATAGAATGCTCACTGTAATTGTGGATATGGAAATATTACATGCAAGAGGTAATATCAAAGAATGAAAATAGTTTAATTAGGTAGTGTGATACTAAGGGTGACATTTTAAGTAGTTTCTTTAATGATGTTGTGTTTTTTCAAAAAAGAATTAGGACGGTCACTAATTCAAAAGCTCAGGTAAGGGCAAACATGAAAGAAACACCACATTTTAATTTTGACATAGATTTGATATACCAGGAGAAAATAAAATCACTTTATTCAAAACATCACAAGGTTTCCGAAAACAATCTAGGCACTAAAAGTCATGCGACTCTCTTGTGGGAGCTAGTGGGAAGTGGTCACTTAACTGTGTGGAAATGTACTTGAGTCTTCAAACATCCTTTGCAGCCAGCACTAATACTATTCCCATTTTTCAGAGGAGGCAATAGGAGTAAAGAAGGGAGGAGATTTGCCCACGACCATACAGATAATCGGTGGCAGAGCTGGGATTTTATCCAAGTCTGACTTGAGGGCCAGTGCAGCTGTCGAGTTGGAAACCCTTCAAGACTTTATGCCCAGGGAGACAGACTCTCAGACTAGAAAACTCTTGGGATAAATAGGTACTTGATCATCAGACAGACCTGAGTTTGGATTCCACTTTTTGCATCAGCCAGGCTGCTTCTGATGAAAGGGAAATAGAATCTAATTCATCCTGAGGTAGACACTTAGGAAATTTATTAGCTTGTGTAACTTGGAGTCCAGAGGTTGCCCTGGCTGTGGGGTGGGTGGGGTTGGCTGCTCAGTGATGCCACCCAGGACGCTTGCTGGCTTTTCCTCTTGCTCCTCCGCCATCCTTGGAGTGATCTTTGCTGGGAAAAGGATGCATCCCAGCCTTATCTGAGGAGGAAGAGAGAGCACCCCATCTAGGACGCTGTCTCAGGAGAGGGGAGCTTTCCTCAGAAGACTTCCAGCAGAAAAGTGTCCCAGGATCATTCCTGAGCTAGTTCCTGGGTGGGGATGGTCTGATTCGTTTACAGTGGCATGGAGGCGTGGACATCAGGGAGTCAACCACGAGGTCCACTGCTCTCTTCTCTCAGTTACCTAACTTGCTTGCATTGCCATTTCTCTGTCTGTAAGAGGGTGGAGCTGAGGGAGGATTCAATGGGATGAAAGTTGGATGTGCCTGGTCAGTGGGGACATTCAGTCACTCCAGCAGCAGTAGAGGGATAGTTTGATAAAGAATGAGGTGCTGGGCTTCCCTGGTGGCAGAGTGGTTGAGAGTCCGCCTGACGATGCAGGGCACACGGGTTCGTGCCCCGGTCCGGGAAGATCCCACATGCCGCGGAGCGGCTGGGCCCGTGAGCCACGGCCGCTGAGCCTGCGCGTCCGGAGCCTGTGCTCCGCAACGGGAGAGGCCACAACAGTGAGAGGCCCGCGTACCGCAAAAAAAAAAAAGAATGAGGTGCCAATAGTCCTAAAATTAAAAAACAATTTTTTTCTCCTTTTTTTAAAAAAAAACAGCTTTATTGAGACATTATCAACATATAAAAATTGTATATATTTAAGGCAATGTTTTGATATACATATACATTGTTAAAAGGTCACCACAATCAACATAGTTAACATCAATCACCTCTACACAGTTACTGTGTGTGTGTGCATTCACACGTGTGTTGAGAAGATTTAAGATCTAGCCTCCTAGCAAATTTCAAGTATATGACACTGTATTATTAGTTGTCATCACGTGCTGTATATTAGATCTCCAGAACGTATTCACCCTGCATACTTGAGTTTTCTCCTCTCTTCTTGTCCTGGGCCGTCATCCTACTTCTCTATCAATTTTTTTTTAATTAGTTAATTAATTAATTTATTTTTGGCTACGTTAGGTCTCTGTTGCTGCGCATGGGCTTTCCCTAGTTGTGGCGAGCGGGGGCTACTCTTTGTTGCGGTGCACGGGCTTCTCATTGCGGTGGCTTCTCTTGCTGTGGAGCACGGACCCTAGGTGCGCGGGCTTCAGTAGCTGTGGCACGCGGGCTCAGTAGTTGTGGTGCGTGGGCTTAGTTGCTCCGCGGCATGTGTGATCTTCCCAGACCAGGGCTTGAACCCACGTCCCCTGCGTTGGCAGGCAGATTCTTAACCACTGTGCCACCAGAGAAGTCCCTTGAATTTCTATAGTTGATGAGAAACGTGCATACACCCAGAGTTTTAAGATGTTATGAAGTTCCATTATTTAAAAGGTGGAAATGAGATTTCACAGAAAATTCACAGTTTTCAACATCCAAGCTAAACTGTAATTTTTGCTGTTCTCCTCCACTCTGCTGGTCTTTGTTACTGGTGTTTCTCTCAGGCTGTTTCAGTTTAGCCTTGAACAACAGAATTTCTTGCTCTGTGTTATTACTCAGTTTTTATTTATAGTAAGAGAAAAGACAATGAGTTTTACAAATTGTAAAATTCATGGGCCTTAACATTCGCGGCTCTTCTCTCCCTGGTCCCCTCCTGCAAAGGCAGAGGGCATCCACTTTCTCAGTGAAATGTTTCTGGATGCCCCAGTCCCCTGGAGGACTATCAGGGCGCCCCGGCTCTGACTGTTTCACATGCTCATGTACAGGCTGAGCTGCTCTCTTCTGCTCCGTCTGCCCCACCCCCCATCTCTGGTGACATGCGTGTGACAGACAGAATGACCCCTGGGGGTCAACACAGGAGCTATAAGTAAAGAAAAAAAGAAAATAATTGGCAGTGTTCGTTAGCATGAATACATGATTCCTCCCCTCTTTCTTCCTTCCCTTCCTTCCTCCCCCTCTCCTGGTGTCACGTGGACTGAGCCCCTGGATGTAAGTTGTAGTTCCTGTCAAATCAGTCAGTGGGGTTTCAGAAATCAGAGGCACATCTCCTTATCTGAGTGACTGTCAGCCCCACTTTGAAGCCCAAGTCCTGGTGTAGTTTCTCAGTGTATATGGATAGAAAGACATACTGATTTTGGCGTGTCTAGTTGAATGCCGTAGAAAGTATGATGTGGTTAGCTCTGTACCGAGTTCCTGCTTAATTCCCCAGGTTTCACCCATTTATTGCAACCCAAAAGCCCTGCACACACATTAAAAACTATAAAACCAATGGGCTAAAGGCAATCGAGTTCAACCTAGAAGAACGTGGCTGTAGAGTAGTAAATCGTTTGTGTGAACTTTATTATAAAATGACAATATAATACTTAATATTTTAAAAGGAAAATGTTACTTACAATTCCTTTGCTCAACACTACTGTCTTTATTTTGTATTTCTAGGCAGGATTAGCCATATGTCTACATTTTCAAATAGTTGTAATCATAATGTATATGTCATATTATATATAATATATGTAATGCGTGTGTATATATAATACGTATACATATGTAATATAATTTTATATATTATGAATAATAGTAGACTGTTCACATTCTTGAATTTGACATTCTCACTTTCAGTTGTTTGCCTGGGACATCAAAGGTCCCAATAGTTTGCAATTTTGCAGGGGATTGACTTTGAAATGGCTGGGTTTAAAAGCTGGTGTGCAAGAAAGGAAGAGATCACGTATGGTGAACAAGCCCGCCCACCATTGCTGGGAGCAGCGTTTCAATACAGCTTGCTTTTGTGCTTGCCTATGAGCTTGTAAGGAACTCTCGTAAAGTGATAAAGATGTCGTTTCTTTGCGGATTTAGGTAAATTTAGTAAGTACACTAATGATGTGATATAATGCAATCTAGAATTTATTTTATTGGCATAATTTATTTTTATGGCTTTATAAGCAAATCCTTAGCTCATAGATTCATTAAGAGTCTCAGAGGGTTCCTTCACATTTTTAGTTATTGCATTTTAAAGGGGGCAGTTGTATGCTACAATGTTTTTCACTTATCTAGGACTTTGCAAAGATATTAGGCTATATTCCTCACGAATGTCAATAGCGTACTCTAGTCTACCTTTTCACGTGACAGTTTACTTCCTATAAATATTTTCCCATGGTGTTACATAATCCTCAAAAAGATCGTGTTGAATGACCACACAATATTCCATTGAGTTGTTGTATGATTGTTTAACAAACCATTGTCCTGTCACTCCACATTCAGTTTGTTCTCAGTTTTGCACTGTTAATGTTGCAATGACGAACTTTGAGTCTATTTTTGAAATATTTTCTTTGGATAAATTATTACATTGTTTTCCAAAAAATTTACATAAATTTACAATATGACCATCAAAGTGTTACCGAGTCCAAGCTCATACTGCTCACCACACAACAGGCCAATAGTCGAGAGATGAGTTGTGGAGGCAAGGCACAGAGACTTCATTTGGAAAGCCAGCAGACCTAGAAGATGGTGGACTCGTGTCCCGAAGAACCGTCTTACCTGAGTTAGAATTCAGGCTTCTTCTGTACTAAAAGGGGAGGGGGTGTGGCTGCTTGTTGCTAACTCCTTTGTTCTTGCAGCTCTCCACTAGGTCTGGTCACAATGTTCCTATAAGCCTCCAACAAGACAAATGGCATTCTCTATTCTGCAACTTTTTATCTCTATACAAATGGAAAAGTGCTATCCATTTAAAGGTCAGTGCTTTGAGAATGGGCTATCCTGTATATTTCAGGCTATAGGCAACAGTCTTTTATAAGAGGTGCAGAGCCAGCATGACTAAGCACAGGCAACAGAGCACAAAGGTTAAAGCTAAAGGAATAGATCCAATATGGAGTCATGTTGGTTCTTCTCTGTTACAAATGTACTGATGTCCATTGAGTGATACAAAACAGATGGCATCCTGCATGGTTAGTAATGTTTTGCTAGTTAAATGGGTATAAAATGGTTCAATGTTATTGTTTTACTTATTGATGCTTTGACTTGTGCCCAGGTTGAACATTCTAAATATATTTAGAATTCACAGTTTCCTTTGAAGTGATGTATCTGTTCATATCCTTTGCTGGGTTCCTTTTAGGGGGTCCTTTTGGGCTTTGGAGTTGAGACAGGTAGAGAGTTTGAATTCCAGTTCTGCCACTTACTAGCTGCGTGACTCTGGGCAAGTTACTTAACCTCTCTGGTCTCTGTGTCCTCACCTGTAAAGTGAGCACAACAATGCGTCCCTCACAGAGTTGTTAGAGGATGAACCAGGCTAGCACATGTGAAGAAGTACTGAGCACACACATTAACATCATTTCATGAGTTTTTAGTCACACAATATGGTTTTGGTTTGTTGGTTTTGTTGGTTTCTATCTCAGCCTGAGCCATCAGTGGCTTCCCAGTGCTCTCAGGATAAGCCCTCCGAGACTTCCCAGCAGCCTGAGTGCCTCTCTCATCTCTGTGTTCGTTCTCCCAATTCACTCTTCACAGGGAGTGTCTTGAATGTGTCTTTGTTGTTTCAGAATTCTACCTATGCTTTCCTTCAAGCAGCTCCTCCCATCATGCCCTCATCAATCCTTCTTCATCTAGCAAACTCCTAATCATCCTTCAAAACATCTTCTAGAAGTTTCTCTGACCCTCCAATCTAACTGTACTCCTCTTCCTCCCAGAGACCCCCATGCCTGTTCCCATCACAGCATTTACGGCACTATTCTATAAAGCCAATTGACTTGTAACTTTTCTCTAATAGGCTCTAAGCCCCATGTGAGTAAAAGCTGTGCTTTATTTGATATTGCAGCTTCACTTGTAGCGCAATCCTTGGCGTGTGGAAAGCACTCAACAAATATTTGTTGAAAGAATGAATCAATACCGACATTACTCATCAGGTGTGGATTCAAATGTCTCAAAGAGGAAAGGAAATCACTTTCACAGGACAAATATTTGCCGTCACTGGGATTGGTTGGCTTTAGGGCAGTCCTTGTGGGAGAAAGGGTTTTATCAATCAATCAATCACCTGAATGATTCCCTAAAACCTCAAAGGAAAGAGAATTGCTGTAGGCTGTTTATTGTGTTCAGTGGTGTATGATACGTACTCTGAAGTCAAACCCAAAAGAAGAGTCCCCAAATTAGGACGGGGAGTGGCCTTACTGGAGGAAGTGATTAATCGCCCGAGATGAGTACTTTGAAAAGTGACAACATCTATTCGATGATTAAGCTCTGATGTAATTGTCTAAAAAATAAAAGTAGGTACAGGTTTTGACGTATCACTTAAGTGCTAAAAAATACACACATGAGGGGTATGGGCAGAGTCTGGTTGGCAAACCTTGGAGTAAGTAAAACTTGAGTTAGGTCTCGAAAGAAAGGAATAAGTAGAGAGGAAGCTGTCTTAGCAGGAGAAAGAACAATAAGACATGCGGTGTGGAAATAGAGGGGGCGCAGTTCTGGCTGGAACAGAGGAAGCTAAGGAATGGGGGTGGAACAGGTGGCGTACTGGGAACTGGAAGGCTACCCCAGGGATTCCTTAGTGCATCTGTGGAGCTGCAAGAAGAAAAGTCAGAGGCTTATGCTGGGTTCCCTGGAAGCAAAGCGTGAGATAGAGATTTGGACGCCTCTGACTTACTGAAGAGGTGTTCTCAGGAAAAATACCCCAGAGAGCAAGGAAGCAGTTTAGGAAAAGGGAACGAACCTAGCAGAGAGTAGCCTTAGGCTGATCCTCTGGGGCATGGGGTGCAGAATTGTCCCCATGCTGAGGCGGGGGGTGGGGGCTGGCCTTTTGTGCCCCTGTGTCAGTCTGTCCCTGGCTGTCAGCCATCCTGAGAGGCAGGAGTGGCTCTCTCTCCGCTGGGGTGCTGTGGTCAGCCAACGGCAAACCTCAGAGATGGGGAACAGCTTGGAGCCATGAGCAACAGAAGCCCCAGCTGCCCTACCCGCTGAGGGGATCCGAGCGAGACCTCAGCACCTCCGTTACATCCGTGGAAGCAGCTGATGAATTCTCGTCCTCCCCAACGCCGCATGCCTGGATCCTTACCCCTTTGAAAGACTTAGCTGAATGCCTGTCCTCCATAAAGCCGTGGTCTCTCCACCGTAGGAGTAATCTCTCTCTTCGCACTTCCTAAAACACTTCATCTGCACCTCTTTTGTAGCACTTTCCACTTAATGGGTGTCGTTTCACTCGCTGGTGTGTGGTCCTATCTCACCTACTAGCCTGTCAGCCTCCCCGTGCCAGGAATCACGGCTCATCCAGCTCTGTATTACGTTGACCCCAGCATGGTGGCTGGCACATGGGGTTCACAACAAATGCGTGTAAAACGAGTGTTCAGAGAACGCTGTTGCTGCCCAAATTAGGAAAGAACTTCAGCTGTAAATCCATTTTCTCTGGGTTGGCTGCTAAATGCTCTTGGTTTATCGTCAGACCATAGCTCTGCAAAGTCCTTCATAATCCCACCCCCCTGAACGTTAATATCATCTTTTTAATATCCTTTTGCCTGTGTGCTATTAGCATGAACAGCAAAGTAGTGAAATTATAGTAACTTTGGAATTGCAACCTTGGGTGTTTTTTGGAGGATGCTTTCACACATGCTTTCAGTGTTCAATTTCACAGACCCACGTTGGTCCTATGAATTGAGCATACACATGCTGTTTTTGACATGCCCATCAATACATAATATCCGTTACACTGTGGTCTGCAGCCAGGCTGCAATTCTGAGCCTGCCTTCCAATTTTCTAGAATTTTCTATAGGAAGTTCTGCTGATCGCTTACCAGCAGAATGGAGCAGTGAGATGCTGTGGAAGTTGTTGCATGGAGCCTTCTTACTTTTGTCCTTCAAAGCCCCCTCGTGTTGGCACTGCTCTCACACATGCAGGAGAACACAGGAGAGATGGTATAGAGCATCTCAAGGCAGTACAGGGCTCAGTCAAGGTTGCCTGCACGCTCCAGCTTGTTGGGTGTTTGGACTGAAGGTGGAGAGCCACGGGGGCTGGGGAGGAGCTTTTATTCTAGCAGAAGGGCAGTCTTTTCTGTACACATTCTTTTGGAAGAACGTCCAGGATGGTGTGTGTTTCATAACACCGTGCAACATGATACATCCTGGACAGGCTGGATTCATGGCTTACCATGTGTTTTTTAATCAAGCCCAATCTCCTTAAAAATGTTATTGGCAGAGCTGGGGAACAGGTACTCCATAGAGCTTCTGTTGCTAAGTGTGGGAGTGCTGAACTTTTCATAACCTGCACCCTCCGAACACCAAACATGTTACCTATGTAACAAAGGAAATGAAATAATCCAGAAAAAAAAACCCCAGTGAATTCTGACTTGTTTTCTATACTTGGAGACCTGCATTCAGTCAGGTTCTTTCCTTGAGCAAAATTACTCACTGGCCAGAGAGATCATTAACCACGGGCGACCAGGATGCCCATTTGGGATAGGTGCTGTTTGTGGTCCTGGGAATAATTAACTCTGGAGATGCTGACCAGGTCACGGTTAAGGCCTTTTGTAAATTATTGATGCCAGGCTCTTCCCAGGCATCAGTCCCTGTGCTTCCCAGAGCCCTCAGTCCAGCTACTGCAGGATGCAATCAACCAATGGCCAGAGGGACCCAGCTGACGCCATCCGGAAGTGATGAGAACGGACGGCACCCTAGAGGGTGACAACTTCTTGTCCTTCTCAGGGGCCACCACTCCTTTCTATCTTCAGTCTGGTTAAGCCCAGAAAATTTTAAAATGACTCCATTTATTGAGATTTAAAGTGTTGGCTCTGTCTATATTTCATTTTAAAAAAATTATTTATTTATTTATTTATTTATTTTTGGCTGTGTTGGGTCTTCGTTTCTGTGCGAGGGCTTTCTCTAGTTGCGGCGAGCGGGGGCCACTCTTCATTGCGGTGCGCGAGACTCTCACTGTCGCGGCCTCTCTTGTTGCGGAGCACAGGCTCCAGACGCGCAGGCTCAGTAGTTGTGGCTCACGGGCCCAGTTGCTCCACGGCATGTGGGATCCTCCCAGACCAGGGCTCGAACCCGTGTCCCATGCATTGGCAGGCAGATTCTCAACCACTGCGCCACCAGGGAAGCCCCTGTCTATATTTCTTGATTGGCACTTGTTAATTTCGTCTGCTTTGGCTCACTTGGATTCCCGTAGACATATGATCCTGATGAATAAAGCATTCAAGGGCCAAAGGTTGTAGTGAACGTTACTGATGTGAACATTACAAACTTGATGTGAACGCTACTGGAGAGTGGCATGAGGTACAGATCAGGTCCTGGAGGTGCATCTCTCCCAGAGGAAGACGCGGAAACAGCTGTGCTGCAGTGGACCGCATCCTCCACCTGGGGTCTGAAGACTTCCTTCAAATACTGAGTCTGCCACTAACAAGATACTGGGTCAGGCGGTTGCTTCACCTTCGTTTCTTTGTGCGACCGTGTCATACATAGTATTAGTGTTTGTAATTTTGCTGTCTCTCTCTGGTGGAGGATTTTGTATCCTGGTCCCACGGTGCCAGGCGTGGCCATGTGATTCTTGGCACCCATCCATCGTGTCGAAGAGTAGGCATCCCTGCCCTGTTGACATCAGGCTCGACTATGGGATTTGCCTTGGCTGGCAAAAGCGAGTATGAATAATTGTGTCACTATTGTAGAGATACCTTAAGGGCCATTGTGTGGTCTGCCACCTCTCCTTCTCTCTGTCATTGGTGCCTGGAATGAAGAAGACATGAAGATGGGCCGTAGCTGACCCGTAGCGCATGTGTGATGGTGACATTGGTGAGAATCAAATCTGTGCCACAGTAAACACTGAGATCGCCAGGTTGTATGTTATTGCAGCGTAACTTAGCTTAAGCTGATTAATACAATTGAGAATAATATGATATATCGGACGGGCTTCTTGTGAGAATCCAATAAGAGAATTAACTCAGAAATGTACGCGTGCTTACGGGTACCAGGTACTGTGTTCTGGGTAGAAGAGTGACAAAGGTGCGTAAGGCAGGGAGCTCATCCTCCAAAGAGCTCATAGTAGAAGAGACAGAGGTTTCTAAAAAACGTTAGTAACAATGTGTAGTAGACCTACAGCGTTTGTAAGGGATTCAGCCTGGGCGGCCACAAATCCCCCAATTCAAGAAAACCTCTTTTTTTATACTTTTTAAAATTTTTTATTTAACATCTTTATTGGAGTATAATTGCTTTACAATGCTGTGTTAGTTTCTGCTGTATCACAAAGTGAATCAGCTATACGTATACATATATCCCCATATCCCCTCCCTCTTGCATCTCCCTCCCACCCTCCCTATCCCACCCCTCTAGGTGGTCACAAAGCACCGAGCTGATCTCCCTGTGCTATGCGGCTGCTTCCCGCTAGCTAGCTATCTTACACTTGGTAGTGTAAGAAAACCTCTTAACAGATGATTTTCCTCAGAAAATGCTGGCAGAACGGTGAGTTGAGAGCAGCAATAGTGCACCATGATGGTGCTGGGCAGCTGTGTGAGATACGTCACTCGTTGAGTCACTCATTTCTTTTGCATCGAAGCGTTATAGATCAAAGTACCAAATCTCACGGAAATAGTTTATTTTAGTTGCATGTGGTTACTTGTATGTAGTCAAAATTTTAAAAGTAAATCATTCAAGAACCGAGTATACATGGTATGTTACATGGCAGTACTTGACACCCAATATGTTTATCACTTGGTAAACGGCTTAGAGAATGGGGCAACTTAGTGAAAGCCACAATGTGTTTCAGAGTGTAATCAGAGGAGGTTGGGTTCCCAGAAAGAGAAACCCGCTCAAGCCAGCTGAGCGGAGGAGGGGGATTGGAGGGATTCAGGGGCGTCTCATGGGCTTCGCAAGTCCTCCAGGCGGTACCTTCTCCACTCATCATCTTGATTCCTCGCTGAAAATGCCCAGTTTCCTCTCTTACAGCCTTGGGTTTCCTCATTCAGTCTTGCCTGGGTTCTGGCCCCTCTCTATGTAATGGTTAATTTTATGACTCTAAGAAAACTGGTATAATTTTATGAATAATGCTTGATCAAACATCTGGGCACCCCATTTCCCAACTTGACTGGACCCCAGATATTTGGTCAAACGTTATTCTGGGCATTTCTGTGAAGGTGATTTTGGAGGAGATTAATATTTAAATTGGTAGATTGAGTGAAGCAGCTCCCCATCCCCAGTGTGGGTGGGCCTCATCCAATCAGTTGAAGGCCTGAATGGAACAAAAAACCTTGACCCTCCCCTGAGTAAGAGAGGATTCCTCCTGCCTGACAGCCCTCAGATTGAGACATTGGCTCTTCCTGGGTGTCAAGCCTGCCAGACCTGCCTAATCACTTTGTCGATCTTGGGGCTTGCTGGCCTCCATAACTGCGGGAGCCAATTCCCTATAATAAATTTCTTTCTATATCTGTATGAGTCCCATTGGTTCTGTTTTCTCGGAGCACCCTGACCAATGCAGTGATTGTACAGCTGCAAGCTCACAGATGCTTTCATTGTCCTTTCTTTTTTTTTTTTTTTTGCGGTACGTGGGCCTCTCACTGTTGTGGCCTCTCCCTTTGCCGAGCACAGGCTCCGGACGTACAGGCTCAGCGGCCATGGCTCACGGGCCCAGCCGCTCCGCGGCATGTGGGATCTTCCCAGACCGGGGCACGAACCCGTGTCCCCTGCATCGGCAGGCGGACTCTCAACCACTGCGCCACCAGGGAAGCCCCTAATTGTCCTTTCTATGTGTCAAATCCAGTCCTGTGGGAGAGCACCTCTGACTTACTCTCAGTGGACTCTCGCTGGTCCAATCAGCTCTGGAGGAGGGGTGTGTGGGTCAGAGACCCCGGGCATTCAGAGTAGGGACACAGCAGGTGCTTGAAGGTGCTGTTATTCTTGAATGAATAACGTTTCTCTCACTGTTCTCCTCTCCTGCGAATGCAACTAACCTCACCTCTGTAGACTCAAGAAGAGGATTTTACTCTATTATGAGGTCATCTTGGGGCTGACATCTCTGAGTGTTCCACTTCTCAGAAGCCTGACATGTTAAATGGTTCCCCCTTACCCCTTTTGTATTGCTTCCCAATACAAAAAAAAAAAAAAAAGGCATAGCAACACTTTGAGCTTGTGATTGTAAATGTACTTTTGTCATTCTGGAGACAAGGCTATTGTCCACGATTGCCCTTCCAGAGCACTGGACCAGGAGGTGCTGGATGAGTGTTTGTTACAGGCTCTGCTATCTACCAGCCCTGTGGCATTAGGCAAGCTACTTCTCCTCATGGGGCCTCAGTTTACTCCTCTGTAAAATGGGGTTAATACCCACCGCCGGAGATACAATGAGGTGCTGTGGTGCAAACCCCCTTGACAATTTCATTATGATGTACAACGTTTAAGAATTCCAGGATATCCTGAAGCTAGAAGGTATCATAAAGAACACTTAGTCCAACCCCTTAATTGTAAAGAGTATGAAACCGAGGCTCAAAGAGATGTTATTATTGCTGTGAACATAAATAATCATCCTCATAATTCTGGGCTTGTTCTGGTCCAACTTTTCCACCCTCCACGAGGCATTTGTTTTCATAGCTGGGAAGGTTAGGATCCCCAGGCTGCCTTCCCTCCTTCCCCTTTTAAGGGCTTTCTTTGTTTCCTCCAGGGCCACTTGTTGGACCCCCTCTGAGGTCAGGTGTGTGATCTTCCCTAATCAGGAAGCCTGCGCAGACCAGCTGCTCTTCTGGGGGCAGACTTGCCAAGGGTGGGCATTCAAACTCCGACGGCAAGAAGACTCAAAAGCTATAGATCTGAGTGAGGATTAAGTCGCATGGCAGGAAAAAAACGCACAGCACACAGGCATGCAGGCCCTGTGGCCGGGGTTTCCCGGGATGGGGATGTGCAGTTCGGCAGAGACAAGCCTGGGGTGCCCAGCAAACAGCTTTTGATCTAGCGCCATCGTGGTTTTTGAACTCAGAGTGCAATGCCTTTAATCGTTCCTGGCTCCGATTTCCCAGGTTAATTTCCTGACATCTAAGGAGCTTTGTTTAGTGTGTGTAACTTCCTGCCTTTTATGTCAGAGCCTGTGAACTGACGGAATCAGGGTACGAGCCAAGATAACCTGGCGATGGGGGCAAGCATTTGAGACTCCTTTCCTAGTTTTCTTTCCCTTTAGTCACGGACTCACCCTTAGTCACTTTTCCCCCTGATATTAACACAATAGGAGGCTCTTATGTAAGATGTTAGAAGGGGTAAGGAGGGCCCTGGAGGGAGCGTGGAAGGAGGCCGTCATGTTGGAGTGAAGAGCTGGAGGGGTTTTATCTCAGCGTTCTGACTTTGCACTGATGTCTCAAGCCTTTGGGGGGCAGTCATAGAGGGCCCTTGTCCTGGGTCCTGGGTGCCCATCTCGGTTCTCGCTACCCTTCTTTTCTCCACCATTCCAAAGGACCTGGCAATCCTGGGACTTCCCTGGTGGTCCAGTGGTTAAGACTCTGTGCTCCCGATGCAGGGGTCATGGGTCTGATCCCTGGCTGGGAAACTAAGATGCTGTGTGCCAGGGGAGGTGGGGGGGAAACCTGGCAACCCTGGACTAACAAAAACACAGCTAGAGACTTCCCCACCCTGTTGCGTGTTCTATAAGCCCCTCTCTCCCTCCACTTTCACCAGTTCTGCATTTGCATTCCCGTCGTTGGTCTGACAGCACCATCTTCTCAGAGTTTGCTCTGTTGTTTGTCCTTTCTATGGGCAAGCTCCAGGGTTTCTAGAAGCATCTGGACAGCTGGGCTGTGCCTCTTTGACTTAGAGCACAAGACGCCCCAAGCACACCGGAGCCTAATGAGTGTTTCTGGGTGTGGCAGACGTTGCCACACTCACCTCTCCCCAGGGGCTCTGGCGAGGTTCCATGACCAGCTCTGACACTGTGAGTGCCAAGTGGTTAAGTCTGGGAACGCAAATGTAAACAACTAGACAAGCAAAGCATGATTCCTTTTACTTAGTAGGGGCTGAATTCTTTAGCTTGGGAGATAGAAGGAAGCCCTCTGGCCACTAAGAAAATATTTAGAGACTGTTGGATGGGAAAGGCCCTTGGAGGGTGTATCTTATAAGCCTGTTGATGCCCGGGTCCATGCGGGCTGTTTCGCTTTGTGTTTCTATAACCCAAGGCTGTCCCTGACATCCAGCAGGGTCTCAGGAAATGACTGTTGAATCAAGGACTGCAACTGCTCACACCCTGACATCTCAGAGGAGCAGACTCGCTCCACAGAAGCTGTGATGGAACCGGGAAGATGAAAACCTGTCTCCGGCCCCTCACGCTAGAGCTGCTTAACTGGCTTGTTTCTGCTGTGTGCCTGGTTGGCCACTCAAGCTGGGTCTGAGGGCCCTCCTGCCTCAGGAAGCTCTTCAGAAGCCCACTCCTTGGTGAGAAGAGGAGCCCAGCAGGGCGCCAGCGGGAGACCCGCTGCCGTCCTTGGGGCCAGTAGGAAGCTCTGGTTGGGAATCTGAGGGAGTCTCTTTCACACTTGACCGGGTCCCGACCATCTGAAGATCCAGATATATCTGGCCAGGGACAAAGGCTCTCAGAGACAGTGTTCTCCAGCCAAAGGTCTCCCCACAGCCCCACTCAGGGCTGCCTCCAGAGGCAGCTGTTAAGAGGACACTGCGACACGTGGTCTGGCTTGGGTGGAGCCCAGGGCTCCCCGTCAGGAAGATTTATCTTATAAATCTGCCCTCCCACCAGTTACAAACAAACAATAAAATTCTGAGTCAAAAACAAAACCCCTCCAAAGAAAATAATTCTTGTGTTCAGGAATTCTCACAGCTTCAGTAAATCATTGCCTCTCTCCTTTCTCTGTCTCTGTTTCTCACTTCGCCTTTGTTTCTGACACACACGCACACTAATCAGCACATGTGTAATTGCTGTGAGCTCCTTAAAAGGAAAGCGCTATATACATACAGAGCATTTTTATGTGTGCATATAAAATATGTCTTCTCTGGCTAGAAGTTTCTTATTCATGGAGCTGAATGAAACAGGTTTAATTTCAAAGAGCAGCTACCCCAGAGGACCTGAGTAGTGCAAAAAGCTTGTGTTTGGGGAACTATCCGTCACTATTAGAAACTGTTTTTACAATTAATTTCTTCCCCTCATTTGTGGAGTCTTAGTTTCTGCCTTATTCTCTTTGCTTTACCTTAATGAGACTCCGGACCCATACTCACACAAAGACTTTTCTGTACGGAACATGATACAGTTTCAGGTAGTGGTGTGCTGGCTCTCTGGGGATGGGGGTAGTCTGAATTTATAGTTTTTGCGATATCAGTTTTCACGATGTAAACACTCCTCCCCATGGCTGATTTCAAGCCAACAATACGGCTGATGTCAACAGGAGTTGGGCAGAGACGCACCTAGGACACCTTTATATGATTTTTCCACCAGGCTTATAAAATAGATATAAATCACCTCAAAAGCACAGATAATAGTAAACTATAGTAAAGTAATTAGGAAGTGGAGAGCTTTGAGAATTTATTATGCTTGGTTTTTTTTGTTTTTGTTTTTGTTTTTGCGGGACGCGAGCCTCTCACTGCTGTGGCCTCTCCCGTTGCGGAGCACAGGCTCCGGATGCGCAGGCTCAGCCGCCATGGCTCACGGGCGCAGCCGCTCCTCGGCATGTGGAATCTTCCCGGACCAGGGCACGAACCCGTGTCCCCTGCATCGGCAGGTGGACTCTCGACCACTGCGCCACCAGGGAAGCCCTATGCTTGTTTTTAAAATTATTTACGTGTAAGTTTTTGTGACTCAATTTTTAATGATGGCTGTATTCACTGCCAGTTTGCAAAATTTCAGGAAATTTATGCACTGCCTCTCCCACGCTGGGATGAGCTGGCCCTGCCACACCGCTGTGCTGGCATACTGAGGTGCTGGGTTTGGTATGGTCTTGACTCTAATGCCCCTGGAGGCTCTGGCTCACTTTGCCGAGCATCTGTTGGGTGTTTCCACCTGGAAATCAAACCTGAAGGGTAAAGGGCTCTGAAAATAAATTCTTCGTTTCCATATTAGCATCCCTTTCTGACTTTATCCAAGTTAAAAACCGTAAGGTTAGGTAGCCTCATCCACAAGGGGGCAGACAGCAGAAGCAAGAAGTACAATTCTGCAGCCTTATTAGTTATCTATTTTATACATATTAGTGTATACATGTCAATCCCAATCTCCCAGTTTATCCCACCACCACCACACCACCGCCACTTTCCCCCCTTGGTGTCCATACATTTGTTCTCTACATCTGTGTCTCTATTTCTGCCCTGCAAACCTGTTCATCTGTACCATTTTTCTAGGTTCCACATATATGCATTAATATATGATATTTTTCTCTTTCTGACTTACTTCACTCTGTAGGACATTCTCTAGATCCACCCACGTCTCTACAAATGACCCAATTTCGTTCCGTTTTATGGCTCAGTAATGTTCCATTGTATATATGTATCACATCTTCTTTATCCATTCGTCTGTTGATGGGCATTTAGGTTACCTCCGTGACCTGGCTATTGTAAATAGTGCTGCAATGAACATTGGGGTGCATGTGTCTTTTTGAATTATGGTTTTCTCTGGATATATGCCCAGTAGTGGGATTTCTGGGTCATATGGTAGTTCTATTTTTAGTTTTTTAAGGAACCTCCATACTGTTCTCCATAGTGTCTGTATCAATTTACATTCCCACCAACAGTGTAAGAGGGTTCCCTTTTCTCCACACCCTCTCCAGCATTTATTGTTTGTAGATTTTTTGATGATGGCCATTCTGACTGGTGTGAGGTGATACCTCATTGTAGTTTTGATTTGCATTTCTCTAATGATTAGTGGCGTTGAGCATCTTTTCATGTGTTTGTTGGCAATCTGTACATCTTCTTTGGAGAAATGTCTATTTAGGTCTTCTGCCCATTTTTGGATTGCGTTGTTTGTTTTTTTGATATTGAGCTGCATAAGCTGCTTGTATATTTTAGAGATTAATCCTTTGTCAGTTGCTTTGTTTGCAAATATTTTCTCCCATTCTGAGGGTTGTCTTTTCACCTTGTTTATGATTTCCTTTCCTGTGCAAAAGCTTTGAAGTTTCATTAGGTCCCATTTGTTTATTTTTGTTTTTATGTCCATTTCTCTAGGAGGTGGGTTAAAAAGGTTCTTGCTGTGATTTATGTCATAGAGTGTTCTGCCTGTGTTTTCCTCTAAGAGTTTGATAGTGTCTGGCCTTACATTTAGGTCTTTAATCCATTTTGAGTTTATTTTTGTGTATGGTGTTAGGAATTGTTCTAATTTCATTGTTTTACATGTAGCTGTCTGGTTTTCCCAGCACCACTGATTGAAGAGTCTGTCTTTTCTCCATTGTATACTCTTGCCTCCTTTATCAAAGATAAGGTGACCATATGTGCATGGGTTTATCTCTGGGCTTTCTATCCTGTTCCATTGATCTATATTTCTGTTTTTGTGCCAGTACCATACTGTCTTGATTACTGTAGCTTTGTAGTATAGCCTGAAGTCCAGGCGCCTGGTTACTCCAGCTCCGTTTTTCTTTCTCAAGATTACTTTGGCTATTTGGGGTCTTTTGTGTTTCCATACACATTGTGCATTTTTTTGTTCTGATTCTGTGAAAACTGCCACTGGAAGTTTGATGGGGATTGCACTGAATCTGTAGATTGCTTTGGGTACTGTAGTCATTTTCACAATTTTGATTCTTCCAATCCAAGAACATGGTATATCTTTCCATCTGTTTGTATCATATTTAATTTCTTTCATCAGTGTCTTATAGTTTTCTGCATATAGGTTTTTTGTCTCCTTAGGTAGGTTTATTCCTAGGTATTTTATTCTTTTTGTTGCAGTGGTAAATGGGAGTGTTTCCTTAATTTCTCTTTCAGATTTTTCATCATTAATGTATAGGAATGCAAGAGATTTCTGTGCATTAATTTTGTATCCTGCTACTCTACCAAATTCATTGATAGCTCTAGTAGTTTTCTGGTAGCATCTTTAGGATTCTCTATGTTTAGTATCATGTCATCTGCAAACAGTGACAGCTTTACTTCTTTTCCCATTTGGATTTCTTTTATTTCTTTTTCTTCTCTGATTGCTGTGGCTAAAACTTCCAAAACTATGTTGGTGAGAGTGAACAACCTTGTCTTGTTCCTGATCTTAGAGGAAATGCTTTCGGTTTTCACCATTGAGAACAATGTTGACAGTGGGTTTGTTATATATGGCCTTTATCATGTTGAGGTAAGTTCCCTCTATGCCTACTTTCTGGAGGGTTTTTATCATATATGGGTGTTGAATTTTGTTGAAAGCTTTTTCTGCATCTATTGAGATGATCATATGGTTTTTCTCCTTTGATTTGTTAATATGGTTTATCACATTGATTGATTTGTGTATATTGAAGAATCCTTGCATTCTTGGGATAAATTCCACTTGATCATGGTGTATAATCCTTTAATGTGCTGCTGGATTCTGTTTGCTAGTATTTTGTGGAGGATTTTTGTATATATGTTCCTCAGTGATATTGGCCTGTAGTTTTCTTTCCTTGTGACATCTTTGTCTGGTTTTGGTACCAGGGTGATGGTGGCCTCATAGAATGAGTTTGGGAGTGTTCCTCCCTCTGCTATATTTTGGCAGAGTTTGAGAAGGATAGGTGTTAGCTCTTCTCTAAATGTTTGATAGAATTCGCCTGTGATGCCATCTGGTCCTGGCCTTTTGTTTGTTAGAAGATTTTTAATCACAGTCTCAATTTCAGTGCTTGTGATTGGTCTGTTTATATTTTCTATTTCTTCCTGATTCAGTCTTGGAAGGTTGTGCTTTTCTAAGAATTTGTCCATTTCTTCCAGGTTGTCCATTTTATTGGCATATAGTTGCTTGTAGTAATCTCTCATGATCCTTTGTGTTTCTTCAGTGTCAATTGTTACTTCTCCTTTTTCATTTCTAATTCTATTGATTTGAGTCTTCTCCCTTTTTTTCTTGATGAGTCTGGCTAATGGTTTATCAATTTTGCTTATCTTCTCAAAGAACCAGCTTTTAGTTTTATTGATCTTTGCTACTGTCTCCTTCATTTCTTTTTCATTTATTTCTGATCTGATCTTTATGATTCCTTTCCTTCTACTAAGTTTGGGGGTTTTTTTTGTTCTTCTTTCTCTAATTGCTTTAGGTGTAAGGTTTGGTTGTTTATTTGAGATGTTTCTTGTTTCTTGAGGTAGGATTGTATTGCTATAAACTTCCCTCTTAGAACTGCTTTTGCTTCATCCCATAGGTTTTGGGTCATCGTGTTTTCATTGTCATTTGTTTCTAGGTATTTTTTAATTTCCTCTTTGATTTCTTCAGTGATCTCTTGGTTATTTAGTAGCGTATTGTTTAGCCTCCATGTGTTTGTATTTTTTAAAGTTTTTTTCCTGTAATTGAAATTTAGTCTCACAGTGTTGTGGTCGGAAAAGATACTTGATATGATTTCAATTTTCTTAAATTTACCAAGGCTTGATTTGTGACCCAATATATGGTGTATCCTGGAGCATGTTCCATGAACACTTGAGAAGAAAGTGTAATCTGCTGTTTTTGGATGGAATGTCCTATAAATATCAATTAAGTCCATCTTGTTTAATGTGTCATTTAAAGCCTGTGTTTCCTTATTTATTTTCATTTTGGATGATCTGTCCATTGGTTAAAGTGGGGTGTTAAAGTCCCCTACTATTATTTTGTTCCTGTGGATTTCCCCTTTTATGGCTGTTAGCATTTGCCTTATGTATTGAGGTGCTCCTTTGTTGGGTTCATAAATATTTACAATTGTTATATCTTCTTCTTGGATCGATCCCTTGATCACTATGTAGTGTCCTTCTTTGTCTCTTGTAATAGTCTTTATTTTAACGTCTATTTTGTCTGATATGAGAATTGCTACTCCAGGTTTCCTTTGATTTCCATTTGCATGGAGTATCTTTTTCCAACCCCTCACTTCAGTCTGTATGTGTCCCTAGGTGTGAAGTGGGTGTCTTGTAGACAGCATATGTACAGCTCTTGTTTTTGTATCCACTCAGCCAGTCTATGTCTTTTGTCTGGAGCATTTAATCCATTTATATTTAAGGTAATTATCGATATATATGTTCCTATTACCATTTTCTTAACTGTTTTGGGTTTGTTGTTGTAGGTCTTTTCCTTCTCTGTGTTTCCTGCCTAGAGAAGTTCCTTTAGCATTTGTTGTAAAGCTGGTTTGGTGGTTCTGAATTCTCTTAACTTTCACCTATCTGTAAAGGTTTTAATTTGTCCATCGAATCTGAATGAGATCCTTGTTGGATAGAGTAATCTTGGTTGTAGGTTTTTCCCTTTCATCATTTTAAATAGGTCCTGCCACTCCCTTCTGGCTTGCAGTGTCTGCTGAACCATCAGCTGTTAACCTTATGGGGATTCCGTTGTATGTTATTTGTTGCTTTTCCCTTGTTGCTTTTAATATTTTTTCTTTGTATTTAATTTTTGATAGTTTGATTAATATGTCTCAGCATGTTTCTCTTTGGGTTTGTCCTGTATGGGACACTCTGTGCTTCCTGGACTTGACTGACTATTTCCTTTCCCATGTTAGGAAAGTTTTTGACTCTAATCTCTTCAAATATTTTCTCAGATGCTTTCTTTTTCTCTTTTTCTTCTGGGACCCTTATAATTCGAATGTTGGTGCATTTAATGTTGTCCCAGAGGTCTCTGAGACTGTCCTCAATTCTTTTCATTCTTTTTTCTTTATTCTGCTCCTTGGTAGTTATTTACACCATTTTATCTTCCAGCTCACTTATCCGTTCTTTTGTCTCAGTTATTCTGTTATTGATTCCTTCTGGAGTAAATTTAATTTCAGTAATTGTGTTGTTCATCACTGTTTGTTTGCTCTTTAGTTCTTCTATATCCTTGTTAAAGTGTCTTGTATTTTCTCCTTTCTGTTTCCAAGATTTTGGATCACCTTTGCTATCATCATTCTGAATTCTTTTTCAGGTAGGTTGCCTATTTAATCTTCATTTATTTGGTCTTGTAGGTTTTTACTTTGCTCCTTTGTCTGTAACGTATTTTTTTGTCGTTTCATTTTTTTTTTTTTTTTTTTTTTGATGGGTGGTGCTGTATTCCTGTCTTATTGGTTGTTTGGTGTGAGACGTTTGCAGGAGTGGAGTTTGCAGGCAGTTGGATAGAGCTGGGTCTTGGTGCTGAGAAGAGGACCTCCGGGAGGCCTCACTCCACTTATTCCCTGGGGCCTGAGGTTCTTTGTTAGTCCGGACGTTTGGACTCAGAGCTCCCACCACAGGAGCTTATGCCCAACCTCCAGCCTGGGAACCAAGATCCCGCAAGCTTTCTGGCACGGTAAAGGAAAAAACAAAAAAGGAAGAAAGAAAGAAAAAAAAGAGCAGTACAGTATCAAAGAATAAAAAACAAAATAAAATTAGAAAGATAAAAAATATATTAGGAAAAATAAAACTATAATTGAAACAACTGCAACAACGTAAAATAAAACCACCACAGAAAAAAAGAAAAAAAAAAGTGTGTGTGGGGGGGAACAACCCAAAAGGATAGAACAATAAGAAAGTATAAAGAATAAAATAAAATTAGAAAAATAAAAGATTTATTAGGAAAAATAAAAATATTAAAAAATCAACAATAATGAATCTACAAGGTAAAACAGAACCCCAATCTAAAAGAGGAATAAAGGGCTTCCCTGGTGGCGCAGTGGTTGAGAGTCTGCCTGCTGATGCAGGGGACACGGGTTCGTGCCCCGGTCTGGGAGGATCCCACATGCCGCTGAGCGGCTGGGTCCGTGAGCCATGGCCGCTGAGCCTGTGCGTCCGGAGCCTGTGCTCCGCAACGGGAGAGGCCACGGCAGTGAGAGGACCGCGCACCGCAAAAAAAAAAAAAAAAAGTGTAAAAGAGGAAAAAAGAAAAGAGGAAAAAGAAGTCTTGGCTATGGGGGTGGAGTTTAGGGGGGTGGAACTTAGGGGTGGGGTTTTGGGTGGGGCGGGACCTAGGCTGGTGGGGGCGTGATGTTTGAGTGTGGGGCGGGGCCTAGGTGGGGTGACGTTCAAGCGTGGTGCGGGCCTCTGCTTAGGACCGGAGGGGGGAAGGGGAGAGGCAGCACGTGGAAAGGAGCGCCTCTCCAGTGTGGAGTTCGGGAGTCTGGGGGTAAGGCCCTGCCTGAGGGTGTGTGGGTGGGGCTTAGGCCCAGAGCCTTGGAGGGGGTTTCAGAGGGGGTCTCTGAGTGTAGAGGTGGGGCCCTAAGGGGGGGTTAGGGGCGGGGCTTGGGCTCTGCACGGCAGGAGGGAGGCTCCGAGGGCAGAGGATTAGGCCTATGAGCCCAACAGGCTCTCCGGTGCCTAAGTGGACAGGGAAAGCGCTGGCCCTGTTCCCTTCCATTCCTTTGCTCCCCTCCCCCCATCTCCCCCAGGGTCTCCCCCGTCGCCGCTGGACCCCTAACCGTGGGTGGGTCCTGCTGGCTGTAGGAACTTCTCCCATCCCCCAGCCACCCCTCAGGGGCGCCAGTCCCGTTCCACCTCCACTTGTCCTCCCCCTTCACTTCTCCCACACCCTACCGTCCTACCTGGTCGCTGGGGGTTCCTCCCGTCCCCTTAGATGTCCATGGTCCCCCACCGGTACCTGGTAGGTGCCCTAGTTGTGAGGAGACGCAAATTCCATGTCCTCCTAGCTTGCCATCTTGACCCCGCCCCTACCTCCATGCTTTGTGTCTGCTGTTCCCTCCCCTGGAAAGCCTTTCTTCTCCTGGCTCACCTGGACATTCCAACTCACTTGTCAAGGTACCAGCTACACAACCTTCCTTAACTGCCTCTGACAAAATTAATTATTCCTTCTCTGTGTTCCACGGCCCTTGGTACAAACCTTATTCAGCACTTGGCTGCATTGTTTTGTTTTCCTATCTGCCTTCATTCGAAGGCAGCTTAGTCATCGTGGTATTCCCCCATGGCCCCATGGGAGGGAGGAGCTCTACACCTGTTTGTGAAATTAGCGCATTTCCTGTCTCACGTTACACGTGCTCTCTCTTGTCCTTCTCTGCCAGAGATATGCCAAGAGACCGAGAGGAGAGAGCCTACCTAGATTAGACAGCAGTACTCACAAACACCTCAAAAGCTCTTTTGTATGTCCAGGAAAAGCTTCCTTCCAGAACCCATGTGGCAAAGCACATTGAAGCAAGCTCTAGCAGACACGGGAAAAGTCTACCTTTTACCCTCAGAGAGGCTGTGCTTGGAAAACCCGTGTTGATTTTCAACTTGAGTGTTAGTCACCCGTAAAATGCTGCCGGAAGTCTCTCTGGGGCCGGCCCAAATCGCAGATCGTGTGCAGCTTGTTTTCTAAACTGTGCTTTGTTAAAATAGCAATTCCCAGTTTGCCTCAGGTGTGGAGTTTAGGTTCATGGTTCACTGGATATTTTAGGAAAATACGAGCAAACATTCCAGTCCCCGAATTCCCTGCCCTACGCTATGTGAGGCTTAGGTTGTCTGTTCGTGTGGCTGAGATTTTTCAGAGAAGAGATTGCTGATAATGGCCGTTCCACCTCCCGGCCCTCTCCCAAAAGAACCATGTGTAAGTGCTCTGTGGATTTGAATGTCCACAAAACATCACTCTCCAGGGTGAGCCTGGAAGTGAGGTTGGGGGACTTTGGAGCCCCCGACAGAACCAGAGCCCTGGGCCCACGTTAGAGATAAGGCCACACTTGGCCTTTTTCTGGGAGATCTAGCCAGATTGAAAGAACAAATGAATGCATGAATGAAGGAATGAACAAAGGAATCCTTCCTCATAATTTGAAAACCCAACTCTATATTTAATGGTATTTTCCCCTCTCATCAACCTTCTCCCTACTCTCCGCTCTAGAGGTTCACCCCCTTGCTTTTGAGCACTGACTTGGTGAAGTCACTCACCAGTATTTACTTGGCCAGATTGACCTTCAGTGTCAGACAGTAAAAAAGACCACCAGTGACCATTGTCCAGGACCAGAGGCTGAATGACTTTCCGATGAATTCTAGCCGGAAGGCTTTTGAAACAAAAGTAGGAGGAAAAGGTCAAGGAATGATGGTATAAAAATATCTTCATTCCCTTCATTGGAGAAAATGACATCTAGGTTGGCTGTCACTCTTCATCAGCCAGGTGTGTGTGCTGGAGGTCATGTTGACGGAATGGTCTGGGTGCTGGCGAGATGTTGGGGAAACAGCAAGGTGGTGAAAGGGGGAGGGGTTTGGCGGAGTTCTGGCTCTGGCAAAGGTGAAGAAAATAAATCACAGTCATGGAAAGGAGCTGCTCCAACTCCATGTCATCAGGTGGATAGCCAAGGGAGTCTCGGAGAATGAGGTCCTCGCGTCTGCCTGGGCAGGTATTGGTGACACCACTTGTCAGACCCTTCAGGAATTAAAGAGTGTACGTTAAGCTAAAACAGCTGTTCTTAGAAGTGCACATCCAATTTAGTTACATAAATCAATTAACGATTATTATATAGAACAGAGAAAAATGTTGTAGGAATGAACAGCTGTGGTTTGGGGTATGCTACCCCACAGACGGGGGTAGCAGCTACCTACCGCCTGTCAACTCAGTCAGTCAGTGGAATCAAACTTCTTTAGACTGCTTCTTGAGGAGCTCGGAAACTCATGCCATCTTGGGGGGTTTCTCACCCTGATCACAAGACAGGAACGGGCAAGTTCTCTTTACTGGCTGTACCCTGGGATGGAGGTGGAAGTTCTCAGAAGGCACAATTGTATTATGGGGCCAATCAAACACCCATATAATGGAGTACAGAAAGCCACACCCCTTATCTCACTTGATCCTCACTGGGTCCTTTTGAGGGTAGGCAGGGCGTTGTTCATTCATTCATTCAACATTTACTAAGCAACATGTGTCCAGCTCTGTGTTAGGGATTAAGAATGTAATAAGACAGACCCAGGCTTTAAGATGCTCAGAGCATAGTAAGAATATTAGCCATGATACCACAGTGTGAAAACATGGGTCTAGAGGTACACGTAGGACGCTATGAGAACACATCAGACAGGTACTGGATTCAGCCTTGGAGAGAAATTCAGGCAGGCTTGAGTTGATCTTGAAGGATGAATAGGAGTGAGTCAAATTACAAGGTGGCAGGGGGTGGGGTTTGGATTCCAGGAAGTGGGAATAACATTTATAAAGATATAGAGGCATGGGCTTCCCTGGTGGCGCAGTGGTTGAGAGTCCGCCTGCCGATGCAGGGGACACGGGTTCATGCCCCGGTCCGGGAAGATCCCACATGCCGCGGAGTGGCTGGGACCGTGAGCCATGGCCGCTGAGCCTGCATGTCCGGAGCCTGTGCTCCGCAATGGGAGAGGCCACGGCAGTGAGAGACCCGCGTACTGCCAAAAAAAAAAAAAAAAAAAAGATACAGAGGCATGAAAAAAATACAGTGACAGGGAAGCAACAGGTATTTCAGTATGACAGGAATAAAATTGGTGAGATTCTAGTAGGAAATAAAGTTGGAGAAATAGAAAGGGGTCATATCATCAAAGACCTTGTGTATAATACTAATTTTTTTTTTACTTTATTCCTAAGTAACGAGGAGCAATTGAATATGTTTTTCTTTTTAAATGAACTTTATTAAGGTACATTTAAAATACAATAAGACACACCCATTTTATTTTTTTCTTCCGTTTTATTGAGATACAATTGACATGCAGCACTGTAAAAATTTGAGGTGTATAGCATAATGATTTGACTTACATACATCAGAAAATGATTATCACAATAAATTTAGTGAACATCCATCATCTCATATAGTTACCAAATAAAAGAAACAGAAATAAAAAAGTTTTCCCTGTTATGAGAACCCTTAGGGTTTACCCTCTTCACAATGTTCATATATAACATACAACAGTGTTCATTATATTCATCATGTTGTACATTACATCCCTAGTACTTATTTATCTTAGAACTGGAAGTTTGTACCTTTTGACTGCCTTCATCCAATCCCCCCTCCCACCATCCCCACCTCTGGTAACCACAAATCTGACCTCTCTTTTTTATTTTTAATTTAATTTAATTAATTAATTTATTTATTTTTGGCCGCCTGGCTTATGGGATCTCAGTTTTCTGACTAGAGATTGAACCCTGGGCCATGGCAGTGAAAGCCCAGAATCCTAACCACTAGGCCACCAGGGAACTCCCTGATGTCTTTTTCAATGAGTTCGTTTGTTTGTTTGTTTCTGAAGCATAATTGACCTATAACACTATGTTACTTCCTTTTACGCAGCACAGTGATTTGGCATTTCTACACATTTCAAAATGATCAGCACAATAAGTCTAGTTACAATATGTCACCATACAAAGATATTACATGGTTATTGACCATATTCCCCACACTGTACATTTCATACGCGTGACTCATTTATTGTGCACCTGGAAGTTTCTACCTCTTAATCTCCCTCACCTATTTCTTTCCTCCCCCTAACCCCCTCCCTTCGGGCAACCATCTGTGTGTATTCTGTATCTATAACTCTGTTTTTGTTTTGTTATGCTTGTTCATTTGTTTTTTAGATTCCACAGGTAAGTGAAACCATACAGCATTTGTCTTTCTCTGTCTGACTTATTTTCCCTAGCATAATACCTTCTAGGTTCATTCATGTCACAAATGGCAAGATCTCATTCTTTTTATATAATATTTCATTATATATCGTTATCCATTCATCTATTGATGGGCATTTGGCCTAGTGTGTGATCTGTCCTGGAGAATGTTCCATGTATATTTGAAAAGAATGTGTATTCTGTTACTTTAGGATAGAATGTTCTATTAATATTAAGCCATTTTGTTTTAATGTGTCATTTAAGTCCTGTGTTTCTTTGTTGCTTTTCTGTCTGGATGACCTATCCATTGATGTAAGTGGGGTGTTAAAGACCCCTACTATTATCGTATTACTGTCAGTTTCTCCCTTTATGTCTGTTAATATTTGTTTTATGTATTTAGGTGCTCCTATGTTGGGTGCTTGTATGTTTACAATTGTTATACCTTCTTTTTGGATTGATCCTTTAATCATTATGTAATGTCTTTGTCTCTCTTTACAGTCTATTTTGTCTGACATAAGTATTGCTAACCTGGTTTTCTTTTCATTTCTATTTGCATGGAATACCTTTTTCCATCCTCTTACTTTCAGGCTGTGTGTCTTTAGATCTGAAGTGAGTGTCTTGTTGGCAGCATGTATATGGGTCTCGCTTTTGTATCCATTCAGCCACTCTGTGTCTTTTGATTGGAGCATATAGGCCATTTACATTTAAAGGGATTATTGATAGGTATGTACTTATTGCCATTTTGTTAATTGTTTTGGGGATGATTTTCTTCTTTTGTTCTCTTCCCTTGTGATTTGAAGACTACCTTTAGTGTTATGTTTGGATTCCTTTCTTTATTCTGTGTGTATATCTACTACAGATTTTTGGTTTGTGGTTACTGTAAGGTTTATGTATAGCCATATATATGATTAGTTTAAGTTGCTGATCTCTTAAGTTCAAACACCTTTTGATAATCCTGCATTTTTATACCCCTGCTCCCACTCCACATTTACGGTTTCTGACATATTTTCCATCTTTTTGTTTTGTGTATCCCTTAACTACTTACTGTGGATGTAGATGATTTTACTGCTTTTGTCTTGTAACCTTCCTACTAGCTTTAAACATGGTTGATTCACTACTTAACTGTATATTTGCCTTTACCATTGAGCTTTTTCCTTTTGTCATTTTCATGTTTCTATTTGTGGCCTTTTCTTTTCGCTTAGAGAAGTCCCTTTAACATTTCTTGTAAAGTGGTGGTGCTGAACTCTTTTATCTTTTGCTTGTCTGTAAAACCTTTGGTCGCTCCATCAGATCTGAATGAAAGCCTTGCTGAGTAGAGCATCCTTGGTTGCAGGTTTTTCCCTTTCTAAAATACACCCATTTTAAGTGTGTAGTTTGGTGAGTTTTGACAGACATATATACCTGTGTAACTACTGCCCCAATAAAGATAATAGTACATTTTTCCATCTACCCCAAAAGCTTCCTGTGCTCCTCTGCAGTGCCCTCCTCCATTCCCAGCTCGAGGTAGCCACTTATCTGTTTTCAGTCATAATAGATTAATTCTGCCTATGCTAAAATTTCATATTGATAGAATCATACAGTATGCTCTCTTTTATCTCAGTATGTCTTTGAAATTCATCCATGTTCTTGGGTGTATCAAAAGTTCATTCCTTTTTATTGCTAGGTAGTATTCCATTGTATGAGTGTATCACAATTTGTTTATCCATTCATCTGTTGACAGGTATTTGGGTTTCCGGTTTTGAACTATTGTAAGGTTGCTATAATCATTCATGTACAAATCTTTTTGTAGACGTGAGTCTCTAGTTCTCTTGGGTAAATAACCATACAAATATATGATAAGCACATGAAAAGATGTTTAGTGTCATTAATCATAAAGAAATGTAAATTAAAACCACAACAGGATACTAGTAAATACCTATTAGCTTGCCTAAAATTAAAAGACTGACCATAACAAGTGCTGACGAAGATGTGGAGGAACTGGACCTCTCAGACACTGCTAACGTGAAAATAAAATGGTCCATCCGCTTTGGAAAATGGTCTGGCCGTTTCTTATATACATAAACATTAACTAAGCAGTCCCACCCCTGAGTTTTTAACCGTTGAATCATTTTAAGCAGGGTAGCAATATGAAGAGATTTTATGTTTAAAGGAATACTCTAATGGCATTAAGGATGATAGATTCTGTATGTTTAAATAGTCTTCACAAACATTAATTTTTATTGATGAAAAATCGTCTGTCATGTTTTAATACTATACGTGGGTAATCATTTCCTTAGTGTGAATAGTTAGGTAACATTAAATATTTCATTACTGACTATAATTCCTAATAAACATAAGTGTTGTTTCTGCTGAATTCATTCCTTAAAATGAGCTCCTAGGATCAGAATCACTGAGTCAATATTCTTAAAAATCTTTATGCTTTTTGCTGCTAAGTGACATTCTGACTAAGGATTATACCAGTCAACAACAGGTTATATATTACTAGTTATTTTTCATAGATCAGGAAAGAGAAGCTCAGATAGATTATGTGAATTAGCTAACATAGGTGGAAAAAGGTACAGCAGTATTTTGAGCCTGTGTCCTTGATCCCTCCCTAGTCTTGGGTTTCCTTATTTTTCTGTTCACACTTGTGCTAACTCAGAACTTTATCTGGAGAACCCCTATTCTGTGCCATAGACTCCTCTAGCGTTAGGAGTACAATGAAAACGCATAGTTCCTGTTTCCACAGAGCTTATGGGCTAGTGACATTTCCAGATTCCTTCCTCTCTATCTGGAGAAAATCTCGAGCCAACAGACTGAACGACAAAAGGAGAAAGAGAAAAAGTGTTCAAGTCATATAATGGGTCACAGCTCAGGTACTCATTTTTGACCCAGCTTCCAGGACCATGTCAAGAGACACGAGGGAATTGCATCTTCTGTTGTGCCATTACTTGGTTGGGCCAGTCATGTGGGTGGAGGTCTGGAATGAAGAAACCCACCTCAGTGGGGATTAACTACAGATATTCAGCGTGAGTTTAAGAAGGAGAGAGTATACAGAAGCACTCAGTGGGGGGAATGACAGGTTGCAGCAATAACGGGGGAGTCTGACAGAGGCATCTGAATTGAGTGCATTTTATTGTGAATGACTCACATTTCTTGAGTTCTTTCTGCGTGGTTGGCATTGTTCTAGGTACTGGAAGAAAGTAGAAGTGAAAAGCTCTGGGGGCTGGAGATCAAAACGTTCCAGGAAACGTCTGGCACAAAGCAATGCAGGTGAGGTAGGAGGCGGAGTGCAGAGGTGGTGGTGTTTCATTTGCGTGTGCTCCAGCTCCCTCCCTCCCTCCTTCTGGGGGCCCCTTTCCTATGTCCTCTCCCAACATGCACCCCCTGGGCCTCCAGACACCAAGCGAGCACTGTTGTGTTGTCCCAGCCCTTTGCAGAGGCACCTTGCCCAGGCCTGCACACCTACTTTGGGATCGAACCGCAAATACCTACAGATATCAGCCAGGTCAACCTAGTGAGTAAAGAAAGATGTCGTGGGGAGCCAGTGGTAGGGGCTGCAGAGAACTGGCCAGCTTCTTGTCCATCTCAACAGGGCAGCTACTGCTTCAGGTGACTGAAGCTAGTCATACTAATGAAACAGGGCATCGCAAGACGGCCCAAGGTTCCAGGAGTAGGGGAAAACCAGTTTTCATCTCAAATTTTATTATGTTTAAATATTGGAAATCCAGTTAATTTAACCTTTTGTGTTACAGTTTACATTGGCCAAAATAAAATAAGAGTTTAGACTGGATTCCACCGGGAGCCTCTCGTCTGCGCTTCTGTCCTAGGCGATGCCACAATCCTTTTTCTTTCTCTCTCTAAGCCTGTCTCTCAATCCTGGGAGGTTACTGCTCAACTAATTAATTTCCAAGGGTGATAATGGCTTAATAGCAATCAATTTCCTTTCGTCTTCAAAGGCATGATCTGGAGGTACTGAAACTGATGGGGAAAATTGAGGCTTCATGGGAGGTGCAAGTGATGAGTAGGTGGGCGGGCCCTTTTTGTCCCAGCTCTCATCAGACCATTTGGGAAGTCTGTGGGCTCTGACCATGTCTAGGGTCAGCGCCCTCTTCAAGGGTTCTGGGGACACTCCATGATTCTTTATGAGTGGGTTCACTTGGGTCTGGGGCTTGGAATGGAGAAGGAAGGCTCTAGGGCATGGTGCCTATGGAAAGACAAGGGCGACTCGGAACTCCTCTCTGTGCAGCTCGGGTTTAGCACTAAGGCCCTACCTGCATAATGCAATGTGGTAGCCACTAGTCACACATAGCTATTTACATTTAAATTAATTAAAATCAAATCAAATCTAGGTCCTCAGTTGCACTAGCCACATTTCACGTGCTCAATAGCCACTTTAGCTGGAAGCTACCATATTAGACACTGCAGATATGGAACGTTTCCATCATCATAGAAAGTTCTATTAGACAGTGCTGCTGGACCACCTGCCTCATGGGGAAACAGGCATGGGAGTCAGGAGAACTGAGTTTTGGTCCTAACGCAGCCATTCATTGGCTCTGTGACCTTGGGCAAATTATTTAATTCCTCTGGCTCTCTTTCTTTATTGATAAAATGGAAATGATAACATTTTCCACAAGATTCCCTTGAGCATTAAAGGAAAAGACAAACATATTGGCACTATAGTGATTAATAATGTTGCCCCCCAGGCAGAATGTTGTCCTGCTCGAGGGGCAGAGCTGAGCTGAGGAGGAACATTTTCTCCCCTCACTGTGGTCTCCAGTCTGGTTCTAGGATCTTACTGTATTAGTTTTGCTTATTATCATAAGCTCAGAAAGATCCCCTAGGTGCATGTAGGCAGGGAGGATAAGCAGGAAGGAAGAACCAGGCTGCCGCAAGACTTGTGTAGAGCACAGTCTGCATGACTGTCCCGGGTGGCCTGAGGGAGATTCAGTCTTGAGCATGCACCTGGGAACGATGAACAAAGGAGAATCTGAGGGGTCAAGCAGGTCTGGTTAACAGTGGACATGGGTGATGCTGGAAAGCAACAGGGGACTAGATCTAGTGCTTGGCATGTAGTAGGTGCTCAAGAAATACCTGCGGAATGAATGAATGTGCAAAGCACACAGAAGGTAAAGGCCAACAGTCAGCTTCTGGTGACCCTGGCTGGCTTCTGTGATGGTTTCCCATAGGTATAAAGCCTTGAGTTAATGGAGAAGGGGGGGCAGTGGAGGGTGGGATTCGCTTTCAAATAGGATGCAGTAAATACAGGGGAAGTATAACAGCCTCTATTTATTGGCCGTCTACTATGTTCCAAGGGTTCTGCATGTTTATCTCTACTCCTTGCAAATACTCTGCAAGGTACATGTCTTTATTACCATTTTAAAGAAGAGCGGGTTGCCCAGAGTCACCTGGCTTTGTGCGAGCATCCGAGATTCAAACCTAAAGTCCACTTCTTTCCTGCAAAGTCAAATTACTCTTAAACAGGTAACGTGTTCTCTCTGAGGAGGCCTGCGTTGTCGGAGCTTTAATGCGAGAAGTCGCAACAATGTCTGCTCTTCAGGTGGACTTCTGACTAATGCTCTCTTTGGTTTGGCCCGGTTGGTAGACGTACACGAGTATTTCACAGCACTTTACCATCTGTGCCTTGAACATACAACAGCAGTGAAGTTATTTCTCTCAGTTGAAAATGGAGAACTGCAGCACCAGGAAGTTATATGACTTGTTCGAGAGCCTAAGAGAGCAAGTCGCTGATGGAGTGTATATGGAAATGAGGACATTCAGGAGACTGTTCGGGGAACTGAAATGGATCTGTGACACGTCACTGTGTGTATCTATTGCTAAGTTATGGAATTATTTAATGCTTTTTGCTTCTTCCGCCTCAGTGCTTTTAATTGTGTATTCCAGAATGCAACAAAATAACGCCAGAAGACTGTGCACCACATAGAACACAAGTGTCAATCACAGGCCATTCTGCTTGGAGGTTGGTTTGTCTTGTGCAAAGGGAGTGTCCGGTCATCAGACCCTATCTGTTACCCATGTTTCTACTAATACCTTTGTGGATGTTCTACTTACAAGAGTCTCTACATGGTTCAGGGCGTGTGGAGGAGCGAGCAGTCAGAAAGAGGCCAGGGGAGTCTTTCAACCAAGGTCCTTCCTGGACTTTTCCTTTTACATTTACCACTTAGGTGATGTCTTTCATTTGTGGATATAGCCACATTCCCTCATGTTGCAGTGAGGACAGACCTGGGGGTCTAGTGGTCCTGGACAGGGTCTTCTAGGTGTGGGGTGCCCAGTTCTGTTCTGGGAGTTGTTGGAAGGCACCCTGGAAGAAAGAGAAGAGAAGGAAAATGGAAATCAATCAGAGCAAGTGATAGTTGCCCTGAGGCAGCGTTCTTCAAAATGGGTTACACAGACACTGGTTCCGTGAGCTGCTCTGTGATAAAAGGATTCTGATTCAAAGATTTCAGGGATGTGGCATATTATATCACCCACGTGGAGCTTCACAATTCAAATTGGCATATTAAAGCTTACAAAAAGCCTTTCAGAAAAGAAATTCATTTCTTTTCATTTAATAGAGTTCTTCTAAAATTTACTGGAGTGGGGAACCCCATCTCTCCACCCCCTGTGCCCAACACATCTCTTAGTATCCCAGGAAAGCACTTAGCATTGAAGGAAGATGAAGATACAGGAGAAGACGAATCTACTGCCTAAAAGAACGTATGCGCCCTCTTTCATTGTCTGTTGCTCAAATTAGTAAATCCCAAACTCCATTTAGTAAATCTTCAAGGTATCAGGAAGCTCACAAAACATTATTAAAACTTGGAGAGGTGCATTCACGTTGACTGGAAAACCCCCCAGCGCCATATGCAATGTTTAGCAGGAAGCAAAGGGCCATAGGACTATCCTCCCTGAGTCCTGCTCATTGAGTCATGTCCTCAAAGAATTCTTGCTGACTCCTCTCTAGAGGTTGGTCTCCTTCTATATTCTCATAGAACCTGCTCTTTCTTTCAGAGAACTCATCTATTTTGTAACTAGGCATTCATTAGCATTGGTTTATGGCTTCCACGGGCCTAAAAACTGCAAGAGAACGGGGACCTGCACACAATTAGTGTTCTATAAATTTTTGCCAAAAAATTTTATTAAATCCATTAGAGATCATGATAAATTCACCTTCCTTGAAACTCATTATACCAGACACACTTTACCCTCTAGGCAAAAATCTGTATTAGATTCCTAGGGCTTCCATAATAAATAACCATACACTTCATGGCTTAAAATAACAGAAACTTACTCTCTCACAGTTCTGGAGGCTAGAAGTCTGAAATCAAGGCAAGGTTGGTTCCTCCTGGAGGGTCTGAGGGAGAATCTCTTCTATGCCGCTCTCCTGACTTCTGGTGGCTCCTGGCAATCCTTGGTGTTCCTTGACTTGTGGCTGCATCACTCCGATCTCTGTCTACATCTTCACAAGACCTTTTTATCTCTGTGTGTCTGATCAAAGATGCCTGTATGAAACATTGGAATCCTTCATACATAGCAAAAGCCTAAATAAAATGTATTTTTGTACCACCCTGTCCTACTTTCCTGCCAACAAATATACACCCACACCCTCCTGCCTTTTCTCACAAACCTTCTATGTTTTCTAAAAACTTGGGGCTTACACATCTTACTATCATTAATTCTGTCAACAGGAGTTTGTTGGACAGCCTTGAAGGAGTGGTAAGATTTTCCCAGGTGGAGAAGACAGAGAGGTATTTCAGGCGGCAAAACCATAAGGAATAGAAGTTTGATCCAGGTGAGGAAGACAGAGTATTTTCCCTCTCTCCTTTCTTTCATATTTTTCACTTTCCTTGTACCACCAAGCCACAGAGTTCACAAACTGTACATCGTACAACTTGTCCTCAGCTCCAGAAGTGCCAGGTTGGTTCGGCTGGAACTGTAGACAAGACACTTCCTGTGGAAGAGGCGGTTAGGCTGTGGGCAGGAAACAGGGACAGTTAACAGAGAAGACCTAGAATTTCTACCTTCAGTCTGGGAAATTGCCTCTTGAATGAACTATATGAGGACTATGAAATCTTGGATGGTTTCTGTCCTTGAAAAAAGTAAGGCTGAATGTAACTTCGATTGGGAACTTTAGTTCTGCTCTAAGCTTTGCTTCGTTTGGGGGTAAGTTGAGAGCAGAAGTTCTTATCTGGCCAACTGCTACTTCATACAGGATCTGAGGTCCTTGTAAGAGGACCAGATGCCCCTGTGGTCTATGATCTCTAAAAGACGGAACTAGAAGAATATCCTTCCCCTACTTTTAACAAACTGTAGAGCTCATGGCTTACTTTATGAATTAACATCTCAGGTGAATATATTGACGGAGCTTGGGATGTGTTCTAGCTTTGCGTGATGAAGCAGGGAACTATTTGGACCCATGGTCACCTGTTGGGCTAGGATTCCTCATGAAGGCCCTCCTCTTTGTGACTTTCTTGTATATAAATCTTCGTCTTCCCTCCCTACCCCAACCCAAAATAGATGCAGTTATAGAGTAACACCACCAGGCAGACATACCTGGTAAGTATTATGTATTCTTATTATCCCAAATGACTTGAGAAGAGGAACTGAAGGCATAATGATTTTCCATCAATATACCAAGAAGAAGAATGAGGGATGGGACAGAGTTTGGTCCTTTCTTGGTTAAAAGGAAGGAGAGAGGTGGTATGTCTGAAATAATTCATTTTTTCCATCTACTGCCTTTACAAAAAGCAAAATATTAACCTACAGATAAGGAAGAGCTTGAGGAAAACAAATGAAATGCTGAGGCATTATCCTGATGAATGCCCAAAACACACTCCACCCGAAGAAGAAATATTCCCAAGAATTTTGTGAGGAAAGAGGAAGGAGCAATGCAGTAATGTCATTATCCATGTCTGTGGAGACAGGAAATATTTTTTGAAAATTAAATTTCGAACAGATAGTGATGAGGTTGATATTGAGACACTTGAACACAGAAAACTCTGATGAGTTTCAAAATTTTGTTTTCTAATATTCATCTCCTTTTCTTCTAGGAAGGAAAAATTGATGAACTTCAGAATTAAATTCAAAGGATATAGTACTTGGTGTGCTGGAAGTATTCACTGGCAAATATGTCAGACCCTAACATAGATTGGTCTGACATATTTCCATGGGAAAAACATCACATCTTTTCTATTCTTTCAAATCGGGCACGTGAAATGCATTTCATTAAACATGATGCATTAGGGGGCCCTCAGCTCACATATTTTATTTAGCAAAAAGGCACAATACACCTTTCTCTCCTAATGTCTGTTTGCTTTGAGAAATCTTTTTGCCCTTCATGCACACCTAAGAAGCACATCTCCAAGGTACATAAATTTCCAGACTATGTTTTCAACCAGGTGAATTGCAAAATCGATCAGTCAGTCCTTCCAACCCAGAAGAGAAATTGTCATTGGAAAGTTCCATTCCCAAGGCTGGATCTTAGCATTGAGGCAGACCTGGATGGGGAAGGAGGGTGGGCTTCTGTTGGGACAAGTGATGGGAGCTTTGGGAGTCTTCCACTCTGTGATTGATGAAACCCCCTCATCTGAGATAATACTCCTTTGGCCAGATGTGCTGAATTCTGGGATTGCACAGGGTGAGTGCTAATGGGAGTCAAGTCAAAGACAGCGGTCAAGGAGAAACGAGAGGAGAGAGGATATTTCCAGATGAGACTTGAAATGAGATCATGAGTTGATGTGGCGAAGACAGTCAGGATGGCCGTTCCAGATGACAGGAGCTGCAGAAGATGTCACCACATGTTTGTCTTTAGGAAGAGAGAAAGCTTAGAGGGGCAGGAACACCAAGTATTAAAAGTACTACATGCAACACAGAACATTGTTTTAAAATCTGAGGACTTCCCTAGCAGTCCAGTGGTTAAGATTCCATGCTTCCACTGCAGGCGGTGCAGGTTCGACCCCTGGTCAGGGAACTAAGATCCCATATGTCGTGTTGTGCAGCCAAAAAAAAAATAGATAAATAAATAAATAAATAGATAAATAAATAAATCTGAAAATACTACAAGAATACAGATTTCATTTTAAATGGATTTGCTGACATGATTTTCAAAAGTAATTTTACATGGTAGAGTGGTTGAATTGTGGTCCCTCCAAAAAAGATATGTCCACATCCTAGTACCCGGAACCTGTGGATGTGAACTGATTTGGAAAAAGCATCTTTGCAGATGTTTAATTAAGTTAAAGATCTTTCAATGAGTTTATCCTAGATTACCTGTGTGGGCCCTAAGTCCAGTGACAATTGTCCTCATAAGAGACAAAAGAGAAGACGCAGACACACAGAGGGAAGAAGTCCTCGTGAAGATGGAAGCAGAGATCGGAGTGATGCAGCCACAAGCTGATGAACGCCTGGAGCCATCAGAAGCTGGAAGAGGCAAGGAAGGATTTTCTCTGCAAGATTTCAGAGGGAGTGTGCTCTTGATTTTGGTCTTCTGGCCTCCAGAGCTACCAGGGAATGAAGTTTTCTGTTGTAAGCCGCCGAGTTTGTGGCCATCTGTTACGGCAGCGCCAGCAAACAAATACGGGTGGTTATGGCAGGGTCTTAGCATCGAGGCAGACCTGGTTTTCAATTGTGGTCCCTCCCCTTCCTGACCTTTTGAAAGGCCCTTCTCTAAATATAGCTTCAGCACCTGTGAAATTGGTAAGGCAATAGTATCTACCTGATAGGTTGTGGGGAGAAAGGGAATCAATGTGTGGAAAGGATGGAACACAGGGGATGTCATATAGTAGATGCTCAGTAATGGCAACTGACATTATTATAGTGATGAATATCTTCCTTACTCCAAACCTCTTGCACTGGTGCTGACACATAACCCACTTAGGCTGGTTAAGATGCCATTCTCTCTCAGTTCCAAACACACACTCCTGTCCTCTGCTATGTTGGGCTGGGTCTGGGCCTCTGCTAACCACACGTCTCCTCTGCCAATTAGTGACACTACAGGGAGATCTGGTGTTGCAAGGAGGGGAGAAGGACTTGCTCTTTGTGTTTGCTCCCTTTTTCTGTCAGTATTGCCCCAGCAGTGACCTTTCAACCGGAAGCAGCTGTGGTTCCAATTGGTTGCTGTTTCCAGCCTCTTTCAGTACTTCTGGAAGCAACCCCATCACTTGTGCTCTGAGGTAACAGCACCAGTGGGGCAGTGCTCCCTCCTCAGAAGCCTGAGTCATAGCTCCCAGGGACCCTTCTGCAAGCTTCTAGGGTCTGAGGACTCCAGCCTCCTCTCTGTTCCTTTAGCCCTAGATGTTTCCTTTGCTACTACCTACATTTACAAGCTTCTGTTACTTAGGGTTCCCTGTTTGCCTTTCTAGTTCCTCAATACCTGTTTCACCAATTCTCCATATTAAATTCCCTCTGTTAAAATCACTGGTGAAGCTTCTGTTTTCTGACTGTACCTGCGGGATACAGCACTCTTTGTGGGTTTCACGGTTTGCTGTATGTGTAGGAAAGGGTTGGTACAGCTGACCCAGCACTGAATTGAAACCAGAAAGACTTAGTTTCACATCCTGGCTCCTTTACTTTCCAGCTGAGACATCTTGGCCAAAATACTTGGCTTCTTTGAGAGTCCAATTTTCTTATTTGTGAAATGGGGTTAATCATGTTTATCTTGTAGGGTTATATATGATTGAATGAGATAATGTCTAAAAAGTGCCTGGCACCTAACAGATATTCAACAAATGTTGGCTATCATGTTATATGTGTTAGAAATATATCTTCGCATCTGTATATCTCTTACAGGTTCCTTTGCTTTTTACCGTTGAGCATATGAGCTCCTCTGGGCAAGTCTGGACTCTCTTACTTCAGCTTTCTTGGTTCATTTAGGGTGTTTGTTTTAGATGAGAAGACTGCAGTTCTGTTGTATTAATTAGCTTGATCCCCAACTGATTTAAGAATGAGGAAGTGATAGTTGTGAGTGTGAAAAGAGTTGGATTTACATTGTGCAACGAATTAGGATGAAAAACAAGCCCCCTGTTGGGAAGCGCCACTGGGACACTTTTGACAGCCTGGTACTCACCACGGCTCACTCAGGGCTCTTTCTCACATGCATGTGCTCCTGACTTTTAGAAGCCCGTCCAGTAAGAGGTCGTGACATTCCTGGGGGTGGCAGAATGTGAATTAAAAATTCAATGAATAAAATCTGACCCGGACTGTTTGCGTAAGACTTAGTCAAAACTCAATTGAAGCCACTCCCAAGGTTAAAAACTATTTCAATGCCAAAGAACAAGGTCTGCAAACCGCCAAATATTCTCTGGCCACCTGCTGTAGGTAAGGCAGCATTCTGGAGGGGCTGTCAGAATTAAAGGCAAATGAAAACTGTGATCTTGGCTGGTGTGGGGTTTCCAGTATAATGGGGGAGACCAAACTGAGAGGTCCAAACACAAATATAACATTTGCATATGTGATTCCTCTAGCTTTTAGAATTTTCTGGAACTCCCAGAAAGATTCCTGAGCTGGCAGGTGCAGGGCCTGGGGCATAGGAACCACCACTGAAAAGTATTTTTCAAAGTCTAGTGGAAATTATTAATCCCATTCTCTCTTCCTACCCACCTCCAGCTGACCCCAGTGCCCTGATACTGCTGCTAGCCACAGAAGGCTCCGTCCATCCACTTGGCTCCCAATTAATTCCCCTCCCCCACCATCAGTGTATCATCCCTTCTCTCTCAGGACCCTGCTTTCTTTATATGAGAACATTCCATCAGTCAGCTGTATAAACCATGTATAAAACCAGACACTGGGCTAGGCCTGTTGACACAAAGGCACACGTGAACCATAGATCTTGGCCTCAAGGAGTTTATAGTCTCAGCAGGGGACACAGACAGGTGAACAAAGTGTATATTAAATGCGCAATGATTTGGGGTCCTAGGACGATGAAACACGAAGAGGGTGTGGGCATTCTAACAAAGACGTGATGAGAAAAAGTTTCATAGATACTTCAAAATGGGTAGAAACACAATGCTGTTAATTGTAGGGAATCTGAATCTGGAGAGTGAGGAAAAGGGAATCGCAGGCACTATGGCGAAAGAGAGGATGGGCAAACAAAATGGTGAGCTCTCAAAATACAGACGCATGGCAGGTTCTCACTTCAGAGGATTGAGAAGGAGAAAGGCCAGGCTAGTGGTGAAGGGGACAGTTTGGCAGACAGCAAAGGAGAAAGGGTCCTTGCTTTTTTTTTAGAGGATTCTTGTTTGAGCTAACTTCGTTTCACACCTCACAGCCTGGTCCCTGACATTCCGATCAGGTGTTTGGCACTGTCTCCTTAATGTCTGTTTGCCACAGACTTATCCACTATCATGTCATGATTCTTGGAATGGAGTCACATTTGAAAAAAGTGTTTAGAAGATGCAACCAGGCTTCATACCTCTCTTACCAGCTAGGACTCTGATGAAAAGTCTACTGTGCTCCCCCTCGCCTTCCATCCCAGGAATCAAGTCCTAAAAACATCCCCTGGGTATCTGTTGCAACCTGGTTTCATGCTAGTCACCATGGGGAGGGGAGTAGCTAGTGCTTTTTGAAAAACATTTACTGTTTTCCAAGCACCGCGCTAGCTGCTTCGAAGGCAAAAAAAATAGGGCACAGTCCCTTCCATGAAGAGCTTGCAATTTTTGTTGGGGAGTCAGACTTAAACATGGATTTTCACATACTATAGTCATGGCCAAGGGAGCCCTTTGCCCAATCTGGAGCTTCTGGGAAGGCTTCAAGAAGTGGTTGAGGCTAAGATGAGTGTTGAAAAGTGAGTAAAGGGTAGTTATGCCAAAAACAATGATGGACCAAAAATTCCAGGCTAAGGAAAAAGCAACAGCACAGAAACTTGAAACAACAGAACGCATATTAGGAGATACAAATGCTTTAGCACAATTAGAGCATAAAGTGTGAGACGGGGGGAGCAGAAGAGGAAATAGGAGGGTAGAGGCTGGTTCATACGGGACCCAGTAGGCCAAGCAAAGAACTTTATTCTGTCACGTTGGGAAGCCATAGGGTGGTTTCATGTTGCAGGTGACGTGGTTGGATGTTGAACTGCAGAATAGAAGATGGATCCAGGCAAGAGGTTTCAGGACTGGGAGCAGGGAGTCAGTTAGGAGTCTTGTTCAATAGTCCAGGCAAGAGACGCTAAGCTCCCGAGCTAGGAAAAGGGCGGTAGATGAGGTGGGAGGAGGGGACAAGTCTAAGGGCCATTTAGGAAACAAAAGAAGCAATTGGGTTCAGTGATGGATTGGCTAAAGTGGGAGAGATAAAGGAGGAGGCCTGGTGACTTAGGCTGAGGCTGGGCTGAATGGGTGCCTGAGGCTTTGATGGGCTGGGACTGGGAATACAAGAGGGAGAACAGAATATTTCGAGGAAGTGGGGGAAGGCTGTGAGTTCAGCTGTGATGGCTTGAATATGGAGGGCTTCGAGGGCCTGAAAAAGGGAGTTGGCCGCATAATCTGAAACTCCTAAGAGAGGTGGAGTGACCCGTGAGCATCATCACCATATGGGTGAGAAAGGCCCCTGTGACGGTGACTGGAATCACCCGTGAAGAGAAAAACCGGAACTAGAAAGAAGACCAACACATTTCCCTTTCCCCGGAGGGACTCTACATTCTACTGGGGGAGATAAGACTTGTACACAAATAACTAGAATACAAGGAACCATGTAATAATTCCTGCCATTACAGCGACTGCATTTTCCAGGTCAAATGTGGGACCATGTGGTCTCATCAAGGTGTGACCACAGACACAGATTTTGAAGGAGAGTTGTGTCAGAAGTCCAGTTGCCTTAGTTGTAATAGAGGTATAAACAGAAGTGCTTTTTTTTTTTTTTTTTTTTTGCGGTACACGGGCCTCTCACTGTTGTGGCCTCTCCCTTTGCGGAGCACAGGCTCCGGACGCACAGGCTCAGTGGCCACGGCTCACGGGCCCAGCCGCTCCGTGACACGTGGGATCTTCCCGGACCGGGGCACGAACCCGCGTCCCCCGCATCGGCAGGCGGACTCTCAACCACTGCGCCACCAGGGAAGCCCAGAAGTGCTTTTAAAGAGCAGAGTAAGCAGCCATAAAAAAGAACAAAATGCTGCCACTTGCAGTAACGTGGAAGGACTTGGAGGGCATTACGCTAAGTCAGACAGAGAATGACAAACACTGTATGATATCACTTATATGTGGAATCTAAAAAATACAACAAACTAGTGAATATAACAAAAAAGAAGCAGACTCCCAGATACAGAGAACAAACTAGTGGTTACCAGTGAGGACAGGGAAGGGGGGAGGGGAAATATAGGGGTAGAGGAGTGAAATGTACAAGCTATTACGTATAAAATAAGCTGCAAGGATATATTGTACAACACGGGGAATGTAGCCAATATTTTATAATAACTATAAATGGAGCATAACCTTTAAAAATGGTGAAACACTACATGGTACACCTGTAACTTATGTAATATTGTACAGCAACTATAGTTCAACTGAAAAATAATAAAGTGCAGAGTAAGAAGAAATTTATGCAGAAAGAGGAATTTGAGTTAATCCCTGAGAGTGGACTTGGGAAATCTCAGCTCTATCTATACTAAAAGTTGTTTTCTTTGAATATTGTGTCACCCCAGAGCCACCAAGAAAAGGGTTGGCCCCAGTGGAAGAATAAATTGCGTCCTGCAGCAAGCATGGACTGGCCACAGTCTTTAGAGAAGATATGTTTGGGCCCTGGGTTCTCTTTTGGACTCCCGGGTTCTGGTAATTTGTACAGCATCATCCTTTTTCACCCTGTGTCAATCAATGAACACACACCTAAATGGAGACAATGAATGAATTCCATTCTTTACCAGTGTGGTAGGGTCTTAGTTATGTTCAACTTGGAATTCAGAGTTTGTTTATCTGCAGAATAAATGGCTTATTGACCAGCCAAAACCCCACCCCCCATATCTGTTTCATGAATTGTTTTGTGTGAGGTTTTTTTTTTCCCTCTGAAAGGTAATGGAGGAAGTTTAGTGCGTGCACTTCTTAGAGAGCGATGAGAGATATATGAATGGTAGAGAAATGCAACAATGTCTGTCTCCTCTGCTTGTATTCTAAACCTCAATTTGTTATTATGAGCAATTTGAAATCGTCAAAAAGTTTCAAGAATGGTGCGCCATATACCTGCCCTTCACTTAGATTCACTAATATTAGCATAACACTTCCTCTCTCTCTCTCCCTCCCTCTCTCTCTCTCTCTCTCTGTCTCTGTGTGTAGCACACACAGGTGTTTTATTTTTTGCTAAACCACTTGAGAGTTAGTTGTAGGCATCATGAACTTTCGTCTCCAAATACTTATCGTTCTTTGTAAGTACAATACAACCTTTACATTCAGAAATTTAAAGTTCATACAACACTTTTATATAATATGTAGCTCACAGTCAAATTTCCTCCATGTTCCCGCTAAGGTCTTTTATGGCTTTTCCATCCTTTTTTAAATCCTAGGACCTAATGCAGGACCATCCATTGGCTTTGGTTGTCATGTCTCTTTGGTCCCATTTACTCTCGAACAGTTTCCCGAACCTTTTATGGTTTTCCATCACGTGGAGATTTTTGAAGGGTCCAGGCCTGGTGCTTTACAAATCCTCAATGTGGATTTTCCTGATTGTTTCCTCATGGTTAGGTTCCGGTTAGGCATTTGGGTCAGACCGGTTTTTGAGCTCCCGAGTCAGGGTCACCTGGCCTGGGCAAGGGAGCTCTTCCTGGTCAGGTACATCTCAGCCTGCCTCCAGCATCCTGAGAACAAAACAGCCTTGGTATGGCGGCCGGTGCCAGAGCTCTGCAGTCTGGTTGTGACCAGGGTCAGTGGCACAGAGCAGACCTGGGGATGGTGGCTTGGAGCAGCTGTCAGGGACTTCAAAAGCCTGGAAAGAGGCTTAGAAGGGGAGTCGGGGTGCTTACCAGAGAGCAGAAGCACCCTTGAAGTGGATGCGTCTGTAAAAGGTACAAGCCTCCTCTGGGGTTCCAGAAACTCGGGACTGGTGTTCTTCAGAGTGGAGGTTTCTGGATTGTTGCTACGCTTCCTGATTCAGTAGTGGGGTAGAATTCAATTGTCAAGTGAATGTTAGTGGTTTATAATCTGCAAAGGAGGAGAAGGTACGACTTAGCAGATGGGAAACGAATGAATAATTGGAAGAAAGTACTAAGATTTTCATTTTCCCGAGAGAAGGGACTGCTGTGGTGGAGGAAGGGCTGGAAATGTATTACAGTCAGAGATCCTAGGCGAACTTATTTTTAGGAGAATTTTTGTCATTAGAGGTTCAGGACAAAACAGGAAAGGCGCACTTGTATTTCCTTCTAGAAGAGAGATTTCCTGTTCCTGAGATTTCCATTCACCATTTTGAGAGACATGTAGGAGGCAAAGAGCATGCCCTTCTGTGCCCACCAGGTCATCTGTCTGCCCTCCTTCCTCCTGACATTTTACCGGGAGTGCTGTGTGCATTGGTTGCTTCCCGGATTTAGAAGGAAATAAAAATGGAGACCAGGCTCGCTGGGGAACAATGAGGAGGGAATACTCGCTGTTTCGTGGAGCTGGGCCTCTCCGGGATCACCAGGGGAGGCAGAGCCGGGCTTGGCTTCTGGATTGCAGAGCCTTTTGATCTTAAAGCAGCCCTTTGGTCCCAGACATCATTCAGGCCAGGGGGGATGTAGCTGGTGGTTTGGGTAATCATGTGTTAATTCCTAAAATCAAATCCTACCTTGCGGCCATTAAAATGGTGAACAAAATGCTTCAAAGCAGCAAATTATTTTCTGTTGAATTTATTTTTTTTAATAAAGCGATGATGCCTTCTCCTTGTAAAGCATTTTACCAATTACAAAATATTTTCACAAATCGTGTGTGGCCCTCACATCAGTTTCACAATATAGGTCAAAGGAGGAAGCAGCCCGTCCTGGAATCTGGGGCTTCTGTTAGGGCTCTCAGCCCAGGGCTCAATCCTCTGCCCTTTGCTTTCTCCTCTCAGCAGGTAGGTACCATCTAAGATGTTTGCTAAGGGAGCCGACTCCTCTAGCTTTCACCCTTCAGCCTCCTATGAGTTCTTTCTTCCACTTGGTACCAGGTCTGCATGGAGACGTGACCTCGCTCGGCACCAGGGAAAAGCCCAGGCCTCCTTGGGCAGCTGTTGACCCCGAGGGAAGAAGCCGCCTCGGAGGTTTTCCCCTCTTGTGAAACATAAGTCCTCATGTGATGTGGGAGAGGCACACCCGATCTTCTCATGAGACCGCTTGGGAGGAATGAATATGCCCCACAAATGTGGCCGATAGAACGTAGATCCCTATTAAGGTGAGCTTCTGCCTGGCCTCTGAGTCTGGGGTGATGGATTTCAGAAGGTCAGCAGGCTGTAGACACTACCTGCCAGATTTCTGTGGGGTGTGTGCTTGTGTGTGTGTGTGTGTGTTTATATGTGTATGTGTGTGTGTGTCCCCACTCAGGCAGCTATTGGGGGGTAGCACTCTAAGTGATCATCCATAAGTGATAGCACATTTCCTGTGTCACGCACAGGAAAGATGTCGTGATGGGAAGACATATCCTCCTGCAATTTCAGCTAACTTTGGGGTGACTTGGTCACTTACAAGGGAGGTATCTTCCACTGAAGTCTTTGTGAAATCCCTGAACTGGGAGGCTGGTGAGGAAAGAGCTGCAGCTCCATGGCGGGGTCCTTCTGAGGTCACAGCAGGATATTTCCACAGTAAAGTGAAGTCCTGTGGCTGGCTGCTGAGAATGACACGTTAGGACCCACCCCACCTAATTCTCCTCCGGGAGCTGAATCAAACATCATTGTCTACGCACATGTTTACACGTTCTTGCAGAGGATGTTCTGGCGTCCCGCCCATTACAATCTGTCATCCATGAAGCTTTGTGTCCATGCCTGGAAGCAGAAAGCATATGAAATTGTACACTGGAGGAAAAACAGCACCAAATCTCAGAGGCGCATTCTCTTCAGGCTCCAAAGGAGATTGGGAAATCTGAACAATTTAGAGGTCAGTATGGTAGACCCAGAAGGCCCAGCCAATGCAGTAAAAAAAAAAAAACAAGGCACAGCCATGTTCGGGGCAGTACTATTCACAAATTCACACTCGCACACTAGCCAAAAGGTGGAAGCCACTCAAATGCCCACCCGTGGACATGAATGAATAGATAAACAAAATGTACTGTGTATATATATTATTCAGCTATGAAAAGGAAGGACATTATGACATATACTACAATGTGGATGAACCTTGAAGACGTTATGCTAAGTGAAATAAGCTAATCACAAAAGGACAAATGCATATGAGCCCACTTATGTGAGGTACCGAGTGTAGTCAAACTCATAGAGACAGAAAGTAGAACAGTGGTCGCCAGAGGCTGGGAGGAGGGGGAAATGGAAAGTTGTTTAATGGGAGCAGAGTTTCAGTTCTGCAAGATGACATTCTGGAGACGTTGCACAACGATGTGAAGGTACTTAACACATCTGAACGGTAGACCGGAAAATAGTTAAGATGCTCGATTTTGTTATGTGTATTTTACCACAAATAAAACAACAACAACAGAAGAAACAAACAAAAATAAGGCACGATAAGCCCATTGTATAACAACGGAGCTTTGTTAGGTGGTTGCTTGAACCTCCTGGAGACGCAGCCACGTGTGGCTAGCCAGGGAATGGGGTCAAAAGAGGTGACGATCTCAGCTGGGAGGGAAGCTGCCCTGGGGGAGGATTTTTTGAGGAGAGAGTTGAAACGAATGTTCTCTGCCCTTTGCCTTCCTGGGAGTTCTTCCCTCCATCCATAACTTCCGGAGGAGAACTCAGTGTGAAGGTATCCGCCTCCAATCTCTGTGTTTTACTCTAAAGAGTGACAATGTCCTGGGCAGGGAACTGCTATCTCATCAAGATTCCTGGAGACTGGGGTGGGTTTATCTTTCCTTGGACACAAAGTGTGATCAGACTGGTCGGACAGATAGGGAAATGTCGCCTGGGTTGGTGGTTGATCTAACAGAATGTTTCTCAAACCAGAATCCATAGGTTCTCTATGCAAATTTTAGAATTTATCGTAGTCTAACTTTTATGATATAAAAATAATTTAAAATTATACATTTAATTGAATAGTTGGAGCATCAGGACGCTCAACTTCTCACTAGTTTGCTGGCGTAATTCCAGGACCCACATTTAGAATTTTGTCATCACTCCAGGGAAGGGCAAGTGACATCTTGAAGCTTGGCACGCATGGAGGTATAGCACCAAATTAAACTGAGGAAAGGGGTGGGAGAATTGAGTCATCCCACAGCACGGGCCTGCCACACTCAAAAATGCCAATATCATGACAACACCACCCTCGTATTTGTGCTGTGAATCAGTTTCAGCAAAACATTACTGGTGCCATGAATGTAATGTGGTTCATTTTCATTTTGTCGACCTCTGAGGTTTTGTTTCCATTTAATTTGTAAACTTCTGTTGCTTTTCAGTTATATTTGAGCTCTAACCATAAAGTGTTTATATCTATGCTAATGTTGGTATATTTCTAAATAGCTGTATAAAAAGGTTAATTTATAAGAAGATTAAGTTAACCCTTAGGGTCCAAGATGCTTTCTTCTCTGTAGAAGCTCCCACAGCTCCTGGCGTGAGAAGCCCGTTACATGGAAGGTCAACTGGCCCTACTTGTGTTTGATCAGACCTAGAGGGAGGTCTAACTCAGGACTTTATGAGGTCAGTACAGTGACGTATTGAGGATGGACTAACTTGTGTTTAGGAGTTCTACCCATTATCTCCAACATCGATACACACAACTCTAGAATATAATTGGTAGCTTCCAGTTTCTGTTCACAAAGAACCCGGGGGCTCTGATTGCCTAGCCTCTTCTCTCAGGCTTAGTTGACTGTCTTCTCTGTTCCACACCCTTCTTGTCCTTTCTCGTTGGAAGCTAGGTTTAGCTGCTCCTTTTATTCAAGTTGCTTGTTTTATGTACAGAAACTTCGAGACTTAACGTTAGTGCAGGCTCAGATTTCACCTTAAGCACCGTTCTCATCAAGCAGTTTGGCTTCCCTAGGACTGCAAACTGCTGCTTTCTTACTGTGCCGATTCCCCCAAGACGTGCTTTGCGTTCTTCTTGCTTTCACAGCTCTCCGTGTCTCTCTCTATCCAGACACACTCGGCCCCACCTTTGCTCTCTCCCTTGAGATGCAGACCCTGTCCGACAGGAGGAGGGGTTCTCTGGACAGGGAGTCACTTCCTGAGCCAAAGCCAAGTTGAAAATGGATTCCCACTTAGGAGAGGACTTGGGCACCCAGATGCTTTCTTTGAGAAACCATGAATGTTTCTGCTGTCAACAGGAGTTAGGAGCTACTTCTGGTTAACTTTCCATGACCTGCGTCACGGAGGTCTCCATGTTATTCATTCACTTGACAAATATTTACCAGATTCCTTCTATATGACAGTCACCGCTCCAGGTTTTGTCCATGCCAAGATGAATAAGTAGTATTTGTCCTTCATGAGCTGGTGGTCTCACTCGGGATGCCATGTGCATCTAAATAAGTTGCAGCACAAAACCAGAAATATAGATCCATGGAACAGGATAGAAAGCCCAGAGATAAACCCACACACATATGGTCACTTTATCTTTGATAAAGGAGGCAAGGATATACAATGGAGAAAAGACAGCCTCTTCAATAAGTGGTGCTGGGAAAACTGGACAGCTACATGTAAAAGAATAAAATTAGAACAGTTCCTAACACCATACACAAAAATAAACTCAAAATGGATAAAGACCTCAAAATGTAAGGCCAGACACTATAAAACTCTTAGAGGAAAACACAGGCAGAACACTCTATGACATAAATCACAGTAAGATCCTTTTTGACCCACCTCCTAGAGAAATGGAAATAAAAACTAAAATAAACAAATGGGACCTAATGAAACTTCAAAGTTTTTGCACAGCAAAGGAAACCATAAACAAGGTGAAAAGACAACCTTCAGAATGGGAGAAAATATTTGCAAATGAGACAACTGACAAAGGATTAATCTCCAAAATTTACAAGCAGCTCACGCAGCTCAGTATCAAAAAACAAACAACCCAATCCAAAAATGGGCAGAAGACCTAAATAGACATTTCTCCAAAGAAGATGTACAGATTGCCAACAAACACATGAAAGAATGCTCAACATCACTAATCATTAGAGAAATGCAAATCAAAACTACAATGAGATATCATCTCACACCGGTCAGAATGGGCATCATCATAAAATCTACAAACAATAAATGCTGGAGGGGGTGTGGAGAAAAGGGAACCCTCTTGCACTGTTGGTGGGAATGTAAATTGATACAGCCACTATGGAGAACAGTATGGAAGTTCCTTAAAAAACTAAAAATAGAACTACCATACAATCCAGCAATCCCACCACTGGGCATATACCCTGAGAAAACCATAATTCAAAAAGACTCATGTACCACAATGTTCATTGCAGCTCTATTTACAGTAGCCAGGACATGGAAGCAACCTAAGTGTCCACTGACAGATGAATGGATAAAGAAGATGTGGCACATATATACAATGGAATATTACTCAGCCATAAAAAGAAACGAAATTGAGTTATTTGTAGTGAGGTGGATAGACATAGAGACTGTCATACAGAGTGAAGCAAGCCAGAAAGAGAAAAATAAATACCGTATGCTAACACATATATATGGAATCTAAAAAAATGAAAAATGATTCTGAAGAACCTAGGGGCAGGACAGGAATAAAGATGCAGTTGTAGAGAATGGACTTGAGGACACGGGGAGGGGGAAGGGTAAACTGGGACGAAGTGAGAGAGTGGCATGGACTTACATATACTAACAAATGTAAAATAGATAGCTAGTGGGAAGCAGCCGCACAGCACAGGGAGATCAGCTTGGTGCTTTGTGACCGCCTAGAGGGGTGGGATAGGGAGGGTGGGAGGGAGACGCAAGAGGGAGGAGATATGGGGATATATGTTTATGTATAGTTGATTCACTTTGTTATGCAGCAGAAACTAACACACCATCGTAAAGCAATTACACTCCAATAAAGATGTTAAAAAATAAATAAACACATAGGTTGCAGTGCATTGTGACAAATGCCCTACCATATAATACAAATGCCATACTTTGTACTAGCCCTCCAGAGGAGAAGAGGAGAAGCCCCCTGACCACCAGTGGAGGTCAGGGGCGACATCAGAGGGCATGACACTGAAACCCCTCTTGAAGGATGAATGGGACTTCCTTTGGTGGGAAAGTTCCACGGGGGTGAGTGAGCATTCAAGGTAGAGAAGAGGTTGTGAGAAAGCTCAAAGCTTCATGGAGTTTGGGTGGAAATGTAAGTTGTTTGGGATGGCTGGAGTGTATGTTTTGGTGTGTGTATACGTGTGTTGTAGGAGAGTGAGGGTGCAGGCTATAGATTTGGAAGAGGCTTATACTCCAGGCCAAGCAGAGGCAACGGGGTACCATGCCTTACTGCATTCCACAGTGTATACCACTCCTGCCTGGGGCTGCTGTTTTTTCCCCTCCCTCTCCCTCCCTCCCTCCCTCCCTTCCTTTCAACAGCTTTATAATTCACATACCATACAATTCACCTATTAAAAGCATAAAACTCAGTGGTTTTTAGTATGTTCACAGAGCCGAGTAACCATCACAATTTATTTTAGCTCATTTTCATCACTCCAAAAAGAAAAGCCAGACCCTTTAGCTGTCACCCTCCTACCCTCATCCCCTCCACCTCAGCTCTAATTAATCAATAATCTACTTTCTGTCTCAACGGATCTGCCTATCCTGGACATTTCATATAGATGGAATCATACCACATGTGGCCTGTTGTGGCTGGCTTCTTTCACTCAGCGTGGGGTATTTTCCTTAGCAGCTGCAGAATGGGCAACAATTCAATTTCCCCTAAACTTGCAAAGGGTTGGTGAGTTCATGGGAGAGAGAGAAAAATAAAGAAAACAGTGATGGAGTATTTGGGGACTCTGAAACGGCAAGACTAAAAAGGCATAAAGTTTCATTTAAGACATTTCTTTCTGGGACCGTGGCTTCGCAGGTGTAAATATTTCTCTTACAAAAGACTTCTTGTTTTGAGCCATGGTAGTGTATCTGGAAACCCACGGTTTACAGTTTATGTCTTTGTGGACAGGTTGGTAGAGACAATCCCTCTCTTTCCCACTGCTGTGATGCCATTGCTTCCATGAAAACACCACCGAATTTGGCATTTATGCTACTTGCTTCACTGTGAGCCTTCTGCCTGATATCGGGTCAACACAAAATTGCTGCTTCTCCAGAACAAACTTGATGAACTGGGAAGTGGCATACGCTGTACCCGGAACTGTTCTCACAAGTGCGGTAAAGGTCACGTTTGCAAATTCAACAGGACAGCCCTCGTTCATTTCGTATGTCGCTGTGCAGAACTGCTGAGTTCTATAAAAGGTCTGGTTTCTCTCTCTTGCTGGAACATTGTCAAAGACCACATCAGTCAGCGAGAGCAGTCCTGGGTCCTTTCGACGCAGCTGCCTCGGGGTTTTATAGACCCTGAGACGGAATCTCGTAAAGTCTGGTTGCCATTTTGAGTTGCAGTCTAGCGATTCTCTCTCTTTTCCTACGTGAAGATTTGATTTTAAATCCGTTTGGAAAATGACATGGTCAGCCTGAATCATCTTAGTTTTCAATGTTAAAATAGAACAGAATATGTGGTAGTTGACTCACAGTATTGTAGTTAAACAACTTGTCACTTAATGCTACGCAACTTTAAGGATTGTTTTAATCAATAGTATTTTTATAAGGTACACAGACGCCAGAGAGTTCCATCCAACTTGTTCTCTTCTTTGGCGATGTGCGTCATTATTATTCCAAGTAGCATGTCTTAAGAGCCTGCTGTGTATAACTCTGCTTTCTGTTTCTTTCGGTCTCTCTCTCATTCATACTTATATTTAACAAAATATGATTCCAAATATTCCTCTAATATTTTCACTGGGACGATTTGGGCATGAGGCTTGCTGTTGTCCTTGAATGGTTTTACAAGTGCTCAATGAGAACGGGGAATGTGAGAGGCAGGTGTGGAGCAGCTGGGGGAGGGAACGCTTAGTGCTCCCAGGGATCCCAGCCTAGTGATGCGAAGCTTCCACCTGAGGTTAAAGACCAACTCGGCTCATCAGAACAGCTGTGACCCAAAATCTGATCTGGGAGTTGATGTTTTCTAAGAGCTCAGCCATGTGAGCCTGGAGCCCCAAAGCCAGGCGTGGTGGCAGCCCCACACTTATCCTCAGGTATCAGTGAGCTCCAACCCTCTGGGGGGCCTGATGTGCTGGGAGAGCACAGGTGTTACACTCCATGGACATGGGATGGAGTTTGGGGCTCAGCCACTTACCGGCTCTGTGATGTTGGACCAGCTGTTCAATATCTCTGATCTTCTATTTACTTTTTTTGTAAAAGAAATATGATCACGTCAATAACTATGGAGGTTATTGTGAAGAAGAAATATGCATGGAAGATTACTGGTTTCGGAATTTCAGAGTCAAGATTTGTCTCTGTCCCTTAATAGGACAATGTGGTATGTGATTCCTTTAAGAATACCTGACCAGAGATTTAGCTGGAAAGTTGCTTTATCCACTTGGTTTCATGAATCAGTTCTTTCATTGATGTATGTTCTCAGTTAACCTAGCTGGGGAGGGGTCCAGGAAAGTGGAGGCCCCAAAGATGAAAAGGAGGTAGCCAGGTGAAGGTGAGGCAAAGAGCAGAGAATGACACACAGTGGGCAAAGAGATGGGGATAACGGGGCTCCTGTAGAGATTTTGGCATATGTGGAGTGTCGAGTGTGAGGGGAAATAGATAAATACGGAGATATGCAGAGAACACAAGCTTCCTGCGCCCAGCAGTTCGCTCCTTGCCTCCCTGATGGAGTTCCATACCTCTGATGTTGATACCATGCACGCTGTCATCACGAAAGATAGGATGCTAGGACATTCCTGACATTCAGAGTTAGAACTTGAAATACAATTTCTACAGAGGCAACGTGTTAACTGGTAGTTCTATGTAGTTAGGATAGTGTTAGAAATAACAACTTCAAGTGGATTTTAATTTAAACAAGTAAAATACCGAGAAAAGGGGGGGGGATAGGTCCTGTTTCTTGGTTAGGGGTCCTTTGCAATGCAGAGCACTGGGTGTCTTGCTCTGGCCATCTGAGCCCAGATCAGACCTGTAGGTTGACTCTACTTGGCCCATGTACTTGGAGTCTTTTTTTTTTTTTTTTACCAATTTTATTTTAAATCGAAGTATGATTGATTGATGAGGTTGTGTTAGTTTCAGGTATACAGCAAAGTGATTCATATATATATATAACATATATTCATATATATATGTTATATATATGTATATATATGTGAATATATATTCATATACATAATATATGTGAATATATATATTCATATATATTATATATGTGAATATATATTCACATATATATTATATATGTGAATATATATGTGAATATATATATTCGTATATATTATATATATGAATATATATGTGAATATATTCATATATATTATATATATGAATATATGTGAATATATATATATTCATATATATATTATATATATATAACTGTTTTAGATTCTTTTCCCTTATAGGCTATTATAAAATCTCTGTGCTATACAGTAGGTTTTTCCCTTATAGGCTATTATAAAATCTCTGTGCTATACAGTAGGTCCTTGTTGTTTATCTATTTTATATATAGTGTGTATATGTTAATTGCAAACTCCTAATTTATCCCTCCCCTTCGGTAACCATAAGTTTGTTTCCTATGCCTGTGGGTCTATTTATGCTTTATATATAAGTTCCTTTGTTTCATTTTTTAAAGATTCCATATATATGCGATATCATGTGATATTTGTCTTTCTCTGTCTGGCTTATGGTGTTTGGATTTGAGGGTTTGGTCCTGTGAGGCTCTCGTCACAGTGCTCCCACGGCTCCATCACTGTCTGCTGTTTGATACCTGGCCCACTTCCTCACTTTGATGCTACCTCACTTGGTCCCTGGAGGCACTGGACTTGGGAACCCCATGTCTGGGCAGCAGAGGTGAGAGGTACCATCGTCGTTTCCATCTGATTCATTATCAGCTTGGCGTTTGTCCATGTCCAAAGTCAAGCACGATCATTGAGGTGGTGTCTGGAGGTGTCTTCTCACTTTCCAACCAGTGCTTCTTTTTCTTTTCCTCTAATCCTTCTCCCAGGTCCCTTCTCTTGCTCTGCCAGCATGTTTGTTTTCTAGCTCAATGAAATTCAGTTCAGCAAAGGCACATCAACCATGTGCCTGCCACTTAGGCTGAAGCGGTTGACAGAGCACAGTGGTTACCCTCAGGGGGTTCATAGTCTGGCCCGAGGGGGTGGAGGACAGACAAGTAGAGAGGCCAGCCCTGCTTGCTGGGGAATGGGCCTGCTGGGGTGGAGTCTATCCAGCATCAAAGAGGAGAACCTGAGCCATCTTGGGGAATGAGGAAGAGGCTGGAAGGACCTGCAGGAATTAGACAAATGCAGATGAGTTCCAGCAAAAGATAAGATACAGCTTCATGCACTCAAGATATTGCAGGATTGGGCCAAAGGCTGGGGGAAGAGACGGGGAGGGAGTGGAGAGCAGTGAGAGGTTAGGATGAGGAAGCCAGCTCTGCCTTTCCTGTCTCTCCCCAGAGACACTAGGATACTTCGCACCTCCTGGGAGCTCTCTGAGCTGAGATGGGCACTCACTCCTGCCCTATGGGAAGCCTGTATTTTTCAAAAGTTTCCTTAGAGAAGAGTCCCAGGGGAGTCGAGGGCCTGAGCTGGCATTGGCAGGAAAAGTGGATTAAAAGAAGGCCAAACCCAAAATAGCTCTTGGGGGTTGACAAGATGGATATTGGATTGCTGGTCTGTGTGGGTATAACCCTGTGGAGGCCAGTAAAAGGGTGAGAAAAAGGGAGTGACCACTTCTAGAGAGTGGGGGAGAAAATGTTGCTGCCTGGGTCCCAGCTCAGCAAATGCTACAAAAGAATATTACCCCAAAAATCCATATCTTTAAAAAAAATTCAAAATGCAAAGGATTTTCAGGTGTCATAGGAAAAATATTTTATTAATAGATGAGCATCAAAAAGATTACCATCCTTATGCTTAAAAACATTAATATCTGGACACGTTTGGGAAGTAACGATCTGGAGGCTGCTTTCTAATCTTTTTTTTTTTTTAATTTTGTAATTTTTTTTTGCTAGTCTTTCTTCCTGGGCTGGGAAGCATTCAGCCATTCTCCTGAGGTTACTGTCTCTAGGCATGTGGTGTCCTGTTTGGAAAATGCACCTGGCCTTTAGAAAGGGGCTGTTCTGTGACCTTGTAGGCATCTGTCTCTGGTCTTTATGCAGAAGGCCACCTACCGGGGAAGACCAGGGTGCTGTGTAAACACGTAATGCCTATGCCGTTTTTGGTTTTCTTTTCTCATCACTGTGTTGTTTTGGGAACTCAGTTCGGGGAAGTGATGCTGCCAGCCTTTCAAGCCGCCCTGGGCTGTGCAGCCTCCCAGCGGGCACCCCGAGGCAGGCACGTCTGATTTCCTCCTTTCAAAGCTGCAGGAAGTAGCAGCCCCAGGACGAGCACACATCTCAGCCTCGTGAGAAAGACGGGCTTTGGGAAGGGAGATTTAGAGTTAGAATAAACAAGAGAGAGGATTTCATAAGCTTCTCGGAAACGCCTGGACCTCATGCTTGTCATCTGCTACTAAATTTGGCCTTTTCATTTTCTTTGCACAGGATACAGTGGCAACCAAGGCACGAATTCCGGGATGTATTTAGATAAACAACGTGGCGGTGGAGGATTTTTACCTGTCACGGGACCAAGAAATGTCAAGGGTTATAGCGTGACTCAGGACAATTTCAATTAAAGTGTCAAGAATAGAAAAAAAATCAGCAGTCTAGCTTATCTGTCTCTCTTTTTTCTTTTCTACCCTTACAATGTTCATTACTCTCAATGAACTGCTGGAGGTCAAACTGGTTTTGTCCTTTCAGCTTTTACGCTGTGTGTACGTTGCTTCACGTGTTTGCATAATACCGTGGAGAGCTTCAGTATCACCTCCGCCCTCTTCCTGGGCAGGTAGAATGAATCTCTTCCACCTTGACTACCCAGGGCACCCGTGCACGCCTCTATTACAGCACCCATTGCTTGTAGTGTATTATTGGTTCGTGAGTCCGTTTCCCCCGCTGGTTCTAGAACCCCAGCGTGGACCATCTCTGGTTGACATTTGTATTCTCAATGTGCGCACAGGGCCTGGCACATAGTAAACCGACATTTGATGCTAAGCGGTCATGCTGATTCTGGGGGATGATGCTTTCGGCTGCCAAATGACAAAAGAATCGAGCCAAAGCCTCATGAAAAGAGCAAGGAGCAAAGGGTTTGAAGACCAAAGATGTTTCTTTTGTTTACTGTTTCTATTACCTTGGGCAAATCACCAGTTCGGCATTTTGTTACCCAGGAAGTGATAATACTGCTTTCTTCTAGGTTTTGGGGAGAAGTTTAAATGATGTAACAGATAGGGATGTGTTTTCTCAACTGGGATGAGTTCTATGCAGGAGAAGCACGGTCACTAGTGGAAACAGTCATCTGGGAGCTGAGACAGCCATGCTCCTGGGCGGTGCTCTCACTTTCTATCTGAGTGATCTGGGGGAAGGAAATCACTTGGCCTTTGTGGATTCCTCGCCTGTCAGGAAACTCAGTTCTCTTTCCCAGGGTCATTAGGTGGATCAAAATACACATGAATGTTTTGGATGGTTATTAATGTCTGTGAACTGGAGCCCCAATATTATTAGCTAAGGTGGGATGAGCACATCCAGATCTCTCTCTGCTCACGTTCACTGTTCTCCTCCTCTCTGCCCTGGTCTCCCCACCATCGACTCAGGACATATGTACGTGTGTGTGTGTGTGTGTGTGTGTGTGTGTGTGTGTGTGTGTGCGTGTGTGTGTGTGTGTGTAGTGTCAGGGCAGGGGGCAAGAGCCCCTCTGACTCTGAATGCAGGCAGAGTGGCCCCTGTCCTTGCTGAGCAATGACCCAGGGGGGCTGGATTCTTCGCAGTCTGCTACTAGGACAGGAGGGGAGAGGTCAGCAAAAGCTGCTCTGATTAAATTGCACATCTGGGAGAGCTGCATCCAGGTGTACAAACAAACGTGTACATTTCTGGTATATCTGCCCCCAGATTGGACATCGATGATGTTTATCGTCCTTTAAGGAAGAAGATCAGCTTTCTCCACCGGCCAAAGCATATAAGCAGTTGGTGTTCTTACCTGTGCACAAAGCACTGGAAATCACGATTAGTAGAACCTTGCTAACCAGGACCCTCAATTCACCGGAATTACGTCGCTGCATTTAGTAGTCATGAGAAAGATTGGCAAGCAACACACAAAGGCTGTGTGTCAGGGTAAGGTGTGAAGATATTAATTTGTGCTTTGGTTGTGCTTGGATGGAAGAATGCAGTTAAATGGGACACTGCTGTGTTTTATTCATTTTATCCCACCTTTGTCATTCTGAGAAGAGAGACAGGTCTTTTAGGGTCACTTGATTGTGAGCTCCCAGGGCAGAAGAGAGAGGTGAAGATCTGTGGGGTGTGTGAATGTGAGAGGAAAGGGGAGCTATCCCGAGACTGGGGAGCTGGTGGAGATTGCTGGGTCTGCTACATCACCCCTTCTCTGCCCACACCCCAGATCATCATTGACACCTTGGACAGAAATGGTTGCGTAGAGTTCCCAGGGGGCTAAAGCCCAGGAAATGGGGCTCCTGGCCCCAGCAGCGATTGGCTCGCTCAGCCCCAGCACAGGCGAGGAAATACCAGTCCCTAGGACTTCAAGAGACCATGTTCACTCTTTGTATGATGGTGGTAGATTCGGAAGCCCTGATAGCTACTGAGATTAAATTTTGGAATTATTGCTTAGAATTGGGTTGAAGGCAAATAAATACACGTGGTATTTCTCGGGTAGCAGAATATGTTTGCAAACCTACCCTTGGCTACTTGGTTAGCAGGATTTATTTTAGAAATGCAATTTTCAGGGCTTGCTATGAGGTCAAGTGATATCCAGTCCAGTTTCCAGCATCTACATCTTCAGGACTGTAGGGGCTTGGAGAGCTGGGGGTGGAGCAAGAGGAAGGCTGACAGCCACGCTTCAGAGCTCAGGGTGAAGGGATGTGGAGAAGACTGGGATTCACCTGCGCCACGGGTGGAAGTGTCCCTTATCTCCCTCTCACAGGGAATCCCTGAAACCCCTAGAGGTCGTGACAATGGCAAACCAGGTAACCAGGTACTGTGTTAAGCATGTTGCATACACCAACTCATTTAATCCTCGTAACAGCTTTGGGAGGTGGGCACTGCTCTTCATCTTCCATTTTACAGATAAAAAAACTGAGGTAGAGAGATGCTCATGATCACATAGCTAGTGAGGGGGAAATCCAGGAGTGAACCAAGCTATCTGTCTTCAGAATGTACGCTCTTGGCAACCACACTCTTCTATCAGTCGACCTTGACTTGTAACTGACCAGATGGGATGTTGTTACTGGACAGTGCTCATGGGTGCTCATGGGTGCTTGTCCAGCAAGACTCTAAATCATCAAGGGAAGGTCAAATGTGCATATTCTTGGGGCTTCCCTGGTGGCGCAGTGGTTGAGAGTCTGCCTGCCAGTGCAGGGGACACAGGTTCGAGCCCTGGTCTGGGAGGATCCCACACGCCGCAGAGCAGCTGGCCCCGTGAGCCACAACTACTGAGCCTGCACGTCTGGAGCCTGTGCTCCGCAACGGGAGAGGCCGCGATAGTGAGAGGCCCGTGCACCGCGATGAAGAGCGGCCCCCACTTGCCACAAGTAGAGAAAGCCCTCGCACAGACACGAAGACCCAACACAGCAAAAATAAATAAATAAATAAATTCCTACCCCCAACATCTTAAAAGAAAAAAAAAAAGAAAGAAAAGGGAGGAGTATTTTAAAAAAATGTGCATATTCTTGGTGGCTATTAAGAGATAAGCTATTTTAATTTTTGTATTTTTATTTTTTTAGGACAAAATTTTATGCGTACTGAGAAAAAAGGGATGTCTGGGCAAGCCTTGTTGGTCTCATTTCAGCCGTACTCAGCAATTCTCTTCTGAGCACAATTTTGGTGACTCTGGATTTTACTTCAATAAATGACTTTGGGTAACTGAGGCCATCTAGAAGTGGACGAGGCCAATTTTTTCCTGTGCTACTCTTTAAGCAAATCTGGTTTGGTGTGTGGGGCTGTCCTGTGGAAACACTGGAATATGAGGCATGCCATGAGAACCTCAGGATGAAATCGCAAAAACAGTCTATTAGCCTCCTGGCGAGAATACTGAAAGTTGGCAGAGTGTGGGGTAAACACAGAGAGGATGGTGTCATTCGGATCATTCCACTTAAATGAAATCTGACTAGGGATTTGGAGAGCATTACTACAACCTTTACAATTGGGAATTCCTGGGTGGATGTAAATAGAACTTAGTATTTGTTTTTAGGTAAACACCCAAAAGGTCATAACAGGTAAGGGTTTGGAGGATACGGCAACAATAGCGTTTTTAAAAAGAACTTCATGTTTGGGTCCTTTCCACGTAACACTGCCTTCTGGGTCTGAAGATGATACCTCTCATGGTCTTCTCAACCCATGGTTATTATGGCAGAGGATCACATAAAAATAGATACATTTGGGCTTCCCTGATGGCGCAGTGGTTGAGAGTCCGCCTGCCGATGCAGGGGACATGGGTTCGTGCCCTGGTCCGGGAAGATCCCACGTGCCGCAGAGCGGCTGGGCTCGTGAGCCATGGCCGCTGAGCCTGCGCGTCCGGAGCCTGTGCTCCGCAACGGGAGAGACCACAACAGTGAGAGGTCCGCGTACCACGAAAAAAAAAAAAAGATACATTTATACTCTATTAATTTTATCCTCACTAGGAGAGAATAACGGTCAAGTGACTAGAAGCTTCCTTTGTTAGATGCCTTTAGACCACCCCTTCCCCACTCCCCTGTCTCTCCAAGGGGAGCTACCATAGGGCCGTCTTCTGCTTCAATAACTCTGGGTCTCAGCAATGAACCAAGCATTGAATGAAAGTCATCTGACAACCTTTTCCTCCTTAGTACCTCGCAATTACCTTTTATTTCTGACCCAGTTTTCTCTTTGGACTTGTGTTTCTGACTCTGATGCAAAGCCATCTGTCCATCTGTCCATCCATCTATCCACCTATCCATTTATTCATCTGTCCATTTATTCATCTATTCAAGTATTACCCATTACCTGCCTTCTCCGGGATGGGCTTCCCTCAGCACCCCAGATGATTGTGCTCTCCTCGGAGGGCTTGGCGGCCCCCTGTAGGGGAATGCAGGGCGCTGGGAGGCCCCCTTCATGGACCCCTCCGTGGGCAGCATGAGTCCACTGTTGAGCCAGGTTGACTGGTCTGCAGTTTCGGTCCAACCCCCCCGACATGGTTCTGAGCCCACAGGTCTGGTGTGGGAGGATGGGAGGTTCTGGGGGAGGGAAGCCTTAGTCCCATCTGGACTCCTCTTCTTCCTGTGCGGTTGGAATCACCCTCACATCACACTCTTCCCTCTTTCATGCCTTTCTATATATGGCCAGCTCACAAAGCTTTTGGTTCTTTGTATGTTCAAAAGAAAAAGAGAGAGGGCCTTCCCTGGTGGCACAGTGGTTGAGAGTCCGCCTGCCGATGCAGGGGACATGGGTTCGTGCCCCGGTCCGGGAATATCCCACATGCCGCGGAGCGGCTGGGCCCGTGAGCCATGGCCGCTGAGCCTGCGCGTCCGGAGCCTGTGCTCCGCAACGGGAGAAGTCACAACGGTGAGAGGCCCGCGTAACGCAAAAAAAAAAAGAAACCAATAGAAAAAAACACAAAAAAACAAAAAACTTTGAGAGTCCTGATAAAACCATTTTTTCTTAACAGTCTTACAAATTCTGTTGCCTTTAGAGTGAAATACAGTTTGAAATTCACAGCAAAAGCAACGGTGTCTTTACTCCAGTTGGCGTATCCCCTTCCTGGGATGTCTGTCTGAACAGCATGGTTCAGTTTTAATGGCAGATGAGCTGTGGAGTTGGGTGCAACAAACAGTCACTGGGAAAATACAGTGGGTGATAGTTCAAAGCATCCTTGGACACGTGGACCAAGGGTGTGAGCCGCCCCCCCCCCCCCCCAAGTGGCCCTCACCTTCTACTGACATTGCCCTGAACGGTGCTCTTTCATGTGACATAGAGAAAACGCCTTCTTCCTTATATTGGGTTCTAATTTATGTGTCTATCTTGAAGCTCAAACTTGAACTGCAGCTCCTTACCTGGGAGCCCCCCACCCCCCCACCCCCCGCCGTGTGTACGGACAGCTTCTGCGCTGCACTCGGCAGTCACACCACATCGTCCCTTTCCCACTGCCCTCAGGCAACTTGGCTCCATGTCCAAAAACAGCAGCCCCGGGGGGTCGCCATCTGTCAGACCAGCAAAGTACAGAAGTTTCTCCAGTGGACGTCTCTCAACTTACACTCCTTGGATTTTGACTGGCATCAGATGCAAGCGCCCTCTCAAAATGTAGGCAGCTGAAAGACAGCTTTTTGGGAGTCTGGGTGACGAGTCTGCCTCAAGGACAGTTCTCGGCCATGGCTGTGGCTATGACCTGCTCCTTTGTCTGGCACTGCGGCCCCTCCCAGGCCTCTTAGGTGGAGGGTCTAACCGTGACCTTGCGGGCAGCTCTGCCTAAGTTCTCCCTCATCATTATGGCTCGAGGATTCAAACGTTCTGTGCTCTGTCATGCCTCTGTGCCTCTGTGTATATTATTCCTTCTTAGAATACTTTGTACTCACAGTCCTTGACTCAGTATAACATTCACTGAACTAGGCGAGCACTTCTCTGGGTACCAAACTGCTCTAAGTCCCATTTGTCCCTTAGGTCTTGGCTTGGCGTACAATTCCATCTCTTGGGGGACTACCTGGATTATTCCCTCTCCCTTTTACATCCCTTTCTCCCTTTCCTCCCAGCCCTGAATTCGGGGCTTCTCCTCTGCTCCCTCAGAACCTGTTGCAAATATCACAGCATTTTTCAGGTATTATAATCGCTTTCTCGGTCATCCCCCTTATTTTGATCCCCGAAAGGGCAAAGATGGTGTCTGTTCATCTCTGCATGTAGCACCCAGCACACCGTCTGCAAGTGGAAGACCCTCAGTAGGATGTACTAAATGAATGGATAAATAAATGATTGGTTTTAATGTATTTTCAAAATCACATCCTGATGAAGGGCTGACTAAGAAGATATTCCTGGAACTGGGAAAACAAACCAGAGCAATTTAGTGCGATTTTAATTTTAACCTGACCTTGAGGCTCTGGGCTGAGTAAACAGAAGATGAATGACAAAATATTGGATTTAAGAAATGGTCATTTTCTCAATGTTTAATGTTTTAAAAACCCCATGCAATTTTGCCCACAGAGAGGAAAAAAAGAAACGCTGCCATGAGAGAGCTGTGAATTTTATGTCTCCGGGGCAACAAAGTGAATAATTTTAGAGAGAGAAGGAGAGAAATTGAGACAGAGTCTCGCGGAATGAATTCGCTGTTCCAACCGAAAGTCACTTAAATTTTTTTTTTTCCCCAAACAGAAGTATAGGAATCAAAATGAAAATAAAAGGAGATAAGGTAGTTTCCCTATTCATAATGTTCTCTTGGAGGCTGAGAAGGAGATGGTGAAACAACGGACATTTTATGAGCGTTCGACTCTGTGGAGACACAGCAGGGCCATTTTTCTGACGTTTACAGCAGGGAAGAAACATCAAGTCGGAACCCTAAGTATAAGCCATCTCCGAGGCCAACTGCGAAACGCCATCAGCCCCGGGAGGTGTGTGAAGGAATACGGTGACGGATTTCCCTGCAGAGGGCTGCGGGGGAGCAGAGCTGCTCTGAAGGATTGCCCCCCCCCCCCGTCTCTCCTTTGCTGTCCTGCCTGGGGCGCCTCATTTCGTGTGCATGAGGAACAAATTACAGGTCTGTTTCCGGCGTGGTTGTTGCCTCCTGACTCTGGCGTTCTGCGAGTCAGCTCGTTGTCATGGAGACCACCGTTTAGCCAGTTCTTCTGAACAGGGCCTTGTTAAGTGGGCGAAAAGGATTCGCAGCAGTAACCACTTTGGTGCGGGAAGGGTCCCGGTCAGGAGCGCTGCGTCACTGCTTGGGTAGCGGCCACGGCGTGTTGTCACAAGGCTTCCCAGAGCCTCCTCGGGTCATCCCTTCATCTCTCCATCTCCTCAGAATACATTTATTTATTGCTCTTTACGTGCCCTCGATGTGTGACTTCAACAGAGATGTTTCCGACCGCTCTGATTGTCAGGACCCTCCTTTGCACTGGGCTCCCACATTTAGGCATCACACTCCCAAGGGTTCACCCCGGTCACGTCCATCACAAGTGTTTCATGTTTAGCGTGTGGACGATGAGCTGCTTCTTACTCACTGTGTCATCGGTTGTGAGATCTCTGAGTGCTGTGGGCCCTCTGAGCAGGTCCATCTGCAGTAGTGCCCATAGCTTACAGTTAGACGGCCAGCATCCCATCGTGGCGGGGACGGGAACCCTCCAGGTACAAGACTAGTGCCAAGGACAGGTTTAAAAGCCACTGGGGACAGACAGCTAGTCTCCCAGGGCCTGTGCATTTTATTCTGTGTAACAGACATGAAGCCATTCTGAGGGCTTCTCCCTGAAAACCATGTCAACTAAAGCAATGTGCAGGATTCTGGGGCAACGGATCACATTCAACACAGAGAATAACATCTAATCGGAAACTGGAAGAAACAGAAACTTCAAGTCTGTGCCTGTGTTCTCGGTTTGAGAAATACCCGTAGCTTGGGGTCATTTACCATCCCCAAGTGATACTGGAGGCAAAGAATATTGCATCTCTTGGAAGCCACCAAAGATCTTGTTCTATTGGTGTTCAGAATGACACCAGTACATCATCAAGAAAAGCTAAATATATATGTATACAGACACATATGGTTTTTTTTGTTTGTTTTTTGTTTTGTTTTGTTTTTTTTGCGGCATGTGGGCCTCTCACTGCTGTGGCCTCTCCCGTTGCGGAGCACAGTGGCCATGGCTCACGGGCCCAGCTGCTCCGTGGCACGTGGGATCTTCCCGGACCGGGGCACGAACCCGTGTCCCCTGCATTGGCAGGCGGACTGTCAACCACTGCGCCACCAGGGAAGCCCGACACATATGTTTTTTAAGGAGGTGAAGTATGTAGTGTGTTTCAGGAAGATCTACTACCAAATTGATAAAATAAGAAAGGGAAAAACATCAGTTTTGTGGAAAATTAAGTTATGTGAACTCCTATGTGTAATTCTACGTGATAAGAACTACTTCCTGTTATAAGACCAGTGGAATTAAGAGTTCTTATATATGGATTTCACAGAAACACTGCTAGTGCGGCAGGGATATTTGCAATCATATATTGTGGTGGCTTGAAAATAATTATCAGCCTTGGAACCCTTTCTGCAATGGAATCTTACGCAGGGGCCTCACCTTATGTGGAAACCCGTCTCTCTGCCAGCATGCGAGGAAGGAGCTGAGCTGTAAACCTGCTGCTTTCAGATTCAGGTGGTGTCTGTCTTAGTCTGCTCAGCTGCCATAACAAAATACCACAGACTGGGGGTCTTGAACGACAGAAATTTACTTTCTCACAGTTCTGGAGGCTAGAAGTCCAAGATCAAGGTGCCAGCATGTTTGGTTTCTAGTGAGAACTCTCTTCCTGGCTCGTAGATGGCTATCTTCTGGCTGTATTTTCACATGGAAGGGAGAGAAACAGAGAGATCTCTAGTGCCTCTTGTTACAAGGACACTAATCCTATCATGAGGGCCCCACTCTCATGACCTCATCTAACCTTGATTACCTCCCAAAAGTCTTATGTCCATAGACCATCACTTTGGGGGTTAGGGCTTTATCATATGGATTTTAGTGGGACACAATTTAGCCCATAGCAGGTGTGAAAGCAGAGGTCTAGGGAGGTTCCGTGATGGAGGGAATTGTTCTCAGGTGATGATGTCCAGTCCAGGGCTCCTCATTTTCTTCTGCACAGCCTAGACTTCCAGAGCAACTGCCCTAGGGTCTTGACTTCCTCAATCCCTTCTGCCTTTTTAAGGGCTGGGTGGGTTTAAGGAAGGATTTCTGGAGGCTGCCTTTTCCAAATCTCATCAGGAGCAATGTTAACAATTATATTAGAAATAGCTATCATATATAGGGCCTTGACTAACTGTTCTAAGAAGTTCACAGATAGTACCTCATGGAACCCTCACAACAACCTAGGATAAGGCATTCTTTTTTTTTTTTTTTTTGCCGTACGTGGGCCTCTCACTGTTGTGGCCTCTCCCGTTGCAGAGCACAGGCTCCGGACGCGCAGGCTCAGCGGCCGTGGCTCACGGGCCCAGCCGCTCCACGGCACGTGGGACCTTCCCGGACCAGGGCACGAACCCGTGTCCCCTGCATCGGCAGGCGGACTCTCAACCACTGCGCCACCAGGGAAGCCCATAGGATAAGGCATTCTTATCTCTTCTTCATTTCACAGCCAGAGTACGGAGATATTACATGATCGTGCAAAGTCACACAGCCAGAGGCACGACAGTCAGGAATGGAACCCAGGTGTCTGGCTCAAGTCTGTGCTCTTAATCAGCACCACCCTTTGGGATGGAATAGAGAATACCATAATCAGGAGATGGGCAAGAGTCACCCTCCCCTGGGCTAAGTGTGCTGGAACACATCGACTGTGCCCTGGTCAGCGCTGGAATGACACGTGAGGCTGATTTGGAGAAAAATCAAAGTGTAATTGACATATGGGTGTTTCTCAAACTGAGAACCAGGCATAGACTTGAATTTTCTGCTTCTTCCAAAGTCAAATAATGAAGTAGACAGACTTATTCTAGCCATAGTCCCAATTTCTTGTTTTCTAGGAGGATATAGGCCAAAGGTTTCTGGACCTAGGATCACAGACTCAAAAGACTAGGACTATTAAGTCTCCTGAGACCTTTCGGTGCCATTGGACAGGACCACATGAAGCGAGATGCCATTTTAGTATTAAATAGTAAGTGCTGGTCTATCCCCTAGGGGTGGTAATCTCCCCTTCTTCTTCTGGGTGACATTCTATAGTCACCAAGGATGTTCGTTGTGCTGGGTGTCCACGGCCTAGACTTCCGGTCCTGTGCTGTTGAAATCTACATCTCGACATTGATTCATGTCAGTCCCTCCCAGGGCTCTTATCATCAGCTGTTGCTCTGGTTGGATGGCCCACAATATGTCTATGTGTCAGATCCGGGAGTTACATTGACGAGGGTTCAGTCTTGGCTTGTCACTGGGTCACTTTGGACAAATGACTTCACCTTCCCCAATCCCAGCTTCTTCCCTTAGAAAGTATAACAACCGCATTGCAGGTTGTTGTCTGGGTTAATTTAAGGTGTCTGCCTTCTAGTTGGGGCTCAATAATGTTAAGGGTTTTTCCCTCGGGTGCTCTAGGTTGTGCATTTTTACTTAACAAAATGCTTCTGCTAGAGTGTAAGTGATGTCATATGGGTTGTTTGTTTGCCTTTGACTGGGAATCTTTTTATAACTGAGATGCATTCGTGCTTCTGGGTAAAGAAACAGAAGTTAAACCACGGAAGAAGCAAAGCTGGGGTTTCAGGATAGTTTTGGAAATGTAAGGATCGCCCATTGGCGGAAAAATAACAATGATTTAAAAAGAAAAAAAAGAAAATCCTGGGCGGAAAATTGCACTGAATTTCATTCCATTGTTTCAAGTCTTGGAGGGCTTTTAAAATTGTTATTTTATGTCATGGTCTCAAAGACAAGCGCCACAAAGTATCACTGTCTCCTAGGAAGATTCAAGCAAGTGAAATTAGGGAATTGGAAGATCAAGACAATAGCAAAGAATCAGTCATCAGAACAAGAACAAGGAGAGAGAAGCATCCTCACAAGCTCAGAGTAATAGTTCAGAGCAGATTCTGCCTGAGGTCGAGATGCGCTCAACAGTCCTGCCCCAGGCAGCAGAACTGGCTAGCAGGAGATGGATGGTTTAAGAGTTAAAACATTATCATTTACTCTCCTTCCCCGCAGATCTCAGCTTTCAAAGATGATTTTCTTGCTAATTCTTTAGTAACAGGGAGCAGCTGATGCATGATGCTGTTTCTCTCCTAGGGGAACATGCACTTTGCTGGCAGAAAACACAGGAAAAAAGAAAAGCCACACAAGCGGATTGATGAAGGATCGTGATTGGCCGAGAAAGGAGGTTGGGAAGTTACCCGTGGAGATGAAGCACACAGATTTAATTTAATATTGATTTCAGTTTTGGGAGGAAGAAATTGCCCTTGCAGCTGAGCGTGCTGTCATGCAGAAGTCACTGTTTTCTCATTCTGACCAACACTCTCCGCTCCTCCCAGTAGCCTCCCCACATGCACGTGTCTTACACTGAGAGCATTTTGAAGGGTTGTTCATTCATTCGAAGCCTATGGAGAGGGGCATATTAAGTGCATTCCATCAAAAGCACCTCTGTACAGTGACCAGGAAATAGACGAGTTTCCTGAATAGGATGCTTTTCTTTTCAATACCATTAGCATCTTCTCTAACAAACCGAGAGCCTGTTCTTACAAATGATTTTTAAGAAACAAACCATCACTCTGGTTTTGCCTCCTCCACACAAAAGAATTTAAAAATAACCAGTGTTAGGATCAAACACTGGGTTAACTATTTCTGGTGCGTGTTTTCCTTTCAAGTCATGAAGGGCATGACATCATTCAGCGCCATACCTGTCTCCTGTGGCATCTTTCTGTATCTCTGTCAGCACAAACACTCACCCCTTTGTCCCCTCACTGCCTGACCACCTGAAAACCATTTGACCGGCACATAAATTGCGCCAGGCAAAGGACAGGAGGGTTAGCTGAGCTTGGGGCCCTGCCAGCCCTCCCATCACGTAATAAGAAAGCTCTCAAATAAACACTGTATGATTTAATTGAATCTGAGCTAGGAGCTATGGCTTTACAGAAACTAATTACAGCAGGCAGCTTGGCATATTAGTGTAGTAAATCTCACTGATGTCAAGCCCTTGAGCTACTGTGTCGGTTTCTTTGCTCTCTCTTCCACTTCTTTTGCTTCTGAGTTTCTTTCATTTGGTCTCTTTCCACTTAATTTCATGTCTCCCTCTTCTTTCTGGCATGTTTAGACCTTGAATAAGGGTTCAGCACTGGTAGCCCACTGATTCCTGCTTCAGATCAATGAACGTGTACGGATCTGTGTATGTGCGTGTACACGTGTGTGAGCATGTGTGTGTGTGTGTGTGTGTGTGTGTGTGTTTTGGTCTTTCTGCCTGCAATGGACATGACAATTCAGGACAGAGTGGTGTAAGGGTCGGGGCAGGAAGTGGATAAAAAAATTATTCAAACTTCTTGCCTTCAGATAGCTTCATCATGGGTGATATGGGGGTGGGAGTGGTTATGAAAAGGGGAAGAGGCCGATTATGCAAGCCACTAGGCTTGAAAACATCAGGCAGAGTGAGGTAAAGACCACGTGTCGTGAGAGGGCAGATGGGGGCGTTTTAATTCTGATCAGATGAAGCTTTAGCTTCTTTCCTTCAAGGCTACCGTCTGTTTCACTTAGGAACAGAATACTCGATTAAATATTATGAGTGAATGAACTCATAATTACATTTATTATTTACTTAAGAAGTCTGGAGCTGGTCTCAGACTTTGTTTAGTTACTTGGTTATCCTTCCATGCTTTTTCCATCCTTCTTTGCCATCCTCAGTGTTTATGGCTTTTTGGTCTCCTGCCTCATGGCCTTAAGATGGCTGCCGCAGTCCAGATAACACATGAGCATCCCAAGCTTAAAGGAAGCAGCAAGGGCAAAAGGCCTTCTCTTTATTAGGCTCTAGAAAGAAAAGTTTTTCCTATAGCCCCCAAGAAAAGTTTTCTTATATCCCCATGGTCTGAACTGGGTAGCTGGCTATAAGGAAGAACGGGAATGTGAGTATCTAGCAAAGGAGAATGAGAGGGCCATGATTCATTTCCTAGGGATGGGTGCATTGTCATTCTAGTAAAATTGAGATTCTGTGAGACAGGGGAAGCGGACTGAAAGGGCAACTGGGATGGCCAATGTATGATGTCTGCCATGCTTTCCTCGGGTATATTTGAGAAAAGGGCTACCTGTCTTACATTAGTTACTGAGCTGCCTTCTTACAACCCCCAGTCGATGCTCCTCACGTAAGTACCCTCCTCTGCCGTTTGCTTTGCTGCTGGTCACTGCAGGAATTCTTCAACTACAATCCTCTCGAAACAATACTGCCTTCTTCACACAGGCCTACACATAGGATTTCACATCAGACAGACCGGGGTTCAAATCCTACCCCAGGGGTACTACTCACTTGAGTTGTGCCCTGGGTGAGTTTCTTAACCTCCTTACTCAGTAAAAATGCACATAATAATTTGTATCTCCTTTAGTAGCTATGAGGATTAAATTACGAATGTCAAGTGCTTAGCGCTATGCCCGACCTAGAGAGGGGCTCAAAAAATGATAGTTTTCTCTTTTCTCCACATTTAAAAAATAATAATAGCTGACATTGACTGAGGGCTTCCTATATGCCTGGCACAGCTCTAAGTGCTTAATACAAATTAACTCATCTAACCCTCACAACAGCCCAATGAGGTCTGTACTAACAGCATGTGCATTAAGAGCTGAAGCAATGAACAAGAAAAGTAAATTTGTCTAAGATTCCAGAGATAGTGAGAGGCAGAATTAAGATCGAATCCAGGCAGTTGGTATAGAGCCTGGGCACTGACCACCGTGTGTATTTTCTCCTACTCACGATGTGCCCCTCCTGGAAATGGGTTCATAATCAGCTAGGACCAAAGTTTCCTATTAGGCAACAGACATTCAACAAGGGGCGACCTGAATAAGCACAGGCGTGTGGGTGGAGAACGGTGGGTTCCTCTGTGGGGCAGGGGCTGTGTCCTGTCTGAGAAGGGGGCACAGCAGGAGAGCAGGGTCACGTGAGGGAGTGGGGGGCAGTGACGCCCCACACTACACGTCAAGCTATATCCCACAGAAGGGTTTCCTTCCACCACTGTCAGCTTAGCCAGCCTCAGTGTGGTTACAGCTCCCGGCTCCCTATGCGAGGAGCCTGCCCTCGGAGAGGTGGGATACATGTTTCCTGCCTCCAACCGTTAGACTATTTTCCAGGTGAAAAGCTCAGTATTGGAACCCAGCAGCATGAGATCGTTTTGATATTCTCCCTGGGCATAGCTTTTCTAATGGAAAGAAGACAGAGCAGTGTTTTATAGGGGGAAGTGGCCAGCTTTCCTTTGGCTTCTGAAAGGACTACTCAGTTGCACTGAACGATTCCAACCGACAGACATAGGCTGCAACATCCAAACAGTAGGTGCCCTGGGGGGCTCAGGAGCTAAAGCACCTTTTAGTCTGAGATCCCAGCCAGACAAGGGAGAGAGGAGATCAGAATGGGACAGTGAATGGGACACTGCTCTGCGGGCAGTCCTAAGTTTAAGCGATTTCAATTTGATTCTTGGATGGGAATGCAAACATCAGTGTCTGTATTGATATACACTCCATTTAAAGAAACAGACGAACCACAAACCACACTGGAAAGGTAATTGATGAGGACACAGCATTTTTCTTTCTTTCTTTTTTTTTTTAAAATGCTATCGCACCGGAGTCCGTGAGGTTGGCTGGAAGGTGGTGGGTAGGGAACATGCAGGTGTTGAAACAGCTGCACTTGGAGGAGGTAAATTCCCCTGCACATCCCCTGGCCCCTCGGTTGTGGTTTTGCTGCCTTTGGATTTTGTTTACTTGTTTGAATAAAGGATGAGCCCTCGCAAGGATGGGCCAGAAAGTTTAGATAGTGGAGTAGCATAGGCCTGCCTTGAAATGAGTCTCTGCATTGCATGTGATGAGTTGCATGTGAATTTTTGACATGCCAGGCATAGAATCAGCTGCTTACTTAGGCCTCTCTGAGCATTGCTAAGTCTTAGATAATGAGAAGTTTACCATTTTACAAGGGATTTCCTGGTACCCTATCTCAATGATTTCCGTCACCTTGGCCGGAAGTAGGATAGGGGAGATTTTAGTGTTGTCCCCGTTCTTACAGAGGAACCCTGGACTCGGGGCAGCTAAATGACTTGTCGTCGGGGAAGGACTCAAAGTTCTTGTCTTTGGAAACAAATCCCACCACACCCTCAAGCCGTTTCCCTAGTGGTTGGGAGTTCTCCCCAGGCCTCCCTAAGATGCTGGGACTCAAGCTCCCGGTGTGTTGGGAAGGCGTTGTCCGGCAGAAAGGAGGATGGAGAGGCCGATGTTTTGGGTCACCAGCTTGCTACCTCCATGGGGTCGGAGATGCAGATAGGTTCAGCAGGGCTTCGGAAATAAGTGTGGCTTAGCAGAAGGGCAGGAGTGCGGCCATATTATAGACTCATAACGATCTGAACACTGGAAGGGACATCGGAGGGTTCCCAGGCTTGTTCTCACAAATGAGGAAAATGAGAATCTAATTCTCTACCCAGTTCCGAAGAGTGGGATTTTTTTCCCCATACCAAGCCGTTCTCAGACACCAGCTGGGGGTCATACAATTCAACTCAGTCCTGGCACTATGGACCTGGAGAGAGCGTCAGACCCCGCAAGTCAAGGACTCTGTCTTACCAGACTGCTCCCCTCACCCACACTTCAAGAGGCAGGTTCAAGGCAGAAAGAAGGCAGAACGGCGGGCTCCTGCTGGCCAAGACTGTTCCTTCCGCTCAGGAAAGGAAAACCGATTCTGGAAGCCGCATCCAGGAGTCTTCTCCTTCATTCTATGGGCCAGAACGGCGTGCTCTGGCTGCCTAGCTACAAGGGAGAGGGAACCGTAAGCTGTGGCCTCTGCAGTGGAAGGCAGCGAGGGGGCAGGGGAGGGGACAGGGCTCCTGGGGGTCCAATCCACAGTGTCTGCCTCAGGGCCCACCCTGGATTTCCAGGAGGAGGGACATGGGACACAGTCGTTGACTCAGCCTTATGTGTAACCCAGAGCATTGGGTTTCCTACTCCTTATTTTTAAGAACCAGGTAGAATTGGTTCAAGTCTCCGTTTCTTGGTACTCCCAAGGTTGTCTCCAGGATGTCTTCGTATTAGAAGGAGGTGTGTGTTCTCATGGTCACCTCTGGCTTGCAGCTCCGTGTCGGCGGCAGGACCACCTCGCTGCCTGTGGGCGCTGTCCACCGTTTCCCTGCAGTTGACCCAGATGTGGATCTCAGAGACTTTCTTTTCTTTCCACCAACCTTCCCGGGCTCCAGGTGTGTGCATTTTACTCAGAAGTGAGTTTAGAGTCGGATCCACTGACATCAAAGCCAAGGAAAATTCCACGGAAGAAAGCGAACTGGTTGCACCATTGTTTCTATAACAGTTTAGTCAGAATGAATTCTTTTCATTGTGTTTTCCCCTTTAGGACAAGCTGAGTCTGTTTTCTAAAGAGCTGTCTATGCCATTGTTTATGGGATGGTGGGTTCCCAGAGCAGGGTGGGTGTTTAATAAATTACTTAAATAAAAGGGAGGGCAATCACGAGTCAGGAAGCAACCACTCAAATACAGGAGAACTTTTGCGAAAGTTTGGAGAATCGGAGGCAGAAAAACCTCTGTCGGCTGCTCAGTGTTTAAAAAGGCATTTTCTCCTTGCACCTTTCACGTTCTCATGTGAAAAATGTTCTTACTGTTATCTTGGTGGAAGGACTAGGTTTCGGTGTGAAACTGTCATGGTGTCAGTGGCACTTTGATGATAAAAATACTTGTATATGTCGTTCAAAATATTTTCCTGGAACTTATCTTTTCCCACCACCTACCCACTTACCAGGATTCTTTGCAGACTCTACGTGTGCTGCGTTTCTGCGGCTGCCTTGGAGAAAGAAGCTCCAGGATCTTGGGCCATAAATAAGGGCACTAAATGTTTTTTTCTTTTCTGCTGGGGAGTATCTTTGGGCCTGAAACATGTCTGCGTATTTACTGTGGCTCAGTTTCCTTATGTGAAGAGTGGAATTGTCATTTCAATTCCATGGATTCCTCAATGCCCTGAAGACTTTCTGATGGGCAATTTTCAGCCAGCTTGTGTAGGAAACACTGCTGGGCTACTAAGACTTCAGGAAGTCGAGATGAGATTTCGGAAGGTGCAGAGATCAGATTGGGCACTAATGGAATTTCACTGCTCACCCAATATAGATAATGCCCTTCTAGGACCAGAATGGAGAGAAGCCACCTGTGTCAGGCCACTCTCGTTGATGGGTCAGATGATGTAATAGCTCCGTCAACTCTTCACTTAAGGCTCTGATAGATTTCAGCTGCTGTTCTTCTTTTTTGTTTCTGTTTTTTGGTGGGGTTCAGGAGAGAAGGATGGGGGACGAGGGCTGGGCTGAGCTGTAATGCAAGATCCCTTCTCGGAGGAATCAGAAGTGGAAGCAATCGTTCACATTTGATAGCTCATCAGCCTACAGGAGGGAGCAGAGTGTGACACGGAAAAATCACATGGGGCCACGAGGAAAGTGGGAAAAATCCATTCAAGATGTTCATTACCACGTGTGAAAAGTCGAATTGATTTCCACCAAATGGCTTTACATGGTCTTCTAGAAGGGTAGGTTAAACAGCCGCTTAGCTAAACAATGCCCACAAATATTTTTCTCACCACCAGTGGGTGATGAGAAACTGAGATTTGCATGAAGTTCTTGCAACACCAACACACCAACACACCTCAATTTCATTTTTAGATAAAGAAACTGAACTCGAAGTTTACATAGCAGAACAGGAGCTGAGAGGACCAGTTACATCGAGTTAAGACTTGACCATTGCCCCATGACTGTCTTCTTGCCTCTGGAGCTGGGGGTGAGGGAGGCTTTGAGGGTGGGTGACACGCCAAGTGGACCATCTCATTGGTAGCTCGCTGAGTGGCTGAGGCCAGACTGCCACAGCAGCTGAATAGATCAACCACCATCCTGTCTTTCCAGAAGAATTCCTCCCCATTGTGTTCCAAACACAGAGAACTAGTTACACGTCTCCAAACATGGCGTCTGCTCGGCTGTTTTTTGCACCTTTGCATATTCACTCCGTCTAGAATCCCTTCCTCATTTGCTCTTCTGGGTAAGTCCCTCTTCATTCTTCAAGCCCCTTCTCCAAGGTCACCCCTTCTCAGATGCTTCAGCCACTTGACCTCTCCAGCTCCAATCACCCTGAATGCTGTCCACACCCAGACACGTATCTCCCTCTCTCCCCGTCCTGTGTCTACAACTTTCATTTCTGTAGACCTAACACCTCAACAATGCCTGGCATTTAGGACACAGTTTTTAATTGATTAATTATTGGATCAATCTCACCATGCTCAAAGCTGGAAATGTACCAGCGGCATCACAAGTCCCACAGAAAAACCCATATTAATTCACTCTTGTTACATCTGAACTCTTGGGGGAGTTGCTGGGAGCTCACTGAGACAAGCCCCCGCCACTGGGTGTGTGCAGAAGGAGAGCAGAGAATCAGCATTCTACAATCAGGTTCTACACCTGCCATCTCAGTTAATCTTCATATCAGCACTGCAAAGTAGGCGTTCATATCCTTACTTTACGTTTGAGGAAACTGGGGCAAAGCGAGGTTTCCCATGAGGGCTCCCCAAAATGGCAAAGCCAGATTTGGACCTTGTCGGCTAAAGGCTAAAGGTGATGCTGTGGACCACTGGGTTGTATTTATTGCCTTTTAACACAGCCATCACCACATGCGTTCAAGGGTACAATGCTGGCAGCGGGTGGGGAGGGCTGGGGAAGGGTGGCTCAGCCTGCGCTGAACATATTTTTTTTCACCTCCAGGCTTAGAGTAAAACTCCTTAGTAGATCAGGCCTGGGGGCTGGACTGGTGCTCAGGTCATCTATTTGGAAAGAGACCCATGGGCCTCCCAGAACCAGGACATCTGCATTGTCTATAATCAGACGTGTCATTATTGAAGACCAAGTATGAGGGGCTTCACACACAAACACACACACACACACAAGCGCATTCCCCCAAAGAACCGCTTGTTGGAGACCAGGCAACCAAGGCTCCGCAGTCTTTCCCAGTCAGTATCAAGGGGAAAGGTCCTGCCTGGGGTGGGGCGAGAGGCAGCACAGCCGTCTACAAAACAACACCAGTAAGAACAAGCCCTAGGAGGCCAAATGCTCCGCCCCTGCCCTGCGTTTGCTCAGAGTTCTGGGCAGGAGCTTGGGGTGGGAGGGGACAGGCTTTCGGCTGCTCTACACCAGCCCCAGGCAATGGTCGGAGTCCAGGATTTGTCTTGGTTTTGCAATCCTGGAGGGCTTTGCTCCTTGCTGCAGACCCAAGAGCTGCCAGGAAGCCCCAGCAAATGCCTGAGAACGAAGAGGCAAGAAACACGCTCCGAACCCTTTTACCAACTGGCTCCGTCCCAAACCAGAATGAGAAATGAATTGCTGGGGTGTGTGTGTGTGTATGTGTGTGTCTGTGGTCTCAAGCTGGTGGGAAAGGAAAGCCCTGTTTTAGATGGGAATATTCCGTTTGGACCATTTAAAGGTATGGTCAAGCGAGTACAGCAAATGAAGTTTCTGTACATTTGTCCCTCTGAAAAGCTGACCTGATAAGCTGTAACATTTTAGCACCTCAAGGTTTCTTAAGTACTAACATTGCTCGGGGAAAGGCGAAGTGTTTGTTTAGCTTGAGACTGTGTTTTCTGAACAGGGAAGATTATCACCCTCATCATCAACTCCATGTCATCTCCATCACCATCTTTTGTTAAGCACAGTTTATCAACAAGCGATCTGCTGGAAGTTTACTGATACCGTGTATCACTTTTGTAACAACACTGCTGGTTGCTACCCTCGACCTTATTTTACAGAGGACGCAACTGCTGCTCAGACTGCATAAGCGATTTGTTGAAGACCACACCGCTGGTATTTACATTTAAGTCTTTCAGGCTCCAAAATCCACACTATTTCTGCTTACTTCTCTATGTGCAAATATTTATTATTATTAATACAATGTCTCAAGCCATAGCACTCTTCAGCAGTAGGGTATGGGAATGACTATTTCCTCAATGGATTGGGTTCTTATAGGAAACTTCGGGTGGGTGTGCTGTTGCCCCAGCCAGGGATCCAGGAGCCAGGGCCTGCATTCCGTTTCTGGTTCGCAATTACTTTTTCTATTCTTCTTTTTGATAAAATAAATGTGATGCCACTTACCTTTACACGATTTTGTAAGATTTGACGGATTCATGTCCATAAGTTGCTCCAATCTCTTAGTTTTAAGGTATTTACACATTTTGCTAGTTGTTTTGCTTGTTTGTTTTCTTTTTTAATTTAATTTTTTATTGAAGGATAGTGGATTTACAATGTTTGTTAGTTTCAGGTATATTTGTTTGCTTGTTTTTGATTAAAGTTAGACCATATTTACTTCATTTGTGTCTGAGCTGAAGTTTTTGGAGCAGTGTAGGTGAGAGGCCTGACCTATGACCTCAGGAGATTGGTATGATCAGCTCACCATCTGGAAAGCTCTTGGAGGCCTTCTTTCCATGAAGTGCTTGCTTCTAGGGAATCATTAGTGTCTAGGAGGTGGCATGTCCTTGTCTTGTATGAAGGGGATCAAGTGTCCAAATGTAACTAGCTCCTTTGGTATCACAACTCAATCTGAACACGAACATCATACTTCATGTAAAATAACGGGGTTAAAACCAAGGCACCCTGTGCATATCTGACTTTTTTTAAAAAAAAAAAATCAAGCCAAACAATAAACAAACACCAACAACCCCAACCTTTCAGGACTTTTCTGCTAGCATCATTTGACTGAAATAATTATAAGATAAAGCTTTTAAATTGCTGAATATCTGACAGTCCTCTATGAGGACATAGGAAAAGCACCATTGACGGGAAGACGTATGCCCAGAAATATTTAAGATTAATCAGTACTGTTTTCAAGAGGTTTACACGATGAAACCAATCATTCTCACAACAATTCTATATCCTTTTCAAGATGAAGACCTGGGCACAGAGGAGGCAAGCAAGTCACCCAAACTCATTCAATAGATATTTATACTTTCAATAAATTTGTTCAATAACTATTTATTCACTACAAAGCCCGGCCACTCTTCTAGGCACTGGAGGTGCAGCAGTGGACGAACCCAATGCAGATCCCTGCGCCCAGGGAGTTGGTGTTTGAGGCAGGGGGCGACTCCCAAACTGCAGATCTCATGTTCAGCGGGACATCCTTACCTTCGGAAGCCCCAGGTGTGAAAATTCACACCTCCAGACCGGTGGCTGGATCTTTGTGGTGGGAGTTTGTTTTAGTAAACTGATTTTACACTGTGAGTTCCAGAGTAACAGATATTGACGTCTCTCGTTTCCCCTCAAACAGGTATGAGTGAGAGGGTGTTTGAGAAATATTGGCTCTTTTTTAGGATTATGGAACTCCTGGTCCCTTGCTAATTAAGACTCTTTGCCCCATAGAGCAAAAGCTTCGTTATAATCAGAGAGACAGAGAGGGACTCAGAAGGGACGAAGGCCTGAAGCCGAGCTCTCAGTGTGAACGCCTTGGTTCAGTCCTATGCACAGTGCAGGTTCATTTTCTGGATTTGTGCTGATTTGGTCTAAGCTGCATCCAGCCGAGAATGGGAACCACGGGGATGCTCTCTCTAAGCCTCCGGAGGTCTCTCTCCCTTTGACGTCAGCTCCCCATGCTTCTTGCAGTCATAGCGACAAAGACGGTGGGCTCCTGAGGGCAGAGGTGCCTTTCCTCTTCCTATGCCCGGTTCCTCAGAGAACTGGCTTATTTAAGTGCTTGCCAAATGATGAATGGATAAGTGAAAAGATCCCAAGTCCAAGAGTCGTGATAGCTAGTTTTGGGTCTTAGAAACTTAGGGCAGGGGCTCCATGTCCCTGCCCCCATATCCTCATCTATAAAATGAGAAGGCAAGTCCCCTCAAACTTAGGTAGCTGTAGATGGTTTCTATTCCAGGAATTCTTATTTGCAACAATAGATAGCTTCTAACTTACATTGCTTCTAACTTAACTTAACTTAACTTAATAATAGCTTCTAACTTACATTGCTCTTCTGTTTCATAGTGAACCCTACGGAAAACCCCAAACGAAATCACCTCTGACTTTCTACAGGGTGCTGAGGGGCTGAAGATTTTTTGTTAGGAAAGAGGAGATTTTTATTAGTAGTAGTATTACTGTTATCGATCAGTTATTGAGCACTTAGAATATTCCAGGCATTGTGCTAAGTGCTTTACAGATATTATTTCTATTAATCCTAACAGTGACAATATGATTTGGTCCTTTTATTTTCCTCATTTCATAAACAAGAAAACCAAGGCTCAGAGAAGGTTAATTAACTTAAGCAGGCTCACCAGCTAATAAGTGATGGAGACACACCCGTGCGTGCACTTGTGTGTGTCTATGTATTTGTGCAGGTGTGTGCAGGTGTTGACGTCTTGGTGTAAGAGCATCTCTTTCTCCTTGTATTTTTCTCAATTCTCCAGGAAGGTCTGTCTATCCCCCAGAGGATACCAGACTCTGGCAGAGATCCACAGCTGAAACAAAGCCCCTTCTTGTCCGACCTGCTGTCTGAGTCTGTTCGGGCTGCTATGACAAAATACCACAGATTGAGTGGCTATAAACAGCAAACATTTATGGCTCACAGTTCTGGAGGCTGGCCATCTGAGATCAGGTGCCAGCATGGGCAGGTTCCCGTGAGGGCTCTCCTCTGGGTCGCAGACTTCTCATTGCATCCTCACGCGGTGGAGGGGACTCAGGAGTGCTGTGGGGTCTCTTTTATAAGAACGCTAATCCCATTCATGAGGGCTCCACCCTTGTGACCTAAGCACCTCCCCAAAGCCCTACCTCCTAATATCATCCTCCTCGGGATTTAGGATTTCAACATAGGAATTCTGGCAGGGACACATTCAGAGCATAGCCCCTGCCTGAGCCTAGCCAAGCCGAGGTGTGAGAGTAACTAGATGCTTTACACAGAGGAAGGGCAAAGTGAAGGGTAAGCCAGGATCCTAACTAACCAACTTCTACCAGCCCCAAGCACCTCGGTGGTCAGGGGCATGGTAATCTGTATATAAGAACCAAAAATGACTCCCGGGGGAAACTGGGGTTGTTAAAACTTCTGAAAACTTTTGTGATCATGAATTCCAGTTGCTAAAATGCCTTTCCATAGGTAAGCCAATTTCACTCAACTCTTCTTTCTCAAGGTTGTAACCATTTTCAACTCAGAGAAGAACATTCAGGCGTCTAGGAGTCCTTGATTTCAAACGAATTTGTCTTGCTTTCTGTTAATACTAACAAAGCTGTCATTGTTGGAAACCGAGGGCATTAAAACCCAGAGCACAACTACTGGCCTGGGGAAATCAATCAGATGATAACCGCTTTGAGAAACAGGCTCTGTGTTGGGACACACTGGCCAGTCTCCTTAGGGCACACCCAGGATCTCATTACAAACCACCCACCCCATCTTGTGTAGGCTCCTCTGCACAACTCACATGCACAAAATTACCTCTGTTGGTAGGACATCCTTCCCCAGACAATGGGTTTGCTGTGCGGTTTCACAGAAGAAACACCATAAGCTGAAGAATTGATGTACATGTCATAGTCTGGTGGCTGGGACACCTCGGTAAAGAGCACACAATACATTCAGGGGGGCTGATCACGCTGTGTTTTGTTGGGCAAAGGCCCAAGGCCACACACCAGCCCACCTGCTACCTACAATACCTGCATTTAGTATCATTGGAGAGGCCCTCCAGGCCTACCTACGAACTGAAATTATTATGCACATTTTACCTGGATTTCAACATGCTGTTGTTTACTCTTGCTGCTGGGTGTGCAAAACAATTGTCGTTACTTCATGTTTGCCTCGCCTTTGTTCCCCTGAGCCAAGTGCAAGCCCCAGTCAGCCTCTGCAGGTCTGAGTTTGAGGGTAACTAACAAAACTTCTCATTTTACAGATGAGGATATGAAGGCTCAGAGACCTTGAGCACATGGCCAAGGTCCCAGCTACATATTCTTAGAGTCAAGACCAGAGTCTACCACCTATCATGCCTTTTGGTCTTGGGATCTTTTCACTCATCCATGCAACATTTGACAAGCTCTCAAGCCAGTTCTTTGAGGAACTGAGGATTTGGAAACGAAAGGGGGTCTTGTCCTGAGGAGGCTGTGGTCTCTGATACTCTGATTGCAAGAAGCGCTGGTTCCAACATCAAAGGGAGAGAGATGGCCGGAAGCTGAGAGAGAGCATCCCCACAGTTCCCATTCTCCACTGAATGCGCCTCAAACCAAATGAGCACAAATCCGGGATTCACTAAATAAAACCACTGGAAAACAAGGTGAAAGTGACCGAGGCCAAGAGAACCGATACAAGTGCCTTCCTATCCCTCCTGAGAAGTGAGCCGAAGAGTGGCCCCCCAGTGACAACGTGGGACTCATGGCTGGGCCTCACCGCCCACCCCGGCACCGCCTGGGATGAATCACACAACAGAGAACAACGGGGCTGTTTCTTAAGAGTCATTTGTCAAGTTGACATCCGTGCCTAGAGTTATTTAGGGCTCTCTAAAGACACTTCTTTCCCTCCCTGCTGCAGGAAGCACCTGCGCGGCTGTCGAGCTGTGGGTTTGCTCAATGGCACTTTGATATCCTTCAATGCCATCAATTACACTTCTGTCCCTGCCAGCATGGACTCTGGCTAATACAAAGATAGGGCAGCTTAGGGAGGATGATGGAGAGGAAGAGGATAGGGAGATCCCACCCCGCCCTGGGATCTGAGGCCAGACACTCTCTGGAGGTACGCTCCTTGCTGATTCCTGTGGGGAATCCTCCAGGCAAGGACAGTCTGAGTCCTTGGCTGGTTGGACTTGGAACTGAACTGTGATGCTCCCATGAGAGCAAGTCTCCCTCCTGTCAACTACTTAGAGGAAAAGCAGGCCCATCAGATGAGTGAGACTCGAGCAAGATTCAGGTAAATGGCTTCAGGGGGAGGGAAATTGGAGAGGACTCAGAGGAGAAAAATATAAATAATTAGAAGATCCGGTGAATGGACCCCTGAAAGCAGTTAGCGGAATTAGAGTTGTTGAGTCTAGGGAAGGCAAGGGTATACTAAGAACCAGCTTTGATTACAGGGAGGATAATTGTGAGGAGATTAGTGGTCAGTTCCACTGAAAATATGATGTGGGTTAGTGATGCTTAGATTGAAGCGTGCTGGCCCGTCTGGGCTGTTCCATTGTTCTTATTCATGAGGTGGTGGGGCTTCTTCTGTGGAGATGTACGTGAAGGAAAATGACATCCTCCCAGCTGGAATGGTTTAGGGAAAGTCCTAATGGCCCATGGGTCTCCTCCTTTCAGTTCATACCACCCAACAGCCCAGTTTGGCCCTTATGTCTGAATCGGTTTGGCAGACTCTCGGCTGGTATCCAGACATTCTATCTCTACCTCCTCCAAGCTGTTTTGCATAGTGAGGTCCCACTTATCTTCCTTAAATTCATCTTGGGTTATAGCAGTGTCCTGCTCAGAAAGTGCTGATGCTTCATTCATTCATGCAACAAACATTGAGCACCTGTTGCGTTGAGCCCAATACTGTACTAAACTTTGCGCATACAGCGTGGTACAAAGTGCAATAGGGCCTCAAGGAGGTCTCTCAGTCTTCGTGTCCTTGTCCTGGAATATTTCAAGGCCCCCACCGCTTGGTTTTGACATGTCTTTCTGACTTTATGTCAACTATGAAACTTTCCCCTCCACCAGCCTGGTCTATTCACCATGTCCAGCTCACTCCGGGCCTTTCCTCTCACCACTACCGGGGCATGGACTAGCCTTAGCCAAAGCCCATCTCTCCTCGAAACCAACACAAGTCTCCCCTCCATTAGCAGGACTTCTGAGGCCACTTGGGTTTTGAGAATTCCAGCACCTAAGCCCCAATGGTGCTTCCTTGGCACTACGTACTTCCTGCCTGAGGGCAGATTGCAAACTGGCCAACTGCTGTGCCTGCTATGACCACTGCTGCCCTCATTCACTGTACATGAGACCCCAGAGAGCTGTGATCACGTGGACCTTCTCTCTGTATCCAAAGCCCTGCTGTGAGCAGTGAAGATACCTGGGGGTTGGGGGACAGCTCAGGTGTTGGCAGGTGCTTCCAGAGCATTTTACACTATTAAGAGAAGCGCAATTATATCAAATCTCTGAACTTAACGGGAGAAAGGCTTTTGTGGTCGTTTAGTAAAACTACCTCATCTTCCAGATGTGGAAACTGAGGACCAGGGGAACTGGTTTACCCAAAGCCACTAGGTGAAGTCGTAACAGAGTCAAATCTGTTCTCCTTGTCCACTAAACTAACCTGTCTCTATAGAGTCCGGCAGTTGGAATCCTAAAGAACCTGCCATTTCAGGACACACATGAAAGAAATAGGAAATGCATTGGTTTCTTATTACGGCTGTTAACAAAGGACCGCACATTTAGTGGCTTAGACAACACAAATTTATTATCTTACAGTTCCGTAGGTCAGAAGTCTGACATGTGTTTAGCAGTCTCACTGCTAAAATCCAAGTGTTTGCACGGCTTCATTCCTTTCTGGAGGCTCCAAAGGAGAATCTGTTTTCTTGCTTTTTCCAGTTTCTACAGGTGGCCTGCATTCCTTGGCTCATGGCCCCTTTTATCCATCTTTCAAGCCAGCAACGGTGTGTTGAGTCCTTCTCACGCTGCATCACTCCCGCCTCCTCTCCTGCCTCCCTCTTCCACTATTAAGGACCCCTGTGGTTACAGTGGGTCCACCGGGATACTCTTCCTATCCTAAGTTCAGTTTAATAGCAACCTTAATACCTCTTTGCCATGTAAAGCAAGATATTCTCACGTTCCCTGGATTAGGAGGTGAACATCTTTGGGGGAGGTCCTTATTCTGCCAACCCCAGGAAAGAAACAGAGAAATGAGAATGAAGGCCAACTCTCTGTAGTGTTTTCTTAATTTCTCTAATTCTCTGTGACCAGAAAAAGTTAGTTTGAAGATATCTTAGATTAGGCTTCTCTTCTGAGCCGTGAGCTGGTTAATGGTCAAGACACAAAGGAAAGGAAAATGCCAAAATTTATAGAAAAGAAGCCTCCAAATGTTGGTGAAAATGGGATGAGAACCAAGGGAAGACCTCTTTAGTTTCTAAGGGCCTGAGAATTTCTAGGCTTCAAGGGTGTGGGCTTAGTTTACCAGAGGAGGGAGTTTACATGAGACATGTAGATGGAATCCCTGACTTCAAGGCCTGTTGGTCATTAAAATCAGTAAGTAAGAGTAGAGCAAGGGGGCTTCCCTGGTGGCGCAGTGGTTGAGAGTCCACCTGCCAATGCAGGTGACACGGATTCGTGCCCTGGTCTGGGAAGATCCAACATGCCGTGGAGTGGCTGGGCCCGTGAGCCATGGCCGCTGAGCCCATGCGTCCGGAGCCTGTGCTCTGCAACGGGAGAGGCCACAGCAGTGAGAGGCCCATGTACTGCAAAAAAAAAAAAAAAAAAAGAGTAGAGCAGGGAAGGGAATGTCTTGGACAATTTAAGGCCGGAATCAATGAATTTTGGGTCAGGATGTTTTCATAGACTCCTGGCCTTTCAGAGTGGAAACAAAGGGCCTTAAGAGGTTCCTTGTCTGACCTCACACCTAATGCAAAGTCCTCTGTAAGACCTTTGACCACCCACCAACACTCTGCTTTGTGGAGCTCTGGCCAGAGGTAGAAAATCATCTAGATTTCCTTAGTTATTCTCCAATTTTCTGTGCTTATGATTTTCTGTGAACCTCAACTTTATTTCTAATTAATGCTTGGAGTTGGTGGGAAAATCTGGCAAACTACCCCTCCCGATCTTTTCTCTATCAGGGTGGTAGGATTTTGACTGTTCTTCTATCTTCACATGGAGAGTCTGACACCTCCCTAGACCACATGTAGTATCTAACCTTCACTGATGGGACTGTGAGGAAGGGAGAAAGCGCCCAGGGTGGAGTCATCTGCCGGTGGATTTGGTTTCACAGAGCTCTCTTGTCCTCATATGCTGTAGTGGCTGTTGTTTAAGCTGCCTAGCACCCTTCTCCCACCTCTTTTGGTAACAGACCCTGTCTCCTGGTCACATGGGACACATGACCCAGGAGAGCCAATCACATACCTCACTTGCTTAGTCATTATGGCTGGACCAATCAGCATCATCACTTGGGGACTGTTTTCTAATCCATGGGAGGAGGGGGAGGAAATGCCCATCTGCTCAGATCCTGAGCTCTGAGGAGGTGAGATTTGCCCATGGCCACATCCGCACCTCCTGGAGAAGCTCATCTGGGAAAATGGCATCATCCAGGAGTGAAAAGAAGAGAGAGTGAGTATCCTCAGGGTGTTTTCAGGTCCCTCAATCCAACAATCCTTTTTTATGGTTTGGTTATATGAACAAATAAATTTCTCTTTTAGGCTTAAACTGGCTCAAGATGTGTTTCTTCCATCTGTAACCCATGAGTCCTAAATCATTTGGGACTTTTCTCAGTTTTCCTGTTTTTTAGAGACTCTGAAAAGTAAACTAAAGATCAGAAATGATTCGTCTCAGAGTCCAACCTGTCCATGAGGGTTTGGGGAAGAATGAGTAGAAAGAAAGAGTGGAAAATCATGCAGGTGAGAAATAAAGGTTCTTGTGTGAAGCCCAGTGAGATGGGATCCATGAGTGATTCATGGGGTCCCTCACCCTTTGGTCCTTTTGGACCTACACTTGCTTAAAATAAATCATAGCCCTAAACTCACATAGATTCAAGCCAACCTTGGGTTCCCAAAGGGAGTATTTTTCTACTTTATGGAAATGGTACTGTTTGTTTGGTGTAAATCAGAGCTTTAGAGAGTACCCAGTAGATTCACTGTTAAGCCCAAGGGAAAGGGGAGGGAAGCACGAGAAAAGTCTAGCAGTAAGGAGAGAGAAACATGACTCCACCAACAAGATGCTGACTGAATATCTCCTATGAGTGTGAGTCTGTGCTCGTTTCAACTTGTCATTCCAAAGCACCAAGCAGAAACCTTATTCGTGATGACAGACGCTAAGAATTAGGTGTGTCTGGTAGAAGAAAAATGCACACTCAGGTAGGAATGGCAGGCAGCAAAGTGGACAATTACTCATGAAGGCTATTAAGGAAGGAACAAGGATGAAAGGGCCCATGTTAAACTACACATTAAGTTAAAACATATGGAAAAAAAAATTTTTGGATATATATCTAAAGCCTGTAACGGTCTATACAAAGAGGCTGTGGCGTCTCCCTCAGAGGGAGGCTATTGAGGATAGTTTAGACTGCCTCATGACCGCCTCTCAGGCTTGATTATAGGTCTGCAACTTGGCCCTCACATCTGCTTTTCAGTATCACCGTGGGGGAGGGCAATCTGTCCCTTTGGACTCTGAAACACAATCTAAGGCTTTTGTATTTTTTTTTTCTGGCAGAGTTGGTTTTCCATGTTTACTTTGTCAAGAATGGCTTTATATATATTTTTTATATATACTTTTTTTTTGCAGTAAACAGTTGAACAAAATGTACACAGTGTTGTCCAAACTTCTTAAGTGCTCCCAGATTTGGAAGCAGTGTTTATTTATGTAGCTTTCAGAAAGTCCGAATGGGTCTGATAGGTCAGAAGACACCTGAACTTTTGACTCTGCCCTTCAGCTCACACACTGTTCTGTCCATTGTTTTATCTTCAAAATGGGAAAACGAGGAACTATTCTTTGGCCATATCTTGCTCACAGAGCCTTTCCCCTCCTGCAGACTGTGCCACCACCCGCAAGCTTGAAAACACCCAAGGAAACCATCCCGGCATTGTGAGTAGACTAATCGCCACGTACCACTCAGTTTTCCCTTCCTGGACTGCGTCACTGGCCGTAGCCCTGTGGTTCCCACGTTGTTTCTGTCATCGTCCCAAGGAGCATAATTCCTGATCCTGAGTCTGGGCAGGACAGCCTGTCTCAGCACGAGCTCTTATGTAAGGTGGCTATGGGAAGAGTTGGCAATAAACAAACATATTTCCAGCCATTGTTTTCTCTGCAGTCTTGAAAATTATTTTCTCTGGGGCAGCTGCTGCTCTCCTGCCCCAGGATGGAAGATTCCCAGCTTAGAAATGTCTTGCGCTGCATTTCTAGATTCTAAAATCAGAACAAAGTGAGCCACAGTGTTCAGAGAACTTACTGAGCACGGGAACATTTAGATGGATTTCTCTGCAAGGGGATTTGAGGCAGCATTTCAGAAAGCTTGTCCACCCATCTGTGCTGCTGGTGACTGTTGGTAAATCACATGGCCCTTCAGAGCCACGGGTAGGGAAACCAGAAGACGATAGGAACTAACCTGGGAATGGAGAAGTGATTTCATGGCTACCAGGTCCTGTCCTCCAGTGTCAAAGTCAGACTCACTGCATGAACAGATTCCACAAGTATGAGAAAAATGGGACTATTTGCAGACTCCATTTTTCCTTGAACCGCTCCATCTTAGAAACTCAGAGGAGGGACGGTTTCCAATACTGCCTTAAAATACTCTGCCTCTAACTCCCATTACTGAATTTAGTGAAAATCCCACCCAAGTAGGCAGCTCCTGGGAGAATCTTGTAGGGACACTCAGCCGGCTCCCGGTTCACTGGGGGGTATCCCTGGGCTTCCTGTGGTTGACACGACAGCACCCCCCCACCCCACCCCGCCTTAGTAGTCTCCATTGGGAGGCCCCCGCCAAAATGATCATGTCCCCACTTTCCCAGCAGTGGCCAGCTGCTCTGGGGGCACCCTCTGTGCTGATAAGCCAGGTTGATTCCTCTGTCTCTCTGAGTAACTCAAGTCATCTCACAATGAATTACGAAGTGCATTTGTTATTTTTGGGGGGTGGTGGTGATGGGGGTGGGATGCACTCCCAGAGTCTCTTTTAGTTCTCCTTGAGCCTCCTGAGACCCCCCGAGAGAGGACCCATTGCCTGTAGCCTGGACACGTCACTACACACTTGACCTCTCTGACAGTGACCACCCTGCTCACTGTCAAGGCTGGGTCTGTGTCTGTATTCATCCTGCCTCGCTCACTATCATCTCCGTAACATCCATAGGACGAGGACAAGGTTACTTGAAAAGGAAGAGGCTCACGCAGGCCCCTTGGCTCGTCCTCGGTCACCTGGAGCTAAGATCAGCTACGTAATTTGCAGGGCCCGGTGCAAAATTAAAATGTGAAGTCCTGTTCTGAAAAATTATTAAGGACTTCACGATGGTAACAGTCAAGCACAGGCCCTCCTGTATAACTACACAGGTAACACACCCGTGGAGCCTGTGTCGTTTTATTTGAAATTGCCAGTTTTCTGAGTGGAGTGACTGGAAGAGACAAGTACTTTGAAGACCACGTAAGAAAGTCTATGACAGAGAGGCGTCAGCTGGCTGCCTTTAGCAGCGTGCTCTAAGTGGGGGAGGTCTTCTGGGGACACCCTGACTAGCAGGCACCATTCTCAGTACTTCCATATGTTAAGTCATTTCATATACATACACGCATATCATTTACATCTGTTACATCACGAAGCTTCACAGCAACCATAGCAAGTAATATTATTTCCCCCTGCTTTACAGCTGAGGAAACTGAGGCACAGCAGCATTTAAGAAAACGTTGAGAGTCTGCTTCTCAGCGTTCTGATACAGGACCTCTGTTTTTCAAGTCTACCCAGACCTTACCAGACCTGGAGGGACTGAATCATGCTGAACTCACGGATCATTGATTTCTATGCTGCAAAAACACGTGTATGCCTCTACAGTGATAGGCGCTACCATTCCAGTGATTCAGTTCCATGAACCAGGGCACCCCTTTGGGTATTGAGGTGCCTGGGGCGACTAAAGTCAGAAGGTTTCTCAGGGAGCACAGAATCAAAACCAAGCTAGCTGCAAAATCTCAGGGGAGACCTTGACCAGACTAACGCAGAATCCGGGAAACGGTCCTCCTTGTCCTTAATGCACTTCTTTCTGGTGGGTGGAGCCCCTACCTGCTGAGCACAGAGGCTCTGTCCTGTGCATGGAGTCACTCCCACCACCTCATGCCAGGCCAGTGACATTACACCCGAGGGGGGTGTCCCTTTCTTTATGTTGTTGCAATCAGGTCTGGGATTTGATCGCAAACATCACAATCCCGGCAGTCGTTTATTTACAAACCAACTCTGAGGATGCCCTATCCACAGAAGCCCTGCTGATTTCCACCAGTTTCCATTTCCAAGGACAAACTGAATCTGGCCCTCTATGCACTGCCTAAACTTAGCACTTAAGTAATTCCAAAGAGAAGCAGCATGTTAACATGTTAAAATGAGATTGCGTTGGTTCCATCAGGAATGTAGGATAAAGATGCCACGCTGGCCCCTTGGAGGTAAATTAACTCCCTAAAAGCTCCTACCTGAGTAGCACTGAATAAGTAAACAACAAAACTACACTTGGACAGGTTTCAAGTGGGACTGAGGAAGTAGTCGTAAAATAAATGACTTTTGCATCATCAGGGAATTCGTTTTTGTTTTGTTTTGTTTGTTTGTAAACCTCACTTGAAAGTTGTCTTCTCCCTGCCAAAAGCCAGGATGATTCAGAGGACCCATCTTCTGATGTACAGAGAACCTGCAGCAGGTGATTTTGAAGGGCATCTTCTGGGGGCCAATTTAGAATAGCACGATTGGATTATAAAGATGATGATGATGATAGCTAATATTAAAAATATTTTTACTATATAGGTGGCAAGAATTTGCTGAGTAAAAATAAGTATTTTCTAACAACACTATGAGATTATTCTCATTTTACTGAGAGAAAATGGATTTGGGACCAGCAATTGTAATAGAGATGAAGGTGATGATTCTTAATCTCTGAACTAAAAGCATTAAGAATTGGCTGCAGTTGGAAACTTGTCTTAGATGGAAGGGATGGTTCCAGGCAGACGAGTGCGGGCTGGACAGTGGTGGGGCACATGAGGAAGGACGAGAGACTAAAATAGCCACGTGATGAAGATAGAAGAGGGTCCTAAAAGGACGAGGGCAGAGAAAGCACCGGGGCAGGTGTTTCTCTGGGTTAGGTCCACCTGGATAAAATTCTCCTGAGATCCCTCACTGGGAAGGGGTCAGAAAGGCCAGCAGGACCATCTAGTCTCTAGTTAGGTATGAATCTTAATTGTGACTGATTATATATGTGTTCATTTATGCTCAAGTTAACTGTGAGTAGATCGGTAGGATGTCATTCCACGGTATGGATTTGGCTTTCTTTCCTAATCTCTTTTGCTTCATTAGAAACTCCAGTTAATGGAACACTTCCAATATTGTGAGAAGCAGAAGCCAGCTGACCAGCACATAGTCACTTAGCCTTCTCTTTCTTCCCGGGAGGCGGTTACATCATATCCATTTGTAAACAGGAAAGAGTGGCTTGGAGGTACTCAGTAATTTTCACAGTGAGGTAGTTCACAGGTGAGTGGTGCAGATCTGGGTCTCAGATCTCTCTGGCTCTTTCCCCTTCAGTGGAGAATCAGTCAAACAGCAATCCTCGGATAGGAGCAGTCAACCAGGCTTGTTCCTGTCTTCGGCATGCCTCCCACTGCCCTGTCTGCAGCTACCCTCCCCGCAGACCACACCCCCGCCCCGCCCACCAGCGTCTAACCTCAGGTACATGGTGGTCTCCTTTAGCTCATTGCTTTGCCTACTCAGGTGCGGTAACTGAGAAAAACAAGAATATGACTGTGATTTTCTTAGCTACTTTTTAATGTTCAAATCAGCTCTTCGAAAACAAAGTCAAGATGCAATAATAATAAGTGTTTATAGTTAAAGTAGGGAATCAAACAGCGCTTCTATAGCATCTCCTACGTGGCAGGTACTGTTACCGGTGTGTTCCATGAATTCAGTTTGCCCCTGGCTTCATAAAGCAGTCTGTGTGTGTGTGTGTATTTGCCTCTTTGCGTGTGTGTGGTATGTATGTGTGTGTGGCAAAGGATGCTAGAATTTCAATTTTCTCTTGCTCCCATCTTTGAACTTCTCAGAATTAATTTTAGCCGGGCTGGACCTAAGTAGAATCTAATTCTTACTTGTGGCTCCCCAAATGGTCCCACTCTACAGGCTGCCTGTTTGGCAAAGGGAGGGGCCAGACAAGACACAAGGGTCTGAGGCCCACCCTGGAGTCCCCCAGGCCTGACCTCTCTGGAGGTGTTATCAGAATCTGTGGTCCCTGTTCTGCTTCCTCTCATTTTGCTTCTTCCCCCGCCATCACGAAGTCTTTCTTTTGACGGTGAAGAGCCATGTGCTAGTTCCCTTGTATGCCAACAGTCTCACCCTCCTCTGGCTCTCAGGGCCAAGGCCCCCGTCCCATGGGACCTTGTATGCTTGGTTTCCCTGCACCCTGGGCGGCCGGGTGCCCACACAGCGATGTGAGACACATGTGTGCAGTCGGGGGAGAATTTAGCTCCCAGGATTCAAAGACATTCAAAACCAAGCTCTGTGTAGTAATTCCCCACATAAATCTTGCCTTTGACTACAAATTATTTAGACTATCCCATTTCACGTCCTTCTCCTCTCCCATCAGATTCAAAGGAGTTTAGACTTAAGAGAAACATTGGGTCTGAATTAAGCTGAGTCATTAACTTGATCATCTTTTAGTCTCTCGTTTCACCGGGGAAACCTGGGAATAGGGAGATGTAGGGGCAGGGGCTCCCCAAAGCAGGGACTCTGAAGATATCTATGTGAAAAAGGCATTTGCAAAGCCAAACTTGCTGTGGACTTTATGATATTGAAGATGGGGCAGTCCAAATGAAACAGAAAACATCAGGCTGGCCCACCTCACTGTGACATTGTGGCCCTTAACAGCTGTCCTGGGTGGTGCACCTCCAGAAATTTGAAACAGGAAAGAAACAAGATTCCAGGGGTTCCAGCAAGACCGTAATGACAGCTTTAGAGAGCGCTGCAGCCACCTTTTTTTTTTTTTAGGCCTCTGCCCCGCCCCTGGGGTCGAGGGTAGTATTTGATCCCTACAGCTTTCTTTCCATCCAGTTCAAGTACCTGCTTGCAGGCTTCGCTGGCCCAACATGCAAACAATAAGTGACAAAGGAAAACACCGGCAGCAGGTTCCGAGGCAGGCCTGAGGCAGGGATTTCCCAGAATTTGTTATGAGAGGCAACCTGCTCTCCCCACCAGGTTGGGCGTGGCCAGGAACCAGGTTGGAACAGCCATGAGTCAGGCCTAGAGAATTTCAGTTGCAACATCTCTCTGCAAGAGGTTGTTTAATTATATCTGTTACCTTCAATGAAAAGGTCACCCACCCTGTAGTAAATGATTAATTGCTGGCTGCTGAACATACTGTTCCGATTCTAATTCCTTTACATTTCTGGTTAATTTCTGTAGGAAAACCAGGATGTGATTCATTTTGTTTTAGGGGATGGTAACCGCAGTCAATGGTCAGCTGGTGAGCTGTTCCTGTTTGATGCATCCTTTGCAAACAGCGCTGTGTAGGATTGAAGGGTGGGCGTGCGCGGCATGGGACCCAATTTGTAGTTCAGATTTTGGTGTAAATTGTTTCACCCAAGTCTAAGGTTCACTGAAAGGTTGGAAACAAGTTGAATAATCACTGCGGTCTGAGCAGAGCAGGAAGGAAGGATGCAGGGTTTCCAGAGAGAATCTTCATGCACGCCACACCGGGCTGCACTCAGGACCCTCCAGCCCCCAACTCGCTCTCCCCAGCCCTTGGAGCAAAGGACCCAGGAAGATCAGCGGTCCCCTCTTAGGACCTGTCAGCACTATTCCTGAGACGACACCGTGGTCGAGTCACGCTGAGCACCCGTCATGCTTGCTGGCTTTCTTTGTTACGGTGATGGCAAAGGGGCAGGCAGAGAGCTATAGAATTTGATCTACAGCTCTTCATCACAACTCAGCCCCTTCACTTCCCTCAAGAGCATAATTGTCAAGAGTCCAATTTGTTGGAGATTATTTTTTGGATCGAAGAGGGGCGTGGGGGGATCAGTAGATGGAGGGAGTGTCAAATGTGTTCTAATCATTTCTTCACCTCTTTCCCTACTTTTTTTCTACGTGGGACTCATTTAATGTCTGTCGTAAGCTCTTGAATAAGCAGAAGCACATCATCTGTACCTAAGAGCTGACCCAGTTTCCTGGGGCTTGAAGCTTAGCAACTCTGGGGGCCTCACTGAAGAAAACTGAATATTCAGAATTAGGATAGAAATAAAAATAAATGATAATTTAAAAAATACAAATACCACAAACACTGACAAAAATCCCATGCTGTTTTTATTAACTAACTTCCTGGCATACCTCTATAATACTGTTTTCGCCACCCTTTTTTTGCCTATATACTCTTTGATCATCTCTTCACATAACAATAACTTTATAGAAAAACAATAGGAGGATAATTCAGTCTTTCCTCTAACACGGTTGATCAAAAACGTTTTTTTTTCAACTTTAAATTAAATAGTTGGGACGTATAAACAACGTATCAACTCACACGGGGAGAGACACGCTTCCTATTTATAGTACTACTAGAAGTTTGTGCCCTACAGACACAGCGAGAACTTCCCTTTGGATGAGACATCCATGAGAACTGAAATCTCTGCTTACAATTTTACATGTTTGATGATTGGTAGAATTCCCACAGACCTGCGTCTGCTCCCATAATCTCAAACCTCCGTGACTCTCCATTTTCCATAGATTCACAGGCAAGACTCTGCACGGCACATTTGTATCATGATATAACACCTGGCTGTATGCCTTAGCAACACGATGATGGATGAGTCGGCATAATAGGTTCCAGGAGTATTTATAGAAGAAATTCCTACACCACAGTAACTTGCAATAACTTAATCATAATACGCAGAGGTGACTGGGAACCATAAAAACATATCCCGTTAAATCCAAACCAAATTTATCTCCAGCTCACCTTTGCCTCAGCAGAATTCCCAAATGCTGCGGCCACTCCAAGCCAACCCGCACAAGAGTGAGTGTGGTGAAGCAGAAGAAATAGTCTTAATTGATTTCAGTTAAAATATTTTACTTTTGCAAATTTTACAGAACTCCTGTGACTGTGAACCTTGTGGCTTCATTAACATCACAGTCAATCTGCCTCTGCTTGTATCCATTTCAAAGCTCAGTTCAGTGCTGAATACATAGCTCTTAATTGAGAAGTGGAGAAATGAATCTTGAAAACACAGTGAAAAAAGAGGAAAGAGGACATGAAGTGTGAGGTTGCTGGCAGCCATGCAGGTACTGAGCAGCATGTCAGCCTGACATGGTCCAGGGAAGCAGCCAGGTGGCCAGCCTGGGATGCTCCGGGAACCTTCAAGGGATGCTCTAGGCCGGGGATCTGGCTTCTGGACCATGAGAGTTTCCAAAAGCACAGAGAAGTCTTGGCTGTTACTGAAGGTGAGAAGACATCCTGAATGTGCCAGAGAAAAAGGGAAGAGAGATTAGGAAGGGAGTGGGAAAGGATTGACAAAAAATAATGATGATAAAGGCATTTTCCTCATGAGTCCTCCAACTCTTCTTCCTAGCAATGGCAATTCTGTGTGTAGCCTGGAAGGAGAGTATGTCAGAGGTCACTTGTGGGTACAGGAAGCTTTCAGAAGTGACTCACAAATGACAGTGGTCTGCTGGCCCTGGAGAGAATCCTTTGCTGAGTCTGAGGACTTTCCCGTCTGTGTTTCTAGGAGGCCTCTGTGGTTGGTTCTTTTTATGGATAAGAAAACAGTTTTATGGGGGAGGGAGCGTGACTTGTGAGACTCTCGTGAAATGGATAAGACCCATCGCAGGGCTGGAGCAAAACCTCCTGTTCTCCAGCTTCTAGTTTTCTAGGGCTTCAGTATTCTCCTGTTCATTAATTGGGTCGATGACTGTGTATTGACTATATACTGATAGCCGTACATGCCAGGTACTTTTCTAGAACTGGGGATACAGTGGAGGACAAGACGGGTGAAATCCCTGCCCTCACAGAGCTTCCATTCTAGTGTGGGGACAAATGGTATATAAGCCAATGAATATTATATATCAGCTCCAGTAGAAATAAGTCTTGAGAAAATGAAACAGGAGGATGGGATATGGGTTTAGAGGGGAGTGTGTATGTGGGGGAGACAATGGCAGTGTCGGGTGTGTGCTCACTTTGAAGAGGTGACACCCGGCACTGGAATGGTGAGAAGGAGGGAGGTATGCAAGCATCTTGGAAAAGAGTTCTGAAAGGAAAGGGAACACCAGTCATGAAGGCCCCCAAGACCAAGAGGAGCTGGCACATTAGAGGGACAGAGAGTACACCCGTGTATCCACAGTGAGGAGGTGGAGAAAGGCAGGGGATGAGATCGGGGGAAATGGCCCAGGTGGTGATGAGCTTTGTAGCCTATGGTTAGGGTCGTGGATTTGGACAAATTAGCCTATCCATTCAGACAAACGGACTCCCATTGTACAATTCTACCCCATGAGCCTAGAAGGGTATGTAGAAAACGACTATGGTGAATGTAAAGGCCACCAGACCAGGGCCAGGAGTGGGCTCAGGGAACTATGAGAGTGATGAGAGGGGTCTGCAGACCCCAGGGGAACAATGGCGGCGGAGTAAATGGGTTTCACGTGACCCTCAGTAGGGCCTGCTTCAAGGTACCCAAGAGAGTGAGCTGGCACCAGGTATGCAGCCAGGCAAATGTACAGTTCAGATCTTGCCATTTGCCACCTGTGACAAGTTGACAGTTGTTCATCAAAAATGGACATATACACACTACCAAACATAAGGCAGATAGCTAGTGGGAAGCAGCCGCATAGCACAGGGAGATCAGCTCGGTGCTTTGTGACCACCTGGAGGGGTGGGATAGGGAGGGTGGGAGGGAGGGAGACGCAAGGGGGAAGAGATAGGGGAACATATGTATATGTATAACTGATTCACTTTGTTATAAAGCAGAAACCAACACACCATCGTAAAGCAATTATGCTCCAATAAAGATGTAAAAAATAAATAAATTATCAACTCGGAAAAAAAAAATGAACAAAGAAGAGTTGTTGCTAGAAGCAGCTGCCCACCAGGACTCATTTCTTTGCCCCTCTTACATTTAGGAAGAAATCAGTGATTAATGTTTCCAGGTCAAGGAAACAGAGTCACAGAATAGTGAGCCGCTGTATCTTATTGAGTCTTTCTCTTCCCTGTTTAGCTGGCCAGTTACAAAACATTATATGTCTCTTGGGCAGTATTTCTCAACCTTGGCACTATTGACATTTTGGACCAGAAAATTCTTTGTTGCAGGATCTGTCCTGTGCCTCGTAGGATGTTTAAGAGAATTCCTGGCCTCTACTCACTGATGCCAGTAGTATCCCCCCGCAGAAGTGACAATCAAAAATATCTCCAGATATTGCCAAATGTCCTCCGGGGGCAAAAATCACTTCTGGCTGAAAACCACTACCCTAGAGGATGGTGAAGCCACAAAATGAAAGAGGCCGGAATCCCTGAACCTCTGCATGGAGAATATCCGTCACCCGCTGACCAGGAAAACCCACGTTGTACTGTCCTGTGAGTAAAATAAATGTTTATTGTGTTAAAGCCACGGCTGCACAGTTAGGGGCTTCTTTGGTACTCTAAACAGTCCAACTAGAATAATGCCATAAGCAAAAAAACAAAAACAAAAGCAACTAAAAACCACAAGCTTTCTGTCTCTCCAATGCTGCTAATGAGCTGTGTGACTCCACATAAAGCATTCAACTTCTCTGAGCCTTAGTTTTTTTCTCATCTGAACATAAGGTAATGTTGGACTAGACACGTGTCTTCCAAACACTTAAGACTGCAACTCACAGGCAAAAATACATCGTGGTCCAGGACACACGTAAGAGTTTCACAGAGCAATACTTACCATTACTATGAGCAAATAGCTTTAATATAGTTGGGATACTGCACCATCATTAAAGCTATAAAAAGCTATCATTATGGCTATAAAAAGTTTGTAGGAAAATGGAAAAATGATGATTTTACTGTGTCAAAAAGTAAGAAATTTTAACTGAGCTCTTTCCCAGGACGATTACCCCAGGCACCATGCATAAAAACCCATTTTTGTGGAGAAATGTTGTTTTTCTAATAGAAAGGAAACCCAATACTACATTTCAAATCCAAAGAAAACCTGAGTGTTGGCCTCCACAGTGCTTCTGACAGACTGTATAATCTATAAAAGTGGTGTGAGGAAAATATGTTGCTTCCACCAGGAATTCTGGTGGGAGAGAGAATGACATTATTTGTAGCACTTTCCAAGGACCAGTCCTATGTAAATATAAGGTGTTGTTCTCTCTGCTGTCATAACTAGCAAGAAAAAATATTATGAAACCTTTAATTAAAAAAAAATAAGACTTTGAATCCTGATTAATTGCTACCATAGACATTCACTAGAGCACGGAAGTCAGACTCAAAGGGTAATAACCTATTTCCCTGTCTCAGACTCTTTTCCTTGGTTGAAAATACTCTGTCTTAAATCTACAGACTACAGCTGCAGTGGAAGGGAAGGAACCAGTCTCTGTTGAGATGTCCACCTTTCTGGAGCCTTCAATGGAAAGTTTTATGAAAAGTAAGATATAATAGAATTCATAAGAAGGTAGAGGGACAATCTTAAAGACGCCAATTTCTCCTAGAGGGCCTCACAGTCCCTTCCTTTGCAACATAGTCTAGTGGGGTCATTCATTACTTTGCCAACTGGTTTCAGAAGTTGGTCATCTGTTTTGATATCTCTCCGAGGAGTTATCTTTTGTTGCTCAGAGCACAGATTCTTCCTAAGATTGCAGTTTCTTCGACTTCAATTACCTGTGAAGTCTCCTTTGGAAAGGTTAAAACAAGTATCAAGGGCACCATTTTCTTGCTTTTCCTATCCAGGTACCTTAGTGTTTCGTGCCTCAGTGCATAAGGAGAGAAATTATGGAAGGTGAAAGAGGGAGATTTTAAACAGACTTAAGGCAAAGGATGAGGTTGGATACCAATGGAGAGTATGTATAGTGAGATATTTCTTACTTCAGAATCATAGAATGGAACGTTATGACTATCAACTATCCTAAAACTCTCTAACCTTGAAACTTCTGGGCACTCTTGTTAATAATAATTATTATGAAGTTTGTACTGAAAATAATAATAACTCTAGTAAACATTTAGTGATTTTTATAACTAAGGGCTGGATACTGTACCAAGCACATTATCATTTCATTTAATCCTCACAGTAACCCAAGAGGTAAATTCCATTATTATACCAATTTTGCTTAAGGATAATTCCATTATAATAATTCCATTATTATACCAATTTTGCTTTTAGTAACTTGCCCAAATACCAAAGCTAACAATTGACACTGTGAGGATTTGAACTTGAGTCAGTTAGAATCCAAAGTTCATACTCTTAGCCATTAAGCTATACTACCTTCTTGATACCCATAAGATATCCCCAGTGAAAAGTAGCTATGAATTCTAGAGAGGGTTTCATGGGTAATGGTGACAGCATCCCCTTCTGTTGATATATTTGTCTTTTTTTTAAAGAGATAATGCTTTCTCCAAAATCCTAATGTACTAGATCTGAGGCACTGTAAAAACATTTTTTTGCTCCTTTCACATTCGTCAGTTTATAATGTTCCCTAAGTGACCTTCTACAATCCTTCTTTCTTCTGGAAATAAATGCACTTCCCATGACCACGTGCCACTTGGCTATGTCAAGCCCAATCAAGTGTCAGCAATTCGTCCAGACTTAGGCTGGTGATTCAGCTGGGCCAATCAGAGTTCTTCTCTGAGACCTTTCTTACCAAGAGGTAAGAAGCCTCTTTATTACATGAGCCAATATATCACCTTTTGGCTGATCTTATTTCATGTTGAGTTTCTGAAAGAGTCCTGATTAATATAACCTTATCCCCAGCTCTTTTCAATTTTTGTTTTATTGTAGGCCCCAGTACACTGGGGAATTCAGTTTTGTACCAGTAAAGACCAAGAAGTTCATTTGAGAGTAAATGAAAAATGAGATAAAGATGGGGAATGGGTACCGATAGGGATACACTCTCATTGTAGGTGTTTGAGGACATAGTGCCAAGGGAAGTTACAGTATTTCTTCTCGAAATATTTTTTTAAATATGGTAAGAAATTTTCACAAGGGGGAGGTACTAGGAAAGATGCCGCCCTGCCTAAATGTAGGAGACTCCCGAGGATTTGAAGACTCATCATACTTCAGGCTTGATAAAATATTTCTCCTCTGGGTGCTTCTGTTTGCGTAAATTTTCTATATTTGGTATGCATGTTTTTTCAATGGAAACTTTCTCCATTGTGTACATCTTTTTTCCTCCCCTAGGGACGTATAAGAAAAAGAAATCAGCTTGTTTTTCTATCTAAATGGAGGTTTGTACTAAACACAAAAATCTAGCTATGAGTAAATTATGCTCTGATCTTGAAGGAAAAAATAAACACAGAGCAATGCAGAGATGGGCTTTGCCAGAGCTAAATGGAACATGAAGTCCAGAAGTTTCCAATCGACTTCCAAAATTAGAATAAATCTTGGCAAAATGCATACACATGTTCCATTAGAAATTTTATCATTTGAACTCAGTGCTGGCTACTCCGTGCCCTACTCATTCCAGTAGCTCCCAGGAGGCCTGAGGACCTGACTCCATGTGTTCTGGAGCTGCCCTGGGCCTGCTAGTTTTAACTTTGCCTCAGTTAGGATGGAAATAGAGCGTCAGAAACCCAACCAGTGATACCCACTTCCAGTCCCATTTATTCTAGGAAGTCCAGCTGTTGCTGCTGAGTTTATGCACTGAGTAGTTATCCTACTTGGTCTCACAGCTGCAGTCCTCTCAGATGTGCTTGGTGGTAGGTGCTGAATCTAAGCCTTTTGGCTGGGCTCTAGGTTCCTATGAAAGTCTCCTTGGATTATACATTCTGTAAGAGGTAGTTCATTTCTAGATTAGAGGCCTTCTTGGATAGGTAATCTGGTTCAAGTGTGAGAGTATGGGAGTTCCTTTCAGGAAGTTCTTAATTAAAGACAGCCATATGGTTGCCAGTTACACAAGTTTCAGTACTTGCTGAGTTAACTTCCAGGGGCCAGGATGCCAAACTTCATCACCAAAATGGACCTGAGGCTCTTCCCTCTTTTGTTTGTGGGGCTTTGCAGCACAAGACTTCATCCTGTCTCCCAATGCTCATGAATCAGAGTGTAGCACTTCTGTCAGCCAGCATCCTCTTAGCCCCTTAAGGTGTTGTGTTCATGGTAAGCTCAAGATTTCATTCATTCCAGTTTCCCTCTTGGAATGCTTCCTTCCACTCCATTCTACATCTGCCATTCACTTCCCAAGCTCATCTCAAATCTTCTTACATCCTGTGTGAGGCACCCCTGCCAACAATTTCAGCCCACTTTGGTTGCTTGCCTCTCTATTTTCTCATTGCTCTAACATACAATTACTACTTCATTAATATTCAGCCATTTATTTTTCTGCAGTTGTGTCCCACAACTGTACCAAAGTATTTTGAAGTCAGGGCACATATTTCAGACTTACTTTCTTATATCTCTTGCAACTTGAAACATAGGTACTTGAGATCTGCTCAAAGTTGAACGTGAATCTAAGAAAAGATGAGCAAAATCTTTAGACTGAAAACTATGGATCATTACTAAGATAAATTAAAGACCTAAATAAAAGAAGGTATAGACCATGCTCATGGATTGGAAGCCTAAATATTTTAATGCAGAAGAATATTTTCATGAGCATGAGAAAGGCAAAGATTTCATAAATAGCATTTATGAATTTTATGACATACTAAAAATAAATTGATAAGTTAGATGACAGTAAAAATGAGAATTTCTGTTTATCCAATATACCATTAAAAGAGGGAAAAATTAAGCCATGGGTTGGAAGAAAATATCAGCAAATTATATATCTGACAAAGGACTTATATACAAAATATGTAAAGATCTCCTACAAATTAATAAGAAAAAAGATGGACATCTCAACAGAAAAATGTGCAAAAGACCTAAAGAGGTAGTTTACAAAAGAGGAAATCCAAATGGCTAATAAACATGAAAAGATGCCTACCTTCATTAGTCATCAGGAAAATACAAGATAAATACATGTGCTTAAAAAAGCACAGAGACCAGAGAGGCTAAAATGAAAACAACATTCAATACCAAGTGTTGGAGAGGATTTGGACTATTCAGAACTCTTGCATGCTGTTATTATACAATGGTAGGATACAGTTGATACAACCACTTTTCAAATCTATTTAGCAGGATCTACTAAATCTGAGTATATATATATAGCACATGATCCAGCACTTCCATCCTATGTATATGTATTAGTATATATGCTCATCAAAAGACATGTAGGAAGAAGAGTCATAATAAGCTCTGTGCATAATCACCAAACAGCCCAAATGTCCATCAACAGTAGAATGGGTAGATAAATGTGTATACAGTGGCGTTCTTTCAGCAACGAGAATGAGCAAACTATTGCTACATGCAGCCATCTGAATGAATCTCACGAACATATTATTGAGCAGACGAAGTCATACACAAAAAGGATATATTCTATAATTGCATTTCTTGAAAGTTCAGAAAGAGGCAAAACTAATCTATAGTAACCAGGAGGGCTTTCAGGATGCTATGATGTTCTATTTCTTCATCTGGATGGTAGTTACAAGGCTTTGTTCTTTTTGTGCCAATTCACTGAACTGTATACTTACGATTAGTACATTTTTTCTGTTTTTAAGAAGTATTTATGTTTAAAAGCAGAAGGTTTTGTCCTAGGAGGATGAACTGTCATTCATCAGGGATTTTTACTCACTGCTCATAAGCTTAGGGGTGGAAAATGAGGAAAGTCTGATTGAATAAACAGACCCATAAATCTGATTTTAAACCTCATCTTGACCTTGAAAAGGATAAGCCGGTTTGAGCTACTCAGCTCCTCCTGCTTCAACAAGTTTACTCATAAAACCATTTCATAGATGTTGCTTTGCTTTCAACAAGGAAAGCATTTTTATTAATAATATTCACATCCTCATTATCTCCCCATTGTAGTTCATCTCCTGGCTTGGAATTGCCTAAGTCTCTCCCATGACTATGATCTTGTTCAATCTTGCACTTATAATTGTGTGTATTCTTTTCTTATTCCAGCATCCCTGCTCAGTTCGATACACAGGAGAGGCTTGAGGCTGGACTCCCCCAAAACATTTTAATTGAATTGAATTAACTGCAAGGTTCAGGGTTACAAGCTAAGTGGGTGGGCTTGGCTATACCCGGTTATGCTTCAAATTCTCCTTGTTGTGAAATTGAGTGAAAAGGTCACCATTCCCACCAAAACCCAGCCGGGTGCGGAGGCATCTTTGCTCCAGTCTGCAAGGTCACGGGCTTCATCTTCTGAGGTTATTCGTGGGCACTTGGATTGGTTTAGGATATTCCAACCAGAACATTCTTGAATGTTGGAGGCAAATTAGAAAACATACTCTCCTGCTTTTGTGTAAATTCCATCAACTATACTAAAGTGAGGTAAGAGAACTTTGGACTTTAGAAGTCCTGAATTTAAAATGTTTTTACTTTAGCACTCTGGAACTTTGGTAGTGGGGTGGGGGAGGGAAACTTAGCACCTGTTTCCGTATCTTCCCCCAATGGGACAGTAATGCCACCCCACAAGATTATTGGGAGGATTCATTCTTGCATACATGCATTCAGTTTTCAACATTCAGCATTTATTCCCAACACTATAGAGTGTCAACCATTCCATCAGCTCCAGGGACCCACAAAAGGTTCATAGTCCAGTTGGTAAGAAAAACGTATGACCAAGTCAGTTCAGTACTTCTCAACCGATTTTTCATTATTGCTCTAAAGGGCCTTCTTACACTCATTGTTCCTAACTCTCCCACCATGAAATGTTAATACCACAGATATACTGTATAAATATGTATGCATATCTGTGCTTCATAATACAAAGAATATGATTTTTCCAACCCCCCAACCCCCCGGCTCCAAGAACTCACCCCCTGGGGGGAATATCCCCTCCATTGACCATGAAGGAAACACATGATTACAGGCGAGCGTGACGAGTGCAGTAGGAGGAAAAGGTACCGGCTGTAGAGCGCCCTCAGCACCCACCCATGGATGGAGGAGACCACCTGTGACTGGTATTGTCAGGGAAGACTTCAGGGAGTAAGGGAGGTGCTGGAGATCACAAAGGACGAATCAGGACTGCCCGGCAGCCGTGGAGAAAGGTGGTCCCTGCGGCTTTTGTCACAAGGCGGGGTGAGGCAGTGTGCCCACTCTGGATGGGAAAGGGGGGGGGCCAGGGGCAGCAGTGCAGGCCCTTGAACGTTAACCCCGAGAGCAGACCTTACCCCGAGACACCGGGGACCCAGGAAGTCCTTAAGAAGGGGAATGACTTGATGAGAGTCATACATTTACGAGGTTGCTTCTGTGTAGGTGAGGCAGGGAAACCAGGTCAGGGACTGTTAGAGAATCTGAAAGCCAGGAATCGTGAGGACTTGAATGAGAGCAGGTGCCCGTGACGATGGGAGAGGAGGGAAGGAGATTTTGGAGACAGGATTAAGTGAAGCAGTTTCTGTGACGGCGCCTGGTATGCTGTCGGTAAGTGGTAAAACGGCTTATCGCTGAAACTCAGCCTTTGGGACCATTGGGCGACTTGGCATTGCAGACGCTTCCCAGAGGCCTCAGAACCTGGCTGCCTACATCTCTCAGTGGCCTGAGGTTTGATAGCTGTTACATCAATGTTTTCCTCTGAGGTGAAACTGGGCAGAGTAAACCTAGGCAGTGGGCTGTGAGGAGACCACACGGGCTGGGTGCTGACCCCGGAGCTGGATGACTCCTGAAATTGTTAAGTGTCACGACAGGACAGCACGGGCTGCGGGCGGTCCTAGACCCGTGCAGGCATTACACGTGGACTTCAAATCCTCCCTTGCCGCTCAGCACCAGCAGATCTGAACCCACTGACGTCAGCAGATGCTGCACGTCCCACCCCTTCTGCCTGCTCTGCTCTCTTCTGGGCATCTCCTGATCTGCTACCAAGACCCTTGAGAGATGAGCACACTCTCTCATTTGTCTCTAGTTCACAATAAATTAGGCTGCTTGTGGATTAGCCAACAGAAAGCTATTCATTTCCTATCTGTTAGTAGCTTTTAGGATTATGAAGAAAGTAAAAGAAAGTGGCAGTGATGTAACACGTAGGGAAAATGAGGCACATTAATATGTGAACGGCTTTTCTATCAAGAGGAGCAGCGGGGGTCAGTGGCCTTTCGGCATTGGAGGACTGTTTGCCATTCCCGGAAGCCCGGGAAGGATCCAGGGAGGTGAGCCAGGGAGGGCAGCGGCTGCTAGTGGTGCAACTTCTCTCTGTGCTGGTGTCACTTCTTCCCAAAGAGCTGCCTGACCAGGCCTTGGGGTGGACAGGGAGCTGTCTGTCCACTGCCTGGGACCCTGTGATCTAGGCTGAAACCCATTCCTTTCATCTTTAAGCAGAGCACACTTGCTGCATTTGATAAGATGGTTTTGAAGTAAAGATTAACGCTCTTTTGTCTATTCTGGATCAAATCCCTACACTGAGGGCCACCTCCTCAGCGCTCCTCTTTATCATAGCACATCCCTTATAGGCCCTTCCAGAAGCCCGTCATAACGGCAGCAGAAATCAAGAACTGCCAAAGTCTCCCTCCCAACCATCCCTTTTAATGTCCCCTCCCTTTGGCTTCCCCATCTCAGCTTCATTTGTCTTCTTCTGCTCTGCCGAACCCCAACTCTACCGACAAGTGAGTCTCGGTGTTTCCCTTGGCTCTGACATAGAGTGCCTTTAACACACTGCCCTTCATGGATTTGCACTGAAACTGGGCAAGGGCCCTGGTCCTATGTCTGCCCAGGGTCTAGGAACTGGATTCAGCTGGGCCTACAGAACCTTCCAGATTCCACTTATTTGTTAGAAGGTGGAAGCAACTGTGCTGAGGGAGCCAGAGCTGAAGATGATTAAGGAGCTTGCTAGGGAGCTCCCAGATGCTCCCAGGGCACCAGAGCTTCTGACCTGGCTCAAGCTCCGTCCCAGGCAGGGGCTACCTAACTATTGAAAGGATGTATCCAAAGAGCGCTGACTCGTGCATTTTGGTATCTGGAGGGAGGTCTTTGGTGGGATGCCACAGTGCCTGACATAGCCCCTGTTTAAAAATTAACTGGATGAGGAGCTTTGGGAATACGTTAAATAAACACAGAGAATGCAAAGCTGGGAGTGGAGACCAGTGCACTGTGACAAACTCTGGATTGAGAGCAACTTTGAGGGGCTGAGCAGTGTTATAAGATTCGGAGAAAACTGAGAAATGTTAGTGAGAAGTGTGAATGGATTTTCTATTAACTGCATGGTGCAAGAGAGAGGAGATACGGCATACTGTCATGAGTTGAAGAGCCTTCAGGGTTTTTAATGACCAGTAAGATAAGGGAATATAAAACACAAGATCCAGTACCTCAAATTTTAAATACACTGAACTGAGCATGTCAAATTTGTCCTTCCCTTAATGGTCCCAATATCTGTTGATCAGAGCTATTAGTCTGCTAGAATTATCTATTATATAGTTTGAATGATTTAATATATCATTGTAATTTGTAGCCAATTGTTTTTTTTTAAATTTTATTTTATTTATTTATTTATACAGCAGGTTCTTATCAGTTACCCATTTTATACATATTATGTATATATGTCAAACCCAGTCTCCCAATTCATTCCACCACCCCCCCCCATGCATCTCAAGGATTCTCTATGCATAGTATCATGTCATCTGCAAACAGTGACAGCTTTACTTCTTCTTTTCCTTGTATGCCTTTATTTCTTTTTCTTCTCTGACTGCCATGGCTAGGACTTCCAAAATTATGTTGAATAATAGTGGTGAGAGTGGACATCCTTGTCTTGTTCCTGATCTTAGAGGAAATGCTTTCAGTTTTTCACCATTGAGAATGATGTTTGTTGTGGGTTTGTCATATATGGCCTTTATTATGTTGAGGTAGGTTCCCTCTATGGCCACTTTCTGGAGAGTTTTTATCATAAATAGGTGTTGAATTTTGTCAAAAGCTTTCTCTGCATCTATTGAGATGATCATATGGTTTTTCTCCTTCAGTTTGTTAATATGGTGTATCACATTGATTGATTTGCGTATATTGAAGAATCCTTGCATCCCTGGGATAAATCCCCCTTGATGATGGTGTATGATCCTTTTAATGTGTTGTTGGATTCTGTTTGCTACTATTTTGTTGAGGATTTTTGCATCTATATTCATCAGTGATATTGGTCTGTAATTATTTTTTTTTTGTAGTATCTTTGTCTGGTTTTGGTATCAGGGTGATGGTGGCCTCATAGAATGAGTTTGGGAGTGTTCATCCCTCTGCTATATTTTGGACGAGTTTGAGAAGGATTGGTATTAGCTCTTCTCTAAATGTTTGACAGAATTTGGCTGTGAAGCCATCTGGTCCAGGACTTCTGTTTTTTGGAAGATTTTGAATCACAGTTTCAATTTCATTACTTGTGATTGGTCTGTTCATATTTTCTATTTCTTTCTGGTTCAGTCTTGGAAGGTTATACCTTTCTAAGAATTTGTCCATTTCTTCCAGGTTGTCCATTTATTGGCATAGAGTTGCTTTTAGTAGTCTCTTAGGATGCTTTGTATTTCTGCACTGTCAGTTGTAACTTCTCCTTTTTCATTTCTAATTTTAATGTGTCCTCTCCCTCTTTTTCTCGATGAGTCTGGCTAATGGTTTATCAATTTTGTTTATCTTCTCAAAGAACCAGCTTTTAGTTTTATTGATCTTTGCTACTGTTTTCTTTGTTTCTATTTCATTTATTTCTACTCTGATCTTTATGATTTCTTTCCTTCTGCTAACTTTGGGTTTTGTTTGCTCTTCTTTCTCTAGTTCCTTTAGGTGTAAGGTTAGATTGTTTATTTGAGATTTTTCTTGTTTCTGGAGGTAGGCTTGCATTGCTATAAACTTTCCTCTTAGAACTGCTTTTGCTGCATCCCATAGGTTTTGGATCACTGTGTTTTCATTGTCATTTGTCTCTAAGGTATTTTTTGATTTCCTCTTTGATTTCTTCAGTGATCTCTTGGTTATTAAGTAGTGCATTGTTTAGCCTCCATGTGTTTGTATTTTTTACGTTTTTTTCCCTGTAATTGATTTCTAATCTCATAGTGTTGTGGTCTGAAAAGATGCTTGATCTGATTTCAATTTTCTTAAATTTACTGAGGCTTGATTTGTGACCCAAGATGTGACCTATCCTGGAGAATGTTCCATGTGCACTTGAGAAGAAAGTGTAATCTGCTGGTTTTGGATGGCATGTCCTATAAATATCAATTAAATCTCTCTGGTCTATTGTGTCATCTAAAGCTTGTGTTTCCTTATTAATTTTCTGACTGGATGATCTGTCCATTGGTGTAAGTGAGGTGTTAAAGTCCCCCACTATTATTGTCTTACTGTCAATTTCTTCTTTTATAGCTGTTAGCAGTTGCCTTATGTATTGAGGTGTTCCTATGTTGGTGCATATATATTTATAGTTGTTATATCTTATTCTTGGATTGATCCCTTGATCATTATGTAGTGTCCTTCCTTGTCTCTTGTAACATTCTTTATTTTAAAGTTTATTTTATCTGATATGAGTATTGCTACTCCAGCTTTCTTTTGATTTCCATTTGCATGGAATATCATTTTCCATCCCCTCAATTTCAGTCTGTATCTGTCCCTAGGTCTGAAGTGGGTCTCTTGTAGACAGCATATATATGGATCTTGGTTTTGTATCCATTCAGTGAGCCTGTGTCTTTTGGTTGGAGCATTCAATCCATTCACGTTTACGGTAATTATTGATATGTATGTTCCTATGACCATTTTCTTAATTGTTTTGGGTTTGTTTTTGTAGGTCCTTTTCTTCTCTTGTGTTTCCCACTTAGAGAATTTCCTTTAGTATTTGTTGTAGAGCTGGTTTGGTGATGCTGAGTTCTCTTAGCTTTTGCTTGTCTGTAAAGCTTTTGATTTCTCCATCGAATCTGAATGAGAACCTTCCCTGCTAGAGTAATCTTGGTTGTAGGTTCTTCCCTTTCATCCCTTTAAATATATCATGCCACTCCCTTCTGGCTTGTAGAGTTTCTTCTGAGAAATCAGCTGTTAACCTTATGGGAGTTCCCTCGTATGTGATTTGTCCTTTTTCCCTTGTTGCTTTCAATAATTTTTCTTTGTCTTTAATTTTTGTCAATTTGATTACTATGTGTCTTGGCATGTTTCTCCTTGGGTTTATCCTGCCTGGGACTCTCTGCACTTCCTGGACTTGGGTGGCTATTTCCTTTCCCATGTCAGTGAAGTTTTCAACTACAATCTCTTCAAATATTTTTTTGGGTCCTTGCTCTTTCTATTCTCCTTCTGGGACCCCTATAATACGAATGTTTTTGCATTTAATGTTGTCCCAGAGGTCTCTTAGGCTGTCTTCATTTCTTTTCATTCTTTTTTCTTTATTCTGTTCCACGGCAGTGAATTCCACCATCCTGTCTTCCAGGTCACTTATCCGTTCTTCTGCTTTAGTTATTCTGCAATTGATTCCTTCTAGTGTATTTTTCATTTCAGTTATTGTACTGTTCATCTCTGTTTGTTTGTTCTTTAATTCTTCTAGGTGTTCTTTATTTCTTCTAGGTCTTTGTTAAACATTTCTTGCATCTTCTTGATCTTTGCCTCCATTCTTTTCCGAGGTCCTGGATCATCTTCACTATCATTATTCTGAATTCTTTTTCTGGAAGGTTGCCTATCTCCACTTCATTTAGTTGTTTTTCTGAGGTTTTATCTTGTTCCTTCATCTGGTACATAGCTCTCTGCCTTTTCATCTTATCTATCTTTCTGTGAATGTGCTTTTTGTCCCACAGGCTGCAGGATTGTAGTTCTTCTTCATTCTGCTGTCTGCCCTCTGGTGGATTAGGCTATCTAAGAGGCTTGTGCAAGTTTCCTGATAGGAGACGATTAGTGGTGGGTAGAGCTGGCTGTGGCTCTGGTGGGCAGAGCTCAGTAAAACTTTAATCCTCTTGTCTGTTGATGGGTGGGGCTGGGTTCCCTCCCTGTTGGTTGTTTGGCCTGAGGCGACCCAACACTGGAGCCTACCCAGGCTCTTTGGTGGGGCTAATGGCGGACTCTGGGAGGGCTCGCTCCAAGGAGTACTTCCCAGAACTTCTGCTGCCAGTGTCCTTGCCCTCACGGTGAGACACAGCCACCCCTCACCTCTGCAGGAGACCCTCCAACACTAGCAGGTAGGTCTGGTTCAGTCTCCTATGGGGTCACTGCTCCTTCCCCTGGGTCCCAATGTGCAGACTACTTTGTGTGTGCCCTCCAAGAGTGGAGTCTCTGTTTTCCCCAGTCCTGTTGAAGTCCTGCAATCAAATCCCTCTAGCCTTCAAAGTCTGATTCTCTAGGAATTCCTCCTCCCGCTGCCAGACCCCCAGGTTGGGAAGCCTGACGTGGGGCTCAGAACCTTCACCAGTGGGTGGCCTTCTGTGGTATAAGTGTTCTCCAGTTTGTGAGTTACCCACCCAGCAGTTATAGGATTTGATTTTATTGTGATTGCACCCCTCCTACTGTCTCATTGTGGCTTCTCCTTTGTCTTTGGATATGGGATATCTTTTTTTGTGAGTTCCAGTCGATGACTGTTCAGCAGTTAGTTGTGATTCCGGTGCTCTCACAAGAGGGAGTGAGTACATGTCCTTCTACTCCGCCATCTTGAATCAATCTCCCCAATTGTTTACTATACATATATTTGGCACATAATCCCATAACATGTTGTAGTGAATCATTTGATCATTAATTTATTCTTTTTTTCAATTTATTTTTTATTTATTTCTGGCTGCATTGGGTCTTCTTTGCTGCGCGTGGGCTTTCTCTAGTTGCGGCGAGTGGAGGTTACTCTTTATTGCGGTGCCCGGGCTTCTCATTGCAGTGGCTTCTCCTGTTGCAGAACATGGGTTCCTGGTGTGCAGGCTTCAGTAGTTGTGGTGAGTGGGCTCAGTAGCTGTGGCTCGCGGGCTCTAGAGCGCTGGCTTAGTAGTTGTGGCTCACGAGCTTAGCTGCTCCGCGGCATATGGGATCTTCCCGGAACAGGGCTTGAACCGTGTCCCCCGCATTGGCAGGTGGATTCTTAACCACTCTGCCACCAGGGAAGTCCCATTAATTAATTCTTTTCATATATATTTATATGAAAATAGCAAGTACTGTACACTCTGTTAGGTGCTGGAAATAACAGTAGTAAATGAGATAGACATAGTCCCTGCCCTTCTAGACCCTGTTCTATCCTGGGAGACACTTCAGACCAGCAAATACACACATGATTATTCAAAATTATAATCTCCATTAGCTTTATGAAAGTACAAGTTTCTAAACAGCATATAGTAGGGAGATAGGCCTGGCTATGGGTGGGGTATTCAGGGAATGCCTCTTGAGGAAGTAAATTTTGAGTTCACTAAAGTTTGTAGAGTTATTCTGCCCAATATGGTAGCCACTAGCCACATGTGGGTATTTACATTTAAATGGCTTAAATTAAATAAAATTAGAAGTTCAGTTCCTCCGTCACACTGACTACATTCCAGTACTCCATAGCCACCTTCAGCAAGTGGCTACCATATTATAAAACACAGACATAGAATGTCTCCACTGTTGCAGAAATTTCTATTGAGCAGTGCTGTTACATAGGATTTCACTAGCTGGGAAGGAGCCCAAGGGAGGGGAAAGGAAATAACTTGAGCCAAAAAAATATACTCCTGAACTTAGTGGAAATTGCTTATAATCTAAGAGAAATGTTTTTAGAATGGATGATGGGTTTTGGTGAAGCATCAGAGGAGATGGGAAATATTCCCTCCTCTTGTTTTGTGAGTCAGCCTTGGACAGATAATATCCAGCCAATCATTCGGGGCTTATTCCCACATGGGCCCCCTGTTCTGGACCTTTAGCTTGGTTCCTGGGTATGTGAAATAGTTAGGACCAAGACAGGAGAAAGGAGAACAATATTGTGCTTGAATTGTTCAGCAAAATATAAAATGAGTGACATAAGAAGACAACTGACAGCACATTTCGAATTATATTGTAGAAACCACACATAACTAAATATTGGCAGTCACTGCCCTCTGAGTCGTCTGCCATTTGCCACAGGCCCTTGTCCTCAGCCCATATGAGACAGCCTGGGACCTGGGACCCTTTGCTGCAATGCTTGCACCTGGACAAATGTCTCCTCTCCTCAAGCAACAGAATACAAAGAAACTACAAGGGACAAAAAAATAACTGTGTGCATGTACGGTTGGGGCAAATTATGGATAACAAGATACAAAAAGACCAAAAAAGCCCAACTGCCACTTCTGAAGAGCCAGGAGCAAAAAAAGGGTACTGCACATGCCCCCTGCACTCAACACCACCAAAGGGGTGGGCAAAATACCTAGGCCACGCCTCTGGCCCGACCCCCTAGACACACCCCTACCCTCACGCCATATAAGGAACAAGCTCGTGCGCCCTCCACCCTCCACCCCCCGGGAGTGAGCGAGCAAGGGAACCTGTGGCTTGTTCTTGCTTCCCCCTCTGCTGCAGCAGGGGCCCCAATAAAGCCTTACCTGAATTTCTTGTCTGGCCTCTTATCAATTTCTACTGATTAAGGGAGGCCAAGAACCCTGGTCGGTAACACAGAGAGTAAGTATCAGTGCTCCTGAGAGCTCTGTCTTGGGCCCTATTTTCTTTTCACTTTACACCTTCCCTTGAGTGTGAGCATTCCCTCCCTGACTTCACATACGATCCACATTCTGACAGTTCCCAAGTCTCTATTTCTAGTCCCAGGCTCTCTGCTGTGCTTCAGACCACTCCATTTCCACTAATAAGCTCTAATAGCGCTGTCCCACAGACACTGAAAATTCACCCCAACCGTGCCCACCCAAACTGCCCCTCCTTCTCAGGTCCCGACATCAACAATGGCGACACTTTCTGAACCAGAAGCCAGAAGCCTGGGTGTCATCCTTGACTTCTGTGCTGAAATCCTACCAGCCACCAAATATCTATTGATTCTGCCTCCCAAATAACCTCTTGAATTTGTTGACTTATCTGCCTTCCCTTCTGCACTGTCCTAGTTTTTCATTCACTGCCTGAATCATGTAACCATTTCCTAACCATTCCCCTTGGTCCAGTCTTGGCTGCCTCCAAACCACGCTCCACGTTACAGCCATAGCCATCTCTTGAAATCTGATCATGTCCTTCCATTGCTTAAAACCTTTCAAGGCCTCCTCATTGCACTGGTCCAAATGACTTTCTGCAGTTACAAGGCTCATCTTTTTTTTTTTTGAGGTACACAGGCCTCTCACCGTTGGAGCACAGGCTCCGGACACGCAGGCCCAGCGGCCATGGCTCACGGACCCAGCCGCTCCGTGGCATGTGGGATCTTCCCGGGCCGGGGCACGAACCTGTGTCCCCTGCATCGGCAGGCAGACTCTCAACCACTGCGCCACCAGGGAAGCCCACAAGGCTCATCTTGATTTGGCCTCGATTACTTCTCCAGCTGCTTCTCCTACCCATTCCCCTTGTACATTCCTCTGCAAATACACTGAGCTCCATTTAGTGCTAGGAATCCAGCAGGCTTAACTTTGTACTGGGATCTTTGCACACACTATTTCCAGAAGCAATTTCACCACTGTCACCCCCTTCTTTTCCTCTTTTCCTGGCTTATTTAGCTTAAACGTTATTTTTTTCAAGGCAGCTCACCCCAATTCCCCAGGGTGGGGTTAGCTGCCCCTGTCATATACCCTCTGTAGTGGGATGAATGATGGCCCCTCACATCCTAATTCCCAGAACCTGTGAATGTTATACTTTCATCAGAAAAATAAGTGTCTCTTTGCAGATGTACTTAAGGATCTTGAGATGAGATCATTCTGGATTATCCAGGTAGACCTTAAATACAATGACACATGTCTTTATAAGAGACACAGAGAAAAGAGGAAAAGGCCATGTGAGGAAGGAGACAAAGGCTGGAGTGACGCAGCCGCAAGCCGAGGAACACCTAGAGCCGCTAGAAGCTGGAAGAGGCAAGAAAGGATTCCCCCCGGAGCCTTCAGAGGAAGCACGGCTCTGCTGACACCATGATTTCAGACTTCTAGCCTCCAGAACTGTGAGAAAAGAAACTTCTGTTGCTAGGCCACCAAGTTTGTGTCAATTTGTTTCAGCAGCCGCAGGAAACTAAGGCAACCCCCGCCTTCTTCTACGATACCTCTTATCACAGTGCTTCAAAGTGGCCTTTTTATCAATACTTGTTTGCCTTCCTGACTTGCAAAGTCTCATGAAGGCAGTAGAGATTGACCTAATCGCAGGCTGGGGTTCCGAAAATAAAGCCGGGTGAGCACTAAGGCAAACTACTAGAAACTTCTCCCGCAGGACTGAATTTTCCCAGCAGGTGAACTCAGCATCTTTGCGTGCTGAGAAAGGATTACAGTTTGCCATGACGTCTGTTCTCCCCAGAAGGGCTGGTTGGGACCTGGGGCTTCAGAGCAGCCCACTACAGCATCCATATATTAGCATGTTCTTTGTGTACCATGGATTAAAAAAGGCTGGCAAATACTGCTAAGGTTAGGAGTCACTAAAGCTTCTTGAAATTGAAACATGAATAGGACTATCTACATAATTTGTGGGCCCCAGTGCAAAACAAAAATGCAGGCCTCTGATTCAAGAATCATGAAGAATTTCAAGACAGCCACAGAAGAGCATTAAACCAAGTGTGGGCTCCTGTGTAGTTAATTGCATGAAGCCGACCCTGATCACAATAGAAAGATGTGCTGAAAATGGATACGACGTTGTTTTGTGAAATGAGCCAAATGGGTAGGAGGGTAGTCAGGGGCACAAGGTAAGGGACTACTGCAATAACCCAGGAAGGCAGAGGTGAAGAGACCGTGGGCTAAGGTGGTTTCATGGCAGTGCTAAGGGAAGAAAAAGGCAAATCCAGGAGGTGATGTGTGCTCAGAGGCAGGGATGCTGCAGGGTCTTTCCAGCCTTAGAGCAAGGAGAGGCGTCGGGGAGCCCTGGAGGAATCTGGAACACTCGTGTGTCATGGACATTGTCCTGGGAGCTGCAGTAGGCGGGAATGACTAGAGCTCAACGGAGACCAGAGTGAACAGGGGCACTTACTCCACAAAGAAACCACATACAGCTGTCAGGCTGTAGCCTAGCAACTCGACGGCTATAGTGAGGGTGATGGACAGAAAAGGTGGCAGGGGAAGAGGACACACCCTCAGATGCTTCCAGGTGCCGGAATGTGTGAGGATGAGTTGTGGTGGGGACCATCGAGAGCTCAGAACCATCCCCAGTGACAGCCAGCATCGTACATGGTTATGTGGGAACACAGGGGCAGAATGGCCAGAGATGCAGATTTTGAAAGAGAAGCCGGGGATCCAGAATCGTGAAACCTCCCAATTTTTAAGTGCGGACAACTAAGCTAACTATTTTTCTATAAATACTATAAGCCAAACTAAACGCACCCATAGGCGAGATCTGGCTCCTGGGACTCAGCTTGCAGCCTCTGCACAGGGGGCAGCGGAGAAGAGCTGGGCGGGGCTCAAATCCTGTCTCTGCCACTTGACCAGCGGAGCCCTTCTAAGCCTCACTTCTCCATATAGTGGGGACTATTTTAGGATCTGCCTCTCAGGGTAGTAGTGAGGAGTAAATGCATCTTTTAGGTAAAGCACAGATGACAGTAACCGGTATGTAAAACTGTGCTGTGCACTTTATATATTCTATTTTATTTTATGCTCACAACCATGCAGTCAAATTGGCTTTATTACAAAATACCCATTTTCCAGAGGTGGGTCGGAAAGAAAGTCTCAGAGATGAGAAATCACTTGCCTCAAATCACACACACCAAGTCTGAGCAAGCCTGAAGGCCTTATTTCGGCCTCCAAAGGTATTGCTTTTTAAAAAGTCTCTCTTACCCTGTACTGACTCGTATTTTATTTTAGACGTTTCTAGAAAGAATGTTCCAGCCAATGGTACTTTCACAAGAAAAATTTTAATAATAAAAAACTCCAGAAAGGAAAAAACAGTCTCTTCCTCTTCAACCTCCACACTTAAACACACACACACACATTCAAAACAAAAGTAACGAAAGGTGCCAGAACATTTCCCCTCCCCACCCTACCCTCAATCCAATGGACTCTTAAATAACACTATTTTAGGGAATACATTATTCTTCGTATTTTCCCAATTCCTCAGGACAACCACTGCAATCCTATTCTTTAAATCTTTTTTAAATTTTATACAATTTTTAAAGGTTACTTTCCATTTACACTTATTACAAAACATTGGCTATATTCCCTATATTGTACATTACATCCTTGAACCTGTCTTATACCCAGTAGTTTGTACCTCCAACTCCCCCATCTCTATATTTCCCCTCCCCGCTTTCCCACTGGTAACCACTAGTTTGTTCTCTACACAGTATCTGTGAGTCTGCTTCTGTTATGTTATATTCACTAGTTCGTTGTATTTTTTTAGATTCCACGTGTAAGTAATATCATACAGACTGCAATCCTATTCTGCCTCAGAGGGGCAGGAGTTGCTAGTATAATGGATAAGGGGCCTATGCACAGGCCCTAAGGCAAGAGATTAACAGGTAGGACCCTAATGCCTTTATGGAGTAGACCAACTCCCTTGTGTCCACTCAGCAGTGGTGACAGGTGTCAGCGCCAAGCATAGGGCCCTAGGGCCTCTGTGCCCTGGAAGGCAATTAGGCATTTGCTCAGTGGCGTATGCTTCATGTATACGCTCCAGTCCCACAAACTGATCATTCCATTTCCCGTTTCTCCTCGGGGCCTTTGCCTCTGGAGCTGGATCTTCCGGCAACCAGAATTTCTTTTCTTAAAGAGAGAAAAGGAAAGAAAAGATTTGCATTGTTTGTAGGTCTGAAAGTAGCAGGAATTTTAACTTGTTCCTGGAACAAATTCTGGGGAATTTGAATTGGGAGTAGAATTGGGGTAGGCGTGGGGAAGGTCCCAGCTGGGCAAGTCAGAGCGATGAAATTCACAGCCAACAGCTTTGTTTGATTCTTTTGACCATGGCCAAGCCAGTAGGGCTGAGAGCACGATGTTCTCAATAATAGCCTTGACAATAACGTGATTTGTTTCCCTTCCAAAGCCGAACATGGCATCTCAGCCTGCAAAGGGGAGCTTTCTTCTGAACCTGTGGGATGGGAGCGCTGATTTCGTCCTCCAGACTAGGAAATGAAGGCATTAAGCAGGGAGGACTCGAATCGAAATGTCATCCGGCCATAACACTTGCCTAAACAATACATATTTTGTTTTGAAGGAACGTCTCTTCGGTCTTTTCATGGGTAGGATTTCAGACTAAGATGTTCCTCTTTCCTAACCACCAGATTGAAACTGAATATTGCCTCGGTCCAAGGGGTACAATACTGCTGTTATTTCTGTAATTCACAGCAGAAGCTAAGTCCTGAAGCTTGACCCAAGCCAGCTGACATTTTTAGGCCCTGGGCTGGTAACTACCAAATGGTTTTCTTTTCTTCACACTTTTCTGGATTCTTTCAGAGAATTGGGAGGCTGTTTTCTCCGTGTTTTCTCAACAGGGAAAACTGAAAGCTAATAGGCATTTATGCCATTAAGAAAAATAATGGTTGCAGTTAGCTAGTAGTTAATCATGATTGTAAGTGATTGCAAATCTCTTGAGTTGCACTAACGCTACAAACAAATAAATGAGGGTTTCAATGCTTTCCCCACTGGTGAAAAGCACGGATTAAGCTCAACTCTGGCCAAAGCCGTGCTCTAGTGCCGCAGGGAAACACTGGGTCACCAAAGACGTGATCTCTGCCCCCACTGAAATTACAGGAACGCAAGAGCAGGGCACCCCCAGGCACACACATGCACACCCCCCCAGTAGACAGCACAGTCTCCAAGGTGTACATGGGTGTGCAAGTTCATGTCTAAATCAATGGCTTGAATTCAGATCGCATTTGCCAATATAAATTATACCCTAAAGGCTGAATAAGTTCTTGGGCTGGCAAATCACAGCCCATTTGCTTCTTCAGACAACCGTAGGATTTGTCCACCTTTTGTAACATTGTTTCTATGGACTAACTTATTGATCTCCATGGTCCTGATAGTAAATTCCAGAAGCTTTATGTCACCACCCTGCTGGAGAGAGCGTCCCCTCCTCTCTCCTTTTACTGGGATTCTGTTTTCTTAAGGGTTCCAGTGGGGGTGGGGTGATGGTACTCGACCATTGATGGGAGTATTGAGTGGTAGGGGACTTGGGTGAAGCTGGAAAATCCGGGAGGCCTCCGGGACATTCAGGGAGCAGTTCGTCTTTAGGAAGGAGTTTAAGTCTTAGCCGTGGCACTTATTAGTCCTGGAGCCTCAGGCGACACCTTCTTGTTGAGTCTCTCAGCTGGCCTGGACCCTATGAATCTGTTTCCACATCTGGAAAATGGGAACAATGATAGTAACAAAGGATGCTCCCCTCATGGGGTTGTCGTGAAGATAAGGGGATGGAATCTGAGAAAGCACCTAACATGATGTGCTGTCCCAGAGCTGGCATTCAGTAAATACCAAATTTGGATCTGTTAGAGGAAGAGAGAGCATGTACAAAAGTATAAACAAGTACAAATACATTGAATGCAAGCTATATACAGGCTGAGAAATAGGTGTGGAGTGGTGTGGAGATGAGGTAATTTGTGGGCCAGCAGATAAAGCTATCCAGGGAGACTCTGAGAAACTTCCACATGGACGCCTCTCTATAGGACATATCTCTTAGCATGGCCAGGCTTTTGGGGTTCTTCGCGGTCATGTGGGTTTGGTCAAGGCTTCCGTGTGCAGCTCTTGGCTCTGCTTCTGTTCCCGCTGATAAGAAGAAGCTCAGCTCCACCCGCGGAAGGTCTTAAGATTTAGAAGTCCGACCACAGAATGCTCAGTTAAATTTGAATTTCAAATAAACGGTAAATAATTATTTAGTATAAGGATGTCCTGTGCAATATTTGCAATGTACTTATATTTTTTAAAAATCCATCGTTTATCTGAGATTGAAATTGAACTGATTGTCCTGTATTGTATTTGGAGACCCTACCCCTGTCACCCCCAAATCGCAAGGGACCAAGGGCAGAACTCAGCAAGATACTCCACACTGACCTCTTGGGGAAGAGAAATTAACTACACCCTGGGAGGTTGGATAGATTCAGGAAAAATCATGAGGACAGTGCTGAAGGACACAAAGGACTTCCGTTGTCAAAAAGCTCTATCACCTCCCGTCTCTTCAACTCTCCTCTTTGCATCAGGGACACTCCTTGAATGAACACCAAGATTGATGCCCCTGGACTGTGTGGCTTTGGGAATTCAGCCCCAGAGGGAGAATGCTGCCTGCCTTGGTTAAGGATCTGAAAGAAATTACGTGTGACCTTAGGCCAGGGTTTCTCTAGATTCCAATCAGTCCTCCACCTCAGAGTCAAGCCTTAGAGGATCAAATCCACTGCTCTCCTCAGTGCCCATCATTTTTATGCTTTCCTGATGAATACGGGGACCTTTCATTGGTCCTGTGATCTGAGGAGGTGGAGCTTAGTAAATTCTTAGGATAACAACACAGCTTGAAGAGAAAGATCTGAGGAGGCAAAGAGAAACTTGAAAATATAAAAATAATGATATCACTGACAGAAGTTTGGAGGGAGGTGATGTTAGAAGAATGTAAAAGCACCAATTTCTTTTTTTTTTTATAAGGTTGATTTTCTTTCTTTTTTCTTTTCTTTTTTTCTTTTTGCCCACGTTGGGTCTTAGTTGTGACACGCGGGATCTTCGTTGAGGCATGTGGGATCTTTTTGTTGCAGCGCGTGAGCTCTTCGTTGCAGCCTGCGGACTTCTCTCTAGTTGTGGCACATGGGCTCCAGAGCACATGGGTTCTGTAGTTGCAGCACGAGGGCTCTCTCACTGAGGCACACGAGCTCAGTAGCTGTGATGTGTGGGCTTAGTTGCCCCGAGGCATGTGGGATCTTAGTTCCCCGACCAGGGATCAAACCTGAGCCCCCTGCATTGGAAGGCGGACTCAAACCCTGGACCACCAGGGAAGTCCCAAAGCACTAATTTCTTAATCGTATATAGTGGGGAGTAAGCCAGTGCTGTTGAAAGCTGGTGGAATAAGACACAAGTACATAATTTAGAGTTATACACATAATCAACAGAAAAACTTAAAAAAGAGTAATAAAACTAACCAAACTCAAGAAATGGGAAGTACTGTAAGAAAGGCAAAGAGAGTGAAGAGGTATGCACTCTTCTTTTAGAATAGGAAGTAAAAAGAAAAAAACTGTTAAAAGTTTATAAATAAAGACATATAAGTGTATCAGCTAAAAACTAAAACAATGGTTCTTGTTCTGCTTGCATCTCATGGCTGTGGCTACCAGTCTCCAAGATGGCTTCCGATGGTCCTTGCCTCTTGGATTGCACACTCTTGTGCAGTCCCCTCCCACATGGCACCAAGAATTGGTCTATGTGACCAATATAATACTAGAGAAGTAATGACGTATAACTTCTGAAATTTAGGATAATTTGTTACGCAGCAGTAGATAACTAATACAGTGGCTGTCGGTTTGCTGAGTCTCTGCACCGCAAAACGTCTCACGATGAGACTCAGGAGGAATGAGTAGCCCCTGGGACATCTGTTCTCATGGCAGAGAAGAGCCAAAGGGGAGTGGAAGCTCACAAGGGCATTAAACCGTCTGCTTAGAACTGGAATACGTGACTGCTGCTCACATTTCACTGGTTAAAGCAAGGACATGGCTGAGCCTGTTTAGGGTAGGTAGGTATTTTTCTTCCACAAAAGGGCAGAGATGAATAATTCTCCTACTGGGAAAAAGGACATCAATAATCAGTAATTGGGAATTATAATACATTTGATTCCAAGAGGCATAATGTATTTGATAACATACAACTAAAATATCTCTGGAAGCATATTCAGAATAATGATAACATTGGTTACTTCTGGAGGAAGAGACCTGGGTGTCTGAGGAATGGGATGGGAGGGAGATTTTTCACTAAATGCCTTTTGAATATTTTAAATGAGATCTAAGTAAATATAGAAGTATTTACTTCTATAAGTAAGTATTAAAAATACTTACTCGAAATTAAAATTTAAAGTGGGGAGGGGGTGTGAGCCTTCTATTTTGAAATGTATCATTACTAGGGAGATACTTGGAGAACCACTAGTTATTTATGGAGAATGGAGTGAGGGTAAGGCATGAGGAGTGAGAGGCTTAGATGTTTTGTTTAGGTCCTGTTAGTTACTACTTAAAATAAAACAAACTTCTGGGCTTCCCTGGTGGCGCAGTGGTTGAGAGTCCGCCTGCCGATGCAGGGGACACGGGTCCGTGCCCCAGTCCGGGAAGATCCCACATGCCGCGGAGCGGCTGGGCCCGTGAGCCATGGCCGCTGAGCCTGCGCGTCCGGAGCCTGTGCTCCACAACAGGAGAGGCCACAACAGTGAGAGGCCCGCGTACCGCAAAAACAAAAACAAAATAAAATAAAACAAACTTCTGCTTCCAGCAAGATGGAGTAGTTGTACTTTTCCCTATTTCTTCACCAAGGACAACTAAAATCCCTGGACATTATATTTAAAACAAACATTAGATGTTACTGAAAGATAGAGAGAAGACAGACCAGCTAGGCACCTGGGGACCTGAGAAATGATATGGTCATGAGTTCCCTGAGTTCTCTTTTTACCTCATACAGCCAAGACTTGGAGCTGAAGAAGCCAGTGATGAAAGAAATGTTCACACATTGAGGTATGAGGAGTTGTTCTGGCTTATATGCTAGCCAGAACAGCCTGTCTTTTCGCCTGTCAAGCATGCATTGTACAGTTGCTTTAACCATTAAAGAAAAGAATGTATTTAAAAAATCAAAATGAGGTGGGCTTCCCTGGTGGCGCAGTGGTTGAGAGTCCGCCTGCCGATGCAGGGGACATGGGTTCGTGCCCCGGTCCGGGAGGATCCCACATGCCGCAGAGCGGCTGGGCCCGTGAGCCATGGCCGCTGAGCCTGCGCATCTGGAGACTGTGCTGCACAACGGGAGAGGCCACAACAGTGAGAGGCCCGCGTACCGCAAAAAAAAAAAAAAAAAAAAAAAATCAAAATGGGGTAACTGTGGTTTGAGCATTCAAAATGGAGCCGGGTGGCCATTGTGGATGCTGTTTCAGACATGTTCCTGCATCACTGAGACCTTGAATTTTCTAACTATATCAAACTCAAGGACACCACCTTGAGATATTGTTCTCAAAACAATATCTGCTAGCAGCTGCCAGCTGCAACCTTATGGTCTCTAGGTCTCCCTTTGTAACTATGCAACCATTTCGGACCCCAAATTCTTACTGTTTAACAGCACCCTTACTTCTTGCAGTTCCAATTACAATCCTTGATAAACAACTCATGTAACTAACTGTAACCTTGCAGCTTTTGCCTACATAAGCCTCCCGCATTTTGTAATACAGTGAAACACAATTCGAGTGCTTCTTGAATCTGTGTTTCCTGGGCTATAGTCCTCAATTCGGCTTGAATAAAACTTTTCTATTCCTATGATAGATTGTTTACTGATTATTTCCATTCATCAGCAACCTGGATTTGTCCTCCTCCCGGCAGTTACACGGTGGTCCATTCTCTCCCCTACCCCAACCTCCTGCCACAGCAGTATCAGAAAAAGCCACTTAAAAACAGAAGGTTTAAATAAGATCCAGAATCTTGTGACATATTTTGATATACAGCTTTCTATCGGTTTCCTGTGTCTGCAGCAACAAATTACCACAAACTTTGTGATTTATAAAACAGAAATGTATTCTCTCACATTTCTGAAGGCCAGAAGTTAGAAAGAAAGGTGCTGGCAGGGCAGCTCTCCTTCTGGAGGCCTTAGGGAAGATCTGTTTTTTTGCCTCTTCGAGAGTCTTGTGGTAGTTGGCATTCTTCTACTTGTAGCCACTCCAATCTCTTTCTCTGTGATTACATTGCATCCTCCTTTTCTATCTATCTCCTCTGTGTGTCTCTTACAAAGACACTTGTCATTAAATTTAGGTCCCACCTGGATAATCCAGGATGGTCTCCTCATCTCAAGATCCTTACCTTCATTACATCCGCAAAGAACCTTTTTCCAGATAAGGTCACATTGATTCATTCCAGGGATCATGGCATGGACATATCTTTGGGGGAAATACCGTTCGACCCACTCTAAGATTTAGATCAATTCTATCAAAAATCTCAGCAAGATTTTCTGTAGACATAGACAAGATTATTCTAAAATTATATGGAAAGGAAAAGAATTTAGAATAGCTAAAACAATTTTGAAAAATAAGAATGAAATGAAAGAAATCAGTCTACTGGATTTCAAGATGATATATAGCTATAGAAATCAAGATGGTGTGATATTGGTGGGGGAACAAACACATGGATCAATAGAACACAACAGAGAGCCTAGAAATAGACTCACACAAATATGCACTACTGGCTTTTGACAAAAAGTGCCCCCCCCCCCCCAAAAAAGGAAAGAAAATAAAAGAAAAAGGAAGGATTGTGGTTCTGGAGTAATTGGACACCTATAGGCAAATACATGAAACTCAACCTAAGTCTCACATTTCATACAAAATTAACTCAAAATGGATCATGAACATCTAAAATGCATAACTATAAAACTGCTAGAGGGGCTTCCCTGGTGGTGCAGTGGTTGAGAATCTGCCTGCTAATGCAGGGGACACGGGTTCGAGCCCTGGTCTGGGAGGATCCCACATGCTGTGGAGCAACTAGGCCCGTGAGCCACAACTACTGAGCCTGCGTGTCTGGAGCCTGTGCTCTGCAACAAGAGAGGCTGCAACAGTGAGAGTCCTGCGCACCGCGATGAAGAGTGGCCCCCGCTTGCCACAACTAGAGAAAGCCCTCGCACAGAAACGAAGACCCAACACAGACAAAAATAAAAATAAATTTAAAAATTCAATTGTATATTAAGTGAAACTTAAAAAAAAAACTGCTAGAAAAAACAATAGAATATTTTCAGGATCTAGGGCAAAGAGTTATTAGACTTGACAATAAAAGTACAATGTATAAAAGAAAAAATTGATAAATTAGAAATTTTAAAAATTTGATCTGTGAAAGACTCTGTTAAGAGGAAGAAAAGGCAAGGTACATATTGGGAGAAAATATTTACAGACCTCATATCTGACAAAGGACTAATATCTAGTATATACAAAGAATGCTCAAAACCCAAAAGTGAACAAAACAAACAAGCCAGTTAGAAAATGGGCAAAACATATGAAGAGACATTTCACCAAGGAGAATATACAAATATCAATAAGCACATGAAAAAAGTTTCAGCATCATTAGTCATAGGAAAATGAAAATTATAACTGTGATGAGATATTTCTACTCACCTATGAGAATGGCTAAAATAAAAAATAGTGACAACACCAAATGGCGGCAAGAATGTAGAGAAACTGGATGACTCATACATTGCTGTGGAAATGTAAAATGGTACAGCCATGGAAAACAGTTTGTCAATTTCTTAAAAAACTAAACACGCAACCATCAAATGATGCACGAATTGCATCTCTAGGAATTTATCCTAGAGCAATGAAGACTTATGTTTACGCAAAAAGCTGTACATGAATATTTATCGCAGCTTTATTTGTGACAGCCCAAAATAGGAAGCAACCCAGGTGTACTTAAATGGGTGAATGATTAAACAAACGGTGATACATCTATACCTTGGAACACCAAGCAGCAATAAGAAAGAACAATCTATCGATACACACAAGAATCTGGATGAATCACCAGAAAATTATGCTGAATGAAAAAAGCCAGTCCCCAAAGATTATATACTGTGTGATTCCACTTATGTAATACTTTTGAAACGACAAAATTACAGAAATGTAGAATAGATTAGCAGTTGCAAGGGATTATGGGGAGGGTGGGAGGGATGCAGCTATAAAAGGGCAACATGAGGGATCCTTGTGATAATGGAAATGTTCTGTATCTTGACTGTCTCGATGCCAAATGTCCTGGCTGTGATATTGTACTATGATTGGAGGAAACTGGGTAAAGGGTAAAGGGTATTTCTCTATATTACTTCTTAGAATTGCATGTGAATCTACAACTGTCTCAAAAAGTTTAATGAAAAAACCATACTTCAATTAAAAAGAAATGTGAAACAAACTAAAACAATGTTCATGTATTATTTAATTTATAATTAAAAATAAACAACATACCAGGAAAATCTATTTAACATAAATTACAAAGCGTTAATATTATTATTGTAACATGATCTTCAGCATTAAGAACAGACAGCATAATGGAAAATAAGCAAAAGTTATAAGCAAGCGATTCTCAAACTAAGAAATGCAATGGCCAGTAAGTAGTGTGACATGAGTTTCATTTGCTTCCCTTCTGGTTAGCACCCCTTTCCACTCAAAACACTCTAAATTGCACAGTAAGTTATATGATCATCTCACTGATAAACCGCTAAAAAGGCGTTCACCTTCACAAATAGTGAAAGAAAAGTGAAAAACCAAGTTATTGTTTTCCCCTATCAGCTTGTTAAAGAATAAATTTTGCTAATTCTCACTGTGGGCAGAGGCGTGGGAAAGGTGGATCTTATGTTCTGTTGGTGAGAGTATAAATTGGTTCAGTTCTCTTGAGGGTCATTTGTCAATATGTACTAAAACCCTTTAAAAAGTACATTCTTGGGCTTCCCTGGTGGCGCAGTGGTTGGGAGTCCGCCTGCCGATGCAGGGGACGCGGGTTCGTGCCCCGGTCCGGGAGGATCCCACATGCCGCGGAGCGGCTGGGCCCGTGAGCCATGGCCACTGAGCCTGCGCGTACGGAGGCTGTGCTCCGCAACGGGAGAGGCCACAACAGTGAGAGGCCCGCGTACCGCAAAAACAAAACAACAACAACAACAAAAAAAAGTACATTCTTATGAACAGCAATTCCATTTCTAGAAAATTAGACAAGTATTCATAGATGGATATTCAAGAATTTTCACTGAAATGTCGTGTAGACATTGAAGACAATCCAAATAGCAAATGTTCATTAATATATAAATAATGGTACATACATACAGGCAGACATAATGGAATATATATACATATAAATATATATTATATACATGTCTAAAGATAGTAAAATTAGCATATCTTGGTTAGTGGGTTATTTGTTAATGTTAATTTGCTCCTTTATACTAGTCTAAACTAGTGACAAAAGTCACATACTATTTTTATAATATTAACATAGCAAATCTATTTTAAAAGGATCCTAAAAAAAAAAAAAAGGATCCTGAGAAAAGTATACCTAGAAGATCAAGGTAGCCTCAAGGAGATTAAGTGAAGCAATAAGAATGCGGAGTGTCACTTAGGAAAGTGGCCTCTATGGGATGTGGGAATTGATTCTGGAGTCCAAGAATAACATTAGGGTTGGTCCTACCTACCAGCCTGAGAAACATGGTCACCTTGCTGTTCTGTCTTTAGAGTGGCTCCTTCACAATTAGGACATATGAGATAGGTACTTTATAAACTATAAAATGCCACAAAAATGTTGGGTATCACTCTCATCACAAGTGGTCCCTCCATGCTGCTGAGATGGGATTTGAGGGCAGTTCTGGAACACCAACGAGCCAGCTGGATCCTGGGAGCCCATGAATGGAGCACGCTGGTGTTCAGCTCACATTCAGCCCTTTGGCCAGCTTTGGGCTCGGCGCTGAGATGTCACATGGTGTGGAGCCCAGAGCAAAGGTTCGGGCGTCATAAGACACGGGTTTAAATTCTGCGGACTCATTCACCTTAGAAAACCTGGGGAAATTGCTGTAATTCCACTACCTGTTTCCTCCACTTAGAAGTGAAGAAAATAATAATTCTCATGTCACATGAGTGTTCTGAAGATCCAGTGAAATAGGGCACGTGAAAGTGCTTTGTAAATACAATATTCTGCAAAGCTCAGTTATATGTGTTGGAGAGGCAGTATTGATACCATGAATGCATCGGTTTTGTAGTGTGAACCCAGCGTGGCCACCTGTAGTCGTGTTACTTAAACTCTTTAGTCTTTTGTTTCATCATCTATAAAACAAAAATTTAACTTCCCGATAGCGTTTTTTATGAGAATTAGATGAGATAGTGAGGGAGGGAAACACAGTTATTGAGCATCTGCTACGTGTCATGCACACAGTACATGATTTTTATATGACAATAAATAAATATAAGGCATATTCCCCCCCAAATCACGCTTTGATATAAGAGCTTTGCCTTGTGTTCAAGTCCTTACAATGTTTCCTGTATTATGGGATGTTCTCTTGGTTATTTTATTTTTGAACAGCACAGTACCATTTGAGAGATACTGACTTAGATCAAAATGACTCAGTGGATGCTGGTTTTGGACACAGAGGTCACTGGACATAATCTGTGAACTCAGGAAGCAACATTCTAGGATGGTGAACCGGCACATGACGTGCCCGATCACGAGTCAGCGTGTGCAGAGGGGTTATCGAGCACTCACCATATCTTTAGTGAAATCTTTTCTTTGGTACAATGAAGAGTGTCAACACTGGTGGTTGGTTAGGAATACTGTACAGGCCCCACTCGTCCCCCGCCCTTTTATGAACAAGACATAAGAAACTGGCAGATGTAGGCCTGACATCAGCCACTCGGTCCTCTGTCCTCTCCTTCAAGGGGGACCCTGTTGCCTGATCTGAACCAGAACTGTCCAGTGCTCTCCTAAGAACATCACCGTGTCTGCTCCAGCGCCAGCCTTTCATGCACGATGCTCGCTCGACTGCCAGGGCCATAGTGGGTCTTCTCCTAAACCACTGAGTGAGTTTGAATGCTTGTTTTTGCGTTTTTGCTTGCCAGTGCATGCTTGTTTGTCTGATGGGGTTCAGTCCAACATTTCTGAGGTTGTGGGAGAGGGGATTTATAACTCCCATGTGCCTCTAACCGTAAGAGGTTACCAATAGTTACCAAAAGAAACTGATGTTTTCCAAATCGCCAAGTTTGCTTAAGTCAGAAGGCAGTCATTGTCTCTCTCCCCCAGACCATAAACTCCTTTAAGGTAGGGACCATGCCATTTCTGTGAGCCTCTTTCAGATGCCTTGTGTAGTGCTTCGTGCAAAAGTAATGTAGGAAGCAGATACGTTTATTTGGAATAAAGCTTCCTATGTTCAAATCCTGCCACTTGCATACATTGAGAGAATTTGGGGAAGTTATTTACGCTCACTATGCCTCAGTTTCCTCTTCTGTAAAATGGAAATGGTGACAATGGCACCCACTTTGCAGGGGTCTGTGCAGATTAAGGTAATAGATATGAAGAGTTCAGAACAACGTTCGCTTTTCAATAAACATTAGCTCTTCTCATTAAGAAGGTGGAAAATGTTTGTTATGTGAATTAGGAGCAGTGCAGGGTTCCGGTAATTGCACAAGAGCTCTGTCCAGGCCAGCTATGATTGTGTAATCAGTTTCCATAAATCTGCTACTGGTTCCAAGAAACATCCATCAGCGAATCCACCTGCACGGCACTTGAAGCCACCCCAGCGGGGCTGGAGGCAGGCCACGCAGCCAGCCCCTCCCTTGTCCCTTCCTGCTTCTCGGCATAAGCCCGCAGAACACTTTTCTGAGAGGGCCACCTGGGAACTCATCCCTAATGGATCCTATTTTTTCCCACACTGAGTGACCTTCCCATTAGGATGCTGAATCTGATAATTGGTAGATTATCCTCCTTGGCTCATTCCATCTCATTACTTCATGCTCCTCCTTCCCCCCACTGATGCTAAGTGATTCCCCGAGGGTGAACTGGAATGAGAACAGGGTACTTGTCGACTCTTGGAAAATAATGGCTTTTCCCACCAGAGTTGGGTTTGGCAACTGTTCTGTGGTTAGGCTGACATGTGTAGTGCCTGTATCGTTTGCAGCATCACATGAGTTTCCACGTGCATGCCCAGAGGCACCAGCACTCACTCTAATACAGATCCACGTGGGGTGGTGCACACACCCTGTGTTCACATACAGGTGTTCACAAACCCCTCCCCTTCTTCGCACAGATTCCCAACTTATCCTGAAACGACCTGGCCTAGGGAGAGAAGGAGGAAAAGCAATCCACTTTCATCCTTTCATCGTGTTTGCTGTAAACTTGTTTTGAACAGTGGGGACCCTATACTCACATTTATTCCCTCCCTCTCTGCCCACTGGGCTCCTGTCCTTGCGGCCTCCATCCCGAGAAGACTCCAGCTGGGCAGATAAGGCCTAGGTGCGTGAGCGTGTGCTGTGCTCAAGGTGATGACTTGCTCTAAACGCCACCTTTAGGGCCCTTCATGTCCAGTCGGGAGGAAGTCAGGACATTGTCCTGCTGCCCTGACCTTCCTCCCCGCTGGCCTTGGGACTGTGCTGGGGAGGACAGTCACGGGGAAATGAGCATTCCAGATGTGAGGGCTGAGATCCCATCTTCCCAGGGCTAACTGCTTTATCTTGGTTGTCGTGAGACTGTGCCCCTGGAACCCTGAAGCATTTAGAGGCTGTTGCCACCCATACCCTTGAGATGGCAAATCCCTGGGTCCGGTTCACATCAAACACCCTGGAACTGACATGGCTTGTCTTGCATACCGAGAGAGCAAACGTGTGTGGGGGGTCCGTCCTTCCAAGGAGGAGGAAGGCCTCTCTTCTTTGTTCAGGATGGTGACAACATGGCCCTACCCCTCCCACACAAAAGAGGCTATTTATAGATAGTGTCTGTGGCCACCTAGGTGTGTCTCTATACATAGAACTTTCCAGAACAACCTTTCAAGCACATTTTCTTATCCGTCTCCTAAATAATGTTGACTGATAGGGAAAGGCGAAGGTATATTAGCTTTCCACCAGCAAGTAGAAGGCATGGCTGACCAATTCGACAGGTGAGATGTTAATAAGTTTGTGTAGGTGAACTCCCAGCAGAGAGGAATGAGAGATAAACATTGTCTAAGAGACGTGAACTCTTTCACCCAGCACCTATGCTTTTGGGTTTTCTTTCTCCATTAATTATGCCCTGGCTTCGTCAAAGAGAGTAGATAATGCAGGTAAAACATGCTTGTGTTCTGGTTGTCAAGGAGATGGGGGATCTGTTTGCTTAAGTCTACGCATAAGCAAACTTCATAAGCACAGCCCAGTATTTAGATTTCTGGCTTTTTACCAAATCTCTGCATCTTTACTTCAAAGCTTTGTTGAGTTCAGTGATTTGTGGTGTGTTCTTTTCTTTCCATGGTTCTTTTCTCTCTGCCACCCCCTCAGCCGGTGAAAATGCTGACATAAAATGAAATCCCCTGTGGCAAGGGAGCTTCGCCAGGCTCCCAAGCCTGATGGCGTTGAGCCCCTAGGATGGCAGAGCAGGGCGAGGCACCCATCGCAGCCCAACTCCCAGCACCCACTCCTCAGGACTGTGAGGGAAGCAGAGACTTCCTGGCTGGTTCAAGGGCAGGTGACTGAAGTGGAGAAATGTGATTTTGGAAGGCTGGAGGCAAAGGGGGTTGGAGCCAGAGAGGAACACGCCAGACCTGAGAGCGAGAAAGCTGAAACGTAGATTTTTTTTTTTTCCGTCACGCCGCGCAGCTTGCGGGATCTTAGTGTCCCGACCAGGGATCGAACCTGTGCCCCCCACAGGGCAAGCATGGAGTCCTAACCGCTGGATCACCAGGGAACTCCCGTAGATGTTGTTGACATGTTTCCATGTCAACCAAGTGTTTCGGATCCAGATGCTGGAATGCCAGAGTTTTCCTGGCAGGATGGTGGGGAAGCTTGTGGCACCAGCCAGGCCAGGCTGAGCCTTGCTGGCTGTTCTGTTTTTCCTGGGATCGTCTCGAGGAGAGCCCGTTTCCCCTTAGTCGATTGGTAAATCATTACAGAGCCACGACTGGAGTATGTGTGAATGTTCCCCAGGTTCATTAGCCTTGGACACAAATGAGGCTGTCAACCTCTAGGATCAAATTTTGTTTGCTCAGCTGTGTCCCCCATGGGGCCTTGGGGTTTCTTTCAGTCCTCACCCCTCAAGCCTCTCTGAGAGTTCCAAGGGCGTGTCTTATATCCTCCAAGATCAGTTCAGCTGTATGGAAACAGCAGTCTGTCATCTGTGAGCTGCCGTTTTAGGGGGTCCCCAAAAGGTTGTTGGAAGTCTAGTAGATCAGGGTTGAGTTACATCTTGACCCTCTCACTTCAGGGCACACCCCCTACCACCAAAGGAGACGGCTGGGGTGAGTGCAGCAAAACTCATCCATGCCTTTCACTTACATTGTTCTTCATCACTGGGAGATGTTCTCCTTGAGAAGGCAGCCACCCTTCCTGTGGCTTGCCTTCTTTTATCCTCACCTCTCTCATTATAGTTCATCAGCTGAGGAGGCAAAGTTCAAAGAAAAAAAAAAAATATATATATATATATATTGCAGATGAATCAAAAAGTACAGATAGGGACTCCCCTGGCGGTCCAGTGGTTAAGACTTCGCCTTCCAATGCAGGGGGTGTGGGTTTGATCCTTGGTCGGGGAGCTAAGATGCCACATGCCTTGCAGCCAAAAAACCAAAACATAAAACAGAAGCAATATTGTAACAAATTCAGTAAAGACTTAAAAATGGCCCACATCAAAACAATCTTTAAAAATAAAAGTACAGAAAAAAGTAGAACAATCCGATTGCAAATGAGAGGAAGAGGACCTGTAGGGACCAAGTGAAAGGGCAGGCATAGCAAGCGCCCTGCGAGAGGTGAGTGGAGCTGGTGAGGGAGCTGAGAGATGAGATTACTGCAGATGTGGCGGGAGGACGTCCTATGTGCTTCCATAGCAACCGGGCTTTCCTCTGAACGGCCTCCCACAATTATAGTGCCTTGTAATTGCTCTTTCAGCCGTCTTTCCACTAATCTGTGAACTTCAGGGACTGAAGCTTTAATCTCTGTATTCCCAGAAGTATGGCTCGGGCAAAGTTCTGGAAGCGAAGCAGGCACATTGTGGACCAGGGGCAGTAAACAAAATTGCTTGGTTTAAAATGACGGATATGTTGTAAATCGACTATACTTCAATAAAATAAAATTTAATTTTTGAAATGATGGATACATGAAGGGAAATGACGCTTATAGTCAGCCTTGAGGACCTCGGTTTTACTTAACAGTGGGTCAGAAGCTGAAATCAATCCTTGAGTGTGAATCCAACAACAAGGCTTGAGAATTACTTTTCAGAAGTTGTATGTAGAATGGCTGGGGTCAGGGCAGAGGAGGAAGGAGGCTGTGGGCTGAGGGACTCACCAAGAAGGTGTTGTAGGTAGTCAGCATGAAACCGGGCAGGGAGGAGATGAAGGCTCATTTATGGGAAGAAAGGGCAGAGCGACGGGGGAGGTTGGATGAGCAGGACTTAGGCTGGACCACATGAAAGACTGATAGGCATGGACTCATTCATTTGCTCCGTTGTCCATTAATTCATAAACTCGTGCATGCTTCATTCAGCATTGGGTTGTGCCAGTGCCCTTGATGAGCGTTCCTCTCTCTTCACCGTCAAGCGACAGCTGCAGGTGTCACCACAGCCAGGGAGTGACTGCGTGGCAGAGCGTGGACCCTGGCTTCAGTTCCCATTGGTTCATGTCCCGATTCTGCCTGCGTGGATCTTAGCAACTTACTCAACTTCACTAAACCTCACTCCCCTCATCTGTGAAGTGGGGATAATGACCTACCTCACAGGGTTACTGTGAGGGCTGCTTGAGATGATGCATGGAGCTGACAAAGGCTAGCTAGCAGACGATAAATGAATATTTCTTAAGCACGTGCCTATGTGTTAGGTATCGTGATATTAGGATATCGAGCCAGACAGGACCCCATCTTGTTCTCTAGCACCCCAAAGACAACTTTGGGGAGTAGGGAAGTTTGAAAACCGTGCTGTGCATGTAATGTGATAACTGATCTAACAGAAGGATGACGTTAGGGCCATGGAATTCAGACAAAGAGATTAAAGGGGCCTGGGGAGTGAAGAGAGATGCCGCAGAGGAAATGGTAATTGAACTGGGTTTTGAAAATGAGCAGAAATTTGGAAGATGAGAGGAGGGAGGAAGAAAAAGATCTTCAGACAAAAGGAACGAATGTACAAAAGAACAAAGGGTAATGACACAATTCCCTTGCAGGGTTACTGTAGGATGGACTGAGGCACCATATATGCCTGGCACCAGGGCCTTCGAGGTCATAGCAAAACTCAACATATCAACACACGCTAGCTTTCTCTCTGCCTTTGCTGAATCCCAGTTGTATCTTCTCTAGACAACTTGTAGCTCAAACCAAGAAAATGGAGGAACATCTCAGAAAAGAGAGGAAAAGGAAGGCAGGAGTTGTAACCACGGCTTTTATGACCATGGTTAATGAGTAAATGGAGAGAGGAAAACGGGTGTCTACAGAGGAGGCCAACAGAGGTTACTCAGGGTAAAAGGAGCAAAAACAACAGGGTTCATGTCGCATAAGCTGAAGAAGGGAAAGCTTAAGAATGAATACTCACTTACGTGGCCTGTAGTGAGAGGTCAGTAAAGGAAGAACATTGCAAGGGCTGCTTCCAGAGGCCTTCAGCAACCTCCTCAGAGTTCTCCATGGTAACTGCTGCGGCCACTGTAAAGGGCTGGCTCTCCAATGTCTGCCCACAGCTCCAGAAATGTTTCTTCTCCCCCTGGAGTTCCCACTGCCCTCTGCACCCACCACCCCACCAGGTCCACGGGGTATGCAGATCCCAGTGAAGTGGGAGCAGAAGGGCACGTGGCTGTACTCGTGGCCGCTCCACAGACCAAGCCACTCGCCCAGGACAGCCCCACCCACCCGAATTTTCTGATGGTTATGGTTGGCGTTCACGCAGGAGAACCCCGCCATCATGAAGGGCAGCTGCCTGCCAACCTGGAGTCAGCATCCAGGAGGAATTTGGTAAAACCAAGACAAAGCATAACAAAGTCTTCCTGTGTTATTGCTGCAGCTGGGACTGGTCTGCGAACTACCTGTTGGTGCAATTCTCCCAGAGGTGACCTGAAAGGACTCAGACCTCAAATATTTAATGACAAACAAGTATGGTTGTCAAGATAAAGTCCTTTTAGACTGGGTCATTCACAAATGCACTGGTAAGCAGGGAGGCCACATGAAACTCCAACAAAGGTCCATCTATTCCAGCACCTATAACAAAACCCAGGGAGCTTGCAGTTCCTAAAATCTACAGATTAGTAGCCCTGCGTTTGCTTGATTCATATGCCAGTGTGTCAGGATATGGGCCCCCTTTGCTTTCTTTATAGGTGAAACCCTGTAGAGTGGAATAAAATAGTACTTTCTCCTGAAAGTACAGTACAATGGAGAAGACAGATAAACATGGTAGGAGATTTCCTTTTTTCCTGCCTCTTCTTTGTTTTGTATTTTTTAAAACTCGGAGTGTGAATCAAACCTGAAGAACTACCCTAAGATAGCAGGGTAAACTACCAGGTTAATGTTTAATTCACTTTTGCTTGATCAGGACTTTAAAACTTTGAACAAAATGGACTTCAATAAAGATAGAAGACGGAAGAAGATTTTAATATAATTTCGGTGCAGAAATAGGGCGAAAGCAAGTGGTTATGGAGGAAGTAATTTGTGAGGAAAAACAGGCCAAATCCAGGGGTTGGTAAACAGAACAGGGAGAGCTGAAATCTCTGCTTGTGTAAGAGAAGCTCTTGCCTCTTCATCAGGGACTGGGCTGTGTTCTTACTGTGGTTCTCATTCTGCTGGACCTTCCTCTCTCCATGCCCAGTAAAAACTTGCCACATGGTCACCAAATACTAATCTAGCATGTGCTAATTGCTAAGCAGAGTACTTAGCACATGGGAGCATAGAAAGAAGAATGATATTTTAAAACCCTCTTCATCTTCATCTGTCTCAGAGATGACTCTGACCCCGGTCTAGGTAAGGGCCACTATTACGTGCACTTACAACACCTCGGCTGTCTCACTCGCCCTTGTGTTTACTTGATGAATATCTGTCTCCCTACAAATTGTAAGCCCCAACAGGGCAGTGACTCTTGGTGAGTTGATCCCATCTATATCTGGAGCATCTAGTATAGTGCCTGACACAGACAGTAGGTCTTCAATACATTATGAATGAATGAATGAGTAAACAAGCAATGGAAGGACAAATACCACTTCTAGGCCATTGAAATGATTAATTCATCCTTCTTTTGGAATAGCAATGGAAGAATGTCATTCAAATATCAACTCACTCTCCCCTCCCTTCTCTTTCCTTCTTTCTTTCTGCTTCACTCCTCACCCCTCCTACCAGCCCCTCAAATATGAAAATAACATCATCAACAACCACAAAAATAACATCATCAACAACCACTCTGAGTACCTGCATCCTGGAGGATGTGGTGGTGCCGGTGTGGGCTGTACGGACACAGCCCACGTCCTCTGCTGCGCTGCCTGGGGTTTTTATGTAATAGGAGCAGGTCGATTGGCATGTTCTCAGCTTGGAAAGAGGAGCCATGCCTTGTTGTGGCTTTGAGTTCAGATCAGTTTTTCTCACTCTTTGAAGATGAAAAGCCCTATAAACAAAGCAAGGCAAAATAAGCCCGAATGCTTCAAGGCAGGAAGAATGCTGTGTGGTGATATTGTTTAGAAAGACTTGGTCATTGCTGTACTGGAGAGCCGACCTTTGCGGAGCTCAATTGTGTGGCGTCCGACTGAGTAAGTTAGCAAAATAAAGACAGATGGCAATGGATTAACTCCAACACGCCCACCAGACAACGGCAGACAACATGGAGAACGGTGGAGTGCCCTAAAAAAGCATTTTCGGGGAGACTTCACCAAGTGCCTCCCATAGATGCCACCTAGTGACTCACCAAAACGTTGCATCTTGCACAATCCTATAGATTGAGGAAACAGCTTGAGGGGACGACGCCATACACAGCCTGGCTTTGTTTACCAGGAAAAGAGAGAGGGAGAGATGCCAGATCATGGCGGCCTTGAAAATTTATAGTAGTTTAATGTTCAGTTCACTGAGAAATAATGGTTGAATTTTGTATTCTGCCTTGTATGTTTAGAGAAAAAAAAAAAAAAAGAAAGAGAGATAAAGAACACAAATCCTGCAAGACAGGCAACTGTCTTTCATCCAGAAATAAATGACCCAGAGACAGACACAAGATTTAGGACAGTTTATGCATGGGGGTCCTGACCTTCTACAACTGAAACCTAGAATATGAATCATTCATTTCAAGTACCAGCTCCAACTGGCCAGCAGAAGCTCTCGGGATGGTGTGGGGCTGTGAGGTGGGCTCCAGACTCATGGTTGGGACCTTGTGGTCCTTGAGATCGTCTGCCGTGGCTGCAGGCGAGGGGACTGGTGGTACCTGGGTCTGCATTAGACAACCTTATGTCAGGCTATCAAATCTCCTAATTTGTTTAAGAAACTGTACTCCTGACTGTCTGAGGGCAGGAGCTGAAATGTACATAGAATATATAGAAAAGGTGACAGTTTTCCATGTTAAGGAGAGATGAAGAAGTAACATGAGCAGTTTTGTTAGGTTCTACCAAACTCGGGTTTCGTTATGTTTGTCCCTCCATTGTGGAAGGTGGTGTTTGATTGGCAGTTTACACACTAGCATATATAATTTAGGGCTTATAGTCCTTGAACATGTGCCAAGAACTTGGTGCTGAGGCGCTGATTATTCTTAACTATAGAATTCTTTTACAAGTGAAGGTCTAGACAATTGCACTACAGGCAGACCTCAGAGATAACCAGATGACCGCAATAAAGCAGATATCGTGATGAAGCAAGTCACGTGAATTTTTTGGTCTCCCGGTGCATATAAAAGTTATCTCTATGCTAGACTGTAGTCTGTTAAGTGTGCAAGAGCATTATGTCTATAAAACAATGTACATACATTAAATTAAAATCATAATTTAAATTAATTTACTTTATTGCTAAAAAAAATGCTAACCATCATCTGAGACTTCAGTGAGACATAGTAGTAACATCAGAGATCACCAATCACAGATTCCATAACAAATGTCATAATAATGAAAAATGTTTAAATATTGTGAGAATTACCAAAGTGTGACACACAGAAACGAAGTGAGTGCTATTGGAAAACGGCACCAACGGACTTGCCCCATGCAGGGTTGCCACAAACCCTCAATTCGTAAAAAACGTAGTATCTATGAAGTTTAATAAAACGATGTAGTTTCTTCATTGCCACATGTGGCCAACCCATTTGAAGTGTCTAGGATGGTACCCCAAAGCAGTTGGTGAACACCTCTTGTGTGCCAGGCACTATTCTAGGGGTTCAGGGACACAGAGATGAAAACGAACCACGACTTGCGCAGGAGAAGTTCGTGTTTTAGTGAAGAGGCAGACATGCATAGATAAAACCCCAATATCTTGAAAGGGATGCTGTGACTGAGGTCATGGCTGAGGGAGCTGGGAGCTCAGGGCAGAAGGTGACATTTCAGTTGGGTCTTGAAGGATGAAGCGGAGTTGTGAAGGCTGAAGATGACACACTAGTGTTTGCAAGGGCAAGGTCACATGGGAGGGCAACGTGCAGTTGCGGAACAATGAAGTCCAAGCTGATCACAACACAGGGCAACAAGAAGCCATTGACAACAAAACTACAAAGACTTTCATGTCTTCTCTGCTTTGACGTGAGCTTCATGTTTGGGCTTTATTCTGTAGGCCAGCTGTCCCTAATATTCACTCTTGAGGACTCACTTTTTATACTTTCTTTCCAGTGGATCGTGTCTTTATAGATTTTTTTTAACCTCCCCCAGTCCTGCAATTATTAAGAAGTAATTTGTTTCCCATTTCAAAAAAGTCATCCAACCTCCATAACTTGCAATGGATAAGCATGAGATAAAGCATGTTATTAAATTGCGGAGAAAGGATATAGAACATTAACTGCTGCCTTAGACAAACCCCCCAAATCCCAATGGTTTAAGACATGAAGGTTTATTCTTGCTCAAGTCAGGTCCAGTGCATATAAAAGTTATGTCTACACTATACAGTAGCCCCCCATCATGTTACGGTAAAGCCACTGAGAACATTATCTTCCAAGGTCCCTGCATCAGGGGAAGAGAGAGCACGGAGGAGGCACCCTATCTCAGCCTGGAAGTGACCTTGTCACTTTTGCTCACAAGTCATTGGACAAAACTAGTCACATGCCCCAATCTAACTACAGGGGACGGTAGAATATGCAGAGATGTAGCATTTGTTCAACATTAACAACCTGTGCCATGTGTCATACATGTGTAAATTTGCTCCTGGGTCTGTGGAGTTCAGAGGCACCTCCAGCTGAGAACCACAACTCTGGCAAAAGGAAACAGGAACATGATCGGATTGTTTTCTTTCTCAGAAAAGATCACACACGTGGGAGTTCAGAGAATGGATTCCAGTGAGTAGACTAGAGGCAGGAAGACCAGTTTAGGAGGATGAGGGCCTGGCCCAAAGCAAGGGATGGAGCAAGGGAATGGGTTCTAAACATAGTCTGGGGGTAAAATCCCTCCGTGTTGGAGACCACATATGATGCCTGAGGGAGTCAGAGGTGTCAATGTTGGTTCTTGGGCTTCTAGCCTGGGTGAGTCAGAGGCACTGTGACAGCCACAGCATGAGTCAGAGCAGAAGTCAGGCCAGCCAGGCAGGATCCCCTTCTCCAGGGTTGCAGGGATAATGGTTGTCAGTCATCCCTTTTTCCCCTGCTGACCTAGTCATTTGTTCTACCCCTTCCCCACCCAAGAAAACACCAGGTTTGCGTTACAGCCTGTGGAAACTCAAAAGCCAAGGCACCAGAGTTAGGGCAGATGTGGCTGGAAGTTTCGGACTCCAACCCAGGGATTAAAGCCTTCCTAGCTCTACCCATCCATGCTTAGGTGCTCTGTTAAGTGTTTGGGCCAAACAGCACTTAAACCACTACTGCCATCACCCAATGCTCCCTCTTCTCTTCTACTCGCTTTCCTTCCTCGGGTGTCTTCCCTTCTGGATGCTTCCCAGTCGCTCCTAGCAACCTTGCTAATTTGCACCAAGCATTACAGTCTCATCACTCCGCGGATATTGTAATCCAATGTATCTGTGCACTTCTTGTCTAGCCTGTCCTGTCTTCCACTGGACAGCAACCTCATCCGTGGAGGGACCACACCGTCCCAACTGCTGTGAATTGAGCAGAAAGGGACACACTTCACCCCTTCAAGTAAATGAACCACTCTCTTTAATAACGTTGGCCCTCTCTGGACATCAGAGCCTTGAAGGCAAAACTCAGCTGCGTTCCCCTGTTTGAAGCATCACCCTCTTAGCAGAATCTGCTGGTATATGGCTTCTTTGAGCTTTATGAAGAGAAATGAAACAATCACTTGAGAATTGAAACCACACTCAGGAAAAAAGTACGTTCCGTGTTCCGTTTACTCAGTACGATGAACTACTAACGAGTAAGTGGCTGTTACAGTGGACGGCAGAAGAGAATGGGCTTGAGCATCGGGGGAACTTGGTGCTTGGGTTCTAGTTTACTGCATGTTACAGAGCTTCTCTATCTTCATCTGCGAACGAGGGATCTTAAGAGGCAAAGGCAGTGCTGTTCTAGGCCTGAGCCCACGCAGAGCACCTAGCACAGGCCTTGCACAATAAAAGCCACTCAATAAAGGGCAGCCAATACATGACTATCACTCAGTTTCCTCCCTTATGACGTATGATGTTATAACCTGAATTGTTTCTGCCTTTTTTCGTATCTATAGGTCCCCTTTGCGGTTTTTTTTTTTTTTTTTTTTGCGGTACACGGGCCTCTCACTGTTGGGGCCTCTCCCGTTGCGGAGCACAGGCTCCGGACGCGCAGACTCAGCGGCCATGGCTCACGGGCCCAGCCGCTCCGCGGCACGTGGGATCTTCCTGGACCGGGGCATGAACCCGCGTCCCCCGCATCGGCAGGCGGACTCTCAACCACTGCGCCACCAGGGAAGCTCCCCACTTCGCGTTTGATCTTCCTGATCTTGTGTCATTCACTGATCTTTATCCATGTGTCACACAGAACCTTGCGGGCTCATCACTTCTTAGTCCCAGTATTAACTGTAAAGAGTTGTCAGTATTTTATTTGCATAAAAGTTGAACCTAAGAGTACAGAGTTTGCATCAACTGCTTTTATACAGAGAGTCTGAGCTACTTATGTTTTCATTTGCTGCTCTATGAGACCATGCAAAGACCACTGGGCTTGCTCCCAGCTCTCCAAGAGCTGCCTGGGAATATCGTCTTGTGGTAGAGGAAGCAGAGCCAGAACTGATGCTCCTTCTGCCAGAAGTTCAATAAGTCTCCCTGCCTTTCAGTGAGAAGAGGAACCTTTTCAGCTTGAAATGACTGTACTGCTCAGAGATTAATTACTTTTGGATCTGACTCTTGTCTGACCATTAATTATCCACACTAGCAGCAGAAGCTGGGGTTAAAAACTGCACTGTTGTTGCCTTACTGCAGATTTGCTATTCAAGCATTTCTCGCCATTTGTATGTGTGGCGGCAACAAGTTCAAGGCTATGTGCACCGTAGGAAGTACTTAAGTTTCTGTTCGACATGTCTGATGCATTCTGGATGTGGTTTGAGAGTTCAAAGTTGCTCCACGAAACCTTTTGAGGAAAGGATTTGTAGGAATGCACCCAAACGAAAGCAAACACATTAAATGGCGCATCTGGGCCTGCATCGGTGTTAGAGCACCTTAGCGTGTCAGAGTGTTTGGGCTTCCTGCCACCTTTTGCAAATGTTGACAGAGCAGGGAGGAAACCAAAGTGAAAAAAAATAAAGGAGGAAGATACATCTTGGGAGACGTCATATGGCTGGAAAGGTAAGGAGTGGGAAGCATGCTGTTCTGGACTGAATTGTGTCCACCCCCCAGAGTCATATATTGCAGACCTAACCCCTGAGAAGGTGACCGTATTTGGAGATAGGGTCTTTAAAGAGTTAATCAAGTTAAAATGAGGTCCTTAGGGTGGGCCCTAACCCAATATGACTGGTGTCCTTATAAGAAGAGGAGATTAGGACACAGACACACAGAGAAGGAAAGCAATGTGAAGACACAAGGAAGAGAAGACGGTCCTCTACAAGCTAAGATGAGAGGCCTCCCAAGGAGCCAATTCCACTGACACCTTGGTCTCAGACTTCCAGCATCCAGAACTGTGAGAAAATAAATTTCCCTTGTTTTAGTCACCTAATCTGTGGTACTTTGCACTACAAGAAACTGATAGACTTGCCTTATTGATATAGAGCAGCAAGTGAACATTTCACAAGTAAAGAAGTTTAGGAAGACTGAGATAAATGATTACATATCTCTAAAACATTGTGTGTAGGTATGTTGGTATTTTATATACATTTGAAGTTGCCCTATACTTCCTACTCCTGAAATGCTTGTTCATGTTTAAATTGTTCAAGATCTTGGGATCCATCTTACTCAGAATCTTACTCAAAACTCTTTCTTTTAAAGAGAAGAGATGTTAAATGGGTAATTCTCAGACTCTTCTATCTGGGTATTCCCAAAAGCAAGTAAGAAAGAGTAGATGCAGCAGTGAATTAGCCTGAAAAGGGAGCCTGGAGTAACCTGATTGTTTTTCTAAAAAGTCAGGTTTATTGAGATACAATTTACATAAAGTAAAATTCACCCTTTTAAATTGTATAGTTAATTAAATTTTGGTACGTATATACAGTCATGTAACCACCATCACAATCAAGATATAGAACATTTTTCATCATCTCCAAAGTTCCTTGTGTTCCTCTGCAATTTCCTTCTTCCACTCCCAGCCCCTGGCAAGCACTGAGATGAATTTTATCCCTATAATCTTGCCTTTTTCAGAATGTCATATAAATGGATTCACATGTCTGGCTTCTCTCATTATTTTGAGGTCAACATTTAGCTTCTAAAATTTATTTGAATTTTATATTCAATGCTGATATATATGATATATACATATATAACATATATATATATATTTTAAATGCTAAGTAATATATCCATGTTTGTTTTAATATTGGGAAACATTTAAACCTATGTACCCAATTAGGTGACTTAATAATAATTAGATAAAATTAATATTCCATGAAGATGCCCCATTTCCTAATTTTAAAATATCACTTAATTATAAAGATGTTGGGTTACAAGAGACCTCCAAGAAAGTTCAAAGAGATATTCATTAAATTCTGAAAAAATATGGGACAGGGAGTAATGAACAATAGCCTCCTTCCCTTTTATCAGAGACTGCGATCAGAAATGCCTTCTTGGGGTTTGAGAGACAACATATTCTACATGTAAAATAAATAGAAAAAAATTTTCATAAGAAAGACATCCAAACAGGCCACGTGATAATCTCAATATTGATGTATCACTGAAACACGCTGATACACTAAAGTTTCCCACTGCGTGGATAGTAGTAGGTGTGGAGGTGGGGCCTCTGCTATCCAGCCAGTACCCACCAAACCAGTTCCTCACAACTGGAGGCCCTTCTGGTTGGTTGTTTCTCTGGGCCACGACCCATTTGTAGAACACGTTTGATATCTGTCTTTAGATTGCCGATCAGAAATAGATCTTGTGCAAAAAATGGTTCTTTTTATGCAAGGTCTAGGCTTTGGATGAGATCAACACAAAGCAAGAGGAGAGGAAGAGGCACCCGCTTGGTCAGTGGATAGTATACTTTCTGGGCTGTCCTTTCACACTCTCCTTCCTGAATTCTTTAAGAGCCCACTCAAATATTCCCTCCTCTGTGCCCCTCATCATGACCCATTCCCTAACCCAAGGCAGAACCGGACGTCTTATAACACTGGCACATAGTTATCACATTTTATGACGTTAGTTTTTTATGTGTATGTGTTGCCTGCTATGTTCTAACTCTGTATCCCTAGATCCTGGCATGATAGCAAATGCTCGATGAATACACATTAAATTTAGTTGGCCCTTACAACATATGATATGCCACATGTCACAGACCCACCTCAATCAGACTTTGGAGAACCAAGAACTGGACTGTGCAGATGAAGAGCTAGTCTCCAATTTAATTTGTGTATCAGGCTTCATGTTTCCTACTAGTCTGCCAAGCTTTTGACCCAGATTCCTTCTCTGAGCCTATCTGCCTGGTCCAAGTGCAAACATAATTCCTGCTCTGACCCAGATCCACTGCCCCTACTTGTTCCAGCTCACCAGGGTCTCCTGCTTTGGCCTCATCTATGAAATCTGATGTGTGACTAAGGCAACCCTGGTGAAGAGCCAGGTGGGGCAAGCTGGTACTGCAAGGTCCCAGGGTGACATCCAACTCTCCTGGCTATCTGCAAGGCAACTGAGTGGGCCAACCAGAATAAGCTTTCATGGGCTCAAGTATACAACGGGCTGACAGCGAATCCTGAGGTAGGAAGCAGGTACAGACGTGGACCAGAGTGGAGCCAGGAAGCAGCAGATTAGTTGGTCAGGATGTCTTACTTGCCCCTCTAGCTGTGAACATCCCATAAAAGAAGTATGGACGAGACTGGAACAGGTGTGCAGGGGAAAGGAAACGGGAAAAGGAAATATATGTAGGTTCAATCAAGGTAAAGGGATGGATTCTATTTGGAACCAGTTAGGGCCCTTTTATTCCTCCTAGTGGGTTGAATAGGTGGCCCCCAAAGATCTGTTCACCTCCCAACTCATGTGAATGTGAGCCTACTTGGAAAAATTGTCTTTGCAGATATAATTAAGGATCTCAAGATGAGGTCTTCCAGAATTTAGGGTGAACCCTAAATCCAATGACAGGTGTCCTTAATAGAGATAGGCAGAGGAAGATTTTGACAGAGATGCACAGAGGGAGAAGGCCATGTGAAGACAAATATAGAGATTGGAGTGATGCCACCACAAGCCAAGGAATGCCTGGAGCCACCGAAGCTGGAAGAGGCAAGGAATTCTCCACCAGAGCTTTCAGAGGGAGGTGGCCCTGCCAATACCTTGGTTTCAGACTTCTGATTCCAGAGCTGTGAGAGAATAAATTTCTGTTGTGTTAAGCCACGAAGTTTGTGGTACCTTGTATGGCAGCCCAAGAAAATTAATACACCCCTGCTTTGCTCATTTATCAGAGAAGTAGGTATGCATTTGAGTGTTTGGGTCTATGAGGAAGGTTTTCAGAGCATTAGGGAAAGAAGACAAGGCACGGGGAAGACGCTGGCTCAGAACCACACAGAAATAGCTCAATCATCAGTAGAGACCAATAGTATCCACCAGAAGAAAGTTTCTATTATTTAATTTAGCTCACCCTAAGAAAGTATCTTCCACTTACAAAGGAAGTGATAGTAATAGCAATAATAATAATGGTTACTGGGAGTATGCCATATGTCAGGCACTGAACCAAGTGTTCTACATATATCCATTTTTTTCTGATGAGAAAATTGAGGCTCAGAATGATCAGGTAAACCTTTACATTGTACTTACTATACGCCAAGCCCTGTTTTAAGAATTTTACAGTTGTGAACTCATTCAATCCTCATAATAACCCTGTGAAGGAGAAATTATTATTTCCATTTTACAGATGAGGAAAACCAAGGCACAGAGAGGTGATGTAACATGTCTAATGTCACACAATGAGGAAGTGGAGGAGCTAGAATTCAAATCCAGGAAGTCTTGCCCCAAAGAGTCTGCCCTTACCTAAAGCTGCCTCATAGCCATAGGTAAAGGAACAGGGATTTGAACGCAGGTGTGTCTGACCCAAGATTCCATGTATATTCCATATGCTGCACTGTCTCTTAAACAAAAAAGGTGGAATCACACTGTGAACAGTGATCCTGCCCACGTGACCATCCCTGTCTGCCCTCTCAGTTACAGGCTCTGAAGCCAGAAAGGAATTCCTCCCCGTTGCTTACACAACCCTGAGCACAACAGCCAATGCAAATGGAAGCTCAGACCTACTTCCTGGCAGAGACTGGCACTGGCTTTGTGGGCCAGCCTCTGGGAGATTGCAAGAGAGCCGTAGCCACCTCCCTCCCTTCCCCCTCCCCCATGCTGTCCTGTCCATGTTTACCTGGTTGTGTAACTGAGGTTTTTATTGTTTCAACAAATATTTATCAGGCATTTATTGTATGCTCTGCAATATGGCAGATGGTAGAGACAGAGTAAAGGCCTAGGCCCAGGCAAAGCATGCACAGTCTCCAGTTCAGAATGATAGGTACCATCAAGGAAGAGTAATAATAATGGCCACTGTTTGCAGAGTGCTGTTATGCGTCGGTCATTATATAATCCTCCCAACACAGGCTGCTCTGGGAGAACACAGGGGGGTCACCTACTCAGTCTTGGGAGATCAAGGAAGGCTTCCTGGAAGAGTCCTGGTAGACACATGGGGGATGAGTAGGAGTTAGCCAGGTAAAGAAAGGGAACCAGGGAGAATGGTCTTCCAGGCAGAAACCTGAAGCTGAGAAGGCACACAGTACATGCTGTAGAAAAAGTACGCAACTCATTGTAACTGGGGGCAGAGCAGGAGGTGGGAGAAAAAGATGGATGTGGAGGGAGAAGTATGTCTGCAATAAACATCATCATGGCCTTGGAAGCCGTGATAAAGGATTACTGGTTCAGCCGGACTGGAGTCTAACAGCGCCTGTCAGCTGAGACGTGTAACATCTTTCCGCTGTTGCTGAATTCCCTGTCCCCTGTCCACTTCCTAGAGTCCTGCTTCTAGGTGAATGGACAACCCAGAACTACAGCCCTCCCACCCCTCTGACTGCAGGCACCACTACTGCCCCAAAGCTCCTTGGATACTGAAACTGGCCTTAATGGCACTCAAGTTCACCGTCCCCTGTAGATACCTCCAAATCGATGGTTGGACACCACGAGCCCTGGAGGGCACATGCACAGGAGAGTTATTCCGCTAGCCCTGACCAATCTGCCCCTTGCTCCCCACCTTCTGGTGCCTTAGAGGGTCCCCGAACGTTTCAGAAAAATGTCTACCCTCTGCAGGTTAAGAAGAGATTCAGAGCTGCATTTGGTCAAACCTACACAGCTTGTCACTGAGGGGATCCTGGCCTCCTGACTCTACATCCAGGGTTTTGGTCAAGTGCAAGTACTTTGGAGACATGTAGCCTGTGTTTGAACACAGGTTGTACTGCTAAGCAGTTGGCGGGTGATCTTGGGGCAAGTTACTTAGCTTTCCTAAGCCTTGGTTTCCCCCACTGCAAAAAGAGGTGATAATTTATCTCCCTCACAGGACTATAGTGAGAATTAGAAAATGTGTGTAAAAAGCTTAGCACATGGCCAGCCATTTATTAAAGACTTATAACATGAAGATTGTAGTTGATGCTGTGATACAACACCAGCTTCCCCCCAGGTCCGACACATTCATTTTCCTGGCTGCCAATAGCTCCGTAAGCCAAAGGAAGCTCTCTTGCTCAAGGTCATGTCCCTTTTCTGGGGCGTCCCATATTCAATGATGGGTTGATGTGAGAGTACAAGCTCTGGTCCTCTTTGCCCCAGAAGGGTCATCAGTAGAGTCCCCTTTCACCTTTAGAGTCTCTCCTGAGATCAGCTTAGATATTTGTCGCCATCGCAGTGGGGTTCAACTTTTCCTTCTAGTCATGTTTCTTCTGCTGTCCTACAGGTGTTACGCCCTAAGGCAGTCCTGGATAAATTTGCTGCACGCAGATCTCAGAGTCTCAGAGGACCCATGCTGTAATGATGATGAGGAAGATGACGTGGTGATCGCACCTCACTGCTGTTAAAGATCAAGCCTGTGCTGATATTGACAAGAAATGGCGGCAAATTAATTGATTGGCTTATATTTATTGCCTATTCTCAAATAAGTTCTTTCTTTGTTTATCTGAAGTTTCTATTCGAAAGAAAATACACAAACTTGAATTTCACAAGTATGTGTGATTTACAAAAGTGTGATACTTCTTTAGCAAGAACCCAGCTTCAGGCTCCTTTCAGACACTGATTATTCTCAGTAAGTCACTAGTCTGGGTTAAGCAATATTTATCTTTTGTGTTAGAACTGCAAACCAAACAACAGCTAATTCATGAATTCAGGTATAACTGTTGTTACCTATTTTTTCCCCAAAGTCTAAATCATACGTATAGTAAACTCTATTATTAGGTTTTGTAAGAGTATAGTATCATTTGGGCAAACCAATATTCTGATAAATAGAATTTTCATATTCCACACATGCTTCACCAATTTTTAATGAATTAGAAATCAGTAAAACATATTTAACACCAAAAGTCTGCTGCACACAATCTAATTTTATTTTTGGTAATTCCAAAGGCATTTGGCATTTGAATGATTAGCAGTGTGTTACAAATGTGCCGAAATAACAGTTACTAGAGAATGACAAAGTCAGTTTTAATCTAACTGTATCTATTATGATATACATGAATATCCATATTTGCATACATTCATCTTGTTTAATATAATTATGAGAACTGTTGTTATAAAAATTGGTAATTGCAGTATAGCTGCTCGTGGGCGCAGCAGGGAACTCATTGATTTGAATGGGCTTAGATAGACAGATTTTTAAAGTAAGATAAAATTTACATATACTGTATATTAGGTGTAGAGTTTGATGAATATTCAAAACGATATATACTTATGTAACCAACAAGATATACAACATCTCCAAAGCAGGCATTACGTGGGAAGATCTTGGATTTTTGGCTTTCCCCAATAGTGTGCTTGGTTTCCCAAGATAGCTTGTCAACTCCTGGATCCCAGTGCCTGCTTTGATCCTTTTCTCATCTCCACTGCTTCTTGCAGCTTCCCTTGGCGTCCACTGTATCTTTCCTCTGCTGGTCCTCACTGCACACAGTTTTCATCAGATTGGAGGTGAGTTCTTTCATTTTCCCGAGTGGTGGCTGTTTCCATCTTTTCCTTTCCAACAGTGTGTTGTTGGCTTACTAGTTTCAAATGATCTTTCCTCACGATGAACACACACAGTGATCAGATTTCTTCCCCCCTTCAGGAGCTTTCCAAACGTGTGCTCATAAATCTTCCCAGTACAGTCCTGGGTAATGAGTAGGGAGCAAGTTATATGCTTTGCTTTTATATATGGAAACCTCAAAGCTAAGTGAAGTTAAATGGCTTCCTGCAATGACTCTGACGCTAACTCAGAATTATATGATCCAGTTTGTGCCATGTTTGTTTTTGTTTTTGTTTTCTCCCTCCAGCAGGAAGGAGAGTATGGTGGAGTTCCTAAGGCAGTTCTCTCTTCAAGCCTCTCAATTTTTCTCACCTCTACTTGAGAGGCTATTCCATGGTCCGAGTATGAGGAAACAGTGAGCTGTAAGGAGACACAGCAGTAGGAAGAGACACAGGGAGATCTGGTGTGAGAAGCCTCAGGTCTTGGTCATGTTTTTAGAGATTAGGAACAAGAAAGAGGGAGCAAAGGGTCAAAGATGGACACAAAAAAATTAGTCAAAGCAGTAGTTCTTCACACTTCTTGTAGTTATCTGCACACTTCCTGCAGTGTCACCTTCAGCAGCTTAATAGTTTCATTTAACTGGAGGCAAAAGGAAAATTTAGTTTGACTCTTTGCAGTATCAAAAAGATGATGATGAAGAAGTTGTAAAGAAGATACTGAATTTTCTGGGAAATCCTCCTTCTCCACTCCAGACATTCCTCCCTCCAAATGTTGCTCTTTACCTTAACTGATTGGCTTTGTGGAAATAGCCACATTTAGGTATTAAAGGACATATATATTTAGAGGCTTAGGAAGTTACACCAAAAGATTTTTCCATGCTCTGGGCAGTGGGAGGGGTAGCCACCCAGTGTGTTAAATTTTTCAGAAGGAACTGTGCAGCTGGCTTCGCCAATGCCCTACCTCTGCAAACAGAGTCAGGAGACGGGAGCAGTTGGAAATGGTACCATTCTCCTGCTGCTCTTATTGGCTGCCTCGCAGTTCACCTCATACCCTTGGCATAATGCCTGTGTTGTGGGATTTGACAGTTGCAACATCTAATCTGCCTCAAAGGCTCTCCTCACGTCCAGGGACTTCCACAGGACCTCCCTTAGTCTGCTGTAAGATCTAACCGCAACCTTAATTATTAGTCTTCTTGAGAGAACCAGGGAGACTGTCTCCCACACCATGACTCCATCCACTCAGCTTTGAATGAACAATCCAGCTCTTTACAGCTAACTCCCCAAGTAAGCGTCAAACCCAAAGTGTGAGTAAAATAACTACGTGCCTTAAATAACACAGCCCAGTCATGCCACTCCTATTTTGCTTCTTAGGAAGTGTTTTACACTCATCTGCAGCCTGAGTAAAACTTTCTCTGGTACCTCCCTCTGACTCATGAGAGCATCAACTTAATCCATGGTAATAAGAAAGTATTCTATTTAGCTGTACTTGTGGAAGAGGCATGATTAAGGTTGCTTAGCAGTAGACATTGGTTTATTAAAAACAACTGTCTGTGAGGAAATCACTCCCTCATTTTCCTATGCATTCGTGTCTTCTGGTTGATTGAATTGCTAACTGAATTGCTCAGAAGATTTTCTCCTTATATGTGCTGGGGGGGGACCTGGAGAGCAAAACGGCTGGGAAAGACTCAATATTAGAAACAAGACTAGATGCCTTGAAGCAACTAGGTGGACCATGTTTCTTCTGTCTAGAAAGTTGGAGGACTCAGAGCAGCTGTGTGTCCCCTGCCCAGCTGTGGGGTTTCATGTGACCTCAAGCAAGACGAGGGAGAAGCTCAGGGACGGAGAAGGGACAGGTGTCAAACTGGGGATGAGGACAATCATCTCTGGAAAGGATATAGACTTGAGTTGTTACATAGTGAACTGAAGCACCACAGATGCCAAACTCATTTTACTGAATTTTTTAGACTAACAGTAATGATTATGGGGCCAGGATGGTAGGGAAACTAGTAAAGCTACCTATGTAAGAAGGGTGGGAAGGAGAATCATTGACATTTATTGAATGATTATTATGCGCTACATTCTTCTCAAGTGTGCATGGAACATTCTCCAGGATAGATCACATCTTGGGTCACAAATCAAGCCTCGGTAAATTTAAGAAAATTGAAATCATATCAAGCATCTTTTCTGACCACAATGCTATGATATTAGAAATCAATTACAGGGAAAAAAATGTAAACTACACAAACACAGGGAGGCTAAACAATACATTACTAAATAACCAAGAAAACACTGAAGAAATCAAAGAGGAAATCAAAAAATACCTAGAGACAAATGACAATGAAGACACGATGACCCAAAACCTACGGGATGCAGCAAAAGCAGTTCTAAGAGGGAAGTTTATAGCTATACAAGCCTACCTCAAGAAACAAGAAAAATCTCAAATAAACAATCTAAACTTACACCTAAAGGAACAAGAGAAAGAAGAATGAACAAAACCGAAAGTTAGCAGAAGGAAAGAAATCATAAAGATCAGAGCAGAAATAAATGAAATAGAAACAAAGAAAACAATAGCAAAGATCAATAAAACTAAAAGCTGGTTCTTTGAGAAGATAAGCAAAATTGATAAACCATTAGCCAGACTCATCAAGAAAAAGAGGGAGAGGACTCAAATCAATAAAATTAGAAATGAAAAAGGAGAAGTTACGACAGACACCGCAGAAATACAAAGCATCCTGAGACTACTACAAGCAACTCTATGCCAATAAAATGGACAACCTGGAAGAAACGGACAAATTCTTAGAAAGCTATAACCATCCAAGACTGAACCAGGAAGAAATAGAAAATATGAACAGACCAATCACAAGTAATGAAATTGAAACTGTGATTCAAAATCTTCCAACGAACAAAAGTCCAGGACCAGATGGCTTCACAGGTGAATTCTATCAAACATTTACAGAAGAACTAACACCCATCCTTCTCAAACTCTTCCAAAAAATTGCGGAGGAAGGAGAACTCCCAAACTCATTCTATAAGGCCACCATCACCCTCATACCAAAACCAGACTAAGATACTACAAAAAAAGAAAATTACAGACCAATATCACTGATGAAAATAGATGAACAAATCCTCAACAAAATACTAGCAAACAGAATCCAACAACATATTAAAAGGATCATACACCATCATCAAGGGGGACTTATCCCAGGGATGCAAGGATTCTTCAATATATGGAAATTAATCAATATGATACACCATATTAACAAATTGAAGAATAAAAACCATACGATCATCTCAATAGATGCAGAAAAAGCTTTTGACAAATTCAACACCCATTTATGATAAAAACTCTCCAGAAAGTAGGCATAGAGGGAAACTACCTCAACATAATAAAGGCCATATATGACAAACCCATAGCAAATATCATTCTCAATGGTGAAAAACGGAAAGCATTTCCTCTAAGATCAGGAACAAGACAAGGATGTCCACTCTCACTACTATTATTCCACATAGTTTTGGAAGTCCTAGCCACGGCAATCAGAGAAGAAAAAGAAATAAAAGGAATACAAATTGGAAAAGAAGAAATAAAACTGTCACTGTTTGCAGATGACATGATACTATACATAAAGAATCCTAAAGGTGCCACCAGAAAACTACTAGAGCTAATCAATGAATTTGGTAGAGTAGCAGGATACAAAATTAATGCACAGAAATCTCTTGCATTCCTATATACTAAGGATGAAAAATCTGAAGAGAATTTAAGGAAACACTCACATTTACCATTGCAACAAAACGAATAAAATACCTAGGAATAAATCTACCTAGGGAGACAAAAGAACTGTATGCAGAAATCTATAAGACATTTATGAAAGAAAGTAAAGATACAAACAGATGGAGAGATATACCATGTTCTTGGATTGGAAGAATCAATATTGTGAAAATGACTATACTACCCAAAGCAATCTACAGATTCAATGCAATCACTATCAAATTACCAATGGCATTTTTCACAGAACTAGAACAAAAAAAGTCTTCAAATTTGTATGGAGACAAAAAAGACCCTGAAGAGCCAAAGCACTCTTGAGGGAAAAAAACGGAGCTGGAGGAATCAGACTCCCTGACTTCAGACTATACTACAAAGCTACAGTAATCAAGACAATATGGTACTGGCACAAAAACAGAAATATAGATCAATGGAACAAGATAGTAAGCCCAGAGATAAACCCATGCACCTATGGTCAACTAATCTATGACAAAAGAGGCAATGATATACAGTGGAGAAAAGACAGTCTCTTCAATAAGTTTTTCTGGGAAAACTGGTCAGCTACATGTAAAAGAATGAAACACTCCCTAACACCATACACAAAAATAAAGTCAAAATGGGTTAAAGACCTACATGTAAGACCGGAGACTATAAAACTCTTAGAGGAAAACATAGGACAAACACTCTTTGACATAAATCACAGCAAGTTCTTTTCTGATCCACCTCCTAGAGTAATGGAAATAAAAACAAATGGGACCTAACGAAACTTCAAAGTTTTTGCATAGCAAAGGAAACCATTAACAAGAAGAAAAGACAACCCTCAGAATGGGAGAAAATATTTGCAAATGAATCAATGGACAAAGGATTAATCTCCAAAATACATAAACAGCTCATGCAGCTCAATATTAAAAAAACAAACAACCCAATCCAAAAATGGGCAGAAGACCTAAATAGACATTTCTCCAAAGAAGACATACAGATGGCCAAGAAGCACATGAAAAGCTGATCAACATCACTAATTGTTATTGAAATGCATATCAAAACTACAATGAGGGATCACCTCACACCAGTTAGAATGGGCATCATCGGAAAATCTACAAACAACAAATGTTGGAGAGGGTATGGAGAAAAGGGAACCCTCTTGCACTGTTGGTGGGAATGTAAATTGATACAGTCACTATGGAGAACAGTATGGAGGTTCCTTAAAAAACTAAAAAAAATTACCATATGACCCAGAAATCCCACTACTGGGCATATACCCAGAGACAACGATGATTCAAAAAGACACATGCACCCCAATATTCATTGCAGCACTATTTACAATAGCCAGGTCATGGAAGCAACCTAAATGCCCATCGACAGATGAATGGATAAAGAAGTTGTGGTACATATATACACCGGAATATTACTCAGCCATAAAAAAGGAACGAAACTGGGTCATTTGTAGAGACGTGGCTGGATCTAGAGACTGTCATACAGAGTGAAGTAAGTCAGAAAGAGAAAAACAAATATCGTATATTAATGCATATATGTGGAACCTAGAAGAATGGTACATATGAACTGGTTTGCAGGGCAGAAATTGAGACAGAGATATAGAGAACAAATGTATGGACACCAATGGGGGAAAGCGGCAGGGGGGCGGCGGGTGGTGTCATGAATTGGGCGATTGGGATTGACATGTATACACTAATATGTATAAAATGGATGACTAATAAGAACCTGCTAAATAAAAAAATAAATAAAATAAAATTCAAAAAAGTAAGAATCACTAGATGTTCCTATATAATTTATTAAATAATTTATCATGCCCTCATTGTTTCAAAATCTGTTTATATCAAAACAAAAAATGTATAATGGGAAAAAGAAGACAATGGATGTGATAGTCATTTTGTAATGCATGTAGAGAAGTGTTGCATAAAAATACATATATAATAAAGGTGGTTATAAAAGAAAAAAAAGATTATTATGTGCTAGCCACTGTTTTAAGCATTTTTGGTACATAGAAATAATTGCTATTAGTTTAACATTGCTTTAAAGATGAGAAACCAAGACTTGAGAGGTTAAGTTCGTGAATTTGTTTACTTGTAAGTAGCAGCGATGGGATTTGAACTCTGGACACCAACATTTCTATCCACTGCACTACCTAGGCCCTCGGTTCTCAGATAATTGTGACCATGGTGGGAATTGTGGCCCTCAGCTGTCAGACCTTTCCATTTTTCAAGAAGTTTATCTGAATTTATCAATGAGAAATTTCTGAATTTTTAAATCATTGGAAATATCTTTGCTTTTTTTTTTAATGTTTTCATAAGACTCAGGTCAGCAATTGGATGCAGACCGAATGTGATCTAGGATTACTTCCTGCCCAAAGTCATTAGGTCACTGCTCAACCTGCAACCCTGTGCACATGCTGGGGAAACCTGCACCAAGGAAGTAGAAATATAAACAGGAACTTGTCCCATTGCAGGAAATGCCCTTTGTGGAAGCTTTGTAGCATTGGGTCATCAGAGGGAGTTTGTCCACCTAGGCTTTGCTAGTTTCACCAGAAACCTAGGGAAAATGTGGATTTCAGATTTGCAATGGAATAGTCTAGACCTGTGTGTTTAGACCAGAGTGCCACTGATCCCGTTCAAAGAGGTCAGTGAAAGCTGTGATACTGACCCTCTCAGCCCTCAGGGGACTGGGGAGTTTCTGTGGTCTAGAGGTCCCTTAGATGGTCACCTCTAGCCACAAGTAGCTCCTCTTTTCAGTTTACCCCATGTTGCAAATATTATAATTTTTAAAAAATATGTGCCATGAAGTTAAAACAGTTGGGAAGTACTGTTGTGGCCTATTTCTCATGTAATATGTTGCCCTAACTTACCATCAGCTTTTTTCCTTTTAATGAATGGGATCTACATTTTTATATGAATCCTTTAATGAAACTTTCCTCTTCTGCTCACCTGGATGGTAGGACATCCTCCTCCTGGTTCTTACCCTGCTCATTATTCATGGATCTTTTCATTAAAAACAAATAATTTCATTCACTTATTCATTCATTTTAGTTCTCTTCCTGACTTTCAATTTTACACAGCAATTTGGTACTATTTGCTATCAATTCATTCAATAATGATTTGTTATGTGTTTGGAAAGGTCCCTGGGGAAGGGGTGTGAGGCCTAAGAGAGCAATCATTCTGTCTTGGTCTTCCTGGGACATTTCCAATTTTAGCACTGAATGTCCCAGGGACCCTCAGTCCTGGGCTAACTAGGATGGTTGGTCCCCCTAGGCCTAGCTAACAGGTAGAGCTGTTGTCACAGAGAGAATGAAAGACTCTTCTTCATATGGGTGGGTAGGTATGGAGAAGACAGGGGACAGGGGAGGGTTTCACACAAAATAACCTTAATTTTTTACTACATAGGTGTAAGGTCATCTGCTGAGAGAAAGGGGAGCAGATGGTAGAGGAAGTGTCATTCAATGAAGCCTAGTTCCCTTCATACCATGTGCTTCTAAAACAACAGCAACTTATGTTAGGTGCATCTATGCTTTGCCTGGATGTAATTGGTCATTTCCTGAATGCAAATTAATACGAACAACTAAAAAAGGGAAATGATTCTATATTTATTTTTCAAAAATAAAAGGCAAGTGCAAAATACATAATCTATTACACTGAGGCATCATCTAGATCATTAGATGTACCTGTTCCTGTAACTGCCATTCTTTAGTAATGACATGCCCTCAACTGGCTACCACGCTCCTGCCCCCCGTCCCCACATCCTAAAGAACACACCCGGCTTACGTAATAGTAACTTAAAAATGGGGGAAAAGTGGCTATAGCAGAGGGAGGGAAGTACCTGATTTGATATATGGCCCTCAAAGATCCACTGGACTGTAGGTGCTGTATGGCTGTGAGAGGGGCCAAGGACAGGGCAAGTGTAACAACATGACCTTGGACAAGCACTTAACCTTTCTGTGCCCTGATGTCTCCCTTTGCAAAATGAAGGGATGGATTACAGAAGCCCCTAAGGTCCCTCGTGTGTTCTAGAATTCTAGCACTTTTTGAAGGACTGTAAGGGGAGAAAAGCAGTTACAAATACATGTGCGTGCACATACACAAACACACACACGTTAGAAGTCTTTGGTATGTGAAGCCAAGAGGACAGGTCAGAGATCCCTTCAAAAAATTAGGATTATGACTAGGATGAATCAAGCCCTAGGACACTGAGATCCAGGCAGCTCTGTGAAAGTTTGTAACAAAGGAAGTCTCACTCCCCACATCAGAAGCAAACTTCTCATAATGGACTTTCACAGTTGAGAAAACATTTTCACGTAGAACAATAGCTTGCAGACTGAGAAGCATTTGAACACAATAGTGTTGCATTTGATCCTCACACAATCTTGGGAGGCAGGCATCAGAGTTTCTATTCTCTCCATTCTATAGATGAGAAAACTAAGTCTGCAAGTAGTTAAGGTCACAGAGCTGAGTCTTGGACTCTGTTCCCATGAATCTCTGTAACCTCTACAGAGAATGGGGGTCAGTGGGGTCTTACCACTGAGCAGCCATCTCAGAAGTAGGAGCCCTGGGTGTGGAGCCTTCAGGACCCCTGGAACACAGGATGGAGCACAGGCCTGTGGTTGTGAATGCCATGACTGTCGGGTCACCAGAGATACACTAGATTCAAGGGTAGCCTGACCAGTCTGTGTCCTTACTCTCTGCTGGGGTTGTGTCCTTGTGGTCACATCTCCAATCTGGTCACTGCTGGACTCCCTCATCCTGATTGTTCCAGGACCATGGCTTTGGGGTTCTGGGAGGCTGTGGGACTGAAATGATCTAGGAGTCTGTGAGGACTCATGCTTCTCTGCTGCGTGCTGTCGAGTGAAGTGGGATGCTATGGTACCCCTTTTGATGCTGTTTAGATGGCCCGTCCACTACAGATTATTATTCCACGAGTAGACCTGTAATGTATTCTTGTACATCTGAATTTAATTAAGAACCTTTTTCTCACTGACATGAACGTGGTTTTACTGTTTCTGGCCAGGCCAGACAAAGATGTTAGAAGACAGATTTCTGAATTGTGGGCCAATTTCCCTGATCTTTTAAACCCAAGGCCCCTGTTCTGAGACAGAGATTTATGACTTTGACATGCTGTCTTCAACCACTCTCTGGTCACTAGGGAGTATGCAGAAGCAACGGCTCCAAGAGTCAAGGTTGTCCCCTGCAACCTCACCAGGATCCTCGTGGGATTCAGAGGATTACTTAATTTTCAGTATTCAGAGGACGGTGTCAGGATCACCCCAGCTTTACTTAATCATCTCATGACTTGGGAGCGTTGGTGATGGGATTAAATCTTTGTGCTGTGGTCCATTTCTGATGTGTTGGCCTGTGGAGCCTCAAAGGGCAACGTGAGCTCTACTTTTCTGTTCCCAAAGGACGAAGGCCGGAAACTCATGTACTATTTTGTCCCGTGGCTTCTCTGTTTAGCAATACCTCACCTTTGGTGCTGATGCTGCTTAAAAATAAGAGAAGGTGCAGGAACACTGACAGTTGTTACCAAGGGCACTTCTCACATCCTCTGCCCCTCCGCATGTGTGATGGCCACACCACCCGCACTTGGGGCAGTAAAAGCCTGCACCCTTTAATCACCTCCCACTTGCTCACCCCAGCTGTTGACTCAGCTTTAAACATCCAGCCCAGGGAACATTGCCTCTTTGGTGCATGTCATAATCAGGAGATTACGGTTCTCTTCAGATTCTCACTCCACTCCATTGAGGGTGGAGCGCTTGGGAAGCAGGGATGAGGGGATGGCGGCATCCCTCCGTCCATCCATTCACACCTCCATCCAGTCTTCCCTTACACAGCGTCTGACTGCCCACTGTGCGCCATGTGCTAAGCTGGGCGCTGTGCATTCAGTGGTGAACACAGAAGACGCTATCTCAAGGAGCAGCTTCTGTTTCAATAGAGCAGCCCAAGGAACTTCACCTGCTATTATTTCGGGTATGCTTCTTACTGCCAAGAGTCTGTAGGTGTTTAGGGACCTCATTAAGGTTTGGAAGCTCTGGATCCTCACTGCTCCTTTGGAGCCTGGCCCTTGGTTGGGCCAGGCCCTCAACGTGCCACTGTCAGCACTTTCCACATGAGTACTATGCATGGGGCGGGGCCAGGCCTGGGGCCCCCTGAAGGCTGTGTCACCCCTGGCTCTAGCCACAGAGGCTTCATCACAGAGGGAAGCTGAGCTGTGAGCATGTTGCTAGGCTGTGGCTATTTATTTTTATAAACGAGGCTTGTGCTTAATTTAGAAATCTGCTTTTGCTTTTTTTCCCCTTTGTTCCAGCATCATCTGGCTGTCTGGCACCATCAAAGAATTGTATTTCTGACCCAACAAGAGCTCATGGGTGAATGGGGGCAGGAAAGAGGTTGGGGAGAGGACTGATGCCAGCCAGGCTGCCTCACGGGGAGGGGGAGACACTTGGCCATGTCACTAGCATCCTGTTCGGCTTTCGGATGAGTTTCATCTATGACACGTACAGAGTCCTCACTTGGAACAAGAGGATTAAAAGAGGCCCTGGCGCTCGCTCCTCTTCTGATTAACCACACCTTGGCATACAGCGGAACAGAAGGCAAAGCTGCACAGAAAAGGACCAAAGTCAGGTGCCAGAAGCAGGTGACATCCAGACTCCCAGTTCGTTGGATGCAGCTATTTCAATAGAGCCACTTTTTTGTGTGGCTATTTAGACATGAGGATATTTCGATTTGGCTTAAAAATTAAGCTGATAAGTGTTAGTTTTTCGGCCCAGGGAATATAGCCAATGTTTTATAATAACTTTCAATGGAGTATAATCTATAAAAATATTGAATCACTGTGTTTGTATACCTGAAACTAATATAACACTGTAAGACAACTATACTTCAATAAAAGAGAATTTTAATTAAATGATGAATAAAATGGGCACTTTATACCCCACCTTTGAGTTTCACCCTAGCCCCGAGCTTTGTCCTATTGCCAATCCTAATCCTACCTCTGGGCGTCAAGGTGTGTGGATCGGGGAAAGGTATGGTAGAGGTTCAACATGGAAGAGATATACCAGGGATCAGGTAACAGTTAAGGACGGAGTAAATGTCAGGAATAAGGTGCCCTAAGAACCGAGGGCAGGTCGGGAGGAGAGGAGGCTGGGAGGCCTCTAATGTCGATCCAGTAGAGACAGAGCAAGACTCAGAGATGGAGTGACGGGTGGGGAATTGGTAACACACAAAATCCTGTGAGCCTGCATTTTGGCTCGCCTGTCTTGAGGCTGTGTCAGAACAGCTGCATGACATTGTTGGGCAGGAAAATATTCCACTTAGGATTCAGGACAGCTCACCTTGTCTCCTCCAGGGGCAGTGTCTGACTCATACACGTCTAGGCATTTCACTTGAGGGCTTGTTTGAGCCTCAGTTTCTCCGTATACAACGCAGATGATCATGTCGACCCTTCCTCTTTCCCCAGCTGTGTTTTCCCTCCAAGCGACAGGATGCAGAATGAGCCAGCAGCTTGTAAACTGCTTCGAGCACCTTGGAGAAGGTGCTTGCGTAACTAGTGGGCATTAGCCGCTACGAGTGCCCCACGAGTCAAGAGTTTCCGAGTCGGGCAAGTGTAGCCGTCTCGGCCTGATGATTCGTGTGGACACAGTAATGCCTTTAGTTGGAACGTACAGTGTTGGTGATGAATTTGTTCTTGCGATGGCAGAGAACTTCATCTTTACTAGAATGCTATCAACGTGAGGAGTGTGCGGGGATTAGATGGGAAAAGAGTTGAAAGGAAACTGGCACTTGTGCCTGCCATGCAGAGGTCCACTGTACAAAGAACTACGGCAGCATGTTTATGCCCAGTCATCAACTCCTCTTGGCCAGCAGAGAAATTCTTCCAGATTCTTCTGCCATTTGTCAAACTTGCCAAAGTCCCCGGAGGCAGTTTCTGTGTCACTGAAGGTGGAGGGAAGGGAGGACTTTCTCCACCAGGTTTCACTACTTTCTCTGTTGATCCTGTGCGTCACATGGTGAAGCCTCACTGATTTTAGTACGGAATGTCCTTCCAGAATTGGTACAAGGAGGCAGCAGGGCCTGGGGCCTCAGCTTCCAGAAGCCTGACCTGGGGCTGCCATGCAGCTGGGCAGGAACCCTCCTCTGAGCCCTCAGAGCAGAGGCAGCGGGCAGGAAGGGCACGCGTGTCTCTGCAGCTCGCTGGCCCAGCCGTGCCTCCGAGTGCTGGCCACCCCAGTCCCTGCTCTAGGAGCCAAGATGCCATCTCCCTGGTACAGTTAATCTTCGTTCCTGCCACCAACTCATCTTTCTTTGTTACTTCTCACCATGCCTCTGGCCGCAGATTCCTTATGGATTCCTTTCTCAGGTGTCGTGTTTTGATTCCCTCCTCACATGTACTGCCAAGTGCCAAGAACAACTCTGCTCCGGCAGGAGGATATCATTTGGCTTAAGAGAGGGCGGGGGCGGCAGCTTCTCCACATGAGCGTTCTTTGGATTTATGTGGGGATTTATTCTGGGAACTGTTTACAGTCTCCCACAAGTCTCCCCCCACCGCCAACAACATGTTTCTGTCGCAGAGTCGCTCTGCTTTCATTGTGTGTAACTGGAGGATGATACGAGCTTTTCCTCCGGAGCCCGGGTAGGAGGGCTCAGCACGCTCTCTCCACACGCACCATTACTGCCCCAGCATGTTGGCGGGGCCCACACTGAACAGTGCAAAGTGCTTTGTTACCATCATTACAGCCCCAAGGCTCGTCCCCAATATTTGTGACATAAACCTTAAGACTTCTTCCCGAATAGTTGGTTTCTCCAGCCCTGGCGTGGTGTTCACCCCATGGGGCAGCCCTCCCTGAGCGACTGACAAGCACTCCCAGGTTTAGCTGGAGGGGTCAGGTCCAACTGACATTTGCTTCTCTGTTGTCATTGCGTCAGACTTAATGATACATGCTAAGGACAGTAGCTGCTCTTCTCCCTCGTCCCCATCGTGGTTTGGGGAGGTTGCGTTGCCCCATCTGTCACTTTGTATAGTGATTCAGGAATCTGCTGTTGGACATGGAACTAAACTTAGAGACAGGAGGGGTCAGGCCCCATGCAGGCGGCAAGCAAGCCTGTCCCCAGACAGGGGAGGGTGGCTCTGGGAGTGAACGCATCCTGGACTTGGTCTGCCTGGACCAAGCGAGTCACCCAGCAAGACCCCTGCTTTAGAGGCTAAAATCAAGCAATCAGGCCAAGCCTGAGTACGAGCAATCTGAAGTTTGAAGGTGCTTCCAGGCACAACCCCTGATTCAGGTACGAAAACTAAGACAGTGGTCTCCTTTGAGTCCGACCACAATTCTTGGAGGTAAACAGGGCAGGTGTTATTACTCCAATTTTACCAATGGGGAAACTAAGTCCCAGAAAGTTTAGTTAACTTCCTTAGAGTCAACTAAGTAAGTTACTGGTGGACTTGAGACGAGAAACCTCAAATTCCTGACATCTGTTCCAGTTTTTTCCATTACTCCATGCTGCACTTCAGCAGGGCTTATGCAAAACATCAAATGCAAGTGCTAGCCCTTCCAGCTGGGCAGGAGCTGGAAGCTGGCATGGGTTTCCACTGGCATGTCTGGGGCCCAGGAGGCTGCAGGCACTGTTTCCACTTGCTTGTACAGCAAGGTGAGGCTGCGTGGCTTGGCAGGGCAGAGACCATTTGGGGGCTCGCTGCTTATGAGGCTGTAGTGAGGGGAATGCAGCTGAGAGGGAGAGGAGTGGAGCAATGGTGCGAGTATCTGTGTGTGCACTTGTGTATGTACACTCACACACACACACACACACAGTCACACACACACAAGCCTGGGATCACAGGTGAACAGCCGTAACTACCGTCTGCCACAATGGCTGTTGAAGGTGGATGGAGCAGATCCCCTTCGAGGTCATCTGCAGCTTCCGGATGCACTGTGGCTTCTTACTTCAAGCTTCTGCATCCTAAAGGCTTTCTCTGGCCACGGGAATTTGCTGAGCCCCTGGGTGGGGCTGAGGCGGCCCAGAAGAGCCCCAGAGCTAATGGTCCTCTGGCATTGGTTAAGACCAATGAGGGATGGAGCTGGGCATAAATGTTGCAGGCTCCTTGCCCCTCGATAAGACAATTGAGGTGTTTTCTATGGGGTCTTTGACAGGGACCCCAGTGGGAGTGAACCCCAATGCTCCCAGGAGCAGCCTGCTCATAACATCCCCCTTTTTGCTTCCCCTCTTCTGTCTTACTTCCCCAATCCCTCTTGGGATTCTTGGGATCGCCTCCCCCATAAGCTCTGTGCAACCAGATTTCTGTTTCAGGCATGAAAACTAAGACAGTGGCTTCCTAACTAACTCCTGCCTCCCAGGAGCACCTTGTACGTGGTGGGCTTTCAACACAGCCAGGTTCCTGCTGAGAGTGGCAAGTGTGCATTTCCTGGTGAGCACTGCTCCTTTTCAGCCATCGGACAGGAAGCCTGTGGCTCCGGTACAAATAATGATGGAGTTCTACCTGCTGGAAGAATCTTTTTTCCTATGTATCCAGGGGAGGCCCCGCATCAGGGCTGCATGGGTAAGAAACAGAGAACTGAGCTCAGTGCCTTTAAAAACGATGCCAAGTTAAAGTAAGCCTGGAGGATTTTTTTGCTGTTTTATCTTCTGTTTTGCCAACGACATGGACTCTGTGCAGGTGTGGCCTCAGCTATCCTTCACTCCCTTAAGCCCTGGTGAGCGGCACCATCAATGCTCCCTTTCCTGGGGGAGGCCTGCATCGCCTTGCTCTCTAAATTCCTCTTAACATAGCCACTGAATCTTGGGAGCACGGAAAGGCAGAGCCAGGGCTCCCCGAGGCTGGAGCAGGTTCCTGGATGCCACCTGCCCTTCAGTCCTCCTGCGTTCCAACAGACAGCAGATTCGACTTGCAACCAAGCAGACACATGAAAGCAAACGTGCGCTTCTGACATTTTGTAACCCGCCTCCCACAAAACAGAAGGTACTCTTCTCCTTGTGTTATTCCCTGCCTTGTTCTTGACATTTTTAATGTGCTGAGTCTACAGCCGACTTTGCATTCCCGACACCTCCCACTTGAATTGGCTCCTGGTCCCTCCAGGCCTGAGATCCCAGTCACGTGCTACACCCCAGAGAACACTCGACATTCCCTGTCTGGGCAGGCTACCCTCCTCCTAACCTTGACATTTAGGGCCTGCTGTTTCTTTTCCTCTTCTCCTGTAATAAATCAGCGCCAGGCAAGGTTCACTGTGCGCTTGGCAGGGCTTGGGGAAGCTGATGCTGGGGTAAGGGGGCTTTTCTGCAAGCACTGGGTGAAAAGCAAGCATTGTCATTCTGCCCCTGTTGCCTGGCTTTGCAACGCTGTGAAACCCTAAGCAAAGAGCCCAGGTTCCCTTTCCAGGCCCTTGTCTGACCTGCACAAAGCTGAGCGTATCTTCCAAGTTCTTTCGCTTAAACCAGACAAAGTAATGCCGTAATGCCGTCCCTTGCCTGGGTTTTTCCTAGTTTGTAGCCCAGGCTGAGCTGCTGGCTGAGTTCATTCACCTCAGGGGGTCTGGTATGGAGCAGAGTCCTCGACAGCCGAAGGAACACAGAGGCTGGGCCATTTCTGTCCACCCGCCCCCAATCTCCCCAGGCCACGTCTAGGAGTTGGGGTTTGATTCGGCTTGGGAGTGAAGGGAAGTAAGCCTTTTTAGCGCCAAGTGTCAGATACTAAGCAATGCCTAAGGGTATGTATGTACGGGATGATAAAGTCATCAGATAGGCTACAAGGATATATTGTACAACACAGGGAGTATAGCCAATATTTTGTAGTAACTGCCAATGGAAAGTAACCTTTAAAAATTGTATAAAAAAATTTAAAAACGTGTTTTTCAAGACAGAGGGAAAGGGGAGAGAAAGGGACAGAGAGCAGGAGAGAAATGGGAGAGAGAAAGACGGGAAAGGAAGAAAATGAGTCCACAAAATAATAGTGATGCAGAGGAGTGGCTGAGTGCCACCCACAAGCCTTTGAGTGGCATCGATGCCATCTGTCACCCATCTCTGCTTCAAAGTGGCATCAGGAGCTGCTGAATACATGTGCTAGCTCCACAGAAAACACACAGCTCAGATGTTAGAACCATGTTGCCTCCCACAGTCCCCTGGAGTAGGGATGAGTGTGAACCTCCTTACTCAACCGTGAGAGGTCTTCATCAAAGGACTTTCAAATGCTTCATGATATACTAAATCACTTGTGTAAATATAAGATGGTATTTTTTTTCTCCAACTCACTTCAAGACTTGAACACACACTATTTGCACAAGTCTCAAGGTTAATTTAAGAATACGTAGAAGATTCTTAAAGGAAGAGACCATGACAGTTGGGTTGAACCAAATGCCTGGCACACAGCAGGTGCTCAACAAATGTCTGAAATTGAATCAGGGAATGAATGAATATGAGGGATACAAAGAAGAATATTTTAACAAGAAGATAACTGAATATTCAACACTGATTCCTTTTCAACACATTTCATGGCATTCCTTCTGGGTCCCAAGGATGCAAGGATGAGTGAGCATTCCACATGTCTATTCACTAGTCAGCCTGTGATCACACGCACACATTGGAGTAGATGTGGACAGGGTGCAGTGATGGGGATGGTTGACACCGCCCAGGGGTTTCTGCAGAGGTGTCTATATATGCAGGTCCTGAGGCTACCCAGGAGATCTCACCAGGCAGACCACTTGGAAGACAGAACGTGAGGACAAAGGGATGAAACAGCCTAGTGTGTCAGAGAGCAGCAATAGCTGCATATGGCTGGGGCAAATGGAAGGGGTGTGTGTGTGTGTGTGTGTGTGTGTGTGTGTGTGTGTGTGAGAGAGAGAGAGAGAGAGAGAGAGAGAGAGAGAGAGAGGGGTGGGGGGTTGAGGGAAGGCAGGGGCAGGATAGAGAGCCCTGAATGTCTCTGACAACCACCAGCTTTTGCTGGTCACCAAAGATTTCAGAGTGTCTTCTATATGACCAACCACTGGCAACAGTAGGTGTCACTTATTCAAATCTTCCTGGGAAGCTGAAACCCCATGGACCAGCTGTTGCTTGGTCACTGGGGAGTGTGGGGTGTCTCCATGCCTCCTTAGGGCCTCCAAGCTAACGGTAGAGAGGTATGATCTCTGACCTTCTAAGCACCTCATGGTGCTTATTTGGTGTCTGGTCTAATTTCCTCTCTGCTGTGAGCTACCTCAGGGCAAAATCTCGCTGTTCTCTGAGCAGACCGAATGCAACAGAGCTTTACTGGAAGGATGGATGGATGGACAGATGGACAAGTGGATGCTGAGTCCTACAAAAGCCTTTAAGCCCCACCACTCTTCCCTAAGGGGGCAAAAGTCATATTTACCGTGACTACTTGTTTATTATTAACCTTGCAAGTCTCCGATGGGCACAGAGCCCAGACCAAAACCAGTCTGGTATGAAAAGAGACAAGGCAGGAGCCCCCAAAGAACTCAGCAAGAAGCCAGATCAGGGTTTATCAGAAGAGTGGCCAGCACAGGCCCCGAGGCCTGGGAGGAAGAGCATGGGCTGGAAGCCTGCGGTCCCTCAGGTCCTCGGGCCCCTGGTAGTTCCAGCAGAAGTGGGCCCAGTGCTGGAACACCACGAGCGCTTCTGCTACAGAATGCCCTGGAAGCCAGATGATTTGATAAAGCCCAAATCAGAGCAGATAAAAGGCAATTATGTCCCCACAGCCTGGGCTCCTGCCACCCTGAGCCTCCCTGGGGATGCACTTGTGGCATTTGGATGTTTCTCTCACAAAGGCCTGGAGAGAGAAAAACAGCCATTCAACATCTAATAAATTATCTATCGTGTCACTGCTTCTGCTGGCCTCGCTCTGACACTTCTCCCCTTCTGACTGTAGACAATCACCGTTCTCTAATTGCTTCGTGCAGCTTGCTCACGGAGCTACAGCGACAGCGAGAAGCTCTCATTCGTCGCTGTTTGTTCGGAACGCTGAATCAAGCCAAATTATGCCTCAGTTTAGGCACGATTCTATCCTGAAGAGCAGCTCCCCGCCCCACACTGGCCCCAACGAGGCTTCTCTCTTGGCCCAAAGGCTGTACCTGATTTCCAGGAGATCACTAATCAGCCCCTCTCCGAACGGGGCCTGGAAGGAGGGTCCTTGTGTATCTGGGGGCCACGATCTGGCAGCGGATGGAGAATAACCGAAGGAAGGCAGTAAGTGCGTGCAGGTCCCGACCCCACTAACAAGTGGATTTCCCTGGAATTCAGACCAGCCTTGGACCCTGCGTGTGAGTCTCTCTCTTTTCAAAGCACAGGACTGAATGGCAGGAAAATAGGACAAATGGCTGACATAATTCAATAGTATTTATTCGCCATCCCATATTCATTGCTTGGTGCTTTAGTCTTTGGGAAGCTTACTTCCTACAACATGAGTACAGATTATGCACAGAAGTCACCGTGAATATATGGAATACGTGGAACTATGAGGCAGTGGTGTGAGCTGGACATAGCAATGAGCACAGATTCTCAGAGCAGCAGCACGTAGAGAATGCGTGAGAGAAATACCTGAGTGCAAGCTGGACATCAGGCCTAGAGATCTAAGTGGTTTAACTGATTACTTAATTCATTTGTCCAACTCCATGTATTGAGGACCTATTAAGTAACAGGTACCGAATGAGGCACCGAGAATTTAAAGAAAAGAATAAACCTCTGCCTGTGGCTTTGAGGAGTTCGTACTCTAGAGAGAATTAAAGTACAGATAAACTAGATAAGTAATTAGAGCACAGTGGCACATGGAGAGTAGGAATTCCTGGGGAGCATCGAGGAAGGATGGATGGACTCAGCCTGAGGAGACGGGACCCAGATTTGAGTGGACCTGGCGGGGTCGGTGAGCTCCTGAAAGGTTTGCTGAGGGTATTTCAGGCCTGGAAGCCGGAGGAGCAGGGAGCAGTTAAAGGAACGTGCAATAGTTGTGTGAACACAGAATAGGGGGAGGGAGGCGGAGTGACAGATGTGGCTGGAGAGAGGCTGGGGCTAGTTCGGGAAGCTTCTGAGTGTCCTGTGAAGGATGTGGGCTTTTACACTGAAGGCTTTAAGAGGGGGGAGGACAGGAAAAGAGTCACTGGCCAGTGTGGAGGGGAGTGGATGGAAGCGGGAAGGCAAGAAGCAGAGACAAGTGAGGAAGTGGTGGAATTAATGGGGCTGGAGGAGACGCTTTCAGAGACACATGAGATGCGGTCTATTCCACCCTCACGTTTCTTTCTTTTCTCTTTTCAGTGCTTTTTGGGGCATTACTACACACAGCTGTTTTATAATTTGACTGTCTTAATCTGCTTATTCTGGAAGTCTTTCCCCACATTTTTCTTGGGCCCTGAGAACTGCCTCTATTACTGCAGTGTCCAGGTGCACAATATTTTCTGTCCTTGGATGGGGTGAGAGACCCCAGAGCGCACATTCCGGTTAATGGAAGTTTCACATCATGGGTTGGACTTAACTTGAAGTCCTTCCTTTATGATCTAGATAATTAATTTATGTTTTCCCTTTTCAAGTTCATAAATTCTCAGCTGAAGCTAGTTATCTGTGTGAGGACTTGGATCTTTCCCTACTTTCTCTATCAGGGGTGTTAGTAATCCAGGGGTCAGGTCTCAGCCAGTTTATGAACACAGATTTATTGAATCATCACTATTCCAGGATGTGTTCAAGGAAGAGTCTGAATATTGTTTAACAACCCAAGGAAGGTTCAGGCCATTGACGAAGGTTCAGGCCAGGCGTTCGTAGCAATAAGCAGCCTCCACCTGGTGCTGAACTCACCGACCTCGGGCTAAGGGTGAATGTCTGTCCTTCTCCAGAGAACTGCTCATTTGCTTGGTGTAACTCTGATGACTCAGCACCCTCAGACTCCATACACGGAAACATCTGCCTCTGGGGTAATTGCCATGGTTGTTTTCAGATCATTACTGTGAAAGGTGATAAATGAAAGTACTCTCTAGGTGGCCTTGAAAAGAGCTCTGCCCTGAACCTGCACCTCTCCTCACTTTCTCCACCAAGAGTGTAAATAATTCAAGGGTCAAGAGTCAGCCAACCTATGATCAAAGATTTATTGGATGCTTGCTGTTTACACATCACACAGCTATTCCAGATCGTGTCCAAGAAAGAGTCTAGACTCTGAGTCTCAGCAAAAGTCCCTTGTAATCCCTCCCGCTGCCAACAGCGCTTGCTGCGGGCTTGGGGCAGCCTTCCCCGGTGCTGTTGTGAAAACCAATCTCTGTAAAATGCTCGCAAAGCCTGATGCACATCGGTCATCTGGACCCCCAGCTCCCTACCAACGACACAGAAACGAGAGAAGGGCTAGTCTCTGGAATGCTCTTCAGATCATAAATCTCCAACTATACTGAGGAAGCAGCGTCTCCCTTGGAGATGGTAAATCGATTTGCCTCAAAACCAACCAACCAACCGACGTTTCTCTGAGCCTGTTTCTCATTTCCCAAAGGTAACATATTCTGGAGAAATGAAACAAAAGGAAAATAAATAGATTGATTCAACACCTCCTGTATATGTGAGTCTCTGTTAAGCACCATACAGGTACTACAGGGTCACAAAAAAACTAGGACTTGGCCTCTGGCCTCGTGGAGTTTACATTCTACTTGGGAACATACAGAGCTGCATGAATACCTTTAGAGGCTCTAACATGAAAAGATGCGATCCCTCCCACCCGTTTACAGGTCAAAATAAAAAAACAAACCTATAGTGTAAAACACAGAGCTTACATGTGTGTAAAAGTTCTGGATTTTCTGACTGCAAAATTCTGGACAAGTTAAGTGAATTCAAGATGAACTTTTCTCGTGTTTTTGTGGCCTTATTTTACTGGTTCTTTAAGCACAGGCTTCATCTGCCTACTAGTAATCTAAATGGGGACCATAACTATACACGCAAGATACAAGATCATACACACCAGACAATATTACAAGAAAATAAAGGACATGGTGGGTCCCTGTGTCATTTAGGGTTCTCAAGAGAAACAACCAGTGGATTGTATATGTATGTGTGTGTGTATGTGTACAGAGACAGAGACACATATACACACACACACACATGTAGAATTATTTCAAGGAACTGGCTTAAGTGATTATGGGGGCAGCTGGCAAGTCTGGAATCTGTAAGGCAGGCCAGCAGCAGGTTGGAAACTCTCAGACAGGAGCTGATGCTACAGTCCACAGACGGAATTGCTTCTTCCTCAGGGAAACTTCAGTTTTGTTCTAAAGGCCTTTCAACTGACTGGATGAAGGCCACCCAGATTATCAAAGATAACATTTACTTAAAATCAATTTAAGTAAATGTTAATTAGATATACAAAATACCTCCCCAGTGACACCTAGATTAGTGTTTGAATAACTGGGCTATAGCCTGGCCAAGTTGACACGTCAAGCTGACCATCACAGTCCCTTACAAAGGATGTAACCATAATCGGGTGGGTCATCAGAAGAAGGAATCCCAGGATGTGAGAGCCTGAGGGGGATTTAGAGCTCACCACATTCAATCTCTTCCATGCACAGGGATGCCTGGTTTGTACATAATCTTGAAAACGGATTTTTCTAATCTAGTAGCAATGTTGTATGTGAGGAATTCAAGGGGATTGTTATAGAGGCCTGGGGTCGAGATTCTTTCTTGATTAAGGCCTGATGGAGCAGAATGTACACAACAGGTGTCCAAAAATATTTGTTAGTTGTGTCACATGGGTATTGGAAGTGGGCCTGAGGCTTAGTCCTACCCTTTGAGAGCAGGGCTCAAGACCATCAGTTCACTGATATGTCTCTAGGGCCTAGTCTAGTCATGGCACGTAATAGGTGCTCCAAAGCATTGGCGAAATTCATGAATTGAATGAATGCATGGAATTCAGGCCAGTTGGATGTGCAATATCCTGATTACATCCATAAAAATGCAGACACAGAAAGGCAATATTCTAAGCATGAAGTATGGTGTTTTCTGAGTTTCCTCAATAGTCCAGTGGAAATGGTAGTATATTACCTATCTAACAGCTATATTCCAAGGATTATATGAGCATATGTATATAGTTATATTTTATAATATATATATATAGCATTTAGCACAGCACTTGGCGTATAGTAGGTGCTCAATAACTGAGAGAGATTACTATAATCCACGTTATTTCACGCTATCCATTTCCAGTAGATGCTGTTGGTGCCATGCCCAGACTACTTTTACCAGCCATGGCATGTATGGTAAAACTACCAGCTCTGGGCATTGAGCGCCAATGACCCACAGCTGCCCATGGAGAGAATCACCCTCCACTAAAACAAGATCTTTGCTCACTAGGCAGATACGGTTTCCTGCCTTCAAGGGATAGCCCACAGCCAATGACTGACCCATATAGAGAGACAAAGAGTTAGCCTCCTTGCCTTAAGGTGGGACCAACCCCAAAGCTCATGGTGATAAAGCTGCAGCTAGTCTCCAGCTGAGCTCACATACTGGCATTTCCCCTGCCCTCTTCTGCTTCTCTCGCTCCCTCTCTCCTGAGAGCATGCCCTCACTAAAAAAATCACTTGGACAAGAATCCTTGTCTCAGGCTCTGCTTCTAGGGAACCCAACTTAAGACATAAACATTTACTTGGAGAGCGCGCCCCTTCTTTGCCTGTGCAGTAATGAGCCACTGCACTCATGTGATCCTGCTATTCAGATTCCCGGGTGAGTCTCTGCCACACGCTGTTCCTGGCCAGAAGAGGAAAATGGCCTTGCCGCTGCAGCTGGCGCCTGGCTCATCCACATCAGACCTCTCTAGGCTGGTGCGGTGAGTCCTCTTTAGCTTACATTTTGCCTAATTCTTCCTGGCCAAGTCTATTCAATTAGCCTTGCCTGTTCTTTAAACTAAATAATCACACTTTCAAACACTAAAGCTTGAATTTCAGGGAAGACATTCACTCATCCATCCATCCATCCATCCATCCATCCAATCAACAATTATGGAGTAGTGTCCATGTAGCTAAGAGCTGTGTTAGGTGCTGGGGATGTGGCTACAAACATAGACAAGACATAGTACCTACCCTCCAGGATGTCATAGTCTGGAGGGAAAAATGGACAAATATGCAATTGCGATGGAGTTTATGATCCACTATAACATGATACTACAAGAACACAGAGAAGAGATTCCTAAATCAGGCTATTGGTTCAAAATGACTTGGTCTTCATTGTGATTGACCTAAACAGAAATAAATAGAATGGATATCCCCTAGCACGCTGCAAACCAAGGCAGTTACTTCAGAGAATAAGGTGTTACAATGTAGAATGATGTGTAGTTTTAAACACAAAGGATAGTTGCCTAGTGATGGACAGAATAAGGAAATATAAATGCAAAGGGCTCTGTCTGCTGTGTCATTACTGCTATAGCTTTTCTCCCACTCAAATGCTTCCTTCCTGGGGACCCAAAGAAAGGGCAGCTGAATTAGACGTTTTCTGTCTGGGGACTGGCTAGATCAGTGGCAATCAAAACCGAGTTCTCCCACTGCCTTTCCACCTGATGGCATGGCTGATCTCCCACAGGCATGGCCAGGATGCAGAGGTCTCACTGCACAGCTGCCTTATTGGTGCTTATTCCTCCTAAGCCATTCATCAACCTATTCCTGCAAGACATGTGGAGGTTATAGCCTAACCGTGAGGTTAGGAATGTTAATTGTTCTGTGCTGATATTAGTGTGGCTGGTGCTAATGGGAAAACAATTACTACTCTGTGCCTTTATGGCCACATTCATTGCTCTCTGGTGGTTATGTAGTTGTTTGGCTATACGTGGTAATGGCACAATGCACCGGGGCTATTGTTGCTTCAGCTATACAGCTGGAGGGAGTGAGATAGGAGGAGGTATTTGAGAGGTTGGGACTTAAGAAATAAGGACTTCATTCCTCTTGAGACTTTTTTTTTTTAAGTCTTTGCAGAGCTCTCTTTGCAAAATCTCTATGTAAAATCCTAAAACTCCAAAACATTTGGTGATTCAAGAACCCGAACATCTTATTCATAAGTCAGCTCTATTGGTGATTCTGTGCTGCGGTCTGAACAGTAAGGAGTCTCCTCGTCTCTCTGGATGCCTCCTATCACCTAGCTTCCTGAGTTATAAGCCTTGGAGTCGATCTAGATTCCCCCGTCTCTCCTATTCTCCTGTGCCCAGCTCCAGTCACTCTCAAAGCCCATCAGTTGTATCTCTCGAGCATCCCACTTCTGTCGCCTTTGTTGCCTCCTCTCTGGTCCTGATCATGGCTCTGGTAGGGGGCCTGGGCATTTATCTCTTCTTGGACTCTTGATTGACAACTGCCACCTTACTGGTCTCCTACCTCTAGTCGCAACTATTCCAGTCCACCGATCATACCGGTTCCTTATTCAAAATTCTCCCCATTGACTACTGGATAAAATAAAAAGTCCTTTCCAAGATGCTTCAACTTCTAACCCCTGCCCACCTTTCTAACTTTACCTCCTTTCACACTTCCTTCTTCTTCCCGGCAGCCCTGTGTATGGCTCACGACTTGCTCTTCCCTGAGTACATCGTGCTGTCTCCTCCAATGCCTCTCTTGCTTCCTGGAATGCCCTCATCCTTCAGAAGCTACTTTGTCTGAGACCTCTCCCTGCCTCGCCAAGGCAAATATGACCATACCTCTCCTGTGTCCTGCAGGTGACACCTCAAGCACAGAAATGACCACACTGCACTGTAATGGTGTGTGGGCTCATCTGTTTCCTCACAAGACTGTGAGTGTCTAGAGGTCCATGAGGTTTTTCTCTCCTTAATTTTCAGTACCTGGCACAGTTTCAGGTACATGGCAATTATTTAACATACGCTGAATAAACGAATGAAGTGGTTTTCCTCCTTATGAACTAGGGTCTTCTGGATTAAAATGACAGACAAAACAATTACTCTTTAGAAGGATCATATGAGATGTTTTTATCAATTTATAGTTATAGTCACATAGTCATACCTGTTAGAAGGCCAGTCTCCCCTTCTTCATGGTCCTCACATGTGCTGTTCCATCTTCTTGGAACACTCTTCCTTCCTTGTCATATGATTTCAGCTTAAGTGTGTATTCTTTAAAGAAGCTTATACTGAGCACCCTTCCAACCCCCATCAGTCTAGGCTAGGCCCCCAGTTATATGTTCCCATGGCATCTGAATATTGGCTTTCCATTTTATTTACCCCAATTATTATTAGAAAATATTAATTTAATAACTGTTTTATCTATTAAATATTAAGTTCCTTGAAGGCAGGGGCTAATAGTCTTATTCACCACTGTGTTCCTGAGCCTGGCATATCACCTTGCCTATACAGAGTATATAATACATATTTAAAACAAGGAACTGAAAAAGTTTCCAAGGCAAGACTTCTTTTGACATCTACTTTACGCACAGATTAACGGGTTACATAACTACATCTCTTTCCAGAGGTAGGCTGAAGTGCGTGTTGTCTTGCATAACATTTCAAGCAACACATTGAATTTCCATCAGTTTGGACTAAGAAGAATAGGGGAGAAGATAGGTTCTTTTGAGTATGTGATCAACTTCAATTTCAGGCTTTTTTCCAGGTCAGTTTAGTTCAACATCTCCTGAGCACCTACTATGTGCTAGGCACTACCTTGGACTCAACACTGGGTACAGGAACAAGAATATGACAGACTCTCTGACTCTCTGATGCTTAAAGCCCGTTGAGAAATGCCTCTCTGTAGATTTACTACATTTTAATTCACTCTAAGCACATCCTGTTTCTTTAAATCATGTGGTCATCTCTCCCCAGTTCTGTCTGGAATGTTCTTTCCTATCTTAACCATTTGGTTCATCATTATTTCTCTCTCCTACAGCAAACCCTTTGATTAAGATCACACCGCTCCTTCCCCAGAATCTTCATTGCTCCTTCTCTGCACTGCTTTGCTATTCTCCCAGGACTGGTCCCCATAAACCACCCACTGCATCATCCTCCCTCCTTTCTCCTATTCTGTGTGTGCCCGCAGGGCAGGGACCATCATTTCATTCTGTCTCTAGCACAGTGACTGAGATATAGGAGATGCTCAATGATTTTTGTTGTTTTTACAATGAACAAATAAATTAATAAAACTTGTGTTTTTAGCTAGAGATGGTGCAAGACTCTTTTTTTTACTATGCAACATCTTTAATTTCTCAACCAAAATAACTGAAAAACAATTTTACAACTTTTAGCTCTACTTTACATCCAAGCATTTATCCAATTAAAATGTGATATCTTTCTGCATCACATTAATGAAATTGTGTCATAGAACTGTTGCAAGACTATTTTTAATGGATTGTTCACAGTTAGCGGTACTCACTCCTATAAAGACCCAGACAAAATTCCTCAGTATTTCTTCCCCTGTAATCAAGTAAGTTAAACATCCCCTAGTATATCTTATTTATCTCAGGATTCTGTAAGATTCAGTCATATGAAGCTACCATTTCTGTGCATCAAAAACAATTGAATACCGGTACATCACATGGCTCAACCTAATGCTTATCCGCTCATTAATGACGGTGCCAAGGTGAACATCAAAGTCTACATTTAAATGTTTCAGATTCCAAAAGAGAGGACTGTTTTCCTTATCTCATTCTGGATCTTCTCCCTGGCCTATGTCTCCAAAGCTATTCAGGAGTATCTGCTAAGCCCACTGCTTCTTGCATGTTCCCTGAAATCAGAAATGTTTGGAGCACGGTGCAGAAATAATCTTTTTTAGCATCATGTATGAAAGGTCAGCATTCATAGGCAATTAGCGAAAGCCCAGCACAAAGTGTACGTACAATAAGTGTCTCTGAATGAATACTAAGCGGCACAGTGGACATTACTCATATCATGATGAGACTCTCCAGGTGGTTGGGATGGAGGGATTGAGGGATAATGGTTTTGGTGAAGCCCCTCCTTTTCTGGAGCGAGAGCCACACTTTTTGCTATTTGTTCCTGGGCCTTTAACTCCACTGCCCTGCCCCTGTCCCATGTGGCTAACACCCACAGAACCAAGCTATCCTCTGAAACATCTAACCACAGCCTCTGCCTAAGACTTTATTGCTCATACCATGCTTTACTCCATTTCCCAAGCAAATGGCATCATTGGCTCCCAGCCTTTTGCCTCATCTCCCATCTAGGTCTGTATGTTCACCACTAGAATCTCACGACCAATATTTCTCTACCAAAATTGCCCTGTATTTCCCTCTTTGATGGAGGCTGCATTTTCTCTAGTCACTCAAAATATCACCTCTGGATGTTGAGGGAACACTTGGGTCCTAACCCCCAGCACTATCCCTACTCCCTCCTCATACTCCATATTTCCCAAGCTTACCTGGAAAGGTGGAGGAAGAGAAGGCAGAAGAGAAGGGTGAAGCCCAAGAACCTGGGTATTTTTCTTGATCAAGAATCAGGACTGCTCTGGATAAACAGAGGTTGTGTATGGAAGTGTTCTGTATAGTTCAAGGCCACCAGAGCTACAGAGGCCAAAGTCACTTTAGCAGGAACTCTGACCTGGCTCCCAGAGAGAACTGCCTCCACCTTTTCCCTGTAGATATTATCCTTTTTTGTCTGCCAGGAATATAATTCTCTGCTCCCATCTTACAGCATTTAACCTTCAGTTTGAGTCCTTGGTCCCCTCAGGTCTACCAGTTCCCACCTCCTTCCTTGCTCTGTGACACCTGTTGAAGGAGACACACAGGATTTGCAGTCACTGCAGTACGACTTGTGATTGTGAGGTAACTGGATGATATTATCACCTTCTCAGAAAGTCTTCAAAGATATCACGAGGAAGTGAGGCATTCCTCTTCTGGCAGGTATCTGTGTGGTCAGTTAAGATGACCACTGCATTCCATCCCAATCATGTCATTCAGCCATTTTTCCACAGTGGGCACGTCCACAGAGACACTGAAGGATGTGAGAGTCCAGAGGACTCAGCTAAAATGCAATTCCAAACACAGCACCCACACATGGGTTTCTAATAATCAGTCTGCACGTAGTCTCTCCACAATTCAGGACGTAGGTTCCTCTCGCTGCATTGTTTTTGCTTTTTACCTCCTGCCTTTGGGAGTTTTAAAATGTTAAAAGCTTCTTGGAGATAGTGACAAAAGTATTCATTATCAAAGAGAGCTCTTGTATACAGTACAAATATTAATGTGTGTGACTCCAAGAGCTAGATTGCCTGGGTATAAATTTCCGCTCCAACAACTTATAGCTTTTTAAACAAGGAGAGGTTATTTAACCTCTCTGTGCCTCAATTTCCTCATCTGTAAAACAGGAATTATAATAGGATGTACCTCAGAGGTCACTGGGAAGATTAAATGACTCAATGTATATAAAGCACTTAAATCAATACCTGGGAAAAAGTTGACAAAAAATATACTGTTATATTATTGGTAGTAGATAATGTTTAGCATCTGTCTTAGAGGAGTATGTTTTCCGGCAGTGTGTCTCCTATGTAAGAACTCACTGAAGCCCTTGCATATGTCCCTGGACCATCTTGAGCTCTCTAGACTTCTGAGTATCATAGGTTTTGCAAAACGAGTCCCAGACTAGAAGCCAGAAGACCTGGGGGAGGGGGGTTCTGTAGCTACCTACTTACTATTCATTAACAGCCTACACGGGCCAGTCCTCATACCCGATTCTTCTCCTGTTACTTTATGTATTCTTCACACCAGTTCCGCAAGGTGGCTCTTATTTTCCTAATTTCACAGATGAAGAAACAAATTCAGATTAACCACTGAGTCAATGCCATGGAGCCAAAAATGCGGGTCTGGAACCACTATTAAAATCTCGTTTTAAAAACCCAGCACGCGGTTCTATGGAAAGTCGCTCAACCTCTGTGACCCTTATTTCTCCCGCCTGTAAAAATGGAATATGCCTCCGGGGTCCATCTCACAGGGTTAGACTCCAAAGAGAAAGTGTTTATGAGGCCGGCTGTAGGCCGCGAAGGGACAGTCAGAATCCTACTCCAGGAGCGAAGAAGCACTTGGAACAACGAACCAAAAAGACGCTAACGCGGGGAGAAGACCGCCGCTTCCGGGAGGGCGCTTGGATGAGTGGCAGGAGCATTGGCCAATAGGGCTGCGGGAGGCGGCAGGGGCGGGGTTACCCTACAGCCGTGCTACGCCTTATGGGAAAGGGAACGGCTGCGTGCCTGACCGTTCTCGGATCAGTCATGAGAGATTCCAGAGCCAGGCGGCCTGTGGGACTTTAGCAAATGCCAGAGCGCTTGCCGCGGGCGCCGAGATGCCTGGCCTTAATGTAAAGAGGCTGGCGAAACCTCGTTAGCGAGAAGAGCAGGCTGCTGGCGAAGTCACGACGTGCTGCAAATGGCCTCAGCGAGCCTGGGCTCTGGAATGTGGGCGTCGGGACAATTGATCTCTGTAATCAAGACCCCGGGGGTCCCGGCCTTCTGTTTCCTGTCTCATTCCTGACTGTTCCAGGGGCGGGGACCGATGGGGAACAAGGGGAGGCAGAGAGCAGGGACTGTTTTCCTACCAGAAACACATTTGTAGTCGTCCTAGAAGGAGAAATTAACAGTGGGATTCGAGGAAAGAATGACACCTTGGTTCTCATATTTGGATGTGATCCGTTCACTTCGCTTTTTAGGCTGCCACCACCATCTCTCACGTGCTTTGTTGCCATCGTTCTGACTGGTTTCCTGCTCTAAGATTTGCCCATTCCTGTCGGGCCCACCGTAGCTCAGAGTAACTGCTGCTAAATGCTCGGGACATGCCTCTACATAAAACTCAAGGGATTCCCCATGACCCTCAGATGCAGGCCTAACACTGAACTTGGCATTCACGGCCATGAGGCTCTGGCCTCTGATTACTGCCCCAGCCCCGTCTCTAGACACCTTCCACTCCCTTTCCTCAGTTAAGAGTTTGTGAGATGAGTACGTGATCAATGAGTTAATTCTAGAATTATCAGCGATATTATCAGAATAGAAGAAGTCCTCCATAATCTGACAATGAATTCTCAGTAATTGCCTCAGATGGGAAGTCAGCTCCGCCCTGGAGTCCAGGAAACCTAAAGGCTAGTTCTTGCTCAGCTGCTGATTTTACTGTGCAATCTATCACAGGTTGCTTCCAGTCTCTGTTCCTTTATTTATAATATAGAGCTGGTGAAGTAACATTTCCTGTTCTCTTATATTTTTACCTTTGCAGGATACTTCAAAGGTAAATCTAGTAATACATGGAGAAGCACTTTACAAATTCAAAGTATTATTGCTATATGCCCCTTACATCAGGGTGTACACCTTAAAAATGGGCCATGTAGAACCTGCCCTTTATATACAATATGTCATACCTAAGGTTTATTTTTATATCTGACATAGATTTAAAGCACCTCACAGATTCCTTTCCCTATGGCTGGATCTGAGATGCCCACCTGACTTGTAAGCCTTGCCCACTTCTGTTCACCAGTTATTGTATATTTTAGCAGAAGGGCCTAGAGAGAAGGTGAGATAGAAGATGTTAACTAGAGAGTGCTGGCTGGATGAACTAAAAATGGCTCCGTCTTAAGGAAACCTTAAAAAGTAGTTCTTTTTTTGTGCTACATACAGTGTTGCCCTCAAAGGAATTGGAATAGCATGTAAAATAGAACGTGGGGTCATGGGCTGCTGTAAGTCCCTGATCACACCATGCTCTTAATCACCTCATTTTCTCTGCCTTCAATGCCCTTTCCCAATCTGGGGTGCCTCTCTTCTTTCCTTCCCCCAACCTCCCAACATACATGTACTTTTCATTTCACTAAGTCTTGGAAAATACCATACATATTGAAGAGTGAAGAAATAAAAGGATGATGGATGGATAGATGTTTGGGCACCATGGACATAAAGTCAGAAGATCTGGGTTCTTGTTTGGGTCGGCACAACCGCCTTGTAAAGTAAGTAGAGCAGCAATTAATTGTCCCATTTTACAAATTATAAAATTGAAATTCAGAAAGTTAAGTGACTTGGTTGAAGACATATTGTTACAAAGTGACAGAACTGGCCCTTAACTCTTAGGATATTTTTCTTCCCACAACATCATAATTCTTGAAGTCAAGAAAGACTGAATTTCCACGCTGTAGGCTGAGAAGAAGCCATCTTTAGAGAAAAGGACATTTATATGCCTGTCTCCTTCGCCACCTCCTCCTCCCCTAAGCAAAGGATTTCAAGGCAAGCCAGTACTCAGCCTAATTTTCAAGACACTTCTGGAAAGTGATGGCTGTTAGGAACACGGTAGGGAAGAACTAGACGTCATGGGATTTCAGCCCTCTTTTTTTTTTTTTTTTTTTTTTGCGGTACGCGGGCCTCTCAGTGTTGTGGCCTCTCCCATTGCGGAGCACAGGCTCCGGACGCGCAGGCTCAGCGGCCATGGCTCATGGGCCCAGCCGCTCCGCGACATGTGGGATCTTCCCGGACCGGGGCACAAACCCGCGTACCCTGCATCGGCAGGCGGACTCTCAACCACTGCGCCACCAGGGAAGCCCCAGCCCTTTTTTTTAACAGACTTTTAATGGGAGACAGTACAGTTCTCTGCTTATGAAAGGAGCCTGTTTCCATGGCAAGGGAGGGACTGAGGGAGGAAGGAGAGAAACAGTAGAGCATGTTTTCTCAGAATCATTTCTTCAGATACAGTGAACAATTCAAAGGACCAGGGCAATTCACTGATGAGTGTGGCAATGGGTGAGCACTGAGAAGTATTGATAGAACAGTTCTTTAGGTCTCACCCAAGGGACAAGATCTATGAGAAACGTAAGCATAAAAATGCTTTATTGAGCTTGTGAACCTGCCCTATTTCATCTGCTCTGGCTCACATCTCTCCATACAGTCTGAAGCTAGACTTCCTGGGTTTTAAACCCCGGCTCTACCACTAGCTAACTCTGTAATCATGAGTATGATTCTTAACCTCTTTGTCTATTCTCATCTGTAAAATGGGGATGATAATAATTAACACCTCCCTTGTAGGTTGTTGTGAGAATTAAATGAATCAGTTTATGCTCATACCTTTAGGTCAGTGTCTGGCACATTATAAATGCTACTGTCTATCATTATTACAGCTGCCTCTTGATAATTGAAGTAGGGCACGTACATTAAGACAGTTATTTTCAAATGGATCACAAAAGGGAGGAAAGAAAAGAGAGAGGAAAGAGAGACTAGATCAACTGGGGCTCTTATACACGTTCTGGCCCCCTTCTCCATCTCCCATCCCCAACCTTCTGGAAATTCAGACTCATTTGGTCTGGGGTAAGACATAGTCATTGTATTCTGAAAAGGCAGCTCTAAACTGCTTTCTTTCATCCTACCACTCAACCTAACTCCCCAACAGAATCTCAACTTTACGGGACTTCTCTAGAGGGTAAAAGGTACTTTTACTTCATGAGGATTACAGCATAGTATAAGCTTGGGCAGGGCATGTATGCATTACTATTATTAAGTCTATCCAAACTTAATTGGATTGAAACCAGCCTAATTTAGGAGTCAAACTTTTTTGCATTATGGATAAGCTGATGAGCCTTCCTCAGACTTACAGATGATATTGATATGATGATACTCTTTCTGTAGACACCAAGCCCTAATAATTTAAAGCTGGATCATACAGTATTGTGTCCGTTATACTGCAACTGACTTTTTTCACTTAATAACCTATATGGGCATACTTCCAAATTCATGCATATAGATCTAACTCATTCTTTTTCATAGCTGTATAATACTCCATTATATATATATATATATTTTCATGCTTTCTTCAACCATTTTCTATTGTAGGAAATGCAGATTTTCTGTACCCTAGATTTTTAGGCAACAAACACCTTTCCACATAAATCTGTACATACTAGGTCATTTTTTTTCTTTCCTCTTAGGATGGGATCACAAAAATGTAATGTTTGGATCACAAAGTATGTATACTGGTAATTCTAGATGATATTGCCAACAAGGTTGAAACACTTCACCACTGCCCTTCCCACGAGCTTCTCCAGAGCCTAGTATGTGTAGTGTGGGAAGGGGGCAGGCTGACCTAGAATACCTTCACGTAGATGCAGCTGGAGTACAAGACTATGATTCATGGTTTGTGAAGTATTTTGGATTTTATGGTTTAGCTAAAATCTCATTAGATAACATGCCACCTGCCCTTTTCAGAATATAACTGTGTCCATGATGTGGCTAAGCATACTACCCACCCTTGCTTAGCCACAAGCATCAATCCGCCTTCTATCCCTGCTTCTAGTTTTGTATGGTACCTGCTTGAGGGAGGGAGGGAGTGGGCCGGAGAAGATGCAAACAAAGTACAGGGGCAGGTAAAAGGAATTGTGGGAGTGGAAACCCACATAAGCTGAACGCAGAGACCACAGGAGAGGTGTCAGGCGACAGGATAGCATCTGTTTCCTTATTTCATGCTCTCTCTTTCTGCTTAGAAACATGTTCCATGGAATAGCTGCTGACTTCTATAGCGCCCTCCTATAATCTCCTGCAAATCCAGTGGACTCTGTGTTGTCACACTTCATCAGCTGTCTTATAATTCCCTATAACTGGACACAATTGATGTCCTATCCCTGAAAAGCTGGCTCCAAATAAATGGCTTCAGAGCGCTTAATGATAAATCAGAAGCATTTTGAATGGATTCTGAACGTATTCTAAGTCAGGACAAATCCTCCCTAGAATCCAATCTGGCTGCTTCATTACTAGTTCTATCTCCTGCATGCAGAAAAATGATAAACAACATTGTAAAGATGTAGATGAGATTGGCTCTTGTGACCTAATGTTTCTGATGAAGAGAGAAGTACTTGCTGTTAAAACAGAAAAAATGCACACAACCCACTGGCAACAGATTATTACAGCTTCATTTTGAAGAGGAATCATTTGTGATTTCATTACCTCGGAGACAAAGACCTGGCTGCTTCTGCATTTTATAGTGGTTTAATTAACCTTTGTGCACAGAGCTGATACACCTACTGAAACTGAAAGGCACTTAAAAAATTGAAAGTTGCCAGCTCTCTGTTACAGACCCAGACCAAGATTCTGCAGGGATAGATAAAGGAGTGATGAGGGCAAACATTTCCAGGCCAGGCTCTGGGGGGTGACTTCCAGCAAATAACTTCTCCGTGTCTCAGTTTCTTCATTTGGAAAATAGGCTAACGGTAGTTTGTACCTCATTTTTAAGTGGCACTAAGAAGAACCAACAACCAACCAAATGTGAGAGGGTGTATGGGCAAAGAGTGAACGTTTATTTAGGAAATCTAGTCTCAGAAAAGTCATTAAGAACTGTTGGAGTTTGGCTCTCATTTTGGTTAGTAATTTCCATGTCAGGTGTTAGGATTGACAGTATATTCCATATGTTGTTTCTGTTCATAGCCTTTGGAGTTAGACCCAGGTTTAAATCCTTGCTCTGCCACTTAGCAGCTGTGTGACCTCACTTTCTTCATTTACCTTATGGAGAATAAATGTCACAGAGTGCATAACCAATACATTATAAGGATGCAGTACCTGGCAGCAGCTATGATTATTATTATGCTCTAACTATTGACTGCCATGTATTGAACCTTGGATTCGTTTCCTATTGCTGCTGTAACAAACTAACACAACTTTGATGGCTTAAAAACAACAGAAGTTTATTCTTTCACAGTTCTGGAGGCCAGAAATCTGAAATCAAGGTGTTCAGCAGGGCCACACTCCCTGCACAGGCTCCAGAGGAGAATCAGTTCTCTGCCTTTTCTAGCTTCTGGTGACTCCAGCATTCCTTGGTTTGTGGCTGCATCCCTCTAATCTCTGCCTCTGTCTTCACATCGCCTTCTCCTCTGTGCGTGTCTCATCTCTTGAAAAGACGCTTTTGGTGGTATTTAGAAGCTACCCAGATAATTCAGGATAATCTCATCTCAAACTCCTTAATTTAGTCACATCTGTTAAAACTACCATATAAAATAACATTCACAGGTTCTAAGGGTTAGGACTGATACCTTTGGGGACACCACGCAGCCCATTATAATCCCTTACCGTGTGTCAGGCTACCCTGGTTTTCTAGGGAAGTTTCTCATTTCTAATTGAGGAAAAGAGGAAATCGAAAGTGAAGTAACTACAACTTTTTTAACCAGAATGCTGAGAGAAATAGGGGCTTCAATTTGTCAATTGAAAACAAAGTGAACATTTTGTTTCTGTGTTACTGGGTCATCATTTCTAACATAAACAATGATCCTACACAGGTGACGTAGCTTAGAGGTGGAGACCCTAGATCCTGGACGCAGATGGCCTGCATATTAGGTGTAACTTTGGGAAATTATGCCTCAGTTTCCTTATCTATAAAATGAGTACAGTTAGAGTACCCACCTCAAGGAGGTACTTGTGAGGACTGAAAGGAGCCCAGCTCACTGTAAATATTATGTAAGTGTTAGCTGTTATCATGTATTTCTGTGCATGCAGAGGGAGAAAAGATTTGGGACCAGGTAGAACACTTGCTACATTTCTAAGATTAGAAATTGCCTTTTTTCTTCCAGTTTCATTACTTGCACCTGAGGGCATTATGCAGAGAACATTTTGGTTAATTAAGAATCAGTTATCAGGACCCTTGTTAATTGAGATTTCCTATGTAATTATGCACTCTGAGCATGTGCACCATATGAGTAGAGGTATGAAAGGGCAGATCCAACTTTGTGGATGCTGAAACTTATAGAACATGGGGGCCCTCTTGATGAAAAGGAACACAAAACCACAGGTGCAAAATTAGGTACAAAAGTGAATATTTATTTACAATGAGAAGAGAAAGCACAACAAATCACTGGTTTGAGCTGGTCACGGAAGGTAAATGGAATGCAGATTCCAGGGCCTGTGCATATGGCCACGGTCTGGGTGGTTAAGAGAAGCAGTTCCAGAAGTGGTCTCAGCACAGTGGACAACTGATTAACAGCCGTCTCCAGGACAGGAGTTAATAAAGGTAAATCCATTAATAAAGGAGATTTATTATGTGTAAACTAAAGGCAATTTATTTTCCTTCTTTAAGACTTCACAGAAAAAATTTACATATATGTCTGAACCAACATTCCAGTTTGGGATCAGGAAATTCAGTCCTGTGTTTCCTTTTATTCTTAGTCTTCATGTAGAAAAGGATTCTTCTTCAGATTCTAGGTCTTATCTGGATGGAGAAGGGAGCCTGGAAATGTGGGCCTGGGGCATACCAAGGTGACAGTACCATCTCAAGCAACATACATGTTTTGATGTTCTTCTTCTCTCTTATTTCTTTAGTGCTTGAGTTTTCAGGTGCTGTGTGGCTGGGAGAGAAAGCATGTATTGAAGAATATGTGTGATGAAGGACTTCCCTGGTGGCTCAGTGGTTAAGATTCCATGCTTCCGATGCAGGGGGCCCAAGTTCAGTCCCTGGTCCAGGAACTAGATCCCACACGCATGCCGCAACTAAGAGTTCGCGTGCCACAACTAAGGAGCCGGAAAGCCACGACTAAGGAACCCACCTACTGCGACTAAGAGCTGATGCAACCAAATAAATAAATATTAAAAAAAAAAAGAATATGTGTTATGAGTCCTGGCCTGCTGGGCTTCTCAATATTGTCTGGGCAACTTTGGAAGGGATAAGGGTATTCTGGAAAGTATTGCCCTGCACTGGGAACCACTAGAAGAGAGACAAAGTCTGTTTATATCTCCATCCCATTTCTTTTTCTGTCTTCCTTACCTATTCCCACCTCCCCCTATTCCAGAATCCTACACAGATACCAAGTAAAGAAATCACTCAATAATTGGAATCTCTGAAATACTCAAAAGCATGAATAGATAACAGTGACAGAATTTTGGGTATTATGACAGGAAATGAAAAGCTCAATGAGGGGAGCTGTGTGATGAGAGCCTTCCAGGCACTTGTCAAATGACTCAAATGCCATGTGTGCTCAAACGCCCACTCTTCTTCCTCACAGGCCATTGCTGCTCTTGAAGATAAGCTGACCCCTGTATTGGGCAGTGCAGTTGGGCCAGCTCTGTCAGGCCCAGTGACAGTGACATGCCCACACCAGCCTGTCCACACCTCCTCCTCCGCCAGAAGCCACAGGACATGGAGGAGTGTTGCAGATTCCAGTGTGGGTCATCACGGAACTAATGCTTCCTGAAGTCCAGGGTTCATCTGCATGCCTCAGGGATGAGCAGAAAGGTAAGAACAAAACTGGCATCAGCTCCTTGATGACAAATGAGACTTGATTCTGCTGAGGGACTCAGGGTTCCATCTTGTTAACAAATATGTGTAGTAGCCAATTATTCAAATATTCATTCAACAAACACTTCTTAACACATGCCAGGTGCTTGACAGGTAAAAGATACAAAGAAAAAGTTCACAAGTATAATTATAAAAACATATGAGTATACCAGAAATAATATAGTGTAATGGGATAATTGCTCTGATAGAAGATAAATAGAACTTTAAGGAAACCAAGAAATAGGAATGATTAATTGTGTGTGTGTGTGTGTGTGTGTGTGTGTGTGTGTGTGTGTGTGTAGGAGGTTGTCATCCAAACCAGAGAAATGTGGGGGGGGGGTTTCATATGTAAACCAAGTATCCAAGTGTTTCCTGTGAGTACAGCCCTTTCCCCAGTAGGAAGTAGCTTCTTTCCTGCCTTCCTATCAAGTTCACCTACTTCTAGTGTATTTTGAGTGAAAGGGAGTCATCTCACGTCCCTTCACGAGGTGGGGTGGCCCATGCTCCAGCCTTCTCTCCACCGTAGCCTGTTCCTAATGGCCACTCACAGCTCCTGCAATTGCTGACCTATCCCTCCTTCCCCTCACACTGGATAGCATCTCTGTTCATCCCCAAAGCTCCCTCAATCAAAGCTGTTGTGTGTAACAGATTTACAGAGTGGTTAGAGGTTATGGAAGGGGTCACAAGGTAATGAAGAAGAGAAACTATTTAAAACAGGAAATAAAAATGCCACTGTTCTGTAAAATGCTGTAGCCATTCTTGCCCCAAGAAATTTTTCATGGCCCTCGTTGAGCCTCAAGGCCTGCTACCTTCTGTCATGTCTCCAAAGACCACTGCTTGATTTTGGAGACTCAGATTCTACGATGTCACTTTGCTTTCCTGAGGAAACTCAGATTTCTGGTTACTTTATTAAGGGAAGTTTGGTGCTTCTCTGTCCCGGCCTCTCTAGGTCAGACCAGGTCACTCTCTACGTCACTTTCATGAATCAAGGCCACACCCTGATGCCTTTTCCTTTGAAAAGCTTCTCCCCAGACACAGAACAGCAGCAGTTATTTTTGTTGTTGTTGTTGTTAAAGCATTTTGTTTTCATGCCCTTAAACATGAGAGGTGGAAGAAAATGAAATCTTGTAGACCTCGGTCTCTGATGGAGTCCCCTTATCCAAGGAGGTGGGACAGAGATGGTGGCTAGGGGAGGCAGGTCTCAGAGAGGGATGGCTACTTGGGTTGAAGTTCTGCATATCTGTCAGGGATGTGTCCTGGACAGATTCCTTGAATCCTTCCACTCTTAAGCACTATGGATTTGATGTTTTCTCTTGTATTTCAAACTTGTGATTTGAAGCCACGAAAGGATCAAAAAGTTGCTGTACTGACAGCAGCCTCCAGCTTTGGCATGAATGGCAGCACAGGTGTACGCTTGTCCCTCCCACACTGACTTTATCTGTTTGCCAACTCAGCCTGGCCGGGTAACCTGCTCACAATTCCTCAGGTAACTCAAAATGAGAATTAATGAAGAGAAAAGAAGGAAAACCTGCTTCGGTTTCAACGACCTAAGCAATGTAAAACAATTTTTTAAAATTAGATCATCTGGGAGGTGGGTCTTCTTGAATGGCTTCTAGGAATTTTTTTTTTCTCCTGCTCTGAGGGATCATTCTAGTTCATTCCAAGGGCTATGAATTGGCTCCAGCAACTGTTGCCAGTAAGGTTCCACAGTCATGCTTAAGCACCCACCCCTTCGCTTTCATTGTGCCCTGGTGGCAGATCTTTGTGAAGCTTTACTGCTTTGTTCCCCAGCACTCGGCAGGGAGGGGCTCTCCTCTGAGGCAACACTGGGGTCAGGCACAGTGGTCCACTGGCAGCCTGCCTGGCAAGCATTACCACCGTCACTCAAGGCCAGGGATCACACTGGGTTAGATGCATGAGCAAGAATGTTTATGGTAGTACTTAGCATCTGGGCTGTTCTTTGCCATCCGGGACAGAAAGATGAAACAGAGCAGCCCTGAGCAGAATAGGGGGCACACATCCACGGAGGCTCAGGATGTATCGAACACAGCCTCCAAGGGAAAGGGGACAGGGAAATATTGGGAGCAAGAATGCTGTTGCTTATGAGCTTTAAGAATCCGGAGCCCGTGAGCCATGGCCGCTGAGCTTGCGCGTCCGGAGCCTGTGCTCCGCAACGGGAGAGGCCACAACAGTGAGAGGCCCGCGTACCGCAAAAAAAAAAGAATCGGAGGTAATTCCATGGTGAAGAAGTGAGTGCAAAGAAAGAAGCATAAACTAGCCAGAGGCAATGAACCCAGAGACTGATAGTCAGCATTGTCCAACTCCAAGCTACCAGCCCTGCCTCCAGTCCTCACTGATCTCTCCCTTTCCTGAACTCCTATCACATGCCCCATCTTTATTACTTTTTGACATTTATACCATACTCTGTCTTATGTTGTTTCCCAACTGCGGTTTCATCTATATGCATCATCTCTTCCCAACTTGAATATAAAGTCCTGGAGGGCAAGACCATACTTGGCAAAAGGTATGAATGAAATTAATTTTTAAAACTTGTGTATTTACTATAAGAGAGAAAATACAATCGAGTCATATTGTGCATGGAAGTAAATTAAATAATAATTACTATAAAGAAGCACACCAGCACTATTAAAAAGCGTTCTCTACCTAACTTCCTGTTGCAAAAATTATTTATAAGGTTTTTAATAATAAAAAAAGTTAAACATAGTCTAAAGTAGAATAAACAGTTTTATCTCTATATAATCATCACCCACAGTCCAGAATTTTCAAATTTTCACTACTGTTGTTTCATTAATTCCCTTTTTTACCCACAGTAATTAAAAAATTTTAATCACAAATCCCAAATATGTTATTTACTTCTATATACTTAAGAATGCATCTCTAAAAAATTTGGACATTTCCCTTCATAATCATGTGCATTCATTAACCTGATTAACATCAAATTAAAATTAAAAATAATTCCTGGATATCATCTAAACTTCCCTGATTTTTTCAAAGAGCAAGAACATCATTTAAAGGAGGGCCTGGGCTTCCCTGGTGGCGCAGTGGTTGAGAGTCTGCCTGCCGATGCAGGGGACATGGGTTCGTGCCCCGGTCCGGGAAGATCCCACATGCCGCGGAGCAGCTGGGCCCGTGAGCCATAGCCGCTGAGCCTGCGCGTCTGGAGCCTGTGCTCCGCAATGGGAGAGGCCACAACAGTGAAAGGCCCACGTACAGCAAAAAAAATAAATAAAAGTGGGCCTGTTTGGCTTGCTGAATGGATACAAAAACGAGACCCATATATATGCTGTCTACAAGAGACCCACTTCAGACCTAGGGGCACATTCAGACTGAAAGTGAGGGGATGGAAAAAGATATTCCATGCAAATGGAAATCAAAAGAAAGCTGGAGTAACGATACTCATATCAGGTAAAATAGACTTTAAAATAAAGAATGTTACAAGAGACAAGGAAGGACACTACATAATGATCAGGTGATCAATCCAAGAAGGAGATACAACAATTATAAATATATATGCACCCAATGTAGGAGCACCACAATTCATAAGGCAACTGCTAACAGCTATAAAAGAGGAAATCGACAGTAACACAATAATACTGGGGGACTTTAACACCTCACTTAAACCAATGGACAGATCATCCAAAATGAAAATAAATAAGGAAACAGAAGCTTTAAATGACACAATAGACCAGATACATTTAATTAATATTTATAGGATATTCCATCCAAAAACAGCAGATTACACTTTCTTAGATTACACTTTCTTCTCAAGTGTGCACAGAACAATCTCCAGGATAGATCACATCTTGGGTCACAAATCAAGCCTCAGTAAATTTAAGAAAATTGAAGTCATATGAAGCATCTTTTCTGACCACAAAGCTGTGAGATTAGAAATGAATTACAGGGAAAAAAAGATAAAAAACACAAACACATGGAGGCTAAATAATACGTTACTAAATAACCAAGAGATCACTGAGAAAATCAAAAAATACCTAGAGACAAATGACAATGAAAACACGACGATCCAAAACCTATGGGATGCAGCAAAAGCAGTTCTAAGAGAGAAGTTTGTAGCTATACAAGCCTACCTCAAGAAACAAGAAAAATCTCAAATAAACAATCTAACCTTACATCTAAAGGAACTAGAGAAAGAAGAACAAACAAGACCCAAAGCTAGCAGAAGGAAAGAAATCATAAAGATCAGAGCAGAAATAAATGAAATAGAAACAAAGAAAGCAATAGCAAAGATCAATAAAACTAAAAGCTGGTTCTTTGAGAAGATAAGCAAAATTGATAAACCATTAGCCAGACTCATCAAGAAAAAGAGGGAGAGGACTCAAATCAATAAAATTAGAAATGAAAAAGGAGGAGTAACAACAGACACCGCAGAAATACAAAGCATCCTAAGAGACTACTACAAGCAACTCTATGCCAATAAAATGGACAACCTGGAAGAAACGGACAAATTCTTAGAAAGGTATAAGCTTCCAAGACTGAACCAGGAAGAAATAGAAAATATGAACAGACCAATCACAAGCAATGAAATTGAAACTGTGATTAAAAATCTTCCAACAAACAAAAGTCCAGGACCAGATGGCTCCACAGAAGAATTCTATCAAACATTTACAGAAGAGCTAACACCCAACTTCTCAAACTCTTCCAAAAAATTGCGGAGGAAGGAGCACTCCCAAACTCATTCTATGAGGCCACCATCACCCTGATACCAAAACCAGACAAAGATACTACAAAAAAAGAAAATTACAGACCAATATCACTGATGAATATAGATGAACAAATCCTCAACAAAATACTAGGAAACAGAATCCAACAACACATTAAAAGGATCATACACCATGATTATGTGGGATTTATCCCTGGGATGCAAGGATTCTTCAATATACGCAAATCAATCAATGTGATGCACCATATTAACAAATTGAAGAATAAAAACCATATGATCACCTCAATAGATGCAGAAAAAGCTTCTGACAAAATTCAACACCTATTTATGATAAAAACTCTCCAGAAAGTGGGCACAGAGGGAACCTACCTCAACATAATAAAGGCCATACACGACAAACCCACAGCAAACTTCATTCTCAATGGTGAAAAACTTAAAGCATTTCCTCTAAGATCAGGAACAAAACAAGGATGTCCACTCTCACCACTATTATTCAACATAGTTTTGGAAGTCCTAGCATGGCAATCAGAGAAGAAAAAGGAATACATATTGGAAAAGAAGAAGTAAAACTGTCACTGTTTGCAGATGACATGATACTATACACAGAGAATCCTAAAAATGCCACCAGCAAACTACTAGAGCTAATCATTGAATTTCGTAAAGTTGCAGGATGCAAAATTAATGCACAGAAATCTCTTGCATTCCTAAACACTAATGATGAAAAATCTGAAAAAGAAATTAAGGAAACACTCCCATTTACCATTGCAACAAAAAGAATAAAATATCTAGGAATAAATCTACCTAGGGAGACAAAAGACGTGTATGCAGAAAACTATAAGACACTGATGAAAGAAATTAAAGATGATACCAACAGATGGAAAGATATACCATGTTCTTGGATTGGAAGAATCAACATTGTGAAAATGACTATACTACCCAAATAAATCTACAGATTCAGTGCAATCCCTATCAAACTACCATTGGCATTTTTTACAGAACTAGAAAAAAAATCTTAAAATTTGTATGGAGACACAAAAGACCCTGAAGAGCCAAAGTAGTCTTGAGGGAAAAAAATGGAGTTGGAGGAATCAGACTCCCTGACTTCAGCCTATTACACAAAGCTACAGTTGTCAAGACAATATGGTACTGGCACAAAAACAGAAACATAGATCAATGTAACAAGATAGAAAGCCCAGAGGTAAACCCACGCACCTATGGTCAACTAATCTATGACAAAGGAGGCAAGGATATACAATGGAGAAAAGACAGTCTCTTCAATAAATGGTGCTGGGAAAACTGGACAGCTACATGTAAAAGAATGAAATTAGAACACTCCTTAACACCATACACAAAAATAAACTCAAAATGGATTAAAGACCTAAATGTAAGACTGGAGACTGTAAAACTCTTAGAGGAAAACATAGGAAGAACACTCTTTGACATAAATCACAGCAAGATCTTTTTTGATCCACCTCCTAGAGTAATGGAAATGAAAACAAAAGTAAACAAATGGGACCTAATGAAACTTAAAAGCTTTTGCATAGCAAAGGAAACCATAAAGAAGATGAAAAGACAACCCTCAGACTGGGAGAAAATATTTGCAAATGAATCAATGGACAAAGGATTAATCTCCAAAATATATAAACAGCTCATGCAGCTCCATATTAAAGAAACAAACAACCCAATCCAAAAATGGGCAGAAGACCTAAATAGACATTTCTCCAAAGAAGACATACAGATGGCCAAGTAGCACATGAAAAGCTGCTCAACATCACTAATTATTAGAGAAATGCAAATCAAAACTACAATGAGGGATCACCTCACACCAGTTAGAATGGGCATCATCAGAAAATCTACAAACAACAAATGCTGGAGAGGGTGTGGAGAAAAGGGAACCCTCTTGCACTGTTGGTGGGAATGTAAATTGATACAGACACTATGGAGAACGGTATGGAGGTTCCTTAAAAAACTAAAAATAGAATTACCATATGACCCAGAAGTCCCACTATTGGGCATATACCCAGAGAAAACCATAATTCAAAAAGACACATGTACCCCAATGTTCATTGCAGCACTATTTACAATAACCAGGTCATGGAAGCAACCTAAATGCCCATCAACAGACGAATGGATAAAGAAGATGTGGTACATATATGCAATGGAATATATTACTCAGCAATAAAAGAGAACGAAATTGGGTCATTTGTTGAGTCGTGGGTGAATCTAGAGACTGTCCTACAGAGTGAAGTAAGGCAGAAATAGAAAAACAAATATCGTATATTAACGCATATATGTGGAACCTAGAAAAATGGTACAGATGAACTGGTTTGCAGGGCATAAATTGAGACACAGATGTAGAGAACAAACGTATGGACACCAAGTGGGGAAAGCGGCGGGGGGGTGGTGTGTTGAATTGGGTGATTGAGATTGACATATACACACTGATGTGTATTAAGTTGATGACTAATAAGAACCTGCTATATAAAAAATATATAGATAGAGAATTTTTTTAAAAAGGGAAGTATGTAGTGGGAAAATAAAGGACTTTAAACAAACAAAAAAAAGAAAGCCTGTTTCTCAGCCTGTCACAGGGAGTCATTCTGGAACTGACAAGAGAAGGCAAGGATTAAATTCAAGGTCAATTCTTGTCTGGATGTACTAGCAAAGTCTGAGAATCATAGTCACAAGCTTGAAGTTGGTTATTCTCTGACAGAGAGGACTGGCCTGGAATCCAGCTTTCTGGAAGAGAGGCCAGTGGGTTCTAGACAGCTAATGCTATTTCAAGGTGTGTATGTGTGTGTCCAGATAAGGGCCATCCTTGAGGCATTGAAGTGAGAATGGATTTCAGGGGATTGTGATGGAATTCAGGGGAGCTATGAATTTACATGGAAAAGGGGGATACATCTTAAGTTTTTATTATCCTTTAATGGAAATTTAAAATTCCTTTTAACTATAAATATAGGCTGCAAACCACAGAAGTATTAGTATCTGTGGCTTTGTCACCAATAGAAGGAAAAGTATTTTAATATCACATTAGAGTTGTCCCAGAGATCTTCAAATATTGTGAATACCCATGATTACTTTGAAATTATGTTGTTTCCCCACCTCTAGATCTTGTTATATGTCAATAAGGAAGCAAATACATTACTACATCACAAATCTGTTTTGTTTTACTATTTGGATAACTGTATTTTTTATATACTTGATTTCCTTTCTAGTCCTATGTATTTTATTTTACACATTTTAAAGTAGTATTCTTTGAAAGAATCCATAGACTTCACCAGACAGCCAAAGAAATCCATGGCACAGAGAGAAGGAGCCCCTGGGAATAGCCTGTTTGGAGACATACAGAAAGCTGAGATGCTGTGAGTGATGTTAGGGGAGAAAAGAGAATTACCCCTTGACTAGTTCGTCATATTTTTGAACCGTGAACACAATAGCTGGAGATGACAAATCAGCCCATATAAGGAGCCTGGAAGTCACCACAAGAGCCATATGGAGGCCCATCTCCAAAGCGACGTTTCTCCTAATGCTGGCATATGAGTCACAAGCTTTGGCCAGCTCTTCTGAAAAGACGCTCAAAGTCCTCTACAGGCAGAGAACTATAAAAGTCTAAGGTATTAATAGAATTCCTCCCACCTCAAGGCTGTGGTTCTTCCCACGAGATCTTTGCAGCAACATCTTGGGCACCTGCCAGGCTGACTGTGTTCAGAGGGCGGGGGGGGACTGCTGGAGACAGCTCTCAGCTCACTCTGAAGTTGATATCGACTCGCTATCATGAACAGGACAAGAGGGAGGCAAAGTGGTTTTGCCTAAACTCCCTTTTCTGGAACATAGGAGGCATGCCACTTGTCATTTACCTCACAGAGTTTTAAGTTGCTCAACGCAGTGTATATGTTAAATCCTAGGAGTGTCACGTAATCGTATCATGAAAAAGTTACCAAGTTTTGCTAAAAACAGAGGGTAAAAATAACCAGCTGTTGCTGGGATCACATAGACTCATATTCTTTACCTGCAAATTCATCAATCTTGTTTGCTTCTCACTGGCTGATGACTTATGAGCCTTATGCAGTGATTTGCATAGGACTGCCTTCTACAGTAACCATACCTTTAAATTTTCCAAGCAAGAAAAACGATCTTTCACAGTTATTTTTGCTTCCTACAACCACAACAGTTTATCAGCACTTGAATTCCACATTCACATTTGGTGTGGCTTTTGGCAGGAGTATGTTAACAACAGTCAAACATTAAAAATGGCTGGCAACCATTCACATTAGCTCCAAACTGGAAGTGACCCAAACGTCCATCAATAGGAGAATGAATTAGGTTATTTGTGGTAGATTTCTACAAGGACATACTATACAGCATTAAGAATGAATGAGCTATTGCTACTGGCAACAACCTGGATCAATCTCATGAAAATAAGGTTGAGAGAAAGAAGCCAGAGAGAAGAGAGTACACACTGAATGATTCCACTTACACAGAGTTCACAAAGAGCCAAAGCGAGCCTGAGGCATTAGAAGTCAGAGCAGTGGTTGTCTGTGGATGGCGAGGAGTGACTAGAAGACATGAAGGGGTTCCTGGGGTACTAGTACGAAGTCTGTTTATTGACTTGGGTGCTGGCTACTTGGATGTATTCATTTTGTGAAAATTTTTTGAGCTGTACACTTATAATTTGTTCACTTTTCTGTGTATATGTTATACTTCAACAAAAATTCAGAATTAAAAAAAAAAAACCATGAAGACAGGATCCCAACATGTTTTCTTTTTAATACACCCTCCACCAGAATACATTTCTTCTTAGAGAACTGGCGATATTTTTAAATAGTGTTAAGAAATCTGAAATTCTTAATTGGGGTTTCTGGGAATATGCAGGTCACCAGAAAATAAGCTATCCTGCCAGCCCTGCAACCCCCAGTTGGGTAATAATTCTTTTTATTGACATATTTGTTCATCTTAAATGACAGATATCACAAAGCCAACTGTGATCTGTTCTGAAGCCTTGTTAAAGTGACTTTAAGTTAAGTGAGCAATGCTGAGGACATCCTTACCAGGAGCTTCTCCCCAGGAGGCAGGGCGGTGGTGACAAGGGCACCCAGTCAAGCCGATGCAAAGAGCAGCTGGAATCTGTTCTTGCTCAGCTCCCGGTGTGGTGCATGCAGCAGGAAGAAGGGGAAACTTCTTCTAATTGGCCAGCCCAGAAAGCGCATTTTTTCCTGATTGGTGGATCCAAACGGGTACTGTTTTAGAGAGAGGACTAGCCGGGATGCAGCCCTGCTTCTGTCCCCCATGGGGGTCCCTTCTTCTGCTCATCACTGTTGATGTAGATCACGGTCCCTCCCTCCTCCAGTTGCCTACCTTCTTTTTTCCCTGTTTTTACGTAGGAAGCCTTTAAGAACACTCTTCTTTCTTTCATGTCTCCCTTTCATTCCACCCCAACTCCAGAGCAGAGCTTAACCCCAAGTCACCATGTTTCACTGTTTGCTTTGTAGGGATTAAAGGTGAGAGCCCTGTTTATGAAACATTGAAACCCAGTTCATCTCCCAACACTTGGTGTCTAGGAGGAGTTTACTAAACACTTGTTCAAAGAAGGAACTGGAGATTCTTGCTATTTCTTTTGGTCCTTTTGCATTTTTGTCTTGCCTTTATTCTGGGGTATTTGTTCTCGTGTCAGTGGGGTACAGTGGAAAACAAGCAGGTATCAGAGTTAAACAGATGTGGTGTCAGAATCCTGCTAATCACTTGTCGCTTGTTGAACCGTGGGCAAGTTATTTCCCTCCAGGTTCAGTTTCCTCAATTGTAGAATAAGGATGGTACTATCTTCCTTGCAAGGGTCTGAGGAAGATCATATAAACAAAATGTGTGAAGCTCCTAGAACAATGTTTGCACAGAGCATTGCACATTCATTCGTCTCCTCAATCATGCACTTGATAAACATTTGATAAGCTTGGAAGAGTTGCCAGAAACCAGGCTAGTTCTAGTGACATGAAAAATAGGGTTCCCATTCTCATTGTGTGCAGAATCCTATGGGGGATGTATTTGTAATCAATAAATGCAAAATAAGTATTTTTGGGGGGTATTATACTAAAAATATATGGAGGGTTATCTATCTATCTATCTATCATTTTACTATCCAGGCATCTATTCTTTTATCTGCATATGTATGTAATTCTTCTACCTGTATCTTATGTAATAATATAAAGTACTATATGTGTTTGCTATTATTATTAATAATATTATAATTATGCATACTAAGAAATGCCTGCCATAAAAATTATAACTATGTACATATATAGAGATGTTTATATTATGATTACTTCTAGGGCTAGGATTTGGGGTGGGATTTTCAATTTCTTCTTTAAATTTTTCTGTATTGATTGAACTCTCCAAGAGCAACTATCATTTTCAAAAAACATTAAAAGATTTATGAACTAAAAAGATCAAAAACCTAGACAAAATGGAAAAATATTAAATGCCAAAATTGGCATTAGATACAGGGAACTTGAATAGACCAATAAGTTTTCAAGAGATTACATTGCACTTAACAACCTCCACGCTCAGAAAATTGTAGGCTTAAATGGTTTTTCAGGTGAGTTTTACTAAACTCTTGAGGAATAATAAGTTTCCAAGTTACTCCAGAAGGACAAACACAAAGCTGCCAGGCTCATTTCATATTGGTATAATCAGATGAACGCAGTATATTAAAAAGAAAACTCTATCCTCTTTTTAAAAATATTTTAGGGCTTCCCTGGTGGTGCAGTGGTTGAGAGTCCACCTGCCAATGCAGGGGGCATGGGTTCGTGCCCCAGTCCTGGAGGATCCCACATGCTGCGGAGCGGCTGTGCCTGTGAGCCATGGACACTGAGCCTGTGCGTCCGGAGCCTGTGCTCCGCAACGGGAGAGGCCACAACAGTGAGAGGCCTGCATACCGCAAAAAAAAAAAAAAGTTACACAGGGATAAAGTTAGAAACATGGGTGAAGAGCCTTTAAAATGTTTCAAATGGACAAAGGATTCCCATCTAGAATGTAGAAGAATACAAATCAAACAAGAAATCAAATCAAATCAATGAGAAATCAAATCATACAAATCAACAAGAAAAAAGACAGTAACTTCAATAGAAAAATGGGCAAAGGATATCAGCAGGCAATTTACAGAAAATAAATTCAAAAAGCTAACAAGTCATAAGTAACTCGCTGACAACATAACAGTGAGATATAATTTTATACTTATTTGACTGGAAAAAATTAGAAAGCTAAATTATCCCCTGTGTTGGCTGGATATGAGGATAAGTCCTGCTGGTAGGAGTAAGGATGGGCACAGTCATTGGGAAGCACAATCTGTACTGTTCAGGAAGTGAGTAAATCTGTGTCATATAAAATGGCAAGACTAAAAGGATGGTAAGGAAATGAGAGGAGTAGAGAAAACAACAAGGCTTCTGGCTTAATCATTGACTGAGTAGATTCAGGTGACAGTGCCCAGGATAGAGAATGAAGAAAGAGGAGGAGTTTCTTTGAGGATAAAGATGATGTTTTCCATTTTGGACCTTTTAAGGATTATGAACTTATGGGGCACCCTGATGGAATTAGTAGGTACTCAATTAATATTAACTTCTCCCCCATCAAATAAATTTCCTTTTCCTTCTGTGTTTAGGAAAGATTAAATCTTAATTTGCAATTTTCTTTAACTTAAATACTGTTAGTTTTTGTGTTTGAAGGACCAATGTTTCTATTAACCCCTTCTCAATAATAAAAGAATGAATAGATAACACTGAATTTTTTAGATCATCAAAACTTTTAAGCTATAGTTAGGAACTAAGTGAGAAGATATCCCTGCTTTTTCCAAGTCACCAAATGTAGACATTCTTGGGCATATTTTTTAAAGTGAGGTAAGGAATGCTTAAGAGACATCATTCCAAAAACCTCATGGGAACCACAAACCAAACATCTACAATAGATACAGACACAAAAAAGAAAAAAGCAATCCAAACACATCACTAAAGGTAGACATCAAATCACAAGAGAAGAAAACAAAAGAGGAAGGGAAGAAAAAAGACCTTCAAAAGCAAATCCAAAATAGCTAACAAAATGGCAATAAGAACATTCATATCTATACTTACTTTAAATGTAAATGGATTAAATGCTCCAAGCAGAAGACATAGACTGGCTGAGTGGATACAAAAACAAGACCCATATATATGCTGTCTGCAAGAGACCCAGTTCACATCTAGGGACACACAAAAACTGAAAGTGAGGGGATGGAAAAAGGTATTCCATGCAAATGGAAATCGAAAGAAAGCTGGAGTAGCAATACTCATATAAGAAAAAATAGACTTTAAAATAAAGAATGTTACAAGAGACAAAGGTGGACACTACATAATGATCAAGCAATCAATCCGAGAAAAGAGATATAACAATTATATATATGCACCCAACATAGGAGCACCTCAATGTATAAGGTAAACACTAACAGCCATAAAAGGAGAAATCGACAGTAATACAATAATAGTGGGGGACTTTAATACAGTAAGTCCCCTACATACAAATGAGTTCCATTCCGAGAGCATGTTCATAAGTCCAATTTGTTCGTAAGTCCAACAAAGTTAGCCTAGGTACCCAACTAACACAATTGACTATGTAGTACTATATTGTAATAGGTTTATAATACTTTTTACACAAATAATACATAAAAAACAAACAAAAAATAAAGAAAACATTTTTAATCTTACAGTACAGTATCTTGAAAAGTACAGTGGTACAGTACAACAGCTGGCATACAGGGGCTGGCATCAAGTAAACAGGCAAGAGGAGGTAGGGGATGGTAGAGCTGAAGGATTGTCAGCAATAGGAGATGGAGGGCAAGCTGCAATTTCACTCATGCCTGACGATGGTGGCACAGGTACTGGTTCCTTGCTGGATTCAATTCTATCTACCCTCTTGAAAAAATGATCCAGTGATATCTGGGTCATAGCTCTTTTCTTCTCATCATAGATGACATGGTAGCACTGGATTGCATTCTGAATGGCTGCTGCAACATTCATGTACCATTCTACATTCAGGTCCTGTGCCCCCAAACCTAACAGTGCCTCCTTGCCATTTCCTGTGTCATGAATCTCTTTGGTTCTTCAGTTACTTCTTCCTCTTGTCTCTCTTTGTCCTTTCTCTGGCCCTTCAATTCTGTCAGGTCTTCATCAGTAAGCTCCTCATGTTGCACAGCAAAGGGTTCAGTGAAGTCATCCTCTTGCAAATCTAGCTCCAGCTTCTTGCTGAGGGTCACTAAGTTGCCGAATACCTCTTTGGACTCCTTATCCATCTTCTCAAATCCATGAAAATCGTGAACAAACTTTGGGCAAAGGTTCTTCCAAACCCCATTCATGGTGATGGCCATAACCTCATGCCAAGCAAAGTCAATGTTTTTTATGGCCTTGTAGATGTTATAGTCCTTCCAAAATTGTTGCAAGGGTGTTCCTGATTAGTCAGTTGCCTTTACTGCCTGACAAAAAGTGTGACATACATAATATTTCTTGAAAGCCGTTATAACTTCCTGGTCCATAGGTTGGATGAGTGGCATAGTATTCAGTGGAAGATGCACTACTTTGACATTGGGATGAAAGTTGTCCATGAATGGGGGTGGCCTGGAGCACTGTCGAGCAGCAAATAAACACTGAATGGGATGTCCATCTCCAAGCAGTATTTCTCTACCTCTGGGATAAAGTGGTGGAGAACCAGTCCTGGAAAATGGCCTGTGTAACCCAGGCTTTGGGGTTACTCTTCCACAAAACAGGAAGGGAGCCCTTAGCTATGTTATTAAGGGTGCTTGGGTTCTGTGAATGATAAACTAACAGAGGCTTCAGCTTCATATTGCCAGAAGCACTGCCACCAAACAACAGAGTTAGCCTATCCTTTGCTGCTTTATTGCCTGGCATCAACTTTTCCTCCTTACTGATGTAACCTTGGTCTGGCATCCTCTTCCAGTACAGTCCTGTCTCATCCACATTAAAAACCTGCTCAGGTAAATACGCGCCTTCATCAATAATTTCTCGAAGTGTTTCAGGAGATTCCCGGGCAGCTACCGTATCTGTCTCGCCACTTACTTTTACATTGTGAAGGCTGGCTCTAGCCTTGAACAAATGAAACCAGCCATGGCTGGAATTAAAAGATGCACTCTCTGATTCTTTGTCATGATTCTTCTTCACATCTTCATAAGGGCTTTTAGCTTTCTCTTGAATCAGCATTAAGTTGAGCGGGACTCAACGCTGATGCTGATCCTTCATCTGCACGCTGAGAAGTTTCTCCATCTCCTCCATCCCGTTTCCATGCTTCTTCAATATTATTGTCAACATCAGCAGCACAGCAGACTTCACATGTTCCATGATCTTGTCTTGTTCTTTAGAATTGTGCTGATGGTTGAACAGTTCATGTTATAAGAGCAAGCAACGTCTACCATCTTTTCTTCTCCTTCTACTCTCAATTATTTTCACTTTTGTTTCCATTATTGCTTGCTGCTTCTTAGCAGTACCAGCTACATCACCACTGCTTTTATGCTTGCTTCTGGACATCCTGGGCTTGAAATAAAGATACTGCACTACTGTACTCTATACAGTACTGTACAGTAAAGTACACAAAAGCACAACCACTTGTAGAGGATGCATGCACATGACAATGTACACCAGACACGTGAACTAACTTACATGATTGGACATGAGAACACACATTTGCATCTTTGAAAGTTCGCAACTTGAAGGTTTGTATGTAGGGAACTTACTGTACCCCACTCTCATAAATGGAGAGATCACCCAGACAGAAAATCAATAAGGAAACATAGGCCTTAAGTGACACATTAGACCAAGTGGACTTAATTGATATTTATAGAACATTCCATCCAAAAACAGCCGAATGCACTTTCTTCTCGAGTGCACATGGAGCACTCTCCAGGATAGATCACATCTTGGGCACGAATCAAGCCTCAGTAAATTTAAGAAAATTGAAATCATACCAAGCATCTTTTCTGACCACAACGCTATGGGATTAGAAATCAATTACAGGAAAAAAACTGCAAAAAAAAAAAAAAAAATACATGGAGACTAAACATGTTACTAAACAACCAACGGGTTACTGAAGAAATCAAAGAGGAAATAAAAAAATATGTAGAGACAAATGACAACAAAACATGACAGTCCAAGAGACATCATTTCAAACTGGAAGGTCATGTATTTTGGTGCCAGAAGACCTGAATTTAAATACCAGCTCTACCACTAGAAAACTATGCAATTTTGAGCAAGATGCTCAACCTTTCAATAAGTGGAATAATAATAATTACTTTTCAGGATTGTTATTAGGATTAAATAAAATCATAGAGGTTAAGCTTTGGACACAGTAGATGTATCATAAAGGCTGTCTATTATTATCATTAATATTATTATCATATCACCATAGACCCTTACCTTCCATTCTTCTTTTATTAATTCTACACAGAGTAGTCTACATCAGCCTGCCCAATAAGAATATAATACAAGTCACGTTTGTTACTTAAAATGTTTAGTAGCCATGTTAAGAAAATAAAAAGAAACAGGCTAAATTGATTTTAATAATAGACTTTATTTAACCCAATATATACAAAATATAATTCAACATGTGAGCAATATAAAAGTTATTAACAAGATATTTATATCTTTTTATTGTTTCAAAATACAGTATATTTTATACTTAGAACACATCTCAATTCAGATGAGCCACGTCAAGTGCTTACTAACCACAAGTAAGCACTAGTGGCTGTGGCATTGAATAGCACAGGTCTAGATACAACGTTTTAAATCCTGCATTATTTAAACATTCTTTTTAAAATCAAGTTCCTCTCTATCATTCTCAGATGATAAGAGTTTGTCTAAGAAACCACACAGCATTTTTTTCCCCACCTCAGTCATTAGAAATGGAGGTTTCTTTGGAACAGTCTTTAGGCCTTTAGTGCTTCTGGAAAGAAGGTCTTTGCAAATGCTCCCTCCTTTCTCTCCAATCTCTGGAGCCAGGCTGAAATGGGGCCTTGGAATGATCTCTTGAACCAGGAGTCCATGCAGCAGTTTTGGCTGCATCTTGAGGAACTGCAGGTTTTCTGACTCTTCTCCTCGGGTTCAGAATATGAATTCTTTTTTTTTTTTAATTGGCTATTTATTACATCTTGTGCTTATACGAAAGAGGTCAGAATTTGAATTCTTAAACAAATCTTATTTCCTCCCAGACCTGGGAAGATCCAAACCACAGCAGCCATTAAACAAATGGGAAGGGAGGAGACAACTTTTTCCTTTTGGGGCCCACTCACGTTCCAATGCAATCAAGCAGATCATTTATTCTGCTTGGAATTGGTTTGGAATGAAACAGAGAGGAAAGAAACACATATTGCATAAGCTTATGGTAACCACAAATTGGGCAAGACAAGTATTAACAATACTTGAAACAAATGAAAAAGGTTGAAATTATTTCCTTTCTCTGCCAAATCTAATACAATATCCTGCGTTGGGTGGGAGGGTGACAAGATGACTTCTCTCAAATCCATTTCAAGTCTGTTATTCTCTAGTTTCTAAAATAATTATGTAGACAACAGATTTTTTTGTTTTGGCTTGTGTGATAAAAACACATACCATGAACTTTACTATTTTTAAGTGTACAGTTTAGTAGTTTTGAGTATATTTACATCGTTATGAAACAGATCTCCAGAACTTTTTCATCTTGTAAATCTGAAACTCTATACACATTAAACAGCAACTCCCTTTTCCCCTCTCCCCCCAGCCCCCACTAACCACCATTCTACTTCCTAAGAGTTTGACTACTTTAGACGCCGCATATAAATGGAATTGAACAGTATTTGTCTTCTTGTGACTGATTTATTTCACTTAGCATAATGTCCTCAAGGTTCATTCTTGTTGTGGGAACATTTTTTAATAAGATTTTTTTAAGTTTAGTCTCCCAAATTCATCACAAAAAAACAAATTTGATTTTTTCCACCAGACTTTAAATGATTAACAGTTATATTCTCTATGCCATACAACATGAAGCCTATCTTCCTGTTGGGGAGCTAGAAAACTGGGATCTTCAGTCTCAGGTTAGCAGAGCCATGGATAGAACTTCCTTGAGACTCACTCTAGTAAGCTTTAGAGAACATGCCGGGGAATGTACAGCCTTATGTCCAGTTTAAATTCTACCCATACTCCTCAGCCAGGCACTTCATTACTCCATGTTTCTCACTCTCCTAGGTGATGAGTCAGGTCCACAAACCATGGAGAATATAGGTAAAAGTAAGCATAGAATATGTGTGCAGCCTTGAATGAAGTGGAGATCAATTGATAAGCTCAATATTTCATGCTCAGTGATTTGGGTGAGACACAGGCTGGCGACGGAGAGGGTGGCCCGTATCAAAGAATCCCACATCATCAGAATCTGTCCCCACCCTCTGTCTTTCCCATTCCCAACACTGTTGACTTCTCCAGAGCAGCAGGGAATTCAGCCCTGCCATGTGTATCTTAGGTCAAAGAGAAAAAGTATAGAGCTCCAACGTGTGATTCCCAGTCTGAAAGGAACCAAGTGTCTTCTGATAAACAACACTTGAGTTTTTTTTTTTTTTTACGAAGGCACTAAACTGACCTTCTTTTGAAATGGGCTAGACAGGGTAAATAGGAGAGATCTTGTTTTCCCTTCATCCTGGAAAAATAACATTTCTCTCTTTCCAGCTCAGTACAGTTGACTGAATTGGAAAGGAATCTATTTTCTCTGGAAAGATTTATTTGCCCAACAGTTGTGTTTTTGTATATGTGTGTGTGTTGGCAAGAGGTGATATATTTTCCAGAACAAGGGTCGTCTTGTTCACAGTTTAAAGGGGCCCAGAAGTTGACTAAGGAATTGAATGTTAGGGAAAGCTTTTTCAGCTTTCGTTAATGCCATGTACAGACTCCAAAGAATGTCAGGTTGGTCTGGGCATTAGGATGGGGAGGAGAGTGTGCTGGGGCACGGCTCTGTGCTACCACCCCACTCATTCCAGAACAGGTAAAAACATTTCCACTTTCCTCACCTCAATCTCAAGACATGTGACAATCAGGGTCTGTTAGGAAGCATCTGTGTTTCTATTTTTCAAACAGAGAAACTGTTTCCAAAAAAGTTAAGCAGGTTTTGACTAAAGCCATGTGGAAAAGCAAAGAGTAGCATTACCTCCTCTCCCCACAGCCAGACTTCTTTTTCCCACCTGGGAACACATGTTTTAGATCAAGCAAAGATGTAAATTCCTTTCTGGCCAAATTAGAGAGAAGACTTAAAGGGATTATTAAGGTGCCCCTATCTCCTGTCTCCTCCTCTACTTAGCTTCACAAAGGACTGGCATCCCATTGGAAATTTTAGAGCAAATATTTTCTGCTTTACAGAGAATTCTTTTCACTGCTTTTAGTTTTCTTGTATTGTGTGCTAGGCATTAATACAATATAAAATAAAATTGGATACTTTGGGATATTTTCTTGAAAACATTTCTTTGAAGGTGAATGACCAACTTCTTGTCAATTCAAAAAAGTTGATTATATATTATGTACATAATACATATAATTAAACATATATAATACCGGGTTGGCCGAGAAGTTCTTTCAGGTTCTTCTGTAACATCTTTCGGAAAACCCGAACGAACTTCTCAGCCAACCCAATATATATGTTGTAACACCAGAACTGCAATATATCTTAAGCTGAAGATTGTTTCCCCTGATTTTTTTTTCCAAGTCACTGCTTGCTGAGCTCAACTGACAGCTCAGCTGGATTTTGCACAAGTGACTCTTCACTCAGCTGGTCTTTGCCTTGCCAGGTGTGGCTGGCCAATGTAAAGGAAAGGAAAGGTGTTTTTCCTTTTAGCACAAATGTTAAAACTTTTGCCATATTTTCCATTGCCCAGTGTCTGTTTTCAAGGAAGCACGGATCTGCAGAAAACAGAGGAGGCTGAGATTTCCCATTTGTAGGTGTTGGCTCCCTGTCTCTTAGTGCTTTTAATTTAGCAAAGTCCAGGTAATTAAATGAGGGGAAAATAGAATTTTTCTTTGATGGCAAAATGGTTTCCATGAAGACAAATTGGCTGATGGTGTTGACTCTGAAGTGTTGCTGGAAGACTTTACAGCAGCCACTCACCCTCCTTCAGAGCCCAGAATGTCCACACTCCCAGGGGTTGGCTGTCCTGGTGCTGAACAGCTTTCTGCTTAGGAAGTGTATACCTTCTTGAGACATTTTTGACTTTTGTGTGCCAAAGTCCATGTATTTGACATAATTGGAAACTTTACTAATTCATATTGTGTTCTTTATTATCCTGGTTTGAAGATAGCTGGGAGTAAATCTGGGCGAAATGGGTTTCCCACTTGCTCTCAAGTTACCTAGTACAGCAGCTCTAGAAGAATCAGGTGTCATCTTTGGGAAAGACCCCAAAAGCTTTCCAGGGCAGGATCCAGGCTTTTCTTCTTAGTCTGTTCTCCAAATATCTACCCCATCCTTGGTGTTAAATAAATGTTAATTGGAAATGCTGACCATGAGGTAAAAGACATAGAGAAGGGGAGAGAAAAATGGACGCTTGCTGCCCAGGAGCAAAGGATAAGACAGGAGTGACCATCCAGTAGACCCGGACCTGATTCTCAGTCTCCAACTTATTTTTGTAGGGCTCTCAGTCAACTGAAGCTTCCGGGTCTTTCTCTGCCATAATCCCTTCTCTGATTCTCCCTGGTGGTGCCCCCTAAACTCTGCTCATTCGTCCTTCCATCAGCACCTTTCTTTCCCACCCCGTGGTGCAAAGAGCCCTCCACGGTGACACTTCTCTTGCCTCAGTTCCAATCTCTTCCCCTCCAGCCAATCGCCTCTGGAGTGGGGGAACGTTAAAAACAGCTTCTTCACCAAGAAGCAGTCTCTGGGATGGAATATTATGTCAGGCTGGATGGATCCCACACTTTGGGCTTCTGCACAGAGGACAAGAGGCAAAAGAAGGAGATATGAGGTGAGATGTTAGCACTTGCCACCTAATTATCAAGGTTGGTTGTTCACAGAGGTGCATTCCTCACGAAGGCTGTGGACAAGCTTAATGGAACAGAATGGGAATAGACTATCTTAGCACCTGGCCTCAGAATTTCTCCTACCTTGATGAGCCAGCCTGATGCGAAGAGTTGAGCAGAAAAGTTCGGCCCCAGGTGAGTTATGGAAAGAAAAGAGAACAAGGAGAGGGCTGAATTCTGTATTAAAAAAATGAAAGTATAATATTTTTTATTAGCGAGGGTGGGGGTAGGAGGTAGGGGAGAATATTGCAGTAGTCAATCTCAGTTGATGGAAAAAATATTTATATCATATAAATATTAATTTATTTGTTTGCATGGGTATGATGTAAACCCCTCTATTTATCTAAGTCTTCAGTAAAAGAGCATAAAGTACTTATAAATTATATCAAATACATATAAGACAATGTGTGTGTGTGTGTGTGTGTGTGTGTGTGTGTGTGTGTGTGAAATCAAGGGACTGTTCTGGGTTTTCTGCATCTATACCCCCTTGTTAGAGAAAGCCCCAAGGGCACAATGAGATGATGTACACATAGATACTCAGAGTCAGTGTTTCAAGGGGAGGAAGTGCAACTTGACCAGCAATATCAAAAGGCACACCTTCCTCATGCGTCCAGAATCCAGGAGGCAAAAGGGGTGTAAGGCCCCTCAGAAGGGAATGTGAGGGGATTCATCTGAGACTCAAAGGGCAGAGTTTGTTTTTTTTCTGAAGCCTTGGTTAAATTAAGAGCACATTTATCAAGTGGGGGGAGAGGGCTGGGCAGCCATTACTGGCTTGATTTAGTTCTACTAGTGTGACCTGGAAAAAGGGATCAAACCAAAAGAAATGTAAACGTCTATCCAGCATGTTGACTCTATTTTTAATAGAGATCCTGACCTTCCTTCATCAAAACTTATGGATCACAGACATGAAATCACCAAAAATGGTAAAGTCATGAACCCAAATGTGGCAAGAGCCACAGAGCCCATGAATCCAAACTCTGGTACCAATGATCTGGACTTGACCATGCTTACTTGTAGGTGACCTTATGCGAGTTCCTTAAGCTCCCTGTGCCTCAGTTTCCTCTTCTATAAAATGGGGATGATCATAGTTCCTAACTCATAAGGTCCTTGAGAACACTGAGTTAGCGCAGAAAGCACTTAGAAGAGTTCTGGCATATTCAGAACCTGAATTATTGTCATCTTGCCTTATCACAGGAAGTCGGGAAGAGGATTATGCTAGGAAATTTATGTACCTATCTCAATCCTCCCAACAATTAATTTTCATAACAATGGGACGTTATTAAAACTATTGTCTCAGCTGAAGACTTGAGACCAAGGAAGAGAAGTAAATTTGCTAAGGTCACACAACTGGTTAGAAGCATGTCTTTGTGGGTCGTTTGTTATACAAATTTACACAGCAAAATTATAATGACTGATTATAGCTCACACAGTGAATAGGACAATATCTTATGTAGTATTTATAGAAATGGAAAACCAAATAGGAAATAGCTATGTTCAGTGCATTAGGTTAGCCACACACCATTTTAAATGGGAAAGTGTGAAATGAAACCATTACAGTTAATCTCTAAGCAGAAAGTCCACGGGATCAGTAGTGGGGCTGAGCTAGCATGTCTGCAGAAGTCTTCATTTCTCAACGTCTGGTCTGCAGTTGCTTAAATTTTTTAAAACAGTATTAAAAGTAGATTTAGCTAATGTCTCAAATATTAAATATATTCATATTAGTTGAAAGAGAAACAGTTTTCCTTCTCAAAGCTACGTCTAAAGGAAAAGTCCCTTTTTCTCAGTTTGGGCGAGCCTGGTTTACTGGAGGCGAGCTTTCACGTCCCCCTTGCGGCTTAGAGCCTGTGTGATCCCAGTTCTGGGGGATGGGCTGAGAGGTCGGAGAGAATCCTTCCTTGTTGAGCTCCTACTGTCAGTGCCATGCTAGACACTTGGCATCCATCATCCCTTCAATCCCCACCACCATCTTCTGAGGGTGGTATCTCATCCTCTTTTTGGAGGAAACAGGCACAGAGAGCTTATTTCTTACTTGTTCACTAAACACTCTGACAGTATTCAGGGAAATTCACAGGCTCTAATCTCTTAAACCAGTGCTTATCTCACTTTTCCTGTGTGAAATAAATGGCGTGTTTTGTTCTAATGAATGACGCACTCCCACGGGTATACTCAGGGCTGTGATAAATTTGCTACATCTACACTCTTGTCTCTTTCACTTCAGAAGGCCTATCAGAATGCAAGTGAATACTCTGGTTATTAGAACCATAACTTTGAGTCCATACTCATTTATATAGAATGGTACATCATTTGCTAACTTCAGCACTGCCACCATTATTTGCAATGAACTATATGCAAGATACAAAAGAAGTGATACTCTGATGTTTAAAATCAAAATGAAGCAGGCATGGTGGGTATGTATATCAACACATTTCCAAAGGAGCAATTCTTCATTTTCCTCTCTTTTTAATCCTTTCTTTTTTGCGAGGATCCCTTCTGTGTTCTATTTCCATCTATAGAGCTAACTTCCCTAGAGTTATCCAGACTTAGCAGCTCAGGGCCATTTTAGTGCCTCCTCATACTTCACTATTTCTCTCACACCTGTTCCCTTTTCTCCATCCTTAGTTCAGGTAATCATTATCTTACTTCTGGGCCATTGTCTGTTCACTTGTTTCCCTGCCTCTTTCCTCTTTCTCTTATATTCTTTTTATTTCATTGCTGCCAGATAGGTCTCCTCAAAATGCAGTTTAAATCCTTTTAAATCATTTTATTGTAACGAAACCCTAAATAGCTACCCAGATCCAGTGCAAACCTCAATACATAAGGCAAATGCTAACAGCCATAAAAGGGGAAATCGACGCAAACTCCTCCGCTTAGCCCCTAATAAACTTTGCCTTATGATCCCAATGAGTTTTCCAATCTTACCTTCTACTCTCTGTACCCTGTGCCCCAGCCAAAGTATAATAGGTAACGGGTGCCTGTGTTTCTCTTTGCTCATCCACCCTCACTCTATGAAAATGCTAACCATCCTTCTAGATTCTATTCATCCTTCTCCAAAAAGCCTCTCTAGGTTTTCTCAATCCGATGTAATCATTCTTCCTTTGAACTCTTCTGTCATAAAATGAGCAGACATTTCTGTATATTATTATCTCTAATTCTCTGGTCTCTTGCCCCCCAACTACACACACACACACACACAAACACAGTTGGGACTTTGTATTCCCTGTAGTTCCAGTATGGTCTTTCTCATGAAGTGGTATTTGCAATCATAGTGTTGTTAAGAAGAAAAAGAAGAAGGAGGGGGAGGAAGAAGAAGGGGAGAAGAAGATGGTAGAGAGCTTTCTTGTTTCTCCAGTCATCATGGTTAAACAGCTTTAATTGTTGGAAAGTTTTTCCCTATATTCATCTGAAATCTTTGAAAAATTCAGTTCCATAAATATTTATTGAGTGACTACTATGTACAAATTATACAATTTTAGGCACAAAGCACATTCACTGATCCAAATACAGCACATATGCCTGCCCTGCCCATGACCCACCATCAGGGAACTTCTCACATATTGAGGAGGAAAAAGGCTGCTTCTGAGTCTACCCACTCTTAGCAGCTTCTCTAAGATTTGAGGGCCTGCTCTCCCGGTTAATTTCTTTGAAAGTATCTTTGTCCGCTCATCTCTGAGCTATAATATATATGCGGGGGTGCCTATAGGCTTGCTGAGGGATTTATTGGATTTACTATCGTTATGTATAGCAAACCCCTGGGGGTCAGAGGAAGAAAGATTTGTTCTTCCATTTACACACAAAAATGGATCTAGGGCTTCCCTGGTGGTGCAGTGGTTGAGAGTCCACCTGCCGATGCAAGGGACACGGGTTTGTGCCCCGGTCCGGGAAGATCCCACGTGCCGCGGAGCGGCTGGGCCCGTGAGCCATGGCCGCTGAGCCTGCGCGTCCGGAGACTGTGCTCCGCAATGGGAGAGGCCACAACAGTGAGAGGCCTGCGTACCACAAAAAAAAAAAAAAAAAAAAAAAAGGGTCTAAACCTCATGATTAAATCTTCAAATATGTGAAGATAAAGATCCTAGTTCCCCATAAATCTTCTTTCGAAAGATTTATTTACTTTGGAAACTGAGTGGAGGGATAGGTAAAGATTCTTAGTATAAATACCAGGAGATGGGTTTAAAAGGGATATATTTAGAAAGAGGAGTCATTTATTTAGGATTTATTTTTACATTACAGGGATGGGGAACGTTCTATTAGTTGGACTGTCTGATTGTATCAGTCCTTGGAGGCACTCCTACATAGCTGGAAGAGAAATAGACATAACTTTGCTCTCATAGTTTCATTATATGAATTAGACTTTGTTGTAGGTTGTTGCTAAGCAATGCATGATCTGATTTGACACTTGGACCAGCCAGATCCACCAGTGTCTTCCTTTCCATCAGTGCTGCCATTACCCTCATTGTCTCTTTCCTGGACCACACAGTGACCTCCAGCCAGGATCCTTGTCTTCAGTTGCCCCTCTCTCCAAACCATCCCACATGACCCAGTGAGGGCGATCTTGCTAAAGTGCAGCTCTAATCATATCCCTGGCCCAGCAGTCCTGTTTTCTTAAATCTTACCTAGAGGGGTGGGATAGGGAGAGTGGGAGGGAGGGAAACACAAGAGGGAGGAGCTATGAGGATACATGTGTATGTATAGCTGATTCACTCTGTTATACAGCAGCAACTAACACACCATTGTAAGGCAATTATACTCCAATAAAGATGTTAAAAAATAAAATAAAATAAAATACACCATCACTAAAAAAAAAAAAAAAAAACTTCAATGCCCCCTCCCACCTCATCCCTGGAGGGGTTCCTAAGCTCCATATAGAGTTGACCACCCTCGCTTTTTACCTATTATTTCTGATACAGCTTTCAATCATAGTACTTATGACACTTTACTTCTTTAGATCGCTCTCCTACTTCTAAGACTATAATTTACTTTTGCATCCCCAACACCTACCATAGTACCTAGCACCCAGTGAGAGTCTAACATCTTGTCTTAGAATGAATACAGGCATACCTCATTCTATTACACTTCGCAGATGTTGCGTTTTTTACAAATTGAAGGTTTGCGGCAATCCTGCATTGAACAAGTCTATCAGCGGCATTTTTCCAATGGCATTTGCTCACTTTGTGTCTCTGTGTCACATTTTGGTAATTCTTGCAATAGTTCAAACTTTTTCATTATTGTATATTTGTTATGGTGATCTGTGATCAGTGATCCTTGATGTTACTATTGCAAAAATGTTATGACTCACTGAAGGGTCAGATGACAGCTAGCATTTTTCAGCAATAAAGTATATTTTAATTGAGGTATGTACATTGTTTTCTGAGACATAATGCTATTGCACACTTAACAGACTATACTGTAATATAAACATAACTTTTATATGCACTGGGAAACCAAAAATTTTGTGAAACTCACTTTATTGCAATATTTGCTCCTTCGGGTGGTCTAGAACTGAACCTACAATATCTCCAAAGTCTGCCTGTGTAGGATAAAATCCAGTCTCCTTGGTACAGCACTCCAGGCCTTCCACAGTCTTGGCCTGCCCCACTTCTCCAGTGTGCCTTTCCATGGCCCCTGTTCCTTTACAAATCACAAAGCAAACCTTTCCCCTAAGAAGACTTGAATTTTCCCACTTTGATAGGGGAATTCTGTCACTCTCCACTCTGTCGTTTTCACCTGGATGACCTTTTTCCTTTCTCTGCTTGTTGAAACCCTACTCTTCTTCAGGACAGTCCAGTTATCCCTTCTCCTTGAACCCTCCACCTGTTCTGAAAACACCTGGCTGATCTGCCTTTGACGGCATTCATCAGACACTTATTTCATGACCTCATTCAATTTCATTTTCACCACAGTTTTCAGAATGGAGATTTGGCCAAATAGATTCTAAGAAAACTTTGTGGCACGGAAATAATATGGCTGCATATCTGTTGACTTTGTTGAGCACACAGCCCTGCTCAGGATGCATACGTCTTGCTACTGAACAAGTGCTAGAAAACGATACATCATAGGCTCTGGGGGCATAGTTAGAACATGGTCAGGCCAAAGTCTTTTCCTGTCTTAGTTTTCTCTGGAGAAGGAGTTAGCTGGGCTGCAGAGCCTTGAGCTTCCCAGCCTGTGTTGTCACAGCGATGGGTTACAGATATATGGAGAGAGATTCCTCTCACTCCTCAGGGTGGCAGGGCCAGGTTTGGAACCACCCAAACCCCTGGGCCAGTGGTCTGTTTGCCCAGTGTGCCTCACAGACACTGTATGTGGGTCCTGTTATAAACAAAGTTAGGGGGCGCTGACCTAGTCAAATTAGGGCCAAACCACAAACATGGGTGCACGTGCGCCGCAATGGGAAATGGCTCTGTTTGGATTTGGCATCCTATCTGTGGGCACAACAGGAAAAGCAGGAACGTGGAGTCAGAAGCTGCATCCCAAACCCATCCCTTACAGCTGTGTGACTTTGAATAAATTATCTGAACTTTCTGGGCTTCTGTTTCCTCCAGGATTTTTTTTCCTTCAGGGATTTTTTTTTTTTTTTAAACCTGGCTTCATTTGGTGTTAGGGGAAGCCTCGGTTTGAGGTTTCTAGACCCTTGCCCCACTTTGGTCAGGGCAGCTCCCCTTGGTCTGTTTTATATGCTGTGGGAGCAGGTAGACCTCCCTGGGAGAAAGCACTATACAGCACTATACCACTATACAGCATCTGAAAGCCATTGGACAAAGTGTTGCCCACATGCCCTTTCAGTGCTCACATCCTTGAAGTCTATGGATACCTATTTCCATCGCTCTGTTGAAAGTAAGTAAACTAATACACTTTAGGCCACAATTTTTTCATTCTTAAAATAGATTGTTTTGCTGGTTGGTCACTTTTTATCATTTAGTTTTCTGAGAAAGTAGGGCCTCTGGGTAAGGTAAAAGCTTTAATGACCTGAGTGTTAAACCCACCCAAGTTGAAGGCAAAACCTATGACTCCTTTTGGAAGAGGAAAGTGAACACCTTTTAAGGGCATCAAATGCCATAGATTTCATCTTCAGGTGAAAGATGAGAAAAAAACAGTGGGCTTTATTCTCCCACTCTCAATTAAATATTATAGGATTGTAACCTGCAGCACAACCTGTAGGTCGTGTGCTGTTCGTTTATTAATTCAACAAAGAATTTCTTATCGTAACCCGTACCACTGTTTGTGCCCAAACAGTCCAGGTTAGAATTTTTGTGCATTAGGTGACTTCTAATAATTATTTGAAACACTCCCTTTCATTTTGAATATCAAGTGCCTTCTCTCTGCCAGCAGTCTGCCCCTTCTGGGTTGGGTCGGTATAGATTCACAAATGACTCTCCTCATTGAAAAAAGAGAACTGAGTCAAAACAACCTTCTGAAATCTCTGTTTCTGAACCTGGTGAGTAGTCAGTAAAGGAGGGTGGAGCCTGAATGAATTACAGGATTCAGAATCAAGCCCTTCTTTCTCAGACATAATTTTAATTTAATTTTTAGACGATTTTAAATTCATGCTTTCTCCTCTATGTTTTTGTGGCTTATAACGGTTTGGTTTTCCATATCAGGATTTTTCTCATTGGCGTGGACGTTCACCCAGATATTGACCACAACAGAATTCTGCTTGCTGAGTCAGAAACCAGCCCTTGGGGTGAGAATTCACTTGCTGAATGAAGATACCTTTTAGGTGCAAGGCATCTCCTTCACCATTCACAAGCATGATTTATTCACTCGTTTCCACACACTGGCTTCTGTCTCCATCCACAGAGCTGGAAAAAGGGGTCTTGATTATATGAAGGCATATAAGCTGAATCTGTCCCTGCAAGGCCTCCTCCCTTGCCATGGGAAGGACTCCCAGATGCACCCTGTGCTGTGTAAATATACATTTTCACCACCTGGCACACCTCCTCCATTTATAGCCTGAGAATTCCCTTCCCTTACTCTGACCTAGTAATGCTCCTTCCTTCATTGAAAAGCGTGATTGGGTTTCTGGGATCTTCTCCCTATTAATGCTGCCTCATGCCATAGCATGGTAAGGTCCTGTTTAAACACAAGCTCGTCCAAAGCCTTCACTGACCCCCACTGTGGAAATAAGCTCTCCTTCCTCTTAGCTCCTGATGTTTCTCCATAACCTTTCTACTTGCACGTATCACTTTTTAAAGTGATAAGGGATCTTCAAATCCCCAACAGGCTAGGACCATGTGAGATGATTGAGGCATTGGCCTCACATGCAAAATTTAAGGCCTCCCCCCCAAAACCCAGTCACAATAAATAGCATCATAACATGACAGTTTAAAAAATAAAAAACCATGATGAACGAAATATCACATTTTTCAATGAAGACTGGATCAGTACTTTTCCTTTTATTTTCTCTTTTTTTTTTTCTTTCAGATTTTCCCTTTTGCCTCAGGCTCCAGTATGGCCCAGTGCTGTTAATGATTATGTCTTTTTTGGAAATTTTAATATGTCATTCATTATAGATTTTTGCATTAATTTTGATTTTTTAAAAAAATTGCATTAATGTGTTATTTATCTTGATTCCTGAGTTTTTTGGCACCACTAAATGTTATGCTTCAGGCCAGTGCCTCACTTACCTTTCCCTGGGTCCTGACTCTGATCACCATAGCAACTAGCACAGACCTTTGCTCATTGATAGGCACTCAATTAATACTTCATGAATGAATGAATGAATACTAGCAGAGATATTTTAGGTACCCTTTTCTTTCCTTTTTTTCTAAAGGCAAAATGACACCCTACCCACAATCCAGCATCTACCACGACATTTAGACAGACAGTGACACAGATATGTTGTCATGGTCTCAAGTGGCTGCATGCGGTGGCAGTCACCATTGCTACTACCAGTTAACATAACTGAGCCTGGGCTTCTTTCACTGTCACAGAGCATCCCCTTGCAGTCTTGCTTTATTTCATAAACAATTCTCAAGAAGATAAATAGCTGCGGAGGTATAGAATCATCTTTCACCTTCTTCTAGTAAATTGTTAACCACTAACAAAAAAATAACCCCTTTGCAAGTCCAGAAGAATGGGAGAAGGGGTTCTGTTGATGGGTTTCTGCAGGAGCCTCAGTGGTTCCACCAAGAGGAAGAAGGCAAAGGGCTGGAAGACCAAACATGATGGAATGGGGTCTGCCCCTCAAACTACTACCCGGCTCGACAGAAAGGAAAACGTTGTTTCATTACAACAGCACAGACACATAGGAGGGGTTCCCGTTTCTCAGGGGAAAAAGACACAGATCATGTACGTGCTGAGTCTGAGCTTCACCTATGCTCTGAAGTCGATTCCTCAGTGTATTTATCGACATCTATTTTTAAAATACAAAAGGGACCATTCACAAAATCCTCTCGCAAAATCATTTCCAGAAAGTTGAGCCTGTAATAACAAAATTATTTCTCTGCCCTGGTAGATGACCCGTGATAATAATGTTTTTGATTTAGTTACAGGAATTCTGTTCAGCAAACAAAGTGTTTTCTCTGGGTTCTGTCCATACAGTAGTCACACTGTCCTGAGTGAAGAAAATAGATTTTATTCTGTTATAGTTAGTATGATTTACACTTTTTGTCTTGTCGTCAAATGATCATTAGCCTTTGTCTATCCTCACTCCTCCTAACCTTAAGTTGTCCGACTGTAAAAAAGTTAACTAAATTAACTTTAAAAAAATGTTTCTAAAAAAAAAAAAATGTTTGACAGTCTTCAAATCACTTATTTTCCCATGTTGTTCTTTGCTGTTTCATTGTAAAGTGACTGAAACTTCACTTCTAGTATACCTCTAGAAATCTGGGGATCTGAGACCCAGCAGTGTGCTCATTTTAACAAATTATCTTACAGGGAGAATGTTTAGACACTTCCTGGAATATCAAGGAGCCTCACTAATACATTAGGTTAAGATTCCACTTTTCATGAGGGCCTACTCTGTGCTACCCACCATGCTAGGTGGCTTTCTCATGTTATTTCATTGAACCCTTTGAAGAGTCTGGCGGGAGAACAAGTATTGTCAGGTTCACGTCAAAGAAATAAAAACCAAGACTCCAAGAGGTTGTGATGTGCTCAGGGTCACAAAACTAGAAAGAAGCAAAGCTGAGGCTTGGCTCAGGTCTCTTGCTTGTCATATTGCCTGCAACCGCCTGGTTATTGTCACAGGAGGAAATTTGCACTTCTTCTGCTTCAAGAGATGCCAAGGATATGTTTATCCAACCCAGTTTGTCCTGTGGTTAGTTTCCAAGGTGAAATGAAACCAATCCTAGGAGGTTTCAGACATTATTTCAACCTATATGAAGAGACAAGCACTGTCTGACCATCCCTCTAGACCCTGTATATACTTTCCCAGGAATTTCATATTGTTTTCAGGGAAACTTCTCCCTTTTCAAAAAGGTCACCCTAACTTCCAAAAAGGCTTACAAGGTATAGGTTCTAGATCACCTTGGAAGAATTGGTAAGGTGATTGTGTATGAGAAAGAACAATTTGATTCTATGAAACGGAAAATGCGTCAAGGTTTATATGCCTGAATTTGGGGGGTATATGTGGGCATAGTTGTGTGTGTGCTGGGGGTGGGGAAAGAATGTGCATAACAGAAATTAAATGATGCTCAGGACAATATTTTTGATGATCAAACAATATTTTTGATGATCAAACAATCAAGTATTCATGGCTACGACTCTAATGGATAAAATGACTCAAAAACAGTACAGGGAAGTAAGATAGAATAGCACAGCACAGTGGTTAAGTCCGTAGGCTCTCAAAATCAGTTGCATGCGTTTATATCCCAGTTTTGCTACTTACTGATCGTGTGACATTTGATAGGTCACTTAAAAACAGACAAGCAAACCCTGTGTGTTCAGTATTCTCATCTATACCACAGACACAATAACAGAAAGTACACACAAGGATGTTGTAAAAGTGAAATGAGAAAGTGTCTGTAAAGTATCTAACTCTTCAGAAAAATGTGCTATTATCAAAAGGAGGATATATCTAACATTGTTGAGCTCCTTGTAGTAGAATAATGTATTTCTCAGGTTCAAGAAATAGGAAAGAGTTAATCACAACAGGATTTGTCACCAGGCTTAGTGATAGAGCAAGTGATTTTATTAGTGGAAGTCAATGTGACGCCTATATCGAGGTCTGAAAAGCATGGGGAAGAGGACACCTAATGAATAAATAGTAATAATCACAAGGTTGTCGGCAGCTGAGCCCTCAGAGCACCTACATTCCTTTAATAATTAGTAGGCAAATAACCCTGCTCAGGGGCAGTGGATCTCCACTAACCATACAAGCGGTACCAGCAAAACTAGAAAAAACTAGCAGGTGCCCCTTGCAGGAAATATAATTATAGTGGAAAGGCCTGTAATAGTGGTCCCACTGTGCTCCTGACTTAAATCGGAGAGGCAAAGCATTGTGCAAATTCTCCAGACCAGGAGGCTGGCGTGGAAACAGCCAGACACTGTGGGCCTCCTTGGATCCTGCAAGAGGACTTGCAGCTATGTCGATTGATAATCACTTCCCCAAAGTCACACAGCACCTTCAGACAAGCACAATTCTGGGTCACAAAATAGGTGGGAAGCCACAGAGTTCCAGGTCCTTTAAATAAAGTTAAAGATTACACCATCTATAATGATATAACTTTATATCTCCTCATGGCCTCAGTTCCTTAGTCACTGAGAATACAATAAATTCCTCAGAAATAATTCATGGAGGTGAGAAGTGAAGCCTCGCCTCTTATGTTCTGAGCTGTTAGCAATTGCTCTAGCTCTTGAAAGGGGGATGGAACATCTATTGCACATCCTCAGCCTGTGATATTTTCTTGCCAACGTGGGAGACTCTAAGTTCTGGAAGGTAGTGCGCAGGCAGTTCCACAGGGAGACAGTATAACTGGTGTCTGCCCTGGAACAGCAGTGTCTGGTTTCAAATATGGTCTCAATGTACCAGCTCTATGGCACTGGGCAATGACTTCATTCCCTGTGCTTCTCGGTTTCCATATCCACAAAATGGGAGTCATAACAGTGCCTACCTCATAGCGTAGTTGTGCCTGGCACACTGTAGGTACTAAATAATTGTCAGCTATTATGCCCATTCTTCTCAGTAATTAACAATGGTCTCACCTCTTGATAGTCTAGCAAAGAATTCTTTGAAGACAATTACAATGACCAGTTAAGTGCATATTTCATAAAGATAAAATATCTAACATTATTTTGGATCTATTCCCAGAAGTAGAATTGCTGGATCACATAGTGGTTCTACTTATAATTTTTTGAGGAACCTCCACACTGTTTTCCACAGTGGCAGCACCATTTTACATTCCTACCCAAAGGGCACAAGGGCCCCAAGTTCTCCACATCCTTGACAACACTTGTCTTTTTTTTTTTTTAAATAATAGCTATTCTAACTGGTATGAGGTGATATATATATCATTGTGATTTGGGTGGTTTTTTTTTGTATATCAATTATATTTCAACAAAGCTGTTTTTAAAAAATCTAACTTTGTTCTTTACATGTTGTAGGGATCTCACACAATATAGGCAACTATTGGCTCTTTGACTGCTATATAGAATGATAACATGTGTTGCTTCTCTGAATGATATTCTGCTCCTTTGACGTTTCCACTGCTTTGACCTTTCCCAGTGGACCCGTTGAAGGGAAAACAAAGGCTTTGGCAAGTCTTTACAGGGTTCATTCGAAATGCATACACCCACTAGATGTTAAGAATAGAGAGGGAGGAGGTGCAGACAAGAGTGTGGATGGGGTCCCTCCTTCACGGAACTTAAATTCTAGTTAGACGAGAGGTAACAACAAAGCCTGAGAAGTGTTAGAGTTGGAGACTCAGAGTGTGAGAGAGTTATGTGTCAGGAGCTCACAGGAGGAAGAAGGAAATGTTTCCCTAAGGAAATGAAGTTTAAGCTGGGAAGTAAAGAATTCTAGGTATTAGCTGCACTTGAGAAAGTGCTGCAGGCAGGTGAAAGGTTGTGGTTCCGAGACCTGGAAGGAAAAGAGCTGGTAGCAAGAAGAGATGGAAAGGTGGGATGGTGGCCAGATTCTGATATAGGCTTGGAGGCATTTCAAAGGGTGAGGCTTGATCCTGAGAATGACGGGGAAATCACCAGAGTGTTTCAAGTAGGGAAGGGAAATGATCCCAACTGAGATTAGGAAGCATCATTCTGACTGCTCTGTGAGGTAAGAGGCAATGTAGGATCCTGGTAAGAAGCATTAACTCATCATCTCTTGATGATTCTGGCCCACACTTCGGTGGTTTGGAGGCAAAGAAATGGGTAGATTTGAGAGAAATGTAAACAGTAGGCTTAAAACTAAAGCTAACCCCACCCCGCCATCCAGATAGGGATGGGACAGGTAGAAACCTTGACCTTCAACCTGCTCTTCTGCTAAGAACACACAAAACATATTTAGCCTGGAGAAATATGGAAAACGTAACCGAAGTGGAGCTAGGGGGTTGTCTACCCATGTCAATTGTCTGTGCTAATCTACTTGACCCATTGCTACAGCTAATGAAGGGCTGCCTGCCTGCCTTTCACCCTAATTATGCTTATCATCCAGGGCCCATAGACGCCAGGAATAACTCAACACGAGTCCCTCTAGCCAAACAATCAGCAAGCAAAGATAAGTTTAAAGAGTGTCAAACCCAACTTTATGACGCCCTCATAGGTACCAAGGGCATTGTCTCAACAGCCTAAGTCACCAGACAGGATGGCCCAGAGCTGCTTGTTAGATGACCTGCTGGGACCAACTGTGACTCATCTGTTTACTGCAGAGCAAAGGTAACTTGGGCTGTAAAAGTAGACAGCTGCCTGCCATCCGCACCTGGAAATGAGGGCAGTGGGCTCTTCAACTGGAAGTGTTTCCATTGGCACAGGCCCAGGCTGGATGAAGCGTGCTGGGTGAGAAGTGATGCCATGGGACGTGAGGGAACACATGTGCATTTTTTTTTTGCGGTATGCGGGCCTGTCACTGCTGTGGCCTCTCCCGCTGCGGAGCACAGGCTCCGGACGCGCAGGCTCAGCGGCCGTGGCTCACGGGCCCAGCCGCTCCGCGGCAGGTGGGATCTTCCCGGACCGGGGCACGAACCCGTGTCCCCTGCATTGGCAGGCGGACTCTCAACCACTGCGCCACCAGGGAAGCCCCACATGTGCATATTTTAAAGAACGGAGCCTTCACAGCTGACTGTCTATTTCAAGCCACTTTCATTCTCACTGAGCAGCTTAGAGGCTAGTGGTAATCACTTGTGAGTGTTCTGTTATTTACAATTTCAATATAACCAGACTTCTTTTCTTGGCAGAATATTAAGGGCAGGAATAATAAAAGAGTAATAATAGTATTATTGGTATCTTTTATTAATTATTATTATATTCGGAAGGTTCTATGTTGTTCAGGTTATATACGTCACCTCTAATCTAGTGATCACAACCTGGGTGCCCATGCGAGTCACCTGGGGAGCTTTAAAATGCCGATGCCTGGGCCCACCCTCCAAAGGCTCTGATTTCATTGATTTGTGGGAAGCCCAGGCATTGGCATTTTAAGGCTTCCCGGAGAATTCTAATGTGCAGCCCAAATTGAGAAACACAGCTTTAATGATCATGACAGTGTGCAACGTAGAGATATTTAGCTTCATTTGATAGATGAGAGGGAAAAAATAGAGCCAGAGAGAAAAAGTACGTTGCCTAAATGCAAGACCAGTCACTTCAACCTTGAGTCTGGCCACCAACGCCCCCCCCTCGCAATTGCTTCCTGTACTGTTGAGTGAATCCTTGGTAAAGAGGACACAGGGAGAGCACATGGAGGGAGAAGGAAGGAAGCCCAGGGTGATAGCACTGCAAAGGTACCTGGAACTCTGTATAGGAGGCTCTACCTTGCCCTGAGCCAGCTGTGCAGCCCGTAGGTGAAGATTCATAAAGGACAGAATCCAAGTGGGCAAATAACCCCCCTTTGTGGTGGCAGCAGCTCCTGGCCTCCGTCCAAGCCCTGGGGACGGCACACAGGAGGCACTTGGCAGAAAGTTGAACAGGGAACAGCTGGCAGGCAGCCCCCCACACACCCATTTACCCTCTGCCTCGTCGTACTGCTGTAGGGAGAGGAGCTTTCTTCTCCAGCTCTGTCTTCTCACCCTGTGCTGTGTCAGTCAGGGCTGGCAAGTTCCCTCCACCTCTAATCTGGGCTTCTGAAACACTGGCGCTAAGTCAAGGAGGTCACGCTGATTGAGAACCTATAGAGTGGAAAGGGGGCATCCTCTATTCTTGTTTCCCACCCATGAGCACCCTTCACCATAACTGCCTGAAATAAATATAATCAAGTAGGATTCTGAAGCAGCACTCTTATTCCTCCCTGCTGGGAAGACAAGGACTAAATATTTGAAGAATAAAAGAAGGTAGAGGAGGCTATATCTGGAGCTAGTTGAACATATCTCAAACATGGGACCATCATGTTTCTTAAAAAAGAAAATGAAGAGTGAAGCATGGACACAAATCACACATTCAGCTCCTTTGTGTCCTCCCACTTCGGAATGGATCGGAAAGAATCACACTCTGAAGGATGAAGAAAGGAGGGGAGAAGTTTCTGGAATCTGGGGTGGGAGGTGTCTGACCTTCTCTGTAATTCACATCTGACTCCTACTTTTATACTCCCCACAAAGCCTTAGACTGGCCATTTTCATTCATGTATTTACTCATGTAAACAGTCATTAAGGCTTTAAAGCTCTAGGGATTCTTAGAGGAATGAGACCTGACCTTAAGTAACTCACAGTTCGGTAGGGAAGAGGTCACATAAACAGCAAGTGTGATGACAGGGGAAGCACCGGTGTGGTGGGAACACAGGGAGGGGCCCTGGGTCCAGCTGGGAGGTGGGGAGGGGAGGGGCCTGGAGAGGCAACCCCTCATTTGGGACTTCCTGACCGCTTAGCAGGACGAGCCGGCGCAGAGTGGGGAGATGATGCTCTCAATGAAGCGGGCAGCTTCAGCAGAGGGGTAGAGATTCCATCCTCTGCCTCAGTAAAGGTGTTCCTTGTTGAGTAGCCGCATTGGCGTGCAGAAACTTCCCTCTCTAGGTTTCACACTTGGACTTCTTTCTCTCTGTTCAAGCCAAAGAGCTGAGTCCAAAGGGAGACTGATTCCTCACTCAGATTTTTTTTTTTTTTTTTTTTTTTACCAGAAACATGTAGTTCCAAAGGCCTGCCAGCTGTAGTAAAGAGCTTTTCCCAAGAAGGCATGGGCCAGGTAGAGGCAGCTTTGCAGGGGGAGGAGTGTTAGGTTTTGGACCAAAAAACATGACTCAGATGAGGTTAACAATACACAAAACACAGGCACTGCATGAAGGAGTCATTTTCCCCCTCGGTAAGCATTCTGTTTCATAATATCAAATGTCATAGCAGGGCATAACAAGGGCAGACAGATAGATCCTTGGAGGGAGATATTCCTGGATTTCACTCCTGGCTCTACCAAGTAGGACTGTGGATGACCTCCTGCAGGTCTCTGAGCTTCACCACTATTATGTACAAAATAGGGCTGAGAGTGTCCCCCAATCTACTCTGGAAGGGAGAATTAGGTGACATGGCAGCAGAAGAGGACTCCGGCTTGGCACAGATAGGGTCTCAGTCAATGGTAGCTGTGCTTCCTGCACTCCCGATGTGACCCTCCTGTTTCCGGTTCCCCTCACCACACACAGCCCCCTTTCAAGTCTCTAAGTGCAGTCACCCAAACCCTTGCTCTCAGAAATTTCTACCTTTTTCCAAAAGTGGATGATTCACGTTTTAATCCCTTTCTGCCCCTTGAAACACGGCCACGTATTCCTCCTTAAGCTCTTTGGTTGGATGTGCATGGACACACCCCTGTTCAGTCAACATATGCCAAGGGCAGGGCGGTGAGGGCTGGGCTATGGTGACAGGATCAAGGGTGAGTGTGAAGGTCCCCCAGCTTCATTTCTGTCTCCCCCTCCCCTGAGAGAGCCATTCCAGGTCACTCTATTTCTCCACCACCATGACTTTCACTTTACCCATTTTGGAACACTCACTAACGTTAAGAAGCCTTTGTTTCTGCCTGTGCTGAGTCTGTCTACTTCATAACACAAATCACAATGGTTGTCATCGTTATGCTCTTTGCTTCCTGAGTGAAATAGCACCAGGTTGGATTATATTTCATTATTTATAATTAATTATATTATATTATGGATCTCTCTTTGATGGTGGGTGGCAGAGGAGGGTTTGCTAATTCATTCCCTTACAATATTTTAAAAATAAGCTCTCAGAATCAAGTCCACATTATTATTTTCTTCTACTTTTAAATAGACTTTACATGTTCATCAAGTGAAAAAAGCATATTTAAACACCTATAGTCTGTCATATAATGGTGAGAGGGGGAAAATCCAAAACAAGAGGCCACAGGAATATTTTAGAAAACAGTGCTTGAACACAAATCCTTCCCTTCTCCTCCCACTGAGGCCGCTGGATATAAGGCCTTGTCAGCTCATACCAAGACCACTGCAAGAACTTCATATTTGTTTCCCAGCCTCCAGCCTCTTTCTCCTGCAGTCTGTGCTACCCAAGTACCTCAGTCATTACATTGTAGTCCAGCTAGTTTCCTAGTAGCTCCTAGTGATTGCAGGGTAAATTCCATCCTCCTCAATGGACATTCAAGGTGCTTTACTGTTAGGTTCCTCCTGACTTTCCAGGGACCCCACTGCTGCCAAATGGGTCTACTCATTGTCTTATGATAGTCCTGGAATAGCTTTATTTGGTGCCTAGAGTTGTGGATCCCTCTGCCTCCCCCTCTCAGAAATCCTTCCCCTCCTCCTTGATGTGTGTACAAATATTACCCGTGTCCTCTGAGCTGGAAGCACAGCCTCCACCAAGATAAGCATGTGCGGGCTTCCCTGGTGGCGCAGTGGTTGAGAGTCCGCCTGCCAATGCAGGGGACACGGGTTCGTGCCCCGGTCCGGGAAGATCCCACATGCCGCGGAGCGGCTGGGCCCGTGAACTGTGGCCGCTGAGCCTGCGCGTCTGGAGCCTGTGCTCCGCAACGGGAGAGGCCACAACAGTGAGAGGCCCGCGTACCGCAAAAAAAAAAAAAAAAAAAAAAGATATGCATGTGGTCATCTATCTTGGTGAGCAATCATTCTGTGCTCCGTTTCCCTTTGCCCTTTGGAGGTAATATGATATCCCTGGGCAAAATGGTGCCCCCAGGCCCCACTTTCCCTTTGACGTTTCCCTGGCAGCTCCCCTATACTTCACCTTCTCTGCTCTGGCTATTTCACAGTCCTCCTCCTTCACAAACCCAGGAAAAACGTAATATCCCTGAGACATTGCTCTCTGCTACAACCTATGTCCAAGCAGGTTTTTATATAGTTTTGTCTCTCCCATTGTGCACCTGTCCTCCAAACACACCTGAGCAGGTAAGGAGAGAGAGGGAGAGAGATTACTGATGTTTACTGCATATCTACTGTACGTCGGGCATGAATACATTTGGATACATTTAAATTTACCTACAAACTTGTATGGAGGTATTTTGATTCACACTTTCCAATGACAGAACTGGAGCTCAGGAGAGGTTGATGACTTTCTCAAGGATAGTTTGATGCCGGATACGGTGCCAAAGAGAAGAAAATAATTGTGGAATGGAGCTTGTGAAGACAGGCTTCATGGATGTGGTAGGAGCAGAGCCAGACCTTGGTGGGGTGGGCAGGACGACAGAGCACTGTGAGTGTGGGTAGCATCTCAAAGATTCCAGACTCACCCTGAAAGTGTGATCATTTATGGCTTTTAGAGATTATACCTGATTTCCTTTAAGAAGGCAATATTAAAGTTAATTGTCTGGCTTTGAGCATGCAAACACTGAAATGCACTGGAAGAGCCAAAGTTCAGGGGTAAGTGAACTTTACTGCAGCATGTTGAGAACAGAATAAATGCTGACAAAGAGACAGAGGTTTTTTCTTTTAACTGTAGGTCAAAACCTCTTTTAACTTTTAACACATGATGGCTGAAATTGGGCAAACGCACAATCCCAGATGGTTTCACACAGCAGGATAAAAATGAATGAGTTGATGTGGGTTCATGGATAACAAACGTACCGCTGTGTGTGTGTGTGTGTGTGTGTGTGTGTGTAGGCGGTGGTAGGTAGGAGCTCTGTACTTTCTGCTCAATTTTGTTTGGAACCTAAAACTACTGTAAAAAGTAAAGCCTATTTAATAAAATAAAATCACTTTAAAAAAATTTAAATGAATGAGCCCAGATCCCAAAGCTGTCCTCTGAGGCATGGAGGGAGGGGAGGATGTGCCCTTCTTTTGATGTGTTGGAGCACAGACACCTCCTCAGCTGTTGTGAGTTTCATAGTCTTTTATTTTTCCAGTTTACTCCTTAATGAAATGTTTATGAGCATTGAGGCCCTCAAAATTAAGACATGGAATATGAAAAAGAAGGAAGGGGACAGTGAAGAGAAGGAAGTAAAGATGCTTTAATACCCTGCATATTGAAAAATAAAAAGCTGGCTGCATGTACAGGTTTCAAAAGCATAATGAGTAAGTGTCCAAGAAGAGGAGTTTTACAGAACGTTTAACCTTGGGAAGCTGCTCACTTCTTTAATTTTCTTTTATCTCTTCTCTGAATCAGACATAACAATACCTGCCTTACATGGTCATGATGAAGATGGCATAATGTACTTAAAATTCTTAGCCCAAAAGCCTGCATTCATTCCCTGAAAATAGTTGTTGAGTGCCTAATATAAGCTAGATACCAAGGTGATCAAAACAGTTGTGATTCCTCCTGGCTCATTGCATTTACAATCTAGCGGGGGAGACAGATGTCAAACAAGAAAACATAAAAATAATTAATTAAAAATTGTGGAGAATTCTACAAAGGGAAAACTCAGAGTGCTGTGAGAAAATAATAGGGCTTCTGAGTAAATGATCAATAAATAGTAGTTATTTAAAGACAGACATTACTTTGTAATTAGGACAGATTCAGGTTTTTTTAAATTAATTTATTTTTTTTGCAGTATGTGGGCCTCTCACTGCCATGGTCTCTCCCACTGCGGAGACTAAACAATACACTACTTAATAACCAAGAGATCACTGAAGAAATCAAAGAGGAAATCAAACAAAACATAGAAACAAATGACAATGAAAACACCACGACCCCAAACCTATGGGATGCAGCTAAAACACTTCTAAGAGGGAAGTTTATAGCAATACAATCCTACCTTAAGAAACAAGAAAAATCTTAAATAAAAAACCTAACCTTATACCTAAAGCAATTAGAGAAAGAAGACCCAAAGGTAGCAGAAGGAAAAAAACCATAAAAATCAGATCAGAAATAAAAGAAAAAGATATGAAGGAAACAATAGCAAAGATCAATAAAACTAAAACCTTGTTTTTGAGAACATAAACAAAATTGATAAACCATTAGCCAGACTACTTAGGAAAAAATGGGAGAAGAATCAAATCAATAGAATTAGAAATGAAAAAGGAGAAGTAACAACTGACACTGCAGAAATACAAAGGATCATGAGACATTACAAGCAACTCTATGCCAGTAAAATGGACAACCTGGAAGAAATGGAGAAATTCTTAGAAGTGCACAACCCTCCAAGAATGAACCAGGAAGAAACAGAAAATATGAACAGACCAATCACAAGCACTGAAATTGACAGTGTGATTAAAAATCTTACAACAAACAAAAGCTAAGGACCAGATGGCTTCACAGGCGAATTCTATCAAACATTTAGAGAAGAGCTAACACCTATCATTCTGAAACTCTTCCAAAATTTAGCAGAGGGAGGAACACTCCCAAATTCATTCTATGAGGCCACCATCATCACAAAGAAAGAAACTACAGGCCAATATCACTGATGAATGTAGACGCAAAAATCCTCAACAAAATACTGGCAAACAGAATCCAACAGCACATTAAAAGGATCATACACCATGATCATGTGGGGTTTATCCCAGGAATGCAAGGACTCTTCAATATATGCAGATGAATCAATGTGATACACCATATTAAAAAACTGAAGGAGAAAAAACATATGATCATCTAAGTAGATGCAGAGAAAACTTTCAACAAAATTCAATACCCATTTATGATAAAAAACCCTCTAGAAAGTAGGCATAGAGGGAACTCACCTCAACATAATAAATGCCATATATGACAAACCCACAACCAACATCATCCTCAGTGGTGAATAACTGAAACCATTTCCACTAAGATCAGGAACAAGACAAGGTTGCCCACCCTCACCACTATTATTCAACATCGTTTTGGAAGTTTTAGCCACAGCAATCAGAGAAGAAAAATAAATAAAAGGAAACCAAATTGGAAAAGAAGTAAAGCTGTCACTGTTTGCAAATGACATGATACTATACATAGAGAATCCTAAAGATGCTACCAGAAAACTACTAGAGCTAATCAATGAATTTGGTAAAGTAGAAGGATACAAAATTAATGCACAGAAATCTCTTGCATTCCTATACATAATGATGAAAAATCTGAAAGAGAAATTAAGAAAACACTCTCATTTACCGTTGCAACAAAAGGAATAAAATATCTAGGAATAAACCTACCTAAGGAGACAAAAGACCTGTATGCAGAAAATTATAAGGCACTGATGAAAGAAATTAAAGATGATATAAGCAGATGGAGAGATATACCATGTTCTTGGATTGGAAGAATTAACATTGTGAAAATGACTCTACTACCCAAAGGAATCTACAGATTCAATGCAATCCCTATTGAACTACCCCTGGCATTTTTCACAGAACTAGAACAAAAAATTTCACAATTTGTATGGAAACACAAAAGACCCCAAGTAGCCAAAGCAATCTTGGGAAAGAAAAACGGAGCTGGAGGAATCAGGCTCCCTCACTTCAGACTACACTACAAAGCTACAGTATGATACTGGCACAAAAACAGAAATATAGATCAATGGAACAGGATAGAAATCCCAGAGATAAACCCTAACACATATGGTCACCTTATCTTTGATAAAGGAGGCAAGAATATACAGTGGAGAAAAGACAACCTCTTCAATAAGTGGTGCTGGGAAAACTCGACAGCTACATGTAAAAGAATGAAATTAGAAACTCTGTAACACCATACACAAATATAAACTCAAAATGGATTAAAGACCTAAATATAAGGCCAGACACTATCAAACTCTTAGAGGAAAACATAGGCAGAACACTCTATGACATAAATCACAGCAAGATCCTTTTTGACCCACCTCCTAGAGAAATGGAAATAAAAACAAAAATAAACAAATGGGACCTAATGAAACTTAAAAGCTTTTGCACAGCAAGGAAACCATAAACAAGATGAAAAGACAACCCTCAGAGTGGGAGAAAATATTTGCAAATGAAGCAACTGACAAAGGATTAGTCTCTAAAATATACAAGCAGCACATGCAGCTCAATATCAAAAAAACAAACAACCCAATCCGAAAATGGGCAGAAGACCTAAATAGACATTTCTCCAAAGAAGATATACAGATTGCCAACAAACACATGAAAGGATGCTCAACATCACTAATCATTAGAGAAATGCAAATCAAAACTGCAATGAGATATCATCTCACACTGGTCAGAATGGCCATCATCATAAAATCTACAAACAATAAGAGGGTGTGGAGAAAAGGGAACCCTCTTGCACTGTTGGTGGGAATGTAAATTGATACAGCCACGAATGAGAACAGTATAGAGGTTCCTTAAAAAACTAAAAAAGAACTATCATATGACCCCGCAATCCCACTACTGGATATATACCCTGAGAAAACCATAATTCAAAAAGAGTCATGTTCCACAATGTACATCGCAGCTCTATTTACAATAGCCAGGACATGGAAGCAACCTAAGTGTCCATCAACAGATGAATAGGTAAAGAAGATGTGGCACATATAGACAATGCAATATTTCTCAGCCATAAAAAGAAACGAAATTGAGTTATTCGTAGTGAGGTGGTTGGACCTAGAGTCTGTCATACAGAGTGTAGTAAGTCAGAAAGAGAAAAACAAATACCGTATGCTAACACATTTATATGGAATCTAAAAAACAAACAAAAAAAAGGTCATGAAGAATCTAGGGGCAAGATGGGAATAAAGACTTAGACCTACTAGAGAATGGACTTGAGGATGCGGGGAGGGGGAAGGGTAAGCTGGGACAAAGTGAGAGAGTGGCATGGACATATATACACTACCAAATGTAAAATAGATAGCTAGTGGGAAGCAGCTGCATAGCATAGGGAGATCAGCTCCGTGTTTTGTGACCACCTAGAGGGGTGGGATAAGGAGAGTGGGAGGGAGGGAGATGCAAGAGGGAAGACATATGGGGATATATGTATATGTATAACTGATTCACTTTGTTATAAAGCAGAAACTAACACACCATTGTAAAGCAATTATACTTCAATAAAGATGTTTTAAAAAATACTGCTTAAAACTGAAGACAAAAATTAAACTGTTAAAAACAGTTACTTCTCTGGCAGTGCAGAGGTTAAGACTCCACGTTTCCACTGCAGGGGGCGTAGGTTCGATCCCTGATTGGGGAACTAAGATCCCACCCCACATGCCACGTGGCATGGCCAAAAAAACAACAGCTATAGGAAAAAAAGACCCATTATTTTCAAGGAGAACAATAAGGCTGACAGCTGAATTCTTGAGAAAATTTATGAAAGCCAAAGACATTGGTATATCATCCTAAGGTGAAAAATGCCCGTTTCAAACTAGGATTATAAAAATTGTCTTTCAATATTGAAGATAAAATTTACTAATTTTAAATATATTTCTATTTTGTATCTTTTAATTATAACATAAAATATAGATACAGAAATTACATAAAACAAAGGTATAGTTTTATAAATTATTTTAAGGCTAATACCTTTACAACCACTGTAAAGAAATAAAATTTTGCCAGCCACTCAAAAACCTCTCCTTGTGTGCTGTCCCAATCACTATGCACTGCCTTCCCTGAGAGCAACACTTACCCTTTTATCATACTTTTATTGTTATCTTGTTCTTGGGTTTATAATTTTATTATCCAAATATGTCTCCCTAGACAGTTTAGTTTATTCTGGCCCACTAAAAAAATGTTTGATGTGGCACATAAGTCTCTTTTTATCCGGTGGAGCTCCTCCATTCCTTTCTTCTATAGGGACTTTATCTGTTGAAGAGGGCTGTTTGAGCCATAGCAGCGGTCCCCAACCTTTTTGGCACCAGGTACCAGTTTCATGGAAGACAGTTTTTCCATGGATGGGGGTGGGGAAGTTTCAGGCAGTAAAGTGAACGATACTTCAGATGGCAATACAAGTGATGGGGAGCAATGGGGAGAGGCAGATGAAGCTTCACTTGCTCACCTGCCACTCACCTCCTGCTGTGCGGCCTGGTTCCTAACAGGATGTGGACTGGTACCAGCCCATGTCCTGGGGGTTGGGGACCCCAGACCTATAGAATTTCCCAAAGCCTGGATTCTGTTAATCTCATAATTATGGTACAGCTCAATAAGTCCCTCTCTTCTCTGTTTTTCTTAAAGAGTTTTAGCTGGATCCAGAGACTTGAACATTGTATTTTCTGGAAGAATTTGTCACCAATACCTGCAGGGAGGAAATACACAAGGGAGGTCTTTAGGCAGAGGAAAAGTGATGTTAAGTGACAGTAAAAAAAAAGTTACAATATAGAATAAGTAGTAATGAAAAGATATATATATATATATATATGTAAATCTAAATAATATTGAATCTATAAAACAATATGAATAATGTATGGGGTTTCAAATATATTGAGAATTAAAATACATGACAGTGATAACATGAAAGTTAGAAAGAAGATAATAAGTAAAGTCAAAGCATTTAACTTTCCTTTCATTGCACAGGAAATGATTTTAAAAATTCTACTTTATATTATACTTTAATAAATCCAAGATTCATGTTGAATCGCTAAATAGACTCTGAAAGAATGCCAAAAGATTACATAATTGCCAATATGTGAAAAAGTGGAGTTGTAAAACCTACTTGACTGAACCAAAAGACGATAAGGAGAAAAAATAAGGGACATAGAATGAATGGGATAAACTGAAAAAAATCATAGTAAGATCAAAAATCTAAACCTAAGTGTTTCAGCAATTATCTTAAATGTAAACAATTGTTAAAATTTATATTGTCAGACTGTATTAAAGTATCAAGACCCAATAGTACAACGCTCATAAGAGAAGCATATTAAATAGAAGGATACAGAAAGAATAAAACCAAAAGAATGAAGAAAGATACACCATACAAACCATAACCATAAGGAAGCTGGCATAGTTATATTAGTATCAAAAAAGGAAATTGTAAGACAAAAAGGGACCCTGTAAAAATAATAAAGGTCAATCCACTAGGATTTACATTTGTAGTGTTTAATAGTGTAGCTTCAGAATATATGAAGGAAAAGTGATAGAATTAAAGGAGAAATAGGCAAACCCACAGTCATAGTGGAAGCTTTAAACATACTTCTCACTGAAACTGATAGAACAAAAAATGCAATAGTGAGAAAAATCAGACATGGTCTCAGCCTATATTGAACTTGCATTAGAGTAAAGGAAACAGATAATAATCAAATAAGCACATGAATGAAAATAAAATTGCAAGTTAGCTGAGTGTTCTGAAGGGAAGGAAGACAGTTTTATGACAATGAAGATGACCCTGGTTGAGGGAATCAAGAAAGGATTTTCTGAGAAAGTGAAATTTGATCTCAGACCCGAAAGATCTCAGATCTGAAAGACAATAAGGTTAATTAAAAGAGTGGGAGTGGAAACATAGAGCAAAGAGCACTATACATTGGGCTTCATGGCATCTTCAAAGATCCTGCAGTAGGAGGAAACTGGAGTTTGAGGAAATGGAAGGAGGTCAGAGTGACCAAAGCACAGTGTATGAAGGAAAATAGTTCAGATCAAGCTGGAGAAGAGGGCAAAGCCAGAACATTGAGAACTTTCTGGATTGTGTTAAGGATCTTGGGATTTATCCAGAGAGGCAATCAAGAGTGAAGCAGGGTGTGGAGAAAAGGGAACCCTCCTGCGCTGTTGGTAGGAATGGAAACTAGTGCAGCCACTATGAAAAACAGTATGGAAGTTGCTTAAAAAACTAAAAATAGAGTTACCATATGATCCAACAGTCTACTCCTGGGCACGTATCTGGAAAAGATGAAACCTAATTTGTAGAGATACATGCACCCCAGTGTTCAAAGCAGCACTATTTACATTAGGCAAGACATGGATGCACCCTAAGTGTCCATCAGCAGATGAATGGATAAAGAAGATGTGGTATATATATAAGGAAATATTACTCAGTCATAAAAAAAGAATGGAATAATGCCATTTGCAGCAACATGGATGGACCTAGAGATTATCATACTAACTGAACTAAGTCAGACAAAGACAAATATCATATGATATCATTTATACATGAAATATAAAAAATCATACAAATAAACTTATTTACAAAACAGAAATAGACTCACATACATAGAAAACAAACCTATGGTTACCAAAGGGGAAAGGTGGGTGGAGGGATAAATTAGGAATCTGAGATCAACAGATACACACTATTGTATATAAAATAGATAAACAACAAGGACCTACTGTATAGCACAGGGAACTATATTCAATATCTTGTAATAACCTATAATGAAAAAGATCCGAAAAAGAATATATATATATATATATATGTAAACAATCACTTTGTTGTACACCTCAAACACTGTAAATCAACTATACTTCAATAAAAAACAAAGAAAAGAGTGTTAAAGCAGGTTTATATTGTTATTGGATTTATGTTTGGAAAAGATTATCCTAGCTGTGTCATGAGAATGGACTGGAGAAGGTAGAGTCAGAGGAAGCTAAACAACCTAGCAGCTTTTTACCAGAGCAGGATTGGTGGTGAAGACAGTGGAGATGGAGAGGAGTCAGATTCAAGAGACGCTGAAGATCATGTTAAAATCAACAGGACTGATCCACCAGAGGGCAGACAGTACAAGCAAAAAGGACTACAATCCTGAAGCCTATGGAATGAAAACCACATTCACAGAAATATAGACAAATTGAAAAGGCAGAGTGCTATGTACCAGATGAAGGAACAAGATAAAACCCCAGAAAAACAACTAAATGAAGTGGAGATAGGCAACCTTCCAGAAAAAGAATTCAGAATAATGATAGTGAAGATGATCCAGGACCTCGGAAAAAGAATGCAGGCAAAGATCAAGAAGATGCGAGAAATGTTTAACAAAGACCTAGAAGAATTAAAGAACAAACACCTAGAAGAATTAAAGAGCAAACAAACAGAGATGAACAATACAAGCACTGAAATGAAAAATACACTAGAAGGAATCAATAGCAGAATAACTGAGGCAGAAGAACAGACAAGTGACCTGGAAGACAGAATGGTGGAATACACTGCTGCGGAACAGAATAAAGAAAAATGAATGAAAAGAAATGAAGACAGCCTAAGAGACCTCTGGAACAACATTAAATGCACCAACATTTGCATTATAGGGTTCCCAGAAGGAGAAGAGAAAGAGAAAGGACCTGAGAAAATATTTGAAGAGATTATAGTTGAAAATTTCCCTAACATGGGAAAGGAAATAGCCACCCAAGTCCAGGAAGCACAGAGAGCCCCAGGCAGGATAAACCCAAGGAGAAACATGCCAAGACAAGTAGTAATCAAACTGACAAAAATTAAAGACAAAGAAAAATTATTAAAGCAACAAGGGAAAAAAGACAAATAACATACAAGGGAACTCCCATAAGGTTAACAGCTGCTTTCTCAGCAGAAACTCTACAAGCCAGAAGGAAGTGGCTGGACATATTTAAAGTGATGAAAGGGAAGAATCTACAACCAAGATTACTCTACTCAGCAAGGATCTCATTCAGATTTGATGGAGAAATCAAAAGCTTTACAGACAAGCAAAAGTTAAGAAAATTCAGCATCACCAAACCAGCTTTACAACAAATACTAAAGGAACTTCTCTAAGTGGGAAACACAAGAGAAGAAAAGGACCAACGAAAACAAACCCATAACAATTAAGAAAATGGTAATAGGAACATACATATCGACAATTACCATAAATGTGAATGGATTAAATACACCAACCAAAAGACACAGGCTCGCTGAATGGATTCAAAAACAAGACCCATCGATATGCTGTATACAAGATACCCACTTCAGACCTAGGAACACATACAGACTGAAAGTGAGGGGATGGAAAAAGATATTCCATGCAAATGGAAATCAAAAGAAAGCTGGAGTAGCAATACTCATATCAGATGAAATATACTTAAAAATAAAGAAACTTACAAGAGACAAGGAAAAACACTACATAATGATCAAGGGATCAATCCAAGAAGAAGATATAACAATTACAAATATATAGGCACCCAACATAGGAGCACCTCAATACATAAGGCAAACCCTAACAGCTGTAATAAGAGAAAATTGACAGTAACACAATAATAGTGGGGGACTTTAACACCTCACTTACACAAATGGACAGATCAAACAGACAGAAAATTAATAATGAAACACAAGCTTTAAATGACACAGTAGACAAGATAAATTTAACTGATATTTATAGGACATTCCATCTGAAAAGAGCAGATTACACTTTCTTCTCAAGTGCACACAGAACATTCTCCAGGATAGATCACATCTTGGGTCACAAATCAAGCCTCAGTAATTTAAAGAAAACTGAAATCATATCAAGCATCTTTTCTGACAACAACGCTATGAGATTAGAAATAAATTACAGGGGAAAAAAACGTAAAAAACACAAACACATGGAGGTTAAACAGTACATTACTAAATAACCAAGAGAACACTGAAGAAATCAAATAGGAAATCAAAAAATACCTAGAAACAAATGACAATGAAAACACGATGATCCAGAACTTTTGGGATGCAGCAAATGGAGTTCTAAGAGGGAAGTTTATAGCAATAAAATCCTACCTCAAGAAACAAGAAAAGTCTCAAATAAACAACTTAACCTTACACCTAAAGGAACTAGAGAAAGAAGAAAAAACAAAACCCAAAGTTAGCAGAAGGAAAGAAATCATAAATATCAGAGCAGAAATAAATGAAATAGAAACAAAGAAAACAACAGCAAAGATCAATAAAACTAAAAGCTGGTTCTTTGAGAAGACAAACAAAATTAATAAACATTTAGCTAGACTCATCAAGAAAAAGAGGGAGAGCACTCAAATCAATAAAACTAGAAATGAAAAAGGAGAAGTTACAATGGACATGGCAGAAATGCAAAGTATCATAAGGGACTACTACAAGCAACTCTATGCCAATAAAATGGGCAACCTGGAAGAAATGGACAAATTCTTAGAAAGGTATAACCTTCCAAGACTGAACCAGGAAGAAATAGAAAATATGAACAGACCAATCACAAGTAATGAAATTGAAACTGTGATTAAAAATCTCCCAGTGAACAAAAGTCCAGGACCAGATGGCTTCACAGGTGAATTCTATGAAATATTTAGGGACGATCTAACACACATCCTTCTCAAACTCTTCCAAAAAATTGCAGAGGAAGGAACACTCCCAAAGTCATTCTATGAGGTCACCATCACCCTGATACCAAAACCAGACAAGGATACTACAAAAAAAAGAAAATTACAGACCAATATCACTGATGAATAAAATGCACAAATCCTCAACAAAATACTAGCAAAGAGAATCCAACAACACATTAAAAGGATCATAAACCATGACCAAGTGGGATTTATCCCAGGGATGGAAGGATTCAATATACACAAATCAATCAATGTGATACACCATATTAACAAATTAAAGAATAAAAACCATATGATCATCTCAATCGATGCAGAAGAAATTTCGACAAAATTCAACACCCATTTATGATAAAAACTCTCCAGATAGTGGGCATAGAGGGAACCTGCCTCAACATAATAAAGGCTATATATGACAAACCCACGGCAAACATCATTCTCAATGGTGAAAAACTGAAACCATTTCCTCTAAGATGAGAAACAAGTCAAGGATGTCCACTCTGACCACTATTATTCAACATAGTTTTGGAAGTCCTAGCATGGCAATCAGAGTAGAAAAGGAAATAAAAGGAATACAAATTGGAAAAGAAGAAGTAAAACTGTCACTGTTTGCAGATGACATGATACTACACATAGAGAATCCAAAAGATGCCACCAGCAATCTACTAGAGCTAATCAATGAATTTGGTAAACTTGCAGGATACAAAATTAATGCACAGAAATCTCTTGCATCCGTATACACTAACAACAAAATATCAGAAAGAGAAATTAAGGAAACACATTCACCATTGCTACAAAAAGAATAAAATACCTAGGAATAAACCTACCTAAGGAAGTAAAAGACTCAGAAAACTATAAGACACTGATGAAAGAAATCAAAGTTGACACAAACAGATGGAGAGATATACCATGTTCTTGGATTGGAAGAATCAATATTGTGAAAATGACTGTACTACCCAAAGCAATCTAAAGATTCAATGCAATTCCTATCAAATTACCAGTGACATTTTTTACAGAACTAGAACAAAAAATCTTAAAATTTGTATGGAAACACAAAAGACCCCAAATAGCCAAAGCAATCTTGAGGGATAAAAACAGAGCTGGAGGAATCAGACTCCCTGACTTCAGACTATTATACAAAGCTACAGTCATCAATATGGTACTGGCACAAAAACAGAAATACAGGACAGAAAACCCAGTGATAAATGCACACACCTATGGTCAACTAATCTATGAGAAAGGAGGCAAGCATATACAATAGAGAAAAGACAGTCTCTTCAATAAGTGGTGCTGGGAAAACTGGAGAGCTACATGTAAAAGAATGAAATTAGAACACTCCCTAAACCATACACAAAAATAAATTCAAAATGGATTAAAGACCTAAATGTAAGACCGGACACTGTAAAACTCTTGGAGGAAAACCTTGGAAGGACACTCTTTGACATAAATCACAGCAAGATCTTTTTTGACCTACAGTAATGGGAATAAAAACAAAAATAAGCAAATGTGACCTAATGAAACTTAAAAGCTTTTGCACAGCAAAGGAAACCATAAACAAGACAAGAAGACAACCCTCAGAATAGGAGAAAATATTTGCAAATGAATCAATGGATAAAGGATTAATCTCCAAAATATATAAACAGTTCATGCAGCTCAATATTAAAAAAACAAACAACCCAATCAAAAAATGGGCAGAAGACCTATATAGACATTTCTCCAAAGAAGACATTCAGATGGCCAAAAGGTACATGAAAAAATTCTCAACATCACTAATTATTAGAGAAATGCATATCAAATGTACAATTCACACCAGTTAAAATGGGCATCATCAGAAAACCTACAAACAGTTAATTCTGGAGAGGATGTGGAGAAAAGGGAACCCTCTTGCACTGTTCTTGGGAATGTAAATTGATACAGCCACTATGGAGAACCGTATGGAGGTTCCTTAAAAAACTAAAAATAGAATTACCATGTGACCCAGCAAACCCACTATTGGGCATATACCCAATATGGTTTGAAAACCATAATTCAAAAAGACACATGCACCCCAATGTTCATTGCAGCACTATTTACAATAACCAGGTCATGGAAGCAACCTAAATGTCCATCAAGAGACGAATGGATAAACAAGATGTGGTACATATATACAAGGGAATATTGCTCAGCTATAAAAAGGAACAAAATTGGGTCATTTGTAGAGACGTGGATGGACCTAGAGACTGTCATACAGAGTGAAGTAAGTCAGAAAGAGAAAAACAAATGTCGTATATTAACGCATATATGTGGAATCTAGAAAAATGGTACAGATGAACCAGTGTGCAAGGCAAAAATAGAGACACAGATGTAGAGAACAAATGTATGGACACCAAGGGGGGAAAGCGTCGGGGGTGTGGGGGTGGTGGTGGGATGAATTGGGAGATTGGGATTGACATGTATACACTAATATGTATAAAATAGATAAGTAATAAGAACCTGCTGTATATAATAAATAAATAAATAAAATTCAAATAGAAAGTTAAAAATAGAAATCAACAGGACTTGGAGAAGGATTTTACATGGTGACTGAGGGCAAGGGAGACATCAAGGGTGTCTTTTCAGGTTCTTACTTGTACAAGTGGGTCTAACAGTGATGACGTTCTCTGAGACAAGAAACACAGATAGAAGGCCAGGTTTTAGAGGGAAAATTATAAATTCAGTTTTGGACATATTTAGATGGAGGATTTTTTCTTTAAGAGTTTGTTCTATAGAATGTCTTTTCCATATCCTTGATTATTCTTTGTGGTGTTTGGTTTGTTTTATTTATTTTTCTTACCTCCTCCAGTCTAACACTTCAAAAATACAATCACAAGCTCAGACTGTAGTTATTTATCATGTCACTACATCCAAATATTGGTGCTTGCCTAATTTGAACCTTCCTGGAGAGTAATGCAAAGAAGAGAGAAGATGGAAAATTTGTGAAGATTCCCCAGGAGTGCTTGCAGGATGTCAGACACTGACCCCAGTTAGAGTCCAAATGTGTCAGGGAACTTTCCTGGCTCTGGCTAACAAAGGCCACCTAATGTGCCAGGATTGCTTTTCTTGAAGATGCTGTGCAAGGATGAGCAAGCCAAGTTTAGAAGAATTGGCTCTAATACACAGAGCCATTTCAGAGAAACACTAATGAGCTCTCCCTTCATTAAAAGTTAAATCTGTCAAGGATATGAATCAGGTGTCATGTGAAAGAAGCCAATCAACTCTTTCAAAGCGATTTCCTGTTAGAGCTCTGAGATGGGAGGTGCCATTTCCCTTGCTCCAGGGTGGTTGAGATCCTGGTGGCAAGTTGTCTTGAAATCCTTTCCATGAGAAAGCACACAGTGAATATGACAGCCTGTGCAAAGTCAGTTCACATCCAGAGAAAGGGAATATGTAGTCATGACTCTCTCTCTCTCTCTCTCTCTCTCTCTCTCTCTCTCTCTCTCTCTCATTGACCAGTAGTATTATGAGGATGTATTAGGCCTTTTTTCAACACATTTTTTTTCTTTATTCTGCTTGCATATATCCTTTAGTTCTGCTGGGACTTAAAAGAAGAAATTGGCTTTCTATCTATTGATATCTGATAAGAAATTTGGTTATGGTATCTGATTGGAATAAGGTATGTAGACTTTATGACGATTAAATTATGTGTTGTTCTTTGACAGCTTAAATTTTAAAAATTTTGCTCCAAGCATTGAGTTTGCCTACAGTTTCAGTAGTTGGCAATTCCTTACTTGTAATAGAACCTTGAGTTTTGTAAATGTATGAAGGAGGAGATAGATGATTTATAGCTGTTTCACAAGCTATGAACATAATTCAATTGTCAAAGGAGGAAAGGTGGTAGATGTTCAGGTGGTAGATATTCAGAAACTTGTTCTTTTATGTGATTTTCCGTATTTCTGATTTGTTTGAAGATTATCATCTTAGGAAATTATAAAATAAAAGGTTATATATATGTAGCCTAGAACTACATAGAGCCAAAGAGCCATGACTTTGCTTAATACCAATGCTGCCTAATGCAAACCACCACAGAATTTTGAAGTGGGAGGATCTTAAGCCGTCAGGTCGTCCAGAGCTCTCTGGAGGGCTGTGATTTGGGATCCTGGTTTTAATACTCCCCACCTCTCATTACCCATAGGTAAACAAAGACCCAGAGGGGAAGTGACCTGGTAAAAGTCACGTGATTAGTATCTCAGAATTCATCTTCTTGTGAATTTCATTCAAAGAACCAAGCACTTGAGCTAGTCTTTATTCTAAGGGCATGATTTGAAATATTACAAAGAGAAAGTCTCAAATGATAGCACTGGGAAGAACTATCCTACCTGAGGTCCCTCTCGATGGGTTCTGGGCTTTGGATGTGCTTGGGCCATTTTATTTCCATTTTGGATTCCTGCAGACCCTGTAATTAGGAGGAAGCCACCAGGTTCTTGTGGCTGAGTGGAACTGAGGGAAATGAGACGAGGGAAGCATCTCAGCGCATGTCTGAACTTGCCCCTTGCTTGGGACCGCTTCCGTACACAGAGTATGAAGCTCTTGAGCTGGTAAGCAAGGACCTTGGGCTAGAATGTTTTGTTTTCACATTCTCAAACTTTGTGTTTACTTCCTTTCCTCTAAGGTAACACTTGCTTACTCCCCATGTGGTTCCCAATCACATATTGAGAAATATGGGTGAAGTCTACCTTTTAATAATTTATCATGTTGCTTGTTCTTGAATTTGATGGATGAAACAAATGACCCAGAGTTTGTGATTAATGGAACCCCATCTCCACTCCAACCCCAACTCATGAACCAATGACTTTGACTTGTGCCTGTCATATCAGTAAATATGCCAGAGGCCTTAATTAAATCTGGAGCTGAGCTGGTGATCTTAGTTGAAATACTCTGATTCATTCTGAACAATCATTTGATAGAATAGCCTCAGTTTTTCTATATGTAAAATGAATTTAACGTTGGTGACACTGGTGTTAAAGTAACTTTAAGAAAATTGCTGAAGGCTGTGACATATTGACCTCGTGTATTATCATTTTATAATGGAGAGTTTTACCTACCAAAGAGAAGACCTATCAGTTGCTCATGTCATTGCTGGTAATTTATTATTAATGATTTCTAAAAATTCCAGCACTGCAGGAAGCTTCAAGCATCATTACTGCATAACATTTTGCTTTCATGTTAATGGACAGCTATTTTTCACTGTCACTTTCACAAGTAGCAAGAGAACAGAGATGAAAAATTTTAACAAATATAGCCAGTTGAAGACATATTCCAGGCTTTGTCACTTGTTAATAATTGAATGATCAAATTCAGCTTTACCAGAACCAAGAATTTCCTGGACGCAGACAGTAACCCATATACGTCCTTACCAGTGCCCTTGTTACATCACACCCACTCAGAAGCAAAGGTCAGGAAACACTGTTTTGTTAGCACTTCCATGCTTAAAGAGTTAAAAAATCCACGTCATCAAGTTACTGCTTTTTTATAACTGAGAAGGAAAAAGTCATGGTATAATTTCATCCAGTGGAAAAGCTTCTATTCGATTCAACTTCTTCATGGATTAGAAGAAGGAAGCACTTTTGATGTCACCGAAAGATCTTCTCCTTCTAGAAGCCTTTTTAAAATATTATGTCTCACGGAGGGTTCTCTGGTTTGCAGACATCTCATAGAGGTAAGGGGTCTCTGCTTGCCACAGTCTGGAATAATCTAAGTCAAGCCCAGTTAGCACACTGTAGGAGCAAAACCATGCTAACCCCTGATATTACAAGTGGAAGGAGTTCCGTTCTGTCTAAATCACAAGTCCCTACTCTGCATATCCAGCTTGTAATCTGTCTCTCTTCAAAATTTTTGTGCCCTGGGGATGGCTGTATCTGAAGGTGCTAACTGTCAGCAGGGACAAGGACAGCAGGGCTCTTGTTCTCTTTCCTCTTCCATGCCTGTCCTTCGATTAGTTGGTGCTGTGAGAACAAGTTTACAAATTGAAGGGCACATTTTCAAAGGGATGAAGAATGCCAAGACAATAGCTGTTTGCCAATGTGATGCAATTGGCAGACGTGAAAGGTGGAGAAAGGAGATATTTAGCATGTTTGCACTCATTATTAATAGTTTACAGCTAAGCAATTGCATATTTTGTTTTTATATCTTCTGACTTTGTGCAGTTTTCCTTTATGCAGTCCAAGCATGTGCAACAAATACTTTCTCATCCAGTTATAGATGGCACTGTAGTTTTTCCCCATCAGCAGGGTCCTTGGTTGTGGTAACAGTCAACAGAAACAAGGACATCAGGGGTCTTGTTCTTCTCTCCTCTTATTTTCCATGGCCGCTCTTTGTTGTTTGCCTTAGGTAATTTGATGCCGAGTAATGGCTCTGATGCATCATATTTTCCATCCATTAACCAATGCTAATCCGAAGAAGAATGGGGCATAGACAGGGAAGGTCTCTTTCCTTCCCTTACAAAACAAGTTAGTGTTTATTCTTGGAATCTGTTCTAGACAAATTAAAGCACAAAGAGACTGCACTATCCATTAAACACCATGATAAACTGGCTGTAAAACCTCACAATTTGTTCAGAGTCAGTAAATCGATATTGTGATATTTCTTATCTGTGTTATGGGCTAGTGAAGTATTTCCTAAAAGGCATTTCACAGAAGAGAAGCCCTTGGAGGTGCTTCAGAGAAGGGATTCTGGAGTTCAGTAAAATTGGGAAGTGTTTCATACAGGAATTCCCTCTTTGAAATTCACAATGCATAATAGAATTTTACAGCTCTGACAACTCATTCTATTAAAAAACAAAACTAAACTATTATACTTTGTATAACCCAGAACTTTTAAAATTCATTTGATCACAGAGCACATTTTAACACTCATTTTTTGGAATATCTGGAAGCTGTAAGTGAAGCAACTGATCTATAAATTATAGTTTGAGAGTAGATCAGTACTTTTATTTAAAAGATAAAGTTTCCAACTCAAGGTCTGCAACTGATTTGTAATAAATCACAAATCACCATTGTATCCTGCTACACCCCATCAATAAATTTACTTTTAAGTGAAAATGTATTAAGTTTTTATGATGTGTCAGGTACTATAGTAAGTGCTTTATATGTCTTATTTAATTTATTCCTTTAAACTTGTGTTTATTTTCTTTTTTTTTAAACATCATTATTGGAGTATAATTGCTTTACAATGGTGTGTTAGTTTCTCCTTTATAACAAAGTGAATCAGCTATATATATATCCCCATACCTCCTCCCTCTTGTGTCTCCCTCCCACTCTCCCTATCCCACCACTCTAGGTGGTCACAAAGCACTGAGCTGATCTCCCTGTGCTGCATAGCTACTTGCCACTAGCTATGTATTTTACATTTGGTAGTGTATATATGTCCATGCCACTCTCTCACTTCATCCCAACTTACCATTCCCCCTCCCCATGTCCTCAAGTCCGTTCTCTATGTCTGCGTCTTTATTCCTATCCTGCCCCTATGTTCTTCATAACTGTTTTTTGTTTTAGATTCCATATATTTGTGTTAGCATGCCGTATTTGTTTTTCTCTTTCTGAATTACTTCACTCTGTATGACAGACTCTAAGTCCATCACCTCACTAAAAATAACTCAGTTTCATTTCTTTTTATGGATGAGTAATATTCCATTGTACATATGTGCCACATCTTCTTTATCTATACATCTGTCGGACACTTAGATTGCTTCCATGTCCTGGCTATTGTAAACAGAGTTGCAGTGAGCATCTAGATATTTTTTGATTTCCTCTTTGATTTCTTCACTGATCTCTTGGTTATTTAGTAGTGTATCGTTTAGCCTCCATGTGTTTGTATTTCTTACAGATTTTTTCCTGTAATTGGTATCTGGTCTTATAGCACTGTGGTCAGAAAAGATATGTGACACGATTTCAATTTTCTTAAATTTACCAAGGCTTGATTTGTGACCCAAGATAGGATCTTTCCTGGAGAAAGTTCCATGAGCACTTGAGAAGAAAGTTTAATCTGCTCTTTTTGGATGGAATGTTCTATAAAGAAAAATTAGTCCATTTTATTTAATGTGTCATTTAAAGCTTGTGTTTCCTTATTCATTTTCATTTTGGATGATCTGTCCATTGGTGAAACTGGGCTCTTAAAGTCCCCTACTATTATTGTGTTAGATTGTCCCCTACTAAAGTCCCCTACTATTATTGTGTGTAGATTTCCCCTTTTATGGCTGTTAGCATTTGCCTTATGTATTGAGGTGCTCCTATGTTGGGTACCTAAAATTTTACCATCTTCTTCTTGGATTTATCCTTGATCATTATGTAGTGTCCTTCTTTGTTCCTTGTGATAGTCTTTAAAGTCTATTTTGTCTGATATGAGAATTGTTACTCCAGCTTTCTTTTGATTTCCATTTGCATGGAATATCTTTTTCCATCCCCTCACTTTCAGTCTGTATGTTTCCCTAGGTCTGAAGTGTGTCTCTTGTAGACAGCATATGTACGGATCTTGTTTTTGTATCCATTCAGCGAGTCTATGTCTTCTGGTTGGAGCATTTAATCCATTTACATTTAAGGTAGTTATTGATATGTATGTTCCTATTACCATTTTCTTAATTGTTTTGGGCTTGTTTTTGTAGGTCTTTTCCTTCTCTTGTGTTTCCTGCCTAGAGGAGTTCCTTTAGTATTTGTTGTAAAGCTGGTTTGGTGGTGGTGAATTCTCTTAGCTTTTGCTTATCTGTAAAGGTTTTAATTTCTCCATCGAATCTGAAAGACATCCTTGCTGTGTAGAGTAATCTTGGTTGTAGGTTTTTCCCTTTCATCACTTTAAATATGTCCTGCCACTTCCTTCTGGTTTGCAGAGTTTCTGCTGAAAGATCAGCTGTTAACCTTATGGGGATTCCCTTGTATCTTAATTGTTGCTTTTCCCTTGTTGCTTTTAATATATTTTCTTTGTATTTAATTTTTGATAGTTTGACTAAAATGTGTCTTGGCATGTTTCTCCTTGCATTTACCCTGTATGGGACTCTCTGCACTTCCTGGACTTTATTGACTATTTCCTTACCCATATTAGGGAAGTTTTCAACTGTAATCTCTTCGAATATTTTCTCAGTCCCTTTTTTTTCCTCTTCTTCCTCTGGGACACCTATAATTTGAATGTTGGTGCATTTTATGTTGTCCCAGAGGTCTCTGAGATTGTTCTTAATTCTTTTTATGTTTTTTTTTTTTCTTCTACTCTGCTGCAGTTATTTCCACTATTTTATCTTACAGGTCACTTATCCATTCTTCTGCCTCAGTTATTCTGCTATTGATTCCTTCTAGAGAATTTTTAATTTCATTTATTGTGTTGTTCATGGTGGTTTGTTTGCTCTTTAGCTCTTCTAGTTCCTTGCTTAATGTTTCTTGTATTTTCTCCATGCTATTTCCAATATTTTAGATCAATTTTACTATCATTACTCAGAATTCTTTTTCAGGTAGACTGCCTATTTCCTCTCCATTTATTTGGTCTGGTGGGTTTTTACTTTGCTCCTTCATCTGCTGTGTATTTCTCTGTCTTCGCATTTTGCTTAACTTACTGTGTTTGGGGTCTCCGTTTTGCAGGCTGCATGTTCGTAGTTCCCATTGTTTTTGGTGTCTCTCCCCAGTGGGTAATGTTGGTTCAGTGGGTTGTGTAGGCTTCCTGGTGGAGGGGACTGGTGCCTGTGTTCTGGTGGATGAGGCTGGATCTTGTCTTTCTGGTGGGCAGGACCATGTCCATTGGTGTGTTTTGGGGTGTCTGTAAACTTATTATGATTTTAGGCAGCCTCTCTAGTAATGGATGGGTTTGTGCTCCTGTCTTGCTCATTGTTTGCCATAGGGTGTCCAGCACTGTAGCTTGCTTTAATTGAGTGGAGCTGGGTCTTAGGGTTGAGATGGAGATCTCTGGGAGAGCTTTCATCATTTGGTATTACATGGGGCTGGGAATTCTCTGGTGGACCAATGTCCTGAACTCAGCTCTCCCACCTCAGAGGCACAGGCCTGACACCCGGCCAGAGCACCAAGACCCTGTCAGCCACACGGCTCAGAAGAAAAGGGAGAAAAGGAAAGGAAGAAAAAATAAGTAAAATAAAGTTATTAAAATAGAAAAAAATATTAAAAATAAAACAATAAAAGGTAATTAGAAAAAGAGATAAAAAGAAAGAAGAGAGCAACCAAGCCAAAATGCAAATCCTGCAATGATAACAAGTACTAAAAATTATACTAAAAAGAAAAAGGACAATCAGAACCCTAGGACAAATGGAAAAAGCAAAGCTATACAGACAAAATCACACAAAGAAGCATACACATACACACTCACAAAAAGAGAAAAAGGAAAAAAAATATATATATAAATAAAAAAGGAAGAGAACAACTAAATCAATAAACAAATCTACCAATGATAATAAGCTCTAAATACTAAACTAAGATAAACATAAAACCAGAAACATATTATTTGCAGAAAGCAAACCCCAAGTCTACAGTTGTTCCCAAAATCCACCGCCTCAATTTTGGGATGATTCGTTGTCTATTCAGGTATTCCACAGATACAGGGTACTTCAAGTTGATTGTGGAGATTTAATCTGCTGCTCCTGAGGCTGCTGGGAGAGATTTCCCTTTCTCTTCTTTGTTCTCACAGCTCCCGGGGCTCAGCTTTGGATTTGGCCCCACCTCTGTGTGTAGGTCGCCTGAGGGCATCTGTTGCCCTTCCAGACAGGACGGGGTTAAAGGAGCAGCTGATTAGGGTGTTCTGGCTCACTCAGACCAGGGACATGGAGGGGCATGGAATGCGGGGCGAGCCTGCAGAGACAGAGGCCAGTGTGACGTTGCAACAGCCTGAGGCCCACCGTGTGTTCTCCCAAGGAAGTTGTCCCTGGATCATGGGACCCTGGCAGTGGTGGGCTGCACAGGCTCCTGGGAGGGGAGGTGTGGATAGTGCTTACACACAGGCTTCTTGGTGGCTGTAGCAGCAGCCTTAGCACTTCATGCCGGTCACTGGTGTCCGTGCTGATAGGTGTGGCTCACGTCCTTCTCTGGAGTTCATTTAGGTGGTGTTCTGAATCCCTACCCCTCGCGCACTCTGAAACAATGGTCTCTTGCCTCTTAGGAAGGTCCAGAGTTTTTCCCGGACTCCCTCCCAGCTAGCTGGGGCGCACTAGCCCCCTTCCGGCTGTGTTCACGCAGCCAACCCCAATCCTCTCCCTGGGATCTGAACTCCGAAGCCTGAGCCTCAGCTCCCAGCTTCCACCCACTCCAGTGGGTGATCAGACAAACCTTTCGGGCTGGTGGGTGCTGGTCGGCACCAATCCTCTGTGTGGGAATCTCTCCACTTTGCCCTCTGCATCCCTGTTGCTGTGCTCTCCTCCATGGCTCCAAAGTTTCCCCCTACCCAACCCTCATCCCCGCCAGTGAAGGGGCTTCCTAATGTTTGGAAACATTTCCTCTTTCACAGCTCCCTCCCAGAGGTGCAGGTCCCGTCCTTATTCTTTTGTCTCTGTTTTTCCTTTTGCCCAACACAGGTACTTGAGGAGTTTCTTGCCTTTTGGGAAGTCTGAGGTCTTCTGCCAGCATTCAGTAGGTGTTCTGTAGGAGTGGTTCCACATGTAGATGTATTTCTGATGTATTTGTGGGAAGGAAGGTGATCTCCACTTCTTACTTCTCCACCATCTTGAAGGCACCCCCCCCCCCTTGGGATTTTTTTCAAATAAACCCAAATAGTGCAAAAATACATTTTTATCACAAAAAGTCAAAAAAATACATAGAAAATTCTTTAATTTTTGTATGTAAATATCTAAATATTTTTCTGTGCGTTTACATTAAAAATGGGTCCTTAGAAAACATGTACATTTCTTATTATTTAAATAAAATGGAATTATATTATGCATACTGTTGAGCAACTAGCTTTTTTCATTTCGAAGTATTTGTTAGAGATATTTCTATGTCAGTATATGTGCATCTACCATATTAATTTTAATGGCTTCATGACATTTATAGTGTATATGTACCCCCAAGTTTTTAGTGGTAGATATTCAGCTTATTTTAGAATTTTTCACCAATGTAAACAATTACTTTTATTTCTGTTTCTGGTAGTATGGCAGATAGATAGCTTTGAATCGAAACATCCAGAATGCTGGAGCAAACATAGAGTGTATCAACTGGTGCACAAAGAAAGAATCCTCAGAGGTCAAAAGCAAAGAGAATGCAGAGACCTGGTGGAACAAGAGACTGACAAAGTTGTCTTTCCTTTTGAGGTTTTCTATTGAACCCAGGAAAACTTGAGCTACTGCTTGGTGAGATGCAGGAGCTACTGCTTGCTGAGATGCAGGAGCCAGGAAGTAAAAAGTCACATCCATACAAGAAGCTGAAGCCAATAGAAAACACCCAGCATAAAGCTGGCATCCAAAGGACTATACCTTCAATGTAACAGTAAACAAGAAGCAAAACCACTATCCAGACAGGAAAATAAATAAATGTACTTGTTTCAGTCTGGGTGCTGGGTAGAAGATGATAGTAATCTCTCCTGAAAATTCAAAACAATAAGCCTGGCTTCACGTGGGTTTGCAATCTATTTCATGTGATGTCTTTGTGTTTCACAAAACATCAAGTAAAGAATATAAAGTGGACCCAAGTTAGTGGTGCCTTTAAGCATATTATGTAAGTAAAACAAATCTGATTCTTTTTAGAGGGATTTCAACTCAGTCCTCAAAGAATTCCCACTGATAATGTGATAAGAAAAATGATCAGCCTACAGCCAAAATTCACAAAACATATAAAGAACCAAGACATCATGAATGAAAACCATCAAAAATAATAAACAGGAGAATCAGACTTGCAAAAACTTCATATATGGAAATTATCAGACACTAAGTATAAACTATATTTAATGTTTTGAGATATAAAGGAAAAGCTTGAGGATATAAATAAGAATAAGGAATTGAAAAAGAAGAAGCAAATATATTTGTAAAAGAAACACTAGAGAATTTCTAGAATTCTAGAAGTAATAAATAGACAAACTCAAAGTAATAAGACAATACAAACAACAGATAAGACAGACACAGCTAAGGAGAGAATTAGTCAATTGGAAGATATAGCTAAAGAAGTTATACAGAATACATTCCAGAGAGATCAAGAGACAGAAAATATGAAAGAGATGTTAAAGACATAGAGGATAAAGTAGGATTATCTTACAGACATTAATTAAAGTTTTAGAGGACAACAATCATGATAATGGGAAAAAGGCAATATTTGAAGAGATGATGGTTGAGAATTTTCCCTAACTGTTGAAAGATTAATGCTGTTTTTCAAGAATGTCAGTGAGTCCACAAGTATGATAAACAAGAGAAATTTATATCTAAACATATCACAGTGAAACAAAATACACACAAAAGAGATTTTAAAGAAACAGTCAGCAAGAAGACACTACAAACAAAAAGCAATTATCATTGTGGCTAACTTCTCAAAAGCAACAATGGCATCAATTTCTTCATGCTGAGGGAATATAAATGTCAATTTAGAATCTGATACTAAGAAAACTTCTTTCAAGATTGAGGTGAAGTAAAGATAGTTTCAATCCTTTTGCTTAGCCATCCTTACAATATGCTACTTGCCTTGTCACAGAATGGTTGCTTCACCTCTGAGGATTGCCTCTGCATTCTGGGTAGGAAAAAGGGAAACAGCAAGGGCATAAAACCATGCCAGCTGAGTCTGTTCCTTTTTTCCTGGAAGTCCCATGTACACATCCACCTATATCTCATTGGCCAAAACTTCATCACATAACCTCACGTATCTGCAAGGTAGCCTGAGACACCTCACCTTCCCCAACAAAATTTAGTTTCTATTTTCAAAAAGAAGGAGTAGGGTGGATATTAAAGAAACCACTAATTAATGATTTCTATCACAATCAAGAATGAAACATGGTTTTTGTCCTCAAAAAATTCATAGTCTGGTGAGAAAGGTGGACCTATAAAAAAGGTAAATGTGGAATTCCAGACACTGATTTCTATAGTTCTTTCCATAAATAAAAGGGAGAGGCTTTACTACTATCATTTTGGGCCTATGTTTGTTCATCATTCCATCAGCAAACCAACCAACTGACTTTAATAAGCATCCTCTTGTGCTAGGAATTATACTAAGTCAAGGCTACAGAGAAATATCAAATGTGGTTCCCTCTATGTAAAGGATTATGAACTAATGGAAGATGTCAGGCAGAAAAAAATATATACTAGTGCAAGAAATTATTACAATACAAATAGGGGGAAAGGAATAAAAGAGGGCATTATAGGTTGAATTGTGTACACCAAAAATGAATTTTGGTGAAATCTTAACCCCAAGCACCTCAAAATGTGACCTGATTTGGAGATAGGTTCCTTACAGAGGTAATCAAGTTAAAGTGAGGTCATTAGGGCAGGCCCTAATCCAATATGACCGTTATCTTTCTGTGCAGAAGAAATTTGGACACAGACATGCACGGAGGGAGGCAGTGTGAAGAGAAGGGAAAAACATAACCATTTAGAGACCAAGGAGTGAGGTCTGGGACAAATCTATCCTTTATAGCCCTCAGAGGGAACCAACACTGCCAACACCTTGATTTCAGACTTCTAGCCTCCAGAACTGTGAGACAATCAACTTATGTTGTTTAAACCACCCCATCTGTGGTACTTTGTCATGGCAGCCCTAACAAACTGATACAGAGGGAGTGGTAAATTCTCTTTGAGTCGTGGGAAGTAAAGGTATTTTACAAAAGCCTTCATGGATTATCTGAAGGTTGAGTTGTAGGCTGAGTAGGCATTCACCAGTCAGAGTTAGAGAAGGAAGAGTAATAGAAATTCCCACCTAAAAGTCTGTTATAAGTAGAGATTCAGATGTGTGGTGAAGCATGGCATGACTGAGAAAGCATTACAGCAGGAACATAGGTTTTGAAGTAAGACACCGTGAGGGAGAAGACTGGAGTAACAGGATGCTCAGATTAAGCAGGACCTTTGATTTCACAAAAGAAGCACATCTCTTTGAAAAATAAATATGAAGTAGAGAAATCTTTGTAGCTAGTTTTGTATTGGATTGAGTCTGTTTCTGATTTCTTTGATGTCACTTAAATGAGCCTTCTTCATCAGATAAAACTGATGCTCAGATTAAATTGACCACTTCTAATCTCCAGTACATTCTGTACAGTACCCAGTACACTTGCAGGCACATTGTGTTGAACAAATACTTACTGATGGAAATAGGGAGCTGTATTGTGCAATGAAGTGTGCAATGAAGTAATATGGCTTCACACACTTTCATGAAATCAAGATCTTAGTCCTTCTAATACAAAACTGATCTTTTGATTCCTTTGAGACTGTTTAAGAGCATTGGCTCAAAGATATGAATTCACTTAATGTAGAAGATTATACTGTCTGAGGATGTGTTGATATATAACTGCTACAATTATGTCTCTTCAATTAACTGTGATATTCTTGTACCTTTCTAATTTGAAATTTCTGTTCTGGATACATGTTTCATTACTCAATGTAATTAAGTCAGGTACATGCAGGAAATATTGGAGGAGCAGCAGATATAGCCCTTTCATGTTCAAAACCAGAGAATAGAAAACTCTAGTGTGTTTTAAAATAGAAACTTTTTCAATTAAACCCACTCCCTCCCACCCAAGAAAACCCATCTGAATCAAGTTTGATGACAGTACTTCCTGACTGTAATAAATGACTGTAAATAAGCAATCTAATTTTCAATGCTTGCAGCATGAAGTATAATTAACCTAGCAAAACTTTCATGATAAAATTTGTCACATCTTGAATCAAGGTTATCAAAATGGCCATTATTTATAGAGACAGCAGCCGTTCATTGCTGACTTTTGTTATTCCTGCATTCTAAACCAATAGTCCATCTTTTATAGAGACGTTAAATTTAAAAAGCAATTAAATAAAACAATATATTACAAATGCTAGCTGCTAAAATACAGGAGGTGGAAGGTATTATACGCGAGAGAAGCATAAATAGCATAGCAACCGGATTCCATTAGAGAAATCTGTTATCCATTCATTGTGAGCCTTGGATACATTCTTCAATACCAGAGTACTTCTGTTTTTCCATCTGTAAAATAAAGAGATGAGAAATAGATGTCCACTCATCCAAATGAAGCGCATTGAATTAAAGAAATAATGTTCCAGGTGTCCTTGCTTAATTGCACACTAAAAACGTCACAGCAAAATGAGCATTTTTGCTTGAAAAGGCTGGAGCAATTTACAACCAGTGTTCGAAGATGATCCTCAGAACTTAACAGAAAGATAGAATTGACACCAGCTTTGTTTATGCAGAGATTTATTGTTTTTATTTAATGTACTTCTGGAAAAGGAGAGATGGCCAAGTAAATAAAAGTTCTTTAGAAGAATGTTGATGTTAACTGGCTATGAAAATCGCTATCACTGAATCTGAGCACTCTTGCTGCTTTGGGACTGAGTTGAAAGAATTGTTCATACTAATTCTCACATCAGGTTAGAATCAGTAACAGGTTTACAAATAGAAAGACAATGACAGCTACAGGTTTTTTAAATGCAAATATAAGGAGACATTCACAGATTTGACTTTTATTTATTAATTGAAGTTCTCTTTGGCATAAAATAATTGTAGGCCACCCTGCATTATACACACCTTCCTTATTATCTCATATTTAAGAAATGAACTGGACGATCTGGATGACCAGTAGGGAGGAGGGACAGTCTTAGGACCCAAAGAGCAAAAATAATTCCCTAGGTCTGCAGAGACCCTTATCAGCCTTACAGGGTGTTCCTCCAAATGTTTACATTGCCCTTCCCTGTTATCAATCCATTTTTCCCGTAACATGGAAGGTGCTGCACTTCTTACATTTTTAAAAAATGTGTTCAAAAATCCACTAACACTCTTGGTCTGAAAGATTTCTAACAAGTTAGAAAAATTGTCTCCAATTTTTAAAACAGCACAGATAGATTTTTATTTATTTATGCTCTTCAGTTCACTGAATGCCACCTAAATCCCTGACTGTGAATCATATTTCACACTCACAGCTTACCCAACCTGATAATTTCAACAACTTTTACCAATAGAACATATGTGTATGTCACATTCCACCCATATAAATATAGGTGCAAATAAGACAAACCGCCTAAAAAAGCTGTTAGTAATATCCACTTAAGTAAGGGAATACGGAAAAAATGATTGACAAGATGAATTCACGTGAAGCAGTCTTTTCCTGATTGATTCAATAGGAGGAGTGTTCTTTCTGTGGCAAAACCCATAATTGTTTAAGAGAGATTAAATCAGTCACTCTAGGGAAGCAGAACCTCATTATCATGTATTGAGTTCCTCCCCCATAGAAATGCATGATGAATATTTGTTATCTAATTTAAGTCTGGAAGTGTTTGTAAATACCTGACCCAAGGAAAACAAAGATTGCCAAACAGCAAGCTGAAATAAAGCCAGATCTTTTGCCTGGTTCCAGTTCAGTGGGTCCCCTTGGATAAAAATGAAAATGGCTAGATCAGTGGTGTCTAATAGAAAAACAATGCAAGCCACATAGATCATGTTAAATTTCTAGGAGCTATGTTAAAAAAGTGAAAATAAAACGAGTAAAATTAATGTTAGTAATATATTTTACTTAACTCAATATATCTAAAATATCACTATTTCGATATGTAATCAATATTAAAATTATTAAAGAGATATTTTCCCCCTTTTTGGAACAGTCTTCAAATTCATCTGCGCGTCTTATCCTTAGAACCATCTCAGTTTGAACCAGCCCATTTCAAATGCTCGAGAGTCATCTATGGCCAGTGGCCACCACATCAGACAGCACAGAGCTCTAGAACAAGCCAAATAAGAGAAAGACGAAGTTCAATTCTCTGGATGGCTCACGAGGCAAATTGTAAATGCTTCTCTGGAATTAATTGTCTTCAGTTTTTAGACACCAAAGCTGGGAAGCCTGGATTCAAACAGTCTGAAATGGGTCGTCCAAGATTCCAGCCAGCCAAAGTCAGTCAGTGGATGCACTTGCTTGAATACTGTTGAAACTTGGCAGGATTTCTTTTTGCCATCCAAAGAAGTTTGCAATTTGCCACAGATGTGAACAGCATTTTTTTTTATTGCTTCATCAGCCACATTAATCTTTAGTTAGGATGCCCATAGATAGAATCGATTATTCAAACAGGAATACTTTTAAAAAAATTTTATTGAAATATAGTTGATTTACAATGTTGTGTTAATTTCTGCTGTACAGCAAAGTGACTCAGTTATACCTATATACATTCTTTTTCATATTCTTTTCCATTATGGTTTATCATGGGATACTGAATGTAGTTCCCTGTGCTGCACAGTAGGACCTTGCTGTTTATCCATCCTATATATAATAGTTTGCATCTACTAATTCCAAACTCCCAGTCCTTCCCTCCCCTACCTTTCCTCCCCCCTTGGCAACCACAAGTCTGTTCTCTATGTCTGTGAGACTGTTTCTGACAAACAGGGAACGTTTTGAGAGAGAAAGGAGGTACTCCTAATAATTACCCTGGGACAACAGGCATAATATGAGACTGTCCCTGCTGGCATATCAGGGTACATGGTTACTCGACCTTTAGTCAGCATTCCCAAAAGAACCTGGGTTGCTGCCTGTGGGCACATGTTTCTCCATGATATATGTAACTCAATGAAGAGGAACCAGTTTCCACAGGAGCCCTGCACACAAAGCCCTAAACTCCTCCTGTAGAATTTAGGTCTCATCCCAAAGCCAGCATCACAGAGGGTCTTTTACACCAATGTCTAACAGCATTACTCTGATGCAATTTGCATGCTTCCTGTTTTGCAATTTTCCACTCTGGGTCATGCTTAAATTGGGGGTTTAATGAGAAATGGCTGTTGTCAGCTAAATGGAGCTTCTTGTTGGCGAGGTCTCCCAAGAAAACTAGAGGACCAGTAAACAAAGTTGTGCATATAGGTGGCCAGGAGATGTCTTTTTTTGGGGTGGTGGGGAGGGTCCTTCTCTTTTAAAATTTCTTTTTCTCCTATATAAAAAGAGAAGTAGAACAATCAGCAGTGACAGCTGAGGGAAATGTTCCACAGGAAGTAACAGATGGCTCAAAGCCACCTTCATTTCTGAGTGAGAGGGAGAGTGCCTGTAGGCCTGGAAAATTGAAGACTTGGAGACTAATTTTGTTTGACTCTTTAATCCATTTCAAACACAGGCTCCAAAATGGAAGATTAAAGGATTTCACTTTTTGCTGCTGAGGACATTCAGTTTAGAAAGGTGACAGATTCAGAAGCAGGATGACTTTAGGAGGAACAATAGGAGATTGAACAGGAGAAACTTACCTTTATTAACCCCAGGGTAATTGAATAAAATTCTCAAATTAGGATTTTGCTATTACTGTTTTTGTTGTTTATGTTAAGACTGGAGTGTTTTACCAAACTGTAAGACACTGGGTCACCACACGAGGTTGTATTTTATATAGAAACTACAGGTCACATTATTCAGAGCAAAAAGTCATAAAGTAAGATTTGGAGTTTGGTTAATACGAACATTCCAGCAAAGGTAATGAAAAACACAAAGGACTCAAGCCCATTCATTCATTCATCCAATATTTATTGAGCACCTACTATGCGGCAGGCAGTGTTCTGTTTCAGGTTCTGGGATCAGCTGTGAACAAGGTGTACAGTGTAATGTGCATTACAACAGCAAGAAGTTGACAACAAAGAAATAAACAAATAGTAAGATAATTTCAGAGAAATATGAGCACATGAAGAAATCTTAAAGGTGGAAAGAACAAGTAGGATGGAATGGGGGTACTTTAAATAATGTAGTCAGGGAAGACTTCTCTGAGGAGGCGGTATTTAACCTAAAACACTGAGTGGTAAGAAGGAGCCTTCCAGGTGGCAGGAATAGTGTATGCAAATGTAGCTTGGCCCCATTATGTGCCAGGCATTATTCCAGGAATACAGTGTGAGCAAATTATAGGCAAAATTCTTGCCCTCATAGAGCTTATACTTTAGTGGGGGTGGGAAAATAAATATGAGCTAAATAGAAAAACTTAGCTGGGAGGTGCTAGGTAGAAAAATTAATCAGGGAAATCATGGTTCAGGGAAGGTTTCACTTGCCACCTTCTCAGGGAACAAGGACCTATAGGATGCAAGGGAATGAGCCATGCAAATTTATGGGAGAAGACAAGCTTTCTAGAAAGAGGGAACAGCCAGTGCAAAGGCCTCAGGCAGAAAAAATGTGTAGCTTATTTGAGTAAAAGCAAGGAGGCCAATGTGGCTACAGTTTATCCAGGAAAAGAACAAGAGTAATTTATACTTCGTATTAGAAGATGATGGGTGCCTGGCCAATACCATAAGACTTCATGATTTCATCAATTATTAGTGTGTTGTTTAATCTTCAATTCTAGGGGAACTTCCAGATATCTTTGGTATTGATTTCTACTTTAACTCATTGTGGACAGAGAACATACTTTGTATGACTTAAACTATTTTACAAATAATGAGACTTATTTTATGGCACTCAGTGTGGTCTTAGTGATTGTCCTGTGTACACTTGAAAAGAATATGTTTTCCGTTATTGGGTGGAAGTTCTACAGATGTCAATTATGTCACTTGGATGATAGTGTTGTTCAGTCTTGTATGTTTTTAAAGATTTTCTATCTAGTTTATTTCTACCAGTTAGGGAGAGAAATGAGTCAAAGTCTCCAACTCATATAACTGTGAGTATGTTTATTTCTCTTTTGACTTCTATCGGCTATTTCTTCTTCCTGAAAAATTATTTTAAATATTTAGTTATTTTTTTATTGGGGTATAGTTTTTTACAATGTTGTGTTAGTTTCTACTGTACTGCAAAGTGAAGCAGAGTTCCCTGTGCTATACAGAAGGTTCTCACTATTTATCTATTCTATATATTAGTGTATATATGTTAGTCCCAATCTCCCAATTCATCACACCTGCCCTTTCCCCCTTGTGTCCATATATTTGTTCTCTACATCTGTGTCTCTATTTCTGCCTTGCAAACTGGTTCATCTGTACCATTTTTCTAGATTCCACAAATATGCGTTAATATATGATATTTGTTTTCCTCTTTCTGACTGACTTCACTCTGTATGACAGTCTCTAGGTCCATCCATGTCTCTACGAATGACCCAATTTTGTTCCTTTTTATGGCTGAGTAATATTCCACTGTATATATGTACCACATCTTCTTTATCCATTCATCTGTTGATGGGCATTTAACTTGCTTCCATGACCTGACTACTGTAAATAGTGCTGCAATGAACTGGGCAGAGGACCTAAATAGACATTTCTCCAAAGAAGACATACAGATGGCCAAGAAGCACATGAAAAGCTGCTCAACATCACTAATTATTAGAGAAACGCATATCAAAACTGCATTTTGTGAGGGATGGCCTCACACCAGTTAGAATGGGCATCATGAGAAAATCTACAAACAACAAATGCCGGAGAGGGTGTGGAGAAAAGGGAACCCTCCTGCACTATTGGTGGGAATGTAAATTAATACAGCCACTATGGAGAACAGTATGGAGGTTCCTTAAAAAACTAAAAATAGAATTACCATATGACCCAGCAATCCCACTACTGGGCATATACCCAGAGAAAACCGTATTTTAAGTATTTATTAGTAGTTTTGCTGGTACTTAATGCTCTAAGACTTTGTTTGTATGAAAACATACAAGGAGAAATAGATTTCCCCTTCATATTTGAAGAATATTTTCACTCAGTATAGAATTTAAGGTTGAGAGTTATTTTATTTCAGCTTTTTATAGATGTGACCCCATTGTCTTTTGACTTCTGTTATTTCTGTTGAGAAGCAATGAATTTGTAATTGTTACTTTGAAAGTGATGAGTCTTTTTCTCCAGCTACTTTTAAATTGCCTTTGTTTTTGTTTTTAGTTTACAGCAGTTTGACTACATTGTGTCTGGGGTTGGGTTTTGGGGTTTTTGTTGTTGCTGTTGTATTTAGTCTTTTTGGGTTCTTAGAGCTTCTTGAATATGGATTGGTATATTCCATCAGGTTTTGGAAATGATCAGTCATTATCTCTGCTAATATTGTTCCTGTCCTATTTCCCTCTTCTCTATTTCTGTAAATCCAATCACAAATATTAGGTCTTTTTCTTTTTTTTTTTTTTTTTTTTTTTGTATTTCATATATTCTACAGTCTTTCTGTATTTTTCATCCTCTTCTCTCTCTATGGTTCAATCTGGATTTTTATTCACTTACTCATCTTCTAGTTCAATATTTCTCTCTTCTGCTCTAATTTTGTTAAACTCATTTATTGAGTTATTAATCTAAAATACTGTATTTTTCAATTCAAAAATTTCTATTTGATTTTTTATTTGGAAGATACCAGTATCCTATTCTTCAGTTAGTCATCAGTTTTCTCAGAAATATTGACTATAGTTAATTTTAAGTTTTTTCTGATAACTCTAATAACTGCATTGCCTTTGGATCTATTTCTATTATTTTCTTTCTGTTTCTTGATTTTCAGTCATTTGGTCCTGTCTCCAGGCATGGTAGTAATTTTCAATTGAATAATGGGTATTACCTATGAAAAATTGTAGAGACTTTTGTGTTATTATCTATTTCCATAAAAGATTTATTTTTCTTTTGGAAGGCAGTTAGAGTAGGACCCTGTAACCTTGATTCAGTGGGGGACTGGGAGGAATCAGGTTGAATTTCCATTTTTGTGAGGGCTTGTCTATTTCCAGTTTGCCTTTAGTCTCAGCATGTAGTTAGTTATTCATGGGTCTCAACTCAAAGAATAGAATGTTGACCACTGTCTCTCATCCTTGGTTGGGATTCAAGCTCCAATTTGTGTCTTCCCAGTACCATGATATCAACAAAAGTTTGCTGGAGTTTTTAACTTCTTATGTGTTTCATTGTGTTTGTCTCCTTGTCTTTTCACCTTGCACAGCTTATCAGTGGTAAAATGTCTCAAAGTGAAAAGCAACAAAGTGTCAGCTTGTCTCACTATATTTTCTTTCTTTCCAGAATATTTGTCCCCTCACTCCTTTCCCCCTTGATTATCCTCTAATGCTTTCAAATTGCTACATTTCAGTATTTGTTCAGCGTTCATTGATGTTATCACAGAGGGAGTTGATTTGATATACAAGGTACCCTATGATTCTTAAAAATGTAGATGACTTGAACTTTTGAATTTCTTTTACTTCTAAATATCATTTTGATGAAAAAATATTTAAATATCAAAGAAGTGTTATATTTCCTCTGCCAAATAAAATAACAACTTGAAGTGAGGAAACCGATTACTTGACAACCACATTTTTAATAGATGACTACACTGTAGTTATGCTGGAAACCAAGTGATAGGAGGAAAAAAATAAACCATGAGATCATATTACCAGCAAGATGTTAGTTGAAACCAAAGAGAAAGGTACTGGAAAACAAGTTCTGCAATGTCAGTGTGGGTGTGTGTAAGAGGAAGAGAACCATTAATAGCTCACTTATTTTTAGAAAATAAGTGGGCTATTATTTCATTCTAAAAATATGATCATTTATCTAGTAGCACTATGATCTTTCAGTGTAACTTGGTACACTGATTGAGAGGCAGGTGATATTAATCATTTCCTGCTGAAATCTTGAAAATAAGGTGGCAGAATTGAGTAGCCCCTTTTCCTCAGCTATTGAAAATTCACCAGTGCATCAGTTACATGAGAGATAGCACAACATGGTAGCATTGGTGGAAAAGTGCTATTCTGTGCATAATCTTTAAAAAGTGGTTATGTGAAACGAGTGAATAATGAGCAACCACAACCACTAGACTCTTTACTTGGGTTATCAACCTACAGCAAAGCACTAACCTGCCCTCCCACAACAAAGACACTAAACCACTAGAGAGTGATGCTATAATTCGCCAAGCAGATGATACCAGAGTGTACGGAAGAAACAAAGGAAGAGTGAAGGAGTGAGAAGGGGTCTCAGAGTCATCGTAACTAGGGTTCAGATTCCCAGGTTCTGACACTTCTTAACCATGTGGTCTTAGTCATGTTGCCTGAGTCTCTGCTTCTCCATTTGTAAAAAGAGGATAATAATTCCTACCTTGCAATGCTGTTGCACAGGTTAGAAATTTCCTAGCAAAATGATAGACATAAATAGGGTCTCAATAAATAATCGGTATTCTTGTTATCGCTTTTGCAAACCTCCAGGATAATAATGTATAGCGAGTTACTTATTGTCATGTAACCATTTACGTGGAAGACAATTTGCTTTAGAGATTCTTTCAGAATGAACTTTTAATTTTTATATTAGAAGAGTCATGTGAAATCAGCAAAGAGGGAGAAAATGTTTTCATTAAAAGAATTCATAATAATCGTCCCAAGAGCTATTAGTAATTTCTCATGGGGAAATGAAACTAACATTATAAGGTTGAGAAAAAAGGAAATCAAATTCAGTGTGGCCTTTTAATTATGATTTGTATTCCAGTTATCATTTGAATGCAATGAGACTTCAATGTAGGCTTAGTTCTTTGTCATCATGATTAGAAACACAAAATTAATTTGTGGCACAATGACCTGGACACGGATCAGCATGATTTTTCTGGTATCACAACTTTAACGATTATTCATAACCAAGAACCTCTGCCGTATTTACTTACAACCACTGTCCTCAACATACCTCACTCTGTTTAAATCCACAACCCATAATTAGAATATCCCTGTCTCCCACTCGATGTTTTTGCCCCTTCCCCTTTCATTTTGAAGGCCTGGCAAAACACCAACTTTCTCACCCTCACCCCACTTCTATTTATAGAAAAACTCTACTTTTTTCTGCTGGTTCTCCCCACTCTCTCTCCACCCATTCTCTCTTAAACCCACAAAATCAGGCTACTATACTCACCACTCCTCTTAAATTGTTTTTATCAAAGACATCAAATCTAGTACATAGTCAACTCCACATTGTCATCTTACTCAGCAGCATTTAATACAAGTGATAATTTCCTAATTTTTGAAAACACCTTCTCTAATTGGCTACAAAGACACATAATTGCTTAGTTTGTCTCAGACTTCAGAAGCTGCTACTCTGCAGTTTCCTCTGATGGGTGCTTTCCTTTTTTTTTTTTAAACAACATTATTGGAGTATAATTTCTTTACAAGAGTGTGTTACTTTCTCCTTTATAACAAAGTTAATCAGCTATACATATACATATATCCCCATATCTCCTCCTCCTAGGGTCTCCCTCCCACCCTCCTTACCCACCCCTGTAGGTGGTCACAAAGCACTGAGCTGATCTCCATGTGCTATGTGGCTACTTCCCACTAGCTATCTAGTTTACATTTGGTAGTGTATATATGTCCATGCCACTCCCTCACTTTGTCACAGCTTAACCTTCCCCCTCCCCATGTCCTCAAGTACAAACTAAACATCTGTGTCTTTATTCCTGCCCTGCCCCCAGGTTCATCATAACCTTTTTTTTTTTAGATTCCATGTATATCTATTAGCATACAGTATTTGTTTTTCTCTTTCTGACTTATTTCAATCTGTGACAGTCTCTTCTGACAGTCTCTAGGTCCACCCACCTCACTACAAATAATTCAATATCATTACTTCTTATGCCTCAGTAAATTTCCATTGTATATATGTGCCACATCTTTATCCCTTCATCTGTTGATGGACACTTAGGTTGCTTCCATGTCTTGGCTATTGTAAATAGAGTTGCAATGAACACTGTGGTACATGACTCTTTTTGAATTATGGTTTTCTCAGGGTATAGGCTCAGTAGTGGGATTGCTGGGTAGTATGGTAGTTCTATTTTTAGTGTTTTAATGAACCTCCATACTGTTCTCCATAGTGGCTGTATCAATTTACATTCCCACCAACAGTGCAAGAGGGTTCCATTTTCTCCACAACCCCTCCAGCATTTATTGTTTGTAGATTTTTTGATGATGGCCATTCTGACTGGTGTGAAGTGATACCTCATTGCAGTTTTGATTTGCATTTTTCTAATGATTAATGAAGTTGAGCATTCTTTCATGTGTTTGTTAAAAATCTGTATATCTTCTTTGCAGAAATGTCTATATAGCTCTTCTGCCCATTTTTGGATTGGGTTGTTTTTTGTTTTTTGTTTTTTGTTTTTTTGATACTGAGCTGCATGAGCTGCTTGTAAATTTTGGAGATTAAACTTTTGTCAGTTGCTTCATTTGCAAACATTTTCTCCCATTCTGAGGGTTGTCTTTTCATCTTGTTTATGGTCTCCCTTGCTGTGCAAAAGCTTTTAAGTTTCATTAGGTTACCTTTGTTTATATTTGTTTTATTTCCATTACTCTAGGAGGTGGGTTAAAAAGGATCTGGCTGTATTTGTGTCATAGAGTGTTCTGCCTATGTTTTCCTCTAAGAGTTTGATAGTGTCTGGCCTTACATTTAGGTCCTTAATCCATTTTGAGATTATTTTTGTGTATGGTGTTAGGGAGTGTTCTAATTTCATTCTTTTACATGCAGCTGTCCAGTTTTCCCAGCACCGCTTGTTGAAGAGGCTGTCTTTTCTCCATTGTATATTGTTGCCTCCTTTATCAAAAATAAGTTGACCATATGTGCGTGGGTTTATCTCTGGGCTTTCTATCCTGTTCCATTGATCTATATTTCTGTTTTTGTGCCAGTACCATAGTGTCTCAATTACTGTAGCTTTGTAGTATAGTCTGAAGTCAGGGAGTCTGATTCCTGCAGCTCTGTTTTTCTTTCCCAAGATTGCTTTGGCTATTCGGGGTCTTTTGTGCTTCCATACAAATTGTGAAATTTTTTGTTCTAGCTCTGTGAAAAATGTCATTGGTAGTTTGATAGGGATTGCACTGAATCTGTAGATTGCTTTGTGTAGTATAGTCATTTTCACAATGTTGATTCTTCCAATCCAAGAACATGCTATATCTCTCCATCTGTTTGTATTATCTTTAATTTCTTTCATGAGTGCCTTATAGTTTCTGCTTACAGGTGTTTTGTCTCCTTAGGTAGGTTTATTCCTAGGTATTTTATTATTTTTATTGCAGTGGTAAATAGGAGTGTTTCCTTAATTTCTCTTTCAGATTTTTCATCATCAGTGTATAGGAATGTAAGAGATTTCTGTGCATTAATTTTGTATCCTTCTACTCTACCAAATTCGCTGATTACCTCTGGTAGTTTTCTGGTCGCATCTTTAGAATTTTCTATGTTTAGTATCATGTCATCTGCAAACAGTGACAGCTTTACTTCTTTTCTGATTTGGATTCCTTTTATTTCTTTTTCTTCTCTGATTGCTGTGGCTAACACTTCCAAAACTATGTTGAATAAGAGTGGTGAGAGTGGGCAACCTTGTCTTGTTCCTGATCTTAGTGGAAATGCTTTCAGTTTGTCACCATTGAGGACGATGTTGGCTGTGGGTTTGTCATATATGGCCATTATTATGTTGAGGAAAGTTCCCTCTATGCCTACTTTCTGCAGGGTTTTTATCATAAATGGGTGTCAAATTTTGTTAAAAGCTTTTTCTGCATCTATTGAGATGATCATATGGTTTTTCTCCTTCAATTTGTTAATATGGTTTATCACATTGATTGATTTGTGTATATTGAAGAATCCTTGCATTCCTGGGATAAACCCCACATGATCATGGTGTATGATCCTTTTAATGTGCTTTTGGATTCTGTTTGCTAGTATTTTGTTGAGGAATTTGCATCTATGTTCATCAGTGACATTGGCCTGTAGTTTTATTTATTTGTGACATCCTTGTTTGGTTTTGGTGTCAGTGTGATGGTGGTCTCGTAGAATGAGTTTGGATGTGTTCCTCCCTCTGCTATATTTTGGAAGAGTTTGAGAAGGATAGATGTTAGCTCTTCTCCAAATGTTTGATAGAATTCCCCTGTGAAGCCATCTGGTCCTGGGCTTTTGTGTGTTGGAAGATTTTTAATCACAGTCTCAATTTCAGTGCTTGTGGTAGGTCTGTTTCTATTTTCTATTTCTTCCTGGTTCAGTCTCGGAGGGTTGTGCTTTTCTAAAAATTTGTCCATTTCTTCCAGCTTGTCCATTTTATTGGCATACAGTTGCTTGTAATAATCTCTCATCATCCTTTGTATTTCTGCAGTGTCAGTTGTTACTTCTACTTTCTCATTTCTAATTCTATTGATTTGAGTCTTCTCCCTCTTTTTCTTGATGAGTCTGGCTAACGGTTTATCAATTTTGTTTATCTTCTCAAAAAACAAGCTTTTAGTTTTATTGATCTTTGTTAAAGTTTCCTTCATTTCTTCTTCATTTATTTCTGATCTGATCTTTATGATTTCTTCCCTTCTGCTAAATTTGGGGTTTTCTTGTTCTTCTTTTGCTAATTGCTTTAGGTATTTGGTTAGGTTGTTTATTCAAGATGTTTCCAGTTTCTTGAGGTAGGATTGTATTGCTATAAACTTCCCTCTTAGAACTAATTTTGCTGCTTCCCATAGGTTTTGGGTCATATGTTTTCATTGTCATTTGTTTCTAGGTGTTTTTTATTTCCTCTTTGAATACTTCAGTGATCTCTTGGTTATTTAGTAGTGTATTGTTTAGCTTCCATGTGTTTGTATTTTTTACAGATTTTTTCCTGTAATTGATATCTAGTCTCATAGCATTGTGGTGGGAAAAGATACTCGATATGATTTCAATTTTCTTAAATTTACCAAGGCTTGATTTGTGACCCAAGATATGATCTATCCTGGAGAATGTTCCATGAGCACTTGAGAAGAAAGTGTATTCTGTTGTTTTTGGATGGACTGTCCTATAAATATCAATTAAGTCCATCTTGTTTAATGTATCATTTAAAGTTTGTATTTCCTTATCTATTTTCATTTTGGATTATCTGCCCATTGGTGAAAGTGGGGTGTTAAAGTCCCCTACTATGATTGTGTTACTGTCGATTTCCCCTTTCATGGCTGTTAGCATTTGCCTTATGTATTGAGGTGCTCCTATGTTTGGTGCATAAATATTTACAATTGTTATATCTTCTTCCTGGATTGATCCCTTGATCATTATGTAGTGTTCCTCTTTGTCCCTTGTAATGGTCTTTATTTTAAAGTCTATTTTATCTGATATGAGAATTGCAACTCTAGCTTTCTTTTGATTTCCATTTGCATGGAATATCTTTTTCCATTACCTCACTTTCAGTCTCTATGTTTCACCAGGTCTGAAGTGTGTCTCTTGTAGACAGCATATGTACGGATCTTGTTTTTGTATCCATTCAGCGAGTCCATGTCTTCTGGTTGGAGCATTTAATCCATTTACATTTAAGGTAATTATCAATATGTATGTTCTTATTACCATTTTCTTAATTGTTTTGGGTTTGTTATTGTAGGTCTTTTCCCTCTCTTGTGTTTCCTGCCTAGAGAAGTTCCTTTAGCATTTGTTGTAAAGCTCATTTAGTGGTGCTGAATCCTCTTAACTTTTGCTTGTCTGTAAAGGTTTTAATTTCTCTGTCGAATGTGAATGAGATCCTTGCTGGGTAGGGTAAATCTTGGTTGTAGGGTTTTCCCTTTCATCACTTTAAATATGTCCAGCCACTTCCTTCTGCCTTGCAGAGTTTCTGCTGAAAGATCGGCTGTTAACCTTATGGGGATTCCCTTATATATTATTTGTTGTTTTTCCCTTGCAGCTTGTAATATTCTTTCTTTGTATTTAATTTTTGATAGTTTGATTAATATGTGTCTTGGCGTGTTTCTCCTTGCATTTATCCTATATGGGACTCTCTGTGCTTCCTGGACTTGATTGACTATTTCCTTTCCCATATTAGAGAAGTTTTCAACTATAATCTCTTCAAATATTTTCTCAGTCCCTTTCTTTTTCTCTTCTTCTTCTGGGACCCATATAATTTGAATGTTTGTGCTTTTAATGTTGTCCCAGAGGTCTCTGAGACTGTCCTCAATTCTTTTCATTCTTTTTTCTTTATTCTGCTCTGTAGTAGTTATTTCCACTATTTTATCTTCCAGGTCACTTATCCGTTCTTCTCCCTCAGTTATTCTGCTGTTGATTCCTTCTGGAGAATTTTTAATTTCATTTATTGTGTTGTTCATCATTGTTTGTTTGCTCTTAATTCTTCTAGGTCCTTGTTAAACATTTCTTGTATTTTCTCCATTTTATTTCCAAGATTTTGGATATCTTTACTATCATTACTCTGAATTCTTTTTCTGGTAGATTGCCTATTTCCTCTTCATTTGTTTGGTCTTGTGGGTTTTTACCTTGCTCCTTCATATGCTGTGTGTTTCTCTGTCTTCTCACTTTGCTTAACTTATTGTGTTTGTGGTCTCCTTTACACAGGCTGCAGGTTCATAGTTCCAGTTGTTTTTGTTGTCTGCCCCCAGTGGGTAAGGTTGGTTCAGTGTGTTATGTAGGCTTCCTTGTGGATGGGGGCTAATACAGGGGGCTGTTTTCTGGTGGATGAGGCTGGATCTTGTCTTTCTGGTGGACAGGTCCACGCCCAGTGGTGTGTTTTGGGGTGTCTGTGACCTTATTATGATTTTAGGCAGCCTCTCTGGTAATGGATGGGGTTGTGTTCCTGTCTTGCTAATTGTTTGGCATAGAGTGTCCAGCACTGTAGTTTGCTGGTCATTGAGTGGAGCTGGATCTTAGCGTTGACATCTAGATATCTGGGAGAGTTTTTGCTGTTTGATATTACGTGGAGCTGGGAGGTCTCTGGTGGACCAATGTCTTGAATTCAGCTCTCCCACCTCAGAGGCACAGGCCTGACACCCAGCTGGTGCACCAAGACCCTCTCAGCCACACAACTCAGAAGAAAGGGGAGAAAAGAAAGAAAGAAAGAAAGAAAGAAAGAAAGAAAGAAAGAAAGAAAGAAGGGAAGGAAGAAAGAAAAGAAAATATAGTAAAGATATTAAAATAAAAAATAACAAATAATTATTTAGAATAAAAAAATTAAAAAGTAATTTAAAAAAAGAAAGAAAGAAGAGAGTAATCAAACCAAAATCACATCCACCGATGATAACAAGTGCTAAGAACTATATTAAAAAAAAAAAAAAAGAACAGGCAGAACCCTAGGACAAATGGTAAATGCAAAGCTATACAGAGAAAATCACACACAGAAGCACACACATACACACTCACAAAACAAGAAAAAGGAAAAAATATATATATATCGTTGCTCCCGAAGCCCACTGCCTCAATTTTGCAATGATTCTTTGTCTATTCAGGTATTCCACAGATGCAGGGTATATCAAGTTGATTGTGGAGATTTAATCACTGCTCCTGAGTCTGCTGGGAGAGATTTCCCTTTCTCTTCTTTGTTTGCACAGCTCATGGGGTTCAGCTTTGGATTTGGCCCCGCCTCTGCGTGTAGGTCACCTGAGGGCGTCTGTTCCTGCTCAGACAGGACGGGGTTAAAGGAGCCACTGATACGGGGGCTCTCGCTCACTCAGGCCGGGGGGAAGGGAGGGGCACGGAATGCGCTGCGAGCCTGCGGCTGCAGAGGCCGGCGTCACTTTGCACCAGCCTGAGGCGCCGTGCGTTCTCCTAGGGAAGTTATCCCTGGATCACGGGACCCTGGCAGTGGCGGGCTGCACACGCTCCTGGGAGGGGAGGTGTGGACGGTGACCTGTGGTTGCACACAGGCTTCTTGGTGGCGGCAGCAGCAGCCTTAGCGTTTCATGCCCGTCTCTGGGGTCCGCGCTGATAGACGTGGCTCGCGCCTGTCTCTGGAGCTCGTTTAGGCGGTGCTCTGAATCCCCTCTCCTCACGCACCCCTAAACAATGGTCTCTTGCCTCTTAGGCAGCTCCAGACTTTTCCCGGACTCCCTCCCAGCTAGCTGTGGCGCACTAGCCCCCTGCAGGCTGTGTTCACGCAGCCAACCCCAGTCCTCTCCCCGCGCTCCGACCGAAGTCCGAGCCTCAGCTCCCAGCCCCGCCCGCCCCGGCGGGTGAGCAGACAAGCCTCTTGGGCTGGTGAGTGATGGTCGGCACCGATCCTCTGTGTGGGAATCTCTCTGCTTTGCCCTCCGCACCCCTGTTGCTGCGCCCTTCTCCGTGGCTCTGAAGCTTCCCCCTGCCACCCCCCGTCTCTGCCAGTGAAGGGGCTTCCTTGTGTGTGGAAACTTTTCCTCCTTCACAGCTCCCTCCCACTGGCGCAGGTCCCGTCCCTATTCTTTTGTCTCTGTTTTTCCTTTTTTCTTTTGCCCTACCCAGGTACGTGGGGAGTTTCTTGCCTTTTGGGAAGGCTGAGGTCTTCTACCGGCGTTCAGTAGGTGTTCTGTAGGAGTTGTTCCACATGTAGATGTATTTCTGATGTGTTTGTGGGGAGGAAGGTGATCTCCGCGTCTTACTCTTCCGCCATCTTGAAGGTCGCCCCAGCCCTCTTCTGGATTTATGAACGTTGGAATGCACAGCGGCAAGTCATCAGACTCCTCTGTGTCCATATTCACTCCCTTATGATCTCATCCAGACTATGGCTTTAAGTGACCTCTACATATTTCATCAAGTCTAAGATTCTGTGATAGGCTGAATAATAGCCCCCAAAGATATCCAGGTTCTAATCCTTGAAATCTGTAAATGTTACTTTATACGGCAAAAGGATTTTGCAAATCTGGTTATGTTTAGGATCTTCTTGTAGGAAGATTGCCCAGGGTATTCAGGTGGGCCCTAAATGTAATCACAAATGTGATTACATCACCTCTAGAAGATGGCAAATGTCCCTAGAAGATGGAGGCAAGGGAGATTTGACTGTAGACACAGAAGTTAATGTGATACCGAAGCAACATGCTACGTAACTGAAGATGGAGGAAGGGGCTTCAAGCCAAGGAATTGAAGGATCACAGCTCTAAGCACTGGAAAAGGCAAGGAGATGAGTTCTCCCCTAGAGCCTCTGAAGGAGTGTGGCTTTGATTTCAACCCCGTGAGACCGTTTGGACTTCTGGCCTCCAGCGCTGTAAGAGTATAAATTTGTGATGTTTTTAAGCCACCAAGTTTGTGGCAATGTATTACAGTAGCCATAGGAAACAAATACAGATAACACTGTTTTCTCTACATTTTAACATCTTTGAGATCGGATGCATCTAATAATCATGGCATCTTAGAATTGCTGTCAGCCGCAGGGAAGTTGTGATCTAGTTGGAATAGTTCAGTAGTGTAAGTACATTCACACTGTTGTACAACCAATCTCCAGAACACTTCTCATCCCACAAAACTGAAACTATACATCTATTTAACCACCGCTCCCATTGGCCCCTCCTCCCAGCCTTGGGCTACCACCCTTCTACTTTCTGTCTATGAATTTGACTACTCTGGGTACCTCAAATAAGTGGAATCACAGTTTTTATCTTTTTGTGATTGGCTTATTTCACTCAGCCAAGGTCGATGATAATATCATCAAGGTTTATCCATGTTGTAGCATGTGCTAGAATTGCCTTCCTTTTAAAAACTGAAGAATGTTCCTTTGTCTATAATGTATATACCACATTTTGTTTATCCATTCATCTGTCTGTGGACACTTGGGCTGCTTCTCCCATGGCTTTTTGTCATGCTTGGAATAAAATCTGGAGTTCTTATATGGCTCAAAAGGCCCTATATGATCTGACCCCTAGCCATCACTTTGGCCTTTTTGCCTATTAAGCTTCTCCTCACTGCTCCCCAGCCACACAGGCTTCCATCACAGCAGGCTGTCTCCTCTCTCTCCAGGGCTCCAGGACTCCTCTCTGAGTGGTCCACAGGGTCCCTCCCTCACTTCCTCTCTCAAGGCTTCCATCACATGTCCCTTCTGAGAGAGCACCTCCCTGACCACCACATCTAACACAGCACTGCTGCCACCTCCCCTGCCTGTGCATTATACTGATTCATTTTCCTCCATAGCATTTACTGCCTGACATTATTTGTGTTTTTATGTGTTTATTATCTGTCTCCCAACTAGAATAAAACTCCAGGAAGGCAGGGATATTGTCTCACTAAATGCTGAGTCCTGAGCGCTTAAAATAGGAAATAACATGTAGTAGAAATTCCATAGATGCCCTGGAATATTCAATAGAGTAAAAGAGATCAAATTCAGCAATTAACCTTTGGAGTATCTTACTATTTTTTTAATTAAAAGACTTTATTTATTAAAGCAAGTTTAGGTTTACAGAAAAATTGCATAGAAAGTACAGAGTTCCCATATATTTCCTTTCCAGTTTCCCCTATTATTAACCCTTTGCACTGATGTGGTACATTTGTTACAATTGATGCACCAGTATTAACACATTATTATTAACTAAAGTCTGTACACTAGGGTTCAGTTTTTGTGTTGTACGTTTCTATGGGTTTTGCAAATATGCAGTGTCATGTATCTACCATTAGAATATCATACCTAATAGTTTCACTGCCCTAAAAATTCCCTGTGCCCCACCTATTCATCCCTCTCCTTCTTCCCAACCCCTGGCAACTGCTGGAGTGTTTTAATTTAATGTGACTAGGTGACTAGACAGGACAGACACAGGAAAACCCATGTCCTAGGACAGACACAGGAAAGCCCATGCTTTAGTTTCCCACTGCTCCTGACACATTGCCTTCATGTTTAATGTTCTTGCTTTTCAAAGCTATTAAGGAACTGGAGCACATTTCTGGGTTAAAAAAGAAAAAAAAAAACCACATCACCTAATAATGTTCCATCTTGTACTCCTTTCAGAATGATTGCTTGGTTCTTAATTATCACCCAGCTGTGGTCTCCAAGGCTGCTGCTTGAAAGCTGTGATTAATATGGGGGCTCATTGGGAAATAGTTTCTCACATAGATTCATTTCCTCTTTCTAGGATTCTCCCTACTCCCACTTTTTTCCCTTTTCTTGTCTTCATTTTCTAACAGGTCTGAGTTATTGAAATTTCTAAATATGTTTTTATGTAATGCCACTTTAATTAAGAAATGGCCACAAGCAAATGGATTTTTTCCCATCAGTCACGGGGAAAAGCTGTGCTTGAAAGTTTTCAAATAGCAGATGCTCTAATATAGGGGGTGGGGTAGGGAATATAGAGCACTACCAAAGGGCTGGGGGTCTTTCTGTGGGGATGGGGACAGAGCGACTGCTAGGTGAATGACTTCTTTCCTGGTAAGGAGAGGATCTATATCCCATACTCCCTGACTACCTGTGAAGTCAGCTGAAATGTGTCGAGGGGGAGTAAAGCTTTCTGGTCTCAGCTTGGCTGCTGGGGGATTCCTCCCTCTTTTACTCATATGACCACTGGAACTGGATCATTTATTTCCTTAGCCTTCAATTCTATCTCCTTGGAGAAACTCACCAGTTACAAAATCACAGCTATTGCTAAATGCAGAGAAGACTTAGCACTAGGGAAGAAAATGTATTTGAGAGGAAATTATTTATGTTCATTGTGTAAATCAAGTTCATAAGAATGGTTTGTTTCACCAATTGCTTATCATTTCCTAAGCACACAATTCTTTCCTTCACACATGTTTTCCGTGTGCTCATCCTGATGTCAGTGTTACGTTTTCTTTCTCTCTCCCTCCTTTCCGTCCGTGATGTCTTCTCTGTGGCCACCAGGGTGAGTCAGCCACTTCTTGTTCAATCTTCCCATTGTTCTTTATACATAATTTTAATATCATACTTTTTACTCCTCTACTAAGTGACAAGTTCTTTCTTAAAGGCAAGAAGTTCATCTAGAGTACCATAATTCATGGTTAGGTGCTCAAGAAACTGTGGATTGAAAGCCTGAACTTAGATCTTTTAAACGCAGTGTAGCAGGAGTCCTGGCTGGAATGTGAACTGTTGACCCCATGGTCAACATGTCTGGAGGACTGGTGGAGCCAGCCCACTGCAAGCTGTTTTCGTGAAGACTGAGAATCTCTGGGGAGAGAATTAATACTACAAGACTCGTTCCTGGAAAGACTAATCTCTCCTGCCTCCAGGCCTCTACACATGCTCTGCACACATGTTTTGCCTGAAACTCTTTCTCCATCTATTTCATTTATATTTCAGAGCTGAGTCTAAATATCACTTCTCTAGGAAACCTTCCCTAGAGCCACCCACATTGTCATCTCCTCTTTTTCTTCCCTCCCTAAGGGAAGTAACTAACCTACATCATGTTAGTTACTTGTTCAATGTCTGTCCTACTTGCTTATAAATTCCATAAGGCTAAGACCACCTCTGTTTTGTTTATGGCTTTACCCCCAGAATCCAGCCCAGTTCCAGTGTACAGTAGATTCACAAATATTGTTAAATCAACAGATGTTTATACGCAAATGCCTCAGTGCCCCACTTCAGTAACTCATCAACCTGCATATGTTGTAAGCTTTTGATTTCCCCTCAAAGTTTTTCATCTTTCTCATCTTAGTAAATGCATCAGCAACCATCCAAGGTAGAATCTTGGTAGTTGATCTTGATTCTTCTCCTTACCATACCTCTATGTTGACTCTATCTGCAAATTCTTCTGGTTCTAGAATACATCTTCCATTTACTTATAACCATCTCCGGTGTCACTGTCCTTCAAGCCACCATCACCTCTTACTCAGTTGGCTGCAACTTGCATCCTTACACCTCTCCTTACTAGCACCCTTATTCCCCTCTAATGGCTAATTAGACTCTGACTGCTAATTCCCCACATAGAGTCAAGATAATCTTTGCAAAATGTAAAGAAAATTATTCCAGTGCTCTGCTCTTTAATGGCTACCCCAGTACAACCCACAAACCCAAACATAGCATGGCTACTCCTTACTGCTCCAGTTCCACCTCCTGCCACTCTGCCTCTCTGTCACTGACTCTGTCTCTCTTCTAGCCACACTCACTCCAGATTTATCCTAGGTCTTCAAATATACCATGCTTCTTTATTCCTTATGGACTTTGCTGTTCCCTTTGCCTGGAAAAATCTTCACCCAGATCCTTAATGGGTTGTTTTCTTCCCCTGCTTTGGCTCTCAATCTAAATGTCATTTCCTGAATGAGGCTACCTCCTGACAATTCCATTAACTCTCGTTCCTTATCACAACACCTTGACTGTTTCCTTCTCGGCACTTCATGTAGGTAATTGTCCATCTACTAACTTGTTCGCTTGTTGACTGTCAGTCTACACATGGGAATCTAAGCTCCATGATGCTTCTTTCCTACATAACTGTACACCATAAGCCCACTTTATTGCTCTGTAAATAATAGATGTTCAATAAACATTTGTGGACTGAAAGAATACATAATGACTGAACAAAGCTCAAGGACAGTGGGATGGAAGTGGAGTGGCCAGTTGGCTTTGATGACAGTACAGAGTCTGTCATGACTAAATGCAGTGGCCCAGATATTGGTTCACTTTACCTTGATCGCCATCAACCTCAGGGTGGACATTTGGAACAGTTGGCCTCTCTGGTGGGCATTGAAAGCCAGGCTCTCCCCTCAGGCACAGCAGAGGCAGATGCAGCACCATGGAAGTTCAGACACCCTGGGGTCCCATGAGTGCCAAGAAGGTTAGTTGTTTGAACCCTTGGGAGATGCCATATGGGAAGAATCTGGGCCTTACCAAGACCCTCATGGGAAGAATTTGAGGGGGTTGAAGTTTCTACAGATTGTGTGAGGGTAGAGCTAGAAAAAATGCCATTTTGTGAGAGTTGTGGCCAAGGACATGTGGGTTTGGATTGCCTAAGTCTTTCAAGCCTTGTCTCTCAATTGGTAACTTACGTGGGGTTTGATTTTTATATTCAAGACATTTAGAGTAGGCAATATTAATAATCACTAAATATCAATAGTGTTGGAAGATGGACTCAGGGAGTTAATCAAAACGTCAGTCCCACTGGTAGTAGTGGTTACAGTTTTATGAAGTCACTTTGGAAGTACATTAAAAAGCAGACACAAAAGATATTTGAGCCGTGTTCCAGCTGTTGTAGAAACCCTTCAGGTATTATGTCAGGGAGCACATTAACAGTCTTAATAGGTCACAGGTGCTGCCTTTTATTTTTTTTAAGCATCCTTACAAGGCGATCCAGTTTAAGTATGCATTTGGGCCAAATTCTCATCCTTTATGGCTCTATGGGGACATGAATTCATTAGTGAAAAGGCATAGAGTTCTTCAAAAGGAAGAATTGTCTACCCGTTAGTGAGTTGGCCTAAAATATTAGAAACTCCATATCCTCTTTCTACTCTGTTCATTCTCAAATTATTCCCTTCAGTGGGGGCTCTGGTTTTCCTCAGGGCTGACTTTCTTCTTGTCACCTCCAACATGAGTTCTGGGTGAGGAAAATGAGGTCACAGGAAACCAACATGGATTAGTCTTGCCCAATATCCAGCCTCTTCAGGCTTCTTCTCCCTCCATAGCTGAGGCTACTTAAGCCCAGTTTCAGGCTCAACCTTCCGAGGCTGAAACAGCAACAAGAAGTTCCAGATCACACCCTGAGTCTCTGCACAAAGTCATGTGTGCCCCCAGTCCAGCTCTGCCCTTGTACACAGGCCCTTCTGTCTTAGCCCCAAGAGCTAGTCTCCACCTCAGGTGCCAGTTCTGAGAATTTGGCTTCTTCCTTGTCCCCAGTGTCTGAGTTCCTGCATTGGAAACCTGATGCTCTCTGTTTTAAAAAGTTTTTTTCTTCTTTTAAAAAATTTTTATTATGGTAACATAACATATAATCTACCATTTTAACCATTTTTAAATGCACAGTATTTTCACATTATACATTGTCTGCAACCATCACCACTATCTATCTCCAGAACTTTTTCGTCATCCCCAACTGAAACTCTGTACCCATGAAACACTAACTCCCCATTCCCCTCCTCCCCATGGCCCCTGTATTCTACTTGCTGGCCATTGTCTCTTATACTGAGCCTTGTCTTGCTCTTGCCTGCCCACCTCTTTGTTCCCAAGCCACAAGGACGAGTAAGGGACTAGAGTCTTGCTTTTGAACTTTGACATAAGAGGTGAAGCCCTGCTACTTGCTAACAATTTTTTATATTTTCTGCCTGCCTGCACTTCTGAGTATCCCTTCATACCTCAGTCTTCACGGCCTTCTTCGGCCTGTCCCTCATAATTTCCCTGCTCTTTCGCTTTGACCTACTTCACAGGACAGTCTTCTTACTTCCAATGTCCCTCCCCCATACCTGTGGCTTATTTCCATACCCTCTGAGACAGCGTTCTCTCTGCTGGACTATACTTCTCAGCACCTGTAGCTGGATCCCTCTCCCTGCTCCCTTATTCTAAGTCTTTGTCTCTCCAAGGATGTTCTTCCCCAGCCTACCTGGCAGCCTCAGGGGGCAAGAGAACATGGCCATTCAGTGCCTGGTCACATGGAGACAAAGCCACTGGCTCTGCAACCTTTAGAAGTATAAGGCTCTCAATCTCCCTAGGAGCATGTAGACTCAAATTCAGAATTACGAGCCAAAAGCAATGAGAATTGATAAAGCACTGCGCAGGGAAAGTATCACTCTGGTAACACAAATGAGATGAGTTTTAATGGACTGGAATGAACCAATATGAAATCTCATTTGATACATAGATTTAAAAGACTGACTTCAAAAGTCATCGATTCTGTTTCCCGAGGCCCTCCACACCATCATGTGATATGTGAATCTCTTCCACAATAACCTGTACAAGGATAGGAGCTAAATACATCTGTACCTGAACAGGTGTCCTGTACCTGAACAGGTTAGATTGTTAAAACCCAAGGTCCCTTCCTAAAGAAAAGCTTGCTCTTCTAATGTACAGTATTATTTTTCTGTTCTATTAAAGACTGATTCAGCTAAAGAATTAGTTTCTATATCATTTTAATAGTAAGTATTTTTAGAGGTCAGTGAAATATTACTGTGAAATTGAAGATAATGACCCAATTCCTCATCTTCTTCAATAGAAGTGACACATATTAAGACTGAGAAGAGAGATGAGGTAGAATTAGATATTCATAATAACTCTGTGACTTCTCAAGTACTTCATTTTTCAGTGAGCTTTTAAAAATAGTACAGAGAACCTATTTAAAACAGCATTTGGGTCGTCTCTAGCAGTCTGATGCGCTTCGTCATGTGTCACTTTTGGTCAGAACCAAGGAAAAACAGGCATAGGGACCAGGTTCTCAGCATCAGGCAAGTGGGTGAGGAATTTAAAGCTGAATTTTCTACTGTAAAATGAATAAGGTCTGAGGATCTGGTGTAAAAGATGGTGACTGTAGTTGATAACAATATACTGTATAATTGACATTTGCTAGAAGAGAATTTAAATGTTATCATGAAAAAAAAAGAGAAATAAAAATTTTTAAAGAAAGCTGAATTATGGTGTGAAGCAGGATCAAGTAAGATACAGAGTGACTGCTTACCAGCTGAGCAGGAATGAGAGACCTAAAGTTCTAATCAGACTCATACAAGAAGCAGAGACAGTGAAAGCATTTGGGGGACAGGTTGAAAGAAGAAATTAAATGACTGGAATTGAGACTTAATGATGGGCAGAAGAATTTTGAGGTTTGTTTGTCCCCATGCCCACTTAGAAGGCCAAAGCTCACCTGTGGTGTTCTCACTCAACAGATGACACCTTGTTCTAGATGCCTGGTATTTTCTAACATGTGCCAAAGAACAGGACAAAGGCTTTCTTGAAACAAATTTAGTTGTAGAAAGGGTATTTGGTGTTAATTTGCAAGACCTGGGTTTAAATTCCAATTCCACTACTTTTTAGATGTATATTTGGTGCAAATTACTTACCCTCCCTGAACCTGTTTCTTCCTCTAAGTAACAGCAAAACCCACTTCACAAAGTCCTTTAGGCATCAAGTGAGTTAAGGGGTCATTGAGCATTGGACAGCATTCTACAGTTAGTAAAGCAAGAGTTTTCTAAAAGAAATATCTTGCAGGCTCTAAAGTCCAGCCATTTGTTCCACAGGAGATGTCAGCTGCATACAGAAAACAAAGTTGAGAGAGTTTGTATTTCCCTGTTCAGTTCTGTTCAAGGGTCCCATGTCATGTTTTTTCAGCTGTCAATAATGGAAATTTCTGCCAAATATGTAATAATAATAATTCTAGCTCTGAACTTCTTCTGGCTGCCACTTCAGCGCTAAGCCAGCACAGAGCCAAATGGAACACGTTTTTCTGGAACTTATCCGTGTGATATCATTTTATCTCAGACTTTTTTATATAGATCTTCCCCGATCTGTTTTGTAATATCACAGGAAAGAGAATAATTTCCTCTTTTGAAAATAAACTTTGTTTTTTAGAACAATTTTAAATTTAAAATTTATTTTTTAGAAAAATTTTAAATTTAAAAATTTGTGAAGATGGTTCACAGAGTTCCCATATACCCCACACCTACTTTCCTCTGTTAGCCTCTTATATTAGTATGGTATATTTGCTGCAATTAATGAGCCAATGTTGAAACATTATTATTAAGTAAAGTCCGTAATTTAATTAGTTTTCACCTAATTTCTTTTTTCTGTTACAGAATCTCATCTGGGACACCACATTACATTTAGACGTCATGTCTCCTTAAGGTTCTTAGCTGTGACAGTTTTTTAGACCTTCCTTGTTTTAGATGACTTGACAGCTTTGAGGAGTATTTGCCACATATTTTGTAGAATGACCCTTAGTTGGAATTTATCTGATTTTTCTCTCATGGTTAAACTGGGATTGTGGGTTTTGGAGAGGAAGACCACAGACTTAAAGTACCCTTTTTCATCACATTATATTAAGGGTGCGTACTACCCACGTGACATCGCTGTTGTTGTTAATCGTGATCACCTGGCTGAGGTCGTGTTTATCAAGTTTCTGCGCTGCAAGGTTATTTTTTTATTCCCTCTTTTCATACTCTTCTAAAGGAAGATATTGTGTGCTGGCTACACGGCCACACTTAAGGTGTGGGGATATGTGCCCCACTTCTTGAGGGTGGAGCATCTGCATAAATTATTTGGAATTCTTCTGCATGGGAGATATTTACCTTCTACCCCATTTATTTATCTATTCAATTCTTTATATCAATATGTGCTCATGGACGTTTATTTCATACTTTGAATTATAATCCAATACTACTTTATTTGATTTTTTTCCCATATTGTTCCAGCTTTGGACTTTGGGAACTCTTTCAGTTGGCTCCTATATCCCTTGGGAATATCTCCCTTATTATGGGGTTTGTCTGTTTTGCTTTTTGGACACTTCCTTACTTTCTGGACTGTAAGATGTATCATCTCGTCTATTTCCTGACCCAGCCTTAGAATCAGCCATTTCTCCAAGGAGTCATAGTTCCTTTTATTGGGAATGGTATTAGAAACCAAGATCTGAATACGAGGTGTGTTTATTGCTACTACGGTGTTGGTGCTTCTGGGTCCTCTCAGCTGACAGAGCCAAGAAATATATGTGTGTATACTAACCTATGTATTTACACACATCTAAAAACCTTTTGTTTTTTAGCCATCTATATCTATATTAAGCTAAACATGAGTTCATACTGATGTCTCCAAACCTAATCCGTTATCACACGGTTCATTGTGGCCTCCTCCCCTTGCTTACCTGTAAACATCCACTCTAACAGTGAGAAATCTGACTCTATTCATCTGCCATCCATTTACTTGATTGTTCAATTCCAATATACATGTATAGTAGTTTCAGAATCATTAACCCATATCCCTACTGGAAGCAACTTTACCAATCAGAGTGCAGTGCTTATGTGCGAGTTCTTTTTCCTTTAATTCTTACAGACTCCACTCATTTCCTAAATCACTTAGATCAGCACCTTTTCTCCCTACCTGCCTTAGTGAGGTTGTTTCACACACCGTAATACCGTTAGAGTCTCTTGTCATAGCTTACACTCCTCCTTGGTATCCCCTGACACCTTAAATGATTTCTTAAAAGTTTACATAAACCGAGTTTCACTCTTTGTCTTTTAAAGTTCAGTGGGTTTGGACAAAATGCCTAGTGCTGTGTATCCACACTTTCAGTATCATACAGAATAGTTTCACCACATTAAAATATCCTTTGTGCTTCACATATTCTGTACTCACCCCCACCACACCCTTGAACCCTTGGCAACCACTGAGAATTTTACTATCTTTATAACATTGACTCTTCCAGAATGTTATATACATAATTGGAATCATACAGTACATAGCTCTTTCAGACTGGCTCCTTTTACATAGCTATATGCAGTTAAGATGCATCCATGTCTTTTTGTGTCTTGATAATACATTTCTTATTATGGCTGAATAATATTCCATTTTATCTCTTAAAGAATATCTTGGTTGCTTCCAGTTTTTAGTGATTATGAACAAAAGATGCTATAAACATTCAGAAACAATCCAGTTTTAGCACATGTCCATCAATGGAAAAATTCCCTTGCACTATTTTCCTTTAATCCCTGCTCTCTCCCCAGCCCCAGGAAGTTTTGCCTTTTATAGAAATTATTTAAAATGTAATCATTATAGTCTAATGCATTTGGCTTCTTTCACTTAGCATTACATTTACGAGGTTCATCTATGTTGTTGCATGTATCAGTAATCCATTCCTTTTAACTGCTGTGTAATATTTCATTATAAGAATTTACTACATTTTGTTTATACATCCATCATTTGATGGACATTGTCATTTTTTGGCTATTACAAGTAATGCTACTATGACCATTCACATACAAGTTTTTGTATAGATATATGTTCTCATTTTGGGGGGGTAGATATCTAGGAGTAAACTTGCTGGTCTCTTTGATAAGTTTATATTTAACTTAAAAAAAAAAACTATCAAAGGGGCTTCCCTGGTGGCGCAGTGGTTGAGAGTCCACCTGCCGATGCAGGGGACATGGGTTCGTGCCCCTGTCCGGGAAGATCCCACATGCCGCGGAGCGGCTGGGCCCCTGAGCCATGGCCGCTGAGCCTGCGCGTCCGGAGCCTGTGCTCTGCAACGGGAGAGGCCACAACAGTGAGAGGCCCGTGTACCGAAAAAAAAAACAAACTATCAAAGTATTTCTCAAAGTGGTTGTATCATTTTACTCCTGCCAGCAGTGTATGAGGGTTCCACTTCTTCCACATCCTCACCAACACGTAGCATTTTCAGTCTTTTTTAATTAAGCTACTCTAGTGAGTGTGTAGTGGTTTCTTGTAGTTTTAATTTGCATTCCTTGATGACTAGTGGCGCTCATTTGTAAATCTTCTTTGGAGAAATGTCAATTCAAATCATTTCTTATTTTTAATTTGGTTGTTTGTCTTATTATTGAATTGTAAGAGTTATTTATTTATACAAAATTATTTTATCAGTTGTTTTGCAAATATTTTCTCCCAGCCTCTGTCTTATCTTTTCATTTTCTTAGTATCTTGTGAAGACCAAAAGTTGTGATTTTGATGAAGTCCTATTTATCACATTTTTAATAGATGTGCTTCTGATGCCATATCTAAGAAGTATTTACTAACCTAAAATCACAAACATTTTTCTCCTGTGTTCTCTTCGACATATCTTAGAGTTTCAGCTCTCACATTCAAGTCTGTGATCAATTTAAAGTTAATTTCTCAGCTCCATTTGTTGAAAAGACTGTTTTTCCCCATTGAATTACCCTGGCTCACTTGTTGAAAATAAATTGACCACATACATGTGAGCTTAGTTCTGGACTATTCTGCACCATTGACCTTTATGTCTACCATTATGCCAACATCACACTGTCCTGCCTACTATTATTTTGTGTTGAGCTTTGAAATCAGGTAGTGTAAGTCCTTCAACTTTGCACCTCTTTTTCAAAATTGTTTTGACTATTCTATGTCCTTTGCACTTACATATGCTTCCTAGGATAGACTAATTGAATCTAATAAAAAAGAGCCAGCCAGAATTCTGTAGGGATCATTTTGAATCTGTAGATCAATTTGTGGAAAGTTGACATCTTAGTATCAAGTTTTATAATCCACAAACATGATATATTTCTCACTTATTTCGGTCTTCTTTAATTTCTTTCAGCAATGTATTATAATTTTCAATGTAGAGGTCTTATCTTTTTAAAGAAATATAAATTATTCCTAAGTATTTTGTTCTTTTTGATATTATTGTGAATGGAATTTTTTATTAATTATATTTTTACATTGTTTGTTGCTAGTATATAGGAATACATATACATGTCTGTATATTCATCTTCCTGTTACCTTGCTAAACTCTTATCATTAGTTCTAAGTCTTTTTCTTAGATTCCTTAGGATTTTTTACACACAGATCATTTCATCTGTGAACAAAACATTTTACATCTTCCTTTCTAATCTATATGCCTTTAGGTTTTCTCCTTGCCTTGCTTCTCTGGATAGAGTATCCAATATACAGTGAATTTCCCCAGTCTAAGGGAGAGAGAATTTAGTCTTTCACCACTAAGTATGATATCAACTGTACATCTTTTTCTTTAAGATGTTTTTTTTGTTGTGGAACATTTTTAAAGTGTTTATTGAATTTGTTACAATATTGCTTCTGTTTTATGTTTTGGTTTTTTGACCCTGAGGTATGTGGGATCTTAGTTGCCTTACCAGGGATCAAACCTCCACCCCCTGCATCGGAAGGCAAAGTGTTAACCACTGGACTGCCAGGGAAGTCCCAACTGTAGGTTTTTTATAGATGTTCTTTATTAAATTAAGGAAGTTCTCTTTTCCTGCTTGCTTCTTGGGAGTTTTTAACATAAATGGGTGTTGTATTTTTTTCCAATTCTTTTTCTACATTTATTGAGATGTTTATATGGTTTTTGCCCTTTATCCACTTAATACTGTACATTACATTGATTTTTGAACTTCAAACTACTCTTGCAAATCCCAGCTTTTCATCATTTATAATCCTTTTTTACATGGATGGATATGATCTTCTGATGTTTTGTTAATAATTTTTGTTTTTATTCCATAGCTATTATTAGTGAATGAGTGTTATTATTCCATAGTTTTATTTATTCACTTTTCTTATGATAACTCTCTTGCTTTGACATCAAGGTAATACTGGCCTCATTAAATAAGTAGAAAAGTATTCCCTCCTCTATTTTCTGAGTGTGTGTAGAACTGGTGTTATTTCTTCCTTAAAAGAAATGACTTCACAGATTTTACCAGTAAAGTCATTTGGGCCTCAGCTTTTCTATGTGGAAAGAGTTTTAATTCTAATTCAATTTCTTTGCTTGATGTAGATCTATTCAGATTTATTATTTCTTTTATAGTCAGTTTTAGTAATTTGTGTCTTCCTAGGAATTTATCCATTTCATTTAAATTGTCTAATTTGTTAGAATAAAGTTATTCATAATATCCCCTTATAACTATTTTAATTTCTTCATGGTTTGTGTTAATGTGTCTCTTTTGTTCCTGATTTTGGTAATTTATGTCTACTTCCATCTTTCCTTATCAGACTAAGTAAAGGTTTATCAATTTTTTTAATGTTTTCAAAGAACCAAAATTTAGTGTGATTGAAATTCTCTATTGTTTTTCTGCTTTCTAATTTACTGATTTCCATTCAGATCTTTATTATTTCCTTCTACTCCCTTTGGATTTGGTTTGCTCTTCTTTTCCTAGTTTCTTATGATGGAAACCTAGATTAGTGATTTTATCTCTTTCTTTCTTTTTAATACTATATAAGTATTTATCACTATAATTTCCCTCTAACCACTGTTTTAGTTGTGTCTCATAAATTTTGATATGATTTGTTCTCATTTTTAATTAGTTCACAATATGTTCTAATTGCTTTCGTGATTTCTTTTTTGACCCATGAGTTATTTAGAATTGTGCTCTTTAATTTCCAAATATTTGCATTCTCAGATTTCTTTTTGTGATTGGTTTTTAATTTAGTTTCATTGTAATCAGAGAATTACTTTGTATAATTTTAAACCTATTAAATTTATCACTATTTGTTTTATGGAATTGTCATAATATCTATACTGGGAAATTTTCCATATATACTTGAAAAGAATGTGCATTCTGCTGTTGGTGGTGGAGTGCATTATATATGTCAACTAGGCCAATTTGTTTCATGTTGTTCAAATCTTTCTTACTGATCTTTCTAGTTCTGTCAATTACCGAGGGAGGACTATTTAAATCGCCAACTAAAATTGTTGACTTGTTAACAATTTTAATTGTTATTAATGAAAATAACAACTATTTTTAATGGAATTGTACTATATGCTTTATACTTATCTTATAATTTAACAGAATTCTCAAAACAATCCAGTGATGTATTCTTTTTACAGCTGAATAACCTAAGGATCGTAGAGATTAAATAACTGGTTCAAGTATACAAAAAAGCATTAAATGAAGGATCTACAATTTGGATCCTGTCCTGTTAGACTCCATATGATACTGTAGAGTTTTCTTCAACCCCTTCTCTCTCTTTTCTTCCCTCCATGCTCTTCTCACTCACATAATTTTTCCTCCTAACATTCCCCATGCCCTTTTCAGATACTTAGTGGTTCATAGCGAGTTATCTGTCTCTTTTGTCAGAGCCCAGAGACTATGATAAACTCATTCACAGTTGTCAATAATTAATTGTGAGCTGCCTTATATAAACGTATGGCCAAGAGAACTTTAATTTTATGGATAGATGATATATAAGAGAAACCCAGGTGAGGACTGAGGAGAAGGAGATAGCGGTTGCCTTTCTCTCTTTCCCACCCTAGGACCATGTTTCTAGCATGGAGGATATGTTGGCTTTTATTCTGATTTCCCAAACCCAACTGGAAAATTTGAATATAAATGTCTCTCCCCCTTTTCCAGGTGCCTAGAGGATTATCTGAGGGAGTCAGAAGTAAAATTGACCTTCCCAGGGACACTAGGCTCTCAATTCCTTACCTAATTCTCTCTAGAATAAGAAAATATTTGATAGAAGATCTTCTAGACCGGCATCTTACTTTTGCCAATGAGAAAACTGGACACCAGAGAGGCTGTGAGGTTTTGTCAGATCTCACAGCAGGTCGCCACCCATCTGGAACTTAAGTTTGCTTCTCTGGCTTCTCAGGCCAACATTCTGCCCACTCTGCTATACCACCTCCCTGACGGATGCTAGCAGAAGAACATTCTGATGAAAAGGACCTTAAGTTTTTACAACAGCTGCCTCAATTTTTTCTTTAGCATCACGCAGTATTATGAGTTAGATTTTGTACATAAATTTATTACTTATTATTAGTGGATTTGTATCTCATTTTAGACACGAGAAAACTGAGGAGCTGGGTGGCACCAACTCCCACAGAGTCTGAAAAATACACCCAAGACGGCTCTTCATAGGGAAAGTGCTCAGTACAGCCTTCCAACAACGGAGGAGTATGACTTAAGCAAGAGGAATGGCTGCCCATTCATAACAAGCCCAAGGGCACGGCATCCCTTTGGCAGCCCAACTGCCCCAGAGAACCCAGGATCTGGACTGCCAAAGGCATCCATAGGCGATGGTACTAAGACTGCCTGTTGCTAACACCACCCTTTGATCACTCAGTCATATCCAAAAGCATTTATTAAGCATCTGTGTGAGGCTCCCTGCAGGGGCTTCTCTTTGTGTCTCTGTTGTTCACACTTCCCTGCTTCTCTTCTGTGGCTCTTCACCCCTGCCCAAAAAACTCCCCAATGCACATGCATCTCACATCTGGTGTCACCCTTGTCACAGCCAGAGCAGGCTTTCCTTTTGGTTCCTTCCAAGATGTTACTCAAAGTCCAGGACAGAACTTTGGGCATGGATCTAGGCTTTATGCCACTGTAGAATCTACGCATTCCCCCTGCTTTCACAGGATTCTGTGTGAGAAGCAACCTAGTTAGTAGCTGGAGTTTATAGGGATGAAATTTTAGCATCTGTTTTCTTCTTTCAGAATGCAGAGTGAACGTTTAGAAGAGTTTTTATGAAAGCAATTTACAGCCAATAATTGGAAGTGCTGAAGTGTTTTTGTAAGACCAGTGTCTCAGATTACAGGTTTACGATTTGCCTAAAAATAAGTCATTTATTTTAGGCTTAGACTTTAGAAAGAAGAAAAGTAAAGTCTTAGAATGATTTTCTTCAAGTTTCCCATGATGTTCTTTACATCAGGAAGGAAGGGAGAATGCAAGATGGAGCTTCTAGAGAGAAGGGGAATCCAACACTATTTTCCCTCCAATCATTTATGAGATTACATTTTCCTAGTCACATACACTATTTCCATTTTACGACTCAGACAATTTACTATGTTTAAAGTTACATTAATTTCTTTTTGTAATGCTTAGGTCAAATATACATATATGTGTATCAGTGGAAGTTCCACCTCACATATTCAGCTCTTAGGATGGATGTTGTATTTGTGTCCTCGTTGCCATGGTGACTAGAAAAGGTTAAAGCCAAAGTCTCAAAAACCAGAGTGGCTGTGCAATAAAATATCATAAATATGTGTATGCTTCTTAAAATATTCTTCTCAAATACGGATGAAAAAATCTTTGATCCACTGTCTTAAAATTAATTTTCCATTTCTACCATGCAGGTTATTATCTGAAAAGACTATTCTCAAAACAACCTCTTACAATTCACTCCCTTTCTCTCCCAACTGTAATCTAATGGCTTTTTAATCTCAAAAGACAGACTATGTAAATCATGAAAAATGCTTTGGGTTTTTGGTATGGATGAGAAATGGCAATGAGAATGAAGGGGAATGGAGTTGTTTTCTGACTGAAACACACTGTCTTTTTCATATCTCCCCCTTTAAATCTATTTATACAAGAATAATAAGATATTTTTCCCAGTTTGTTTAAGAACTTGATAAATAAACTTGGGCAACACTTGACAGTGCCAAGATGTTAAACATTTACCGGCTGTAAGAATGCAAGCTCTTCTTTTTGTTGGCTGATGGCCCTCAGGTCCTTGACTGACCCTTGTTATTTCCTCATACATTTTAACTACCCAGTGGGATGGATTTTAAGGGTTTAGCCTCAAAAGTAACACTAAATAGGAGTAGAGGATATAATTCCTGAAAGGCCTGGATCCGTTGCAGGACTGGAATAAAAGAGCGTTTCTCATATCCACGTGTCTTTCCTATTATATTTCCAAATGCAAAGGGACGATGGGTGAAAAACACCCTTTGAGTCCTTTCCCCATACCCATTGCCCATTTCATCAGGATACCAGAAAGAGGATTAATATATCTCTCGGTCTATAATCCCTGGCTTAATTTGTAATCTCCAGCCTAAATTCTAAGATTCACCTAAGTTCTCCACAACCCTTTCTTTATTTCAAGATATTTCCATGTAGAACATATGATAAAAATAAAATCATAGCAATATATTTCACAGTTTATTTCCTACCTTTGATACCATCTCATATTTAATATCTAAGAATCAAAATTATCTCAAGCTCAATAACCTGGCCCTTCTTCTGCCATCTGGTGGAGAAATAGGGAAGCAGTGAAATTAAGTAATGAATGGAGAGTTTCTTCACTGAATCCATAAAAGCATCAGTCAGCAAATGTTTATGGAGCTGTTATTATTATGCATTATTTTTATTCAAATAGTACTCATCGAGGGAGGTGCTTGGTACCATTAAGCTCAATACACTTCAAATTAGCCGAACTCAGTCCTTGGCCCAGGAAGGACTGTGAAATATTACACATTTAAAAGCTCCCCAACAGTGTAGTATTTTCCAGCAATCAATTCAACACATAGGACAAGGCAGAGACTCTTTAAGACACTGAAGTTACCACTTAGCTCATTTTAGTAGTAATTTACTTTGTAATGATAGTCTGACCCTAAGATGCTCATGCTTTTCTGAGCATTTTCTAAAGAGAGAAAAAAAAAGAGGGGGAGAAAAGGGGGATGGCAGGGGTAGGTGGGGTGGAGAAACTCTTTTATGCCTTATGAGGCAAAAAATAAGGTTTGGCAGCATTTTTCAGTAAGCCATTTAAGAGTGCCTGAAAGAGGAAAAAGATGAGAAAAAATAACATCTCTGTGAACTGTCTGCATTTTTCTCCATTCCTAATTTGCTGGCTATGGAGAGCAGAGATGTGATAGTAGAGATGTGATAGTAATCATACTAACTGGCACAGATTGGAAGGAAGTGGCAGCCTCCTCAAATAACTTGAACAAAATGATGCTACAAGCCTGTTGAACTGCCCCCACATATAGTCAAATCTGAATTCCCTTCTTCCTACCAAAATCCACAGAGAAGAGGCAGCCATAAATCATGTAGGAGATACTGTGGTTGTTACTAAATGTCCTGTACATTTCAAGGAAATGTGGCTCTTTATGCCATGGATTCTGGAGGAATCCACTCAAGAGAGAAGGATCATGCCAATTTATGTTGAAAGGGGCTGTTGGCTTGGTCTGTTAACATATGCTCTTTGGTTTTAAAGGACATTGAAATCTAAGGAAGGTCCTTCATAGTGTTCCAAGTCATTACTATAGCACTGAGGAAAAAGTAGTGCTGATGTAACTAACATAGTCAACTCAGATGGCCTTAGCCAGGGATGTGGAGCACAGTAGTCTCCAACTCCTGCTTCCTGCCTCCTCCACTCAGCATCCCCTTGGACCAAACCTAGGATGAGCGGTCTGCCAGAAATTGTCCTCTTGCTTAAACAGGGGATAGAGACACCACCTTGAACGTCCCTAATTATAATCATCAGTGGATATATTTTGATTATATATGGATATGTGATGCTTTTCTAAACAAAATGAGAATTTATCTAGTCCAAAAATATACCCCCTGGGGTTTTGGTAGCTGTTTCTCTCCTCTGACTTCTCCCCATACATCCTGATCTGCTGTGGCAACCTGAAAGGGCAACGTAGTTTTACAGTTGACTCTTAGAAATTCTGTCTCCCACCAGAATGTCTACAAGTAGGCTCATGGAGCCTTCTGCCCACAAAGGGAGGCTCTGGAACCTGTAGAAGAGGAACTGGTAATCACTGGGAGCCAGTATATGTTCCTTAATATCAAGTTATGTCAATCTAAACTCAGCTTTCATAGAAATTGTTTCTATAGTGTAAGTACATTGTATCTTGATAACAGCAAAATATCCCCAAACCTTCCTTATGACAAAGATGAAGGAGAAAAATGAGCTGAATCCAAACACTTTTGGATTAATACACATTGAGAGATAGATCCCAAAAGAAGGATGTTTCTGGAAGAAAGCTAAAATATGCTGTCCTTTTTTACATTTTAATCAAAACTTGAAAAATATAGAAGGTATGCCTTTCAAGTTGGTCCAATAAACATTTAACTGAGTATGCTCTAGACACCAGGCCACGTGCCAGGATTTGGAGAGAAGGGTGATGCAGAAAGCCTGACCTCCAGAAGACTAGTCAGACTCTGATTATGCTGTTGGTAGAAAGCTGGGAGAACTAAAGATTGAAGACATCACCACAAGCAAAAGCCATGCGACCTTCATTGGGCTAAATTTAGCAGGGGTATATGTGAAATTCTGGACTAAGGATCAAAAAACATAATGACCTAGCAAGGCCGTTACAGAATGGGAAGACAAGGCTTAACAACTGCCTCATGAAAAAGACTTAATGGTTTGAGGTGAGCGATATAGAATGACAATGTGGTGTAGCTCCCCCAGAAGCCAATGCAGTGTTGGGGCACATCATCTAAAGATCCAGAAAAAACTGGCAACTACCCCTTCTATTCTGTGATGGTTCTACTGATACCAGAGTATCCTGCACTGGATACCGCATATTAGTGGGCTATAGACAAACAAGAGATCCACTGAGATGGTGATGGACTAGAAACTAGAAACTACTCACCAGCAAATGTTTATTGAGTGCCTACTTTGTTTCAGTCACTGATTCTGGTGCTGGGTACAAATGGTGGACGAAACATTCAAGGTGCCTGTTCACACAGAGGTGACTGATTTAATGAAAACAGAAGATAAACAAATAGTTGAAAAGATAACCTTACATACTGGTAAGTACTACTTTAAAAGTCATCCAAACCATGTCCTGTGAAGCACATTGGAAGGGAACTAGAGAAACGATGTTTAGATTGGAAAGGGGAAGATGAAAGAGATATGCAAATGCTTTATTAAAATGTAGAAGGGATTTTCTGTAAGAGAAAGACTAAATGTATTCTGTAGGAATCTGAAGAATAGAATCAGGGCCAGTGAGACATGAAGACAGAATCAATTCAACATAAAATTAACCTCCTATGAATCTGGTCACTCCAAAGGAGAGAGAGTCTCCATCAGAAGAAGAAATGCTCTTCACAAATCCACTTGCCAAAGCAGAAACTTCTCAACCCCTGCTTGTGCAGGAGTTGGAGGCTCATGGCTGATGGGTCCAACCTCTGTGTCCCCTCAGTACTTAGGAGGTGCCTCTGTTAGTGCTTTTCCCTCAGCTCACTTCTCTGAGCCCTGAGTAGCTTCATTAATGTCACTGAAACCATCATCTATAGCCTCAACTCAAGGTCTCACCGTTTTTACCTGGTATCTTATTCAGGAAACATTCAGCTGCAAGTGACAAAAAGCTAACTCAAGTTTGCTCAAGCAAAAAGGAATCTTTTGGTGTATGTAACTGGAAAGTCCACTGGCATATTGGTTTCAACACAGCTGGATCTAGGTCCTAGATTCTAGGGGGCTCAAACAATATCAATAAATCCCTGTTTCCCCATCTTTTAGTGTATTTTCCTCTAAGTGGCTTAATGATCAAAGCGCCCTCTCTCTATCGCAGGAGAGGTGGTTTCTGGAAACCAAAGGCTACATCCTTTCACCTGAAAGAAAAGAAAGGAAGGGAGGAAAGAACGAAGAAAGGGAGGGAGGGAGGGAGGAAAGAAGGAAGGAAGGAAGGTAGGAAGGAAGAGAGAAAGAAAGAATCGTACATCCAGGAGTCCATATGTGAAGTTTCATGAGAGAAGTCTGATTGGTGCTGCTTGTCCATTAGTGTGAGGGTGGGCCAGGGGTTCATAACAGGGCAATTCTCTCTCAAAAAGCAGATGCTAGACAGACCAAAACAAAACAAAACACGTTAAATGTCTTCTATAGTCACACTGTTTCAATAGCTTCCTAATTGCCCCATGTTTTCTCCAGTTCATGCTTTTCTTTGCTAGAATAGTCTTCCTAAAGAGCAATTATAAATTCTCTGCCTTCCCTCCTTGAAACCTTAAGTAGCTCCTATTTGCCTGCAAAATAAAGCCAAAACCCATTACAATCTGGACCTACCTACATCTGTCTTATTTCTCCCCCAGACTGCTCTCAAGGCCGTAGCCCTAGCCGTTCTGAATCGCTTGCAATTCCCCAAACATTCAAGATCATTCCATGCCTTCAGTCTTTACTCACATTGTCCCCTCTAGCACCCTCCCCCCATCCCACTAATTTCCTTTTGAGAGGCATCCCAAGTATGACCGCCTCTCCAAGCCTGTCCTGCTCTCCCTCAGGTAGAGTTTATCCACGTGGGCCTCGTGCACGTCTCTGCCTCTTTAGCCTGCACATTTGCTTACATGCCGCATCCCCCTTGATAACCTGTGGGCTCCTTAGAGTAAATGAGCCTTATTCATCCTCATGTCCTGGGAATTGCCTGACAGATAATGGTACCTAATAAACACTTTTAAGACAGAACAAAAAGGTGGAGGGAAGGAAAAAAGGAATTAAAAAAAGAGAAGGAAAAGGACAGATTCCACAGAGCCTGTTTTTTCCTCCGAGATAATAAGTAAATTTTGAAAATTGTCCTCTGGGTAAAATGTCCCGACTTTTTTGTCTAAATTGAGTAAAGAGTCATAGTGAGAATTTCAGGCTCAGTCATGGCGGAAGGTAGACGCAGGGAACGTGGGAAGAGGGGACAGAAGGTCTTCGTCGTGTCTTTTTTAGATGTGGACTAGGGTAGACCAGCCACTTATCCCACCCATGCAAAGGGGGAGCCCTGCACAGGTGTGGAAGCATCATCCTCAGTGATGCGCTGGGGCTGCCCCATTTCTGGCTCACTTCTGACTGGGCAGTCATGTGGAGAAATGGAAGTGAATGGAGAATTAAAAAGATGACCTAATTCTCTGCTGAAATCATTTCCAATCATAAGTCTGAGTGTATTTTAATTATACCTGGACACAGAGGCCCTCATCCATACATAACTGAAGTCCCAAGTGGACTGTCACTGTGGCTGTAAAGATTTTCTAAGCTTGTGTTATCTCAAGGGCCTGACATCACACATGATTAAGCAACAGTGTGGAGGCGCAGCTGCACATTACCATGGCAACCTGCACTGGGTACGGCAGCAGAGCTTGGTAACAAGAGCATCTTATTATGGGTCATTAAGGGCAAACGGCTTCATTTACATTATTTCCTGTAAAATTCTATTATTTCAGGTGTTATATTCCATCTTCATCTATGTGGCTCTTGTAGAAGAAATCGTGAATGTGGGTTACTAGGTAGAGGAACAATAACAAGCTTCAGGTAAACTGTCAACCACAGTGTTTTGTACATGAGAAAAGCATTTTGCTGTAGGGATGCGCGGTAAAGAGGCATCCAGTGTTCTCTGAAGACAGAGAATTCTTATTCTGAAAAGAGAAAGGTTTTTCTTTTTATTGTCTGTTCCCTCTGGCCTGAGTCATGCGTTACACTGTCACTGATACTGATTCTTGGCTCCTGTAATCTGCTAAACAAGTATTGACAAATCTGGCTCTGCTGGTCTTTTTTCTTTAAATTTCTTTAAATTTTCTGTAATATGGTAAGAACGCTTAATGGGAGATGTACCCTGTTCACAAATGTTTAAGTGTACAATACAGCATGTTGACTACAGGTACAATGTTGGACAGATCTCTAGAACTTATTCCTCTCGTATAACTGAAACTTTAAGCCCGTTGATGAATAACTCTCCATTTCCTCCTGCCTCCACCCCTGGCAACCACCATTCATTCCTCTCCTTGATTCCATGAATTTGACTATTTTATAAGTAGAATCGCACAGTGTTTGTCTTCCGGTGATTTGGCCTTTCTTATCCTCATCAGCTGCTGAATTTCAATATCTTATACCCCAGAGTTACCTTTCTTTCCCAGATGCACCAAATCCAGGAGCTTCTATCAGCACCTAAGAACTTAAAGCTCTAGAAAGCAATGAGCCCCTCTTTTGTGTATCTGTGTACGGGAGTAGGGAAATTAGTCGTTCAACCCTAGCCAGCGTCTTTCCGATAGCCCAGGCCCCTGGCCCCATCACAGGCTGACCTGGCGCTGATTGACAGTGATTGCCTCTGAGCTGTGACAGCACTAAGTCTACTTGGGGAACGGAGCTTAAAAGGTCATGCATTCACTCACAGCTCCATCTGCTGCCTATAATTAAGGATATCAATTCTACAAGGCAGAACCACAAATGCCACAGAATCTGCTCTTACCTCCAAGTCCCTGTGACGTAACGAGAGTCCATTTAGGCTTTTCTGAATGCTCACAAGTCCTCTCATGAGCAAGAAGACTCTGGAGTCTTGCAACCCAGGATGACAGCTGAGAACTAGAGATAAACAGCCTAGGGTCTAATCCTTACATTTTTCGAGTTAATTTAGTACAGCCAGGAACATGTGAAATGCTTTGCTGTTCAGAAAACTGCTTTCTTAAATGAGTGGAACAATGGACATGTCATTGAATTAGTGCACGATTTCACTGGCATTTTCCACCATCCTCCCAGGACGGCAGTAATTGACTTCAGATGACCCAAGGCAGAGAAGGGGTCAGCAAGTGGGTGATTGTCAATGCTTTGCTTTGTAAAGAAGATGGTACAAAATTGCTGGCTCATATTAAAAACAAAAAAGTGTCAAAACTGTTCCTTAATGTTCACCAGAACTCTTAGAGCTAGAAAAAGTAGATTTTGTGTGTGTGCGGCAAATTCCAATCTTTTAATTCTAGAATTAAAGTATCTCTGTTATAAACAGTTCAAGTTCTTCCATTAGAGTTGAGTGACACAAGGCAGGAGGCTGGTGAACTAAGACAATCTGGTGAATGTTCCAGGGTGTAGTTCCTGGTGTGATGGAGGGACCAGAGAGGCGAGTTGGGTGCGGACTTCCTCTTGAGGTGTGAGCCAACACATAGAACCTCCAGCATGCTTTCAAGCCCAGAAGATACTTCTTGAGGGTTATGACAAAAAGATTATATTACAAGTTGTTTTTCTTACCCCAGAAAATGGGATCAATCTAGATTAGATTTGGAAAATTAGGCTATACTACAGATATACAATATCAGGTATGTAAACACATTCTATATGTAGAACAGAGGTGAATATGAGTTTTAACTGGTATTTTTATACCAGCAGTAACTTAATTCTAAAAGGGTCACAGCTATTTGACACATCAAACACCCCTTTAAAAGGATTTCAATTCAGAAAATGCCCTATTTGAGGAGGTGAATTTTCCTGTTCCCTAAATCAATAAACATGCAACTAATTAGAGTTAAAAGGGGCAAATCTCTGAGGACAGGGGTTTCACGGGAAACTCCCAACAGCCAGAGTTAAAAGATTGGATTTAATCACAAATTATTGTCCCAAATCCCCTCCTTCAGCTCCGGTATATTTACAGTGAACTCTCCTAAAGGTTTTACAAATGAAGAACTGTTTCTCTTAGATAAAGATAACTGAATAAGAACGATGTTTATACATAAAATTAATCCTTTGTAACCTACATTTTCAATGTCTTTTATCTAGAATACATGGGAAATTATTGTATAGACTACTAACATAAAATGTGTATATTTAAATATTATAAACAGAACATATACAGATCAGATTTGAGGGACGCAAATATATTAGACAAATATTGACAAAGATAAAAGGAGAGCAAAAATTTTAAATAAAACTCAATTTCATAAATTGGAAAGGTTTTTAAAATTTAGTGGTGATGTTTACCTCTAAATGTCCTCTTCCATTATGTATTCCTGGCTTCTAAATAGTATTAGAATTATAGTGACCTGCTTTACCAAAAATAACAGTGGATTAATATAATAGTTTGAGCAAAATCCACTAATTTAATTAACTTATCCATTACATCCTAAACTATTAAAAAGTAAAGTAGGGCTCCCCTGGTGGCGCAGTGGTTGAGAGTCCGCCTGGTGATGCAGGGGACACGGGTTCGTGCCCCGGTCCGGGTTCGTGCCCCGGTCCGGGAGGATCCCACATGCCGCCGAGCGGCTGGGCCCGTGAGCCATGGCCGCTGAGCCTGCGCGTCCAGAGCCTGTGCTCCGCAACGGGAGAGGCCACAGCAGTGAGAAGCCCGCGTACCGCAAAAATAAATAAATAAAATAAAATAAAATAAAATAATCCTGCTCTGAATTAAAGGACTGAGCTGCCTGTGGACATTTCTCAAAGATTCCTAACTTTCACATTAGTTCCCTTATTACTTCTGAAGAAAATCATTATGACCCCTTTTTCAGGTCTGTCTCTCCTTAGTTCCTGAAGAAATAAGCAGGAAAAACTGTCATACTTGTTGTTTGGCACTAGACCTACAAAAAAGCAAAAAGTGCTATTGAAAATAAAAGGTTTAGTCATTTTAATCTATTGACATAGACAAACAGTTTGAGTGATATTTTATTCTTTTGTTTTAAAGGCATATCCATTTACGAGTGTAAATTTAAACTAACTCTTGAACCCTGTTTGACATTTCTTTTTGCACTGACTGCTTACTTCAAAACTCCTGATTCTATACCTCTTGCTCATATATGTGTCTAAATTATATGTGACCTTACTGTGAGACCTTGCATTCTTTGATTGGATGAAATGGTCACAAGTGTCCACTTATAAGACATCCTTATAGGCTAATTGGGAATCAGAAACAGTCAGGCTTAAAGAAACCATTTAAGTCATGGCTATCTCCAGTGTTGATTAACAAAGAGGTCTATAATTAGAATTTCGAGAGCTATCTTTTCAGAGTTAACATTTTGCATTGTTCGTATAGAAGCTAAGTCTCAAGAGTTTTATGGACCTCACAGACATCATCTAGTGATTTTCTGCAGCATCTTGATAGTGTAATGGGAGGCTGACATCCTGGCTCTGGAGCATAGATGGCAATGCTAAGCCGTTGTAGTAAGCGTTGTATTTATATTGTTAATGCATTAAGTCATATTCTTTTTTACTACAGTTTTAAGGACTTCAGGTGCATAGGACTGAGGTGATCATACTCATTAGTCCACATCCATCTGAGGAAGGTCTTTGATTTGTTTTATTACTTTCCTCTTCATCTCCCATTTCCAATCCCATTCCCCTCCCTGCTCTACTGGAAAAATATGTAAAAGTATGAGCTGTCCTTCCAGGTCCATCATACGGAAGCCCATGCATTTATGACCCACCAATTTTGCCCCTGAAAATATATCCCGAGAAAATCTTGTACCTTCACAAGGAACTATGCACCTGTCTGTTGATCACAGAGTTGTTTGGGAGAAGCAAAGAGATGCAAGCCACCTGTGTTCATCACTAAGTGAGCAGAAAAATAAAATATGTCTCATAGACATAGCAGGATATTATGTAACAGAACCAATGAAGTAGATTCTCATATAGTAACGTGAAAAAGGAATGACACGGAATGAGATTAGAGCACAATGTCATTTATGTAAAGTTTTAAAACCATACACATAAAATAACACAAAGCATTTCTTAGATGTTCATCTCATTTTTTAAGGGAAAAATTGATGTAGTTTTTTAAGAATGAGAGGAAGAAGGAAAAGGAAAACATACAAGGGTAAAAGTGAAAAAGAAATTCAACAAAGGATCTGTGGATCTAATTTATTAACTATGTGCCAACACAATGCTAAGCTCTTTACACAAATTATCTCAGTCAAAATTATAACAACCTTAGGAGGTAGATACTGTTATTTCTATGAGGCTCAGAAAGGCTAATTGTCTCAACCAATGGTTCACTGCAAGAAAGTGTCAGATTCAATTTACAAATGAAGGAAACCTGGCCCGAGTCACCAGGCAGTTATAAAACCACTCATGTCTGAGAGCTGTGTTTTTGAAGTCAAGATTGTTTATTAGGAATTTTCCCATAGTCAGTTTTCTCTGTTACAATTCTACGCTCAGCTTTCAACTGTTAGTTGTTTTTTCCCCCCAGATTCCAAGAAGTGGATATTGAAAGTAAAAGAAACAATTATAATCAACATTGAGAGATATACTCTGCTTCCCACAGATAAATACAGGTACATCTGATTTACACTTTAGTGTTTCATTGATTTGGTTAGCATGACTTGTTATGTAAGAAACTAATAAGCCTAGATGCACTGTTAAAATTTATTTTCTTTATGTGAAAAGGTAAGAAACTGATTCCATAATGTGGTGACTCATCTGCTATCATCACTTTACCTGAAGACCTGACTTGATCTACATATTATTTCTCTTTTCCATAGGCTGTTCTCAGTAGATTATTAAGCTTTTGAGAGTATGTGTCCTGTTTTTTTGTCATCTAAACTATTCTATAGTTGATCTTTAAAATATTAAATAAAAATGTTTCTTAACCAGAATAATCAATTAAATGTCCTTCCTGGAAGTTTTATGCGTTGCTTCCAGGTTGCTAGAGATTAAATTTAACAATGATGAAATCTCGTAAAAAGTTTCAGAAATCCAGGCCACACACCTATCATTGAGTTGACCCTTTATTTTCTCTACAATTGCTTAGAGGAAAACGGCTTTTGAGAGCTCTAGCAGAGATGGCACAAAAGCTGCTTCTGATCAATGAAAGAACAAGGGAAAAGATGAGCAGTGTTACACCACTGGCATCACTGAATAATATAATGCTTTAGATTTTCATTTTTCTATTAAGTATGTTCAGTATACTGTGCAGAGAAAGAAGTAGAAACTTCAACTCAACTTGGAAGCCACAGTGAAAAGTATTGTCCATTGATAATCTCATATGAACCCTCAAAAGCTAGAAAAAAAAAGGAAATTTAGGGGATGGGGTGGGAGGGGAAATGAAGTTTGTCTTAGATGAACTTTGAGATTCATGGCTCCAAAAATAGAAAAAGAATTGAATAGTAATGATAGAGGACATATTTAATACTTTCTATCTCTTGGAAATTTACTAATACCCTTTGTAATAATCCTTATGTTTCCACTAAGAAGAATCTAATTAAAGAGTTCCACATGGACTTCATTTCTTTATGTAGAGCAATGATTCTTTATGTTTTAGAGGTTATGAACCTCTCCTTTCATCTAATTTGATAAAAGTTATGGACCATCTTTTTTTCAAAGTGCACATAATGCACCATTTTCCATAAAATTCCAAGGGTTCATAAATCTAAAACCCAAGAACTTAGACTAGAAAGGTCAAATTGATAGGATATTTAGCAACTCAGTCTAAATTTCCCCTATAATTCTCTTCATAAAGTTTTCTAAGAAACATCTGGACATTTACCACTTTTGCAGGTATTCACACATTATAAAGAATGAAAACAAATCGTCCTACTTCAGGCCAAGTCCAATCTTGACGTAATTAGATTTTGTTTATTTTACTGGAGCTGCCATTGAATCCTGCAGATTGCAGACATCATAACGACACTTTCAGAAACTAGTACCAAAGGATGCAAAAAATATCTGGTTACCAAGGAGAAGGCTGGTGATGCCTTGTGCTTGTGGAAGGGAGGTGACATTAATCAGGGGCTATCTCAAACTAATAGATGAGAATTGAGAGCTCATCAAAGCTTATAGCTTTTTTTTAAAAATAAATTTATTTTTATTTATTTTTGGCTGTGTTGGGTCTTAGTTTCTATGCGAGGGCTTTCTCTAGTTGCGGCGAGCAGGGGCCACTCTTCATTGTGGTGCGCAGGCCTCTCACTGTCGCAGCCTCTCTCGTTGCGGAGCACAGGCTCCGGATGTGCAGGGTCAGTAGTTGTGGCTCACAGGCTCAGTTGCGCCATGGCATGTGGGATCCTCCCAGACCAGGGCTCGAACCCGTGTCCCCTGCATTGGCAGGTGGATTCCTAACCACTGCGCCACCAGGGAAGCCCCAAAGCTTATAACTTTTTGAAAAATAAATGTAGAAGAGTACACCAGTAGTATAGTTAACACTCAATTGAAATATTCTTGTCTAACTCCCATGTCAGGTACATCATTTAGGTTTAATGCAATCATGTCTTGAGAGCAAATAGAAATGTTATTTCCCAGGTACATTTAATCCAGTTGAGAAGATTTGTTAAGCAGTGAGATTAGTTTCTTGTGCCTTGGGCTGCTCTAGAGAGAAACATTTATCCACTAGGAAAATCTTTAGACCCCAAAGCTGTACCTACTGTCCACCTGAATGCTCATCTCTGTTCCATACCAAGGATGCGACGGCGACATTAGATTCTGCTCAGTTAGCTCAGACACGACTAATGAAGGATGTCATTTCCTATATTCAGACTTTTTTAGTTGCTACTGTGTGGATGATATTATTTATAGCAATATGACAAATTTAAGGTAAAAGATAATGAGAGACAGGAAGGTATTGTGAGGAAGCCTGAAATAGGAAATCAGAAAGACTGGGTTTGATCACTGGCTCTGCTACTTAGTAACTATGTCAACTTGTACAGTCTCTCTGGGCTTCAATTTCTTCTCATGTAAAGTGAACATATAATGCTTATCTGTTAGGAATTTTCTGGGTTTCCCCGTCAGTCATCATAGTGAGGTATGTTTTTCTCTACATTCTGAATACACTTTAAATATAATTTTTATAATCCTTAATTTATGTGTACAGTTTAAAAAGTCAAATATTACTGCAAGGCTCAAAACAACAATAATGAAAAAAGCAGCAGTTTCTTTCCAGATTCCTGCCTCCCAGGGGCAACTACTATTAAATCTTTGTAATTGTTTATGTCCATTTTTATAATATGTATCTATTTCTGGATGTTTTCTCACACTTAGATATTATATATTGAATTCTTAAATTGAAAGATTAGAATTTACTTCTCCTGTCCCACCCTCCAGACACACACTTTCCCCTCATTCATCCTCCCAATGCAGTTTAAAACAGTTTGTGATTACATAAGGATTCAGTGTTTATATTATTATGGCAATAAACATCTCCAAAGCTGAGCCATGTAATTTACTAGAACTAAAAGAATGGAGGACAGTCTCAGAGACATCTGGAACAACATTAAATGCAACAACATTCGAATTATAGGTGTCCCAGAAGAAGAAGAGAAAAAGAAAGGGACTGAGAAAATATTTGAAGAGATTATAGTTGAAAACTTCCCTAACATGGGTAAGGAAATAATCAAGTCCAGGAAGCACAGAGAGGATAAATCCAAGGAGAAACACACCAAGACACATATAAATCAAACTATCAAAAAATAAATACAAAGAAAAAATATTAAAATTAGCAAGGGAAAAACAACAAAAAACATACAAGGGAATCCCCATAAGGTTAACAGCTGATCTTTCAGCAGAAGTTCTGCAAGCCAGAAGGCAGTAGGCAGTAGCAGGACATATTTAAAGTGATGAAAGGGAAGAACCTACAACCAAGATTACACTACCCAGCAAGGATCTCATTCAGATTCAATGAAGACATTAAAACCTTTACAGACAAGCAAAAGCTAAGAGTATTCAGCACAACCAAACGAACTTTACAACAAATGCTAAAGGAACTTTTCTAGACAGGAAACACAAGAGAAGGAAAAGACCTACAATAGCAAACTCAGAACAGTTAAGAAAATGGTGGTCTTCCCTTGTGGCACAGTGGTTCAGAGTCCACCTGCCGATTCAGGGGACATGGGTTCGTGCCCCAGTCTGGGAAGATCCCACATGCCGTGGAGTGGCTGGGCCCGTGAGCCATGGCTGATGAGCCTGTGCTTCCAGAGCCTGTGCTCCGCAACGGGAGAGGCCACAACAGTGAGAGGCCCGCGTACCACAGAAAAAAAAAAGAAGAAGAAGAAAGAAAAAGAAAATGGTAATAGGAACATACATGTCAATAACTACCTTAAATGTAAATGCATTAAATACTCCAACCAAAAGACATAGACTGGCTGAATGGATACTAAAACAAGACATGTATATATGCTGTCTTCAAGAGACCCACTTCAGATGTAGGGACACATACAGACTGAAAGTGAGAGGATGGAAAAAGATATTCCATAAAAATGGAAATCAAAAGAAAGCTGGAGTAGGAATTCTCATATCCAACAAAATAGACTTTAAATTAAAGACTATTACAACAGACAAGGAAGGACACTACATAATGATCAAGGGATCAATCCAGGAAGAAGATATAACAATAGTAAATATTTATGCACCCAACATAGGAGCACCTCAATACATAAGGCAAATGCTAACAACCATAAAAGGGGAACTCAATAGTAACACAATCATTGTAAGGGACTATAACACCCTACTTTCACCAATGGACAGATATTCCAAAATGAAAATAAATAAGGAAACACAAGCTTTAAATTATACATTAAACAAACTGGACTTAATTGATATTTATAGGACATTCCATCCAAAAACAACAGAATACGCCTTCTTCTCAAGTGCTCATGGAGCATTCTACAGGATAGATCATATCTTGGGTAACAAATCAAACCTTGGTAAATTTAAGAAAATTGAAATCATATCAAGTAACTTTTCTGACCACAATGCTATGAGACTAGATATCAGTTACAAGGAAAAATCTGTTAAAAATACAAACACATGGAAGCTAAACAATACACTACTAAATAACCAAGAGATCACTGAAGAAATCAAAGAGGAAATCAAAAAATACCTAGAAACAAATGACAATGAAAACACGATAACCCAAAACCTATGGGATGCAGCAAAAGCAGTTCTAAGATGGAAGTTTATAGCAATACAATCCTAACTCAAGAAACAAGAAACATCTCAAATAAAAAATCTAACCTTACACCTAAAGCAATTAGAGAAAGAAGAACAAAAAAAACCCCGAAGTTAGCAGAAGGAAAGAAATCATAAAGATCAGAACAGAAATAAATGAAAAAGAAATGAAGGAAACAATAGCAAAGATCAATAAAACTAAAGGCTGGTTCTTTGAGAAGATAAACAAAATTGATAAACCATTAACCAGACTCATCAAGAAAAAAGGGGAGAAGACTCAAATCAACAGAATTAGAAATGAAAAAAGAGAAGTAACAACTGACACTGCAGAAATACAAAGGATCATGAGAGATTATTACAAGCAACTCTATGCCAATAAAACGGACAACCTGGAAGAAATGGACAAATTGTTAGAAAAGCACAACCTTCCAAAACAGAACCAGGAAGAAATAGAAACTATAAACAGACCAATCACAAGTGCTGAAATTGAAACTGTGATTAAAAATCTTCCAACAAACAAATGCCCAGGACCAGATGGCTTCACAGGAGACTTCTATCAAACATTTAGAGAAGAACTAATACCTATCCTTCTCAAACTCTTCCAAAATATAGCAGAGGGAGGAACACTCCCAAACACATTCTACAAAGCCACCATCACCCTGATACCAAAACCAGACAAAGATGTCACAAAGAAAGAAGACTACAGGTCAATATCACTGATGAACATAGATGCAAACATCCTCAACAGAATACTAGTAAACAGAATTCATCAGCACATTAAAAGGATCATACATCATGATCACTTGGGGTTTATCCCAGGAATGCAAGGATTCTTCAATATAAGCAAATCAGTCAATGTAATACACCATATTAACAAATTCAAGGAGAAAAATGATATGATCATCTCAATAGATGCAGAAAAAGCTTTCAAAAAAATTCAACACCCATTTATGATAAAAACCCTCCAGAAAATAGGCATAGAGGGAACTTACCTCAACATAATAAAGGCCATATATGACAAACCCACAGCCAACATCGTTCTCAAGAGTGAAGAATTGAAACCATTTCCTCTAAGATCAGGAACAAGACAAGGTTTTCCACTCTCACCACTATTATTCAACATAGTTTTGGAAGTGTTAGCCACAGCAATCAGAGAAGAAAAAGAACTAAAAGGAATCCAAATCAGAAAAGAAGAAATAAAGCTCTCACTGTTAGCAGATGACATGATACTATACATAGAGAATCCTAAAGATGCTACCAGAAAACTGCTAGAGCTAATCAATGAATTTGGTAAAGTAGCAGGATACAAAATTAATGCACAGAAATCTCTTGCACTCCTAAACACTAATGATGAAAAATCTGAAATAGAAATTAAGGAAACACTCGCATTTACCATTGCAACAAAAATAATAAAATACCTAGGAATAAACCTACCTAAGGAGATGAAAGACTTGTACTGAGAAAACTATAAGACACTGATGAAAGAAATTAAAAATAATTCAAACAGATGGAGAGATATGTCATATTCTTGGATTGGAAGAATCAACATTGCGAAAATGACTATACTACACAAAGCAATCTACAGATTCAATGCAATCCCTATCAAACTACCAATGGCATTTTTCCAGAACTAGAACAAAAACTTCGCAATTTGTATGGAAACACAAAAGACCCTGAATAGCCAAAGAAAGATGGAGACAGGAAAACGGATCTGAAGGAATGAGACTCCTGGACTTCAGACTATACTGCAAAGCTACAGTAATCAAGACAGTATGGTAGTGGCATAAAAACAGAAATATAGATCAATGGAACAGGATAGAAAGCCCAGAGATAATCCCACACACATATGGTCATCTTATTTTTGATAAATGAGGCAAGAATATACAATGGAGAAAAGACAGCCTCTTCAGTAAGTGATGCTGGGAAAACTGGAAAGCTGCATATAAAAGAATGAAATTAGAACACCACCTAATACCATACACAAAAATAAACTTAAAACAGATTAAAGACCTAAATATAAGGCCAGACACTATAAAACTCTTAAAGGAAAACATAGGCAGAAAACTCTATGACATAAATCACAGCAAGATTCTTTTTGACCCACCTCCTAAAGAAATGGAAATAAAAACAAAAATGAACAAATGGGACCTAATGAAACTTCAAAGCTTTTACACAACAAAGGAAACCATAAACTAGATGAAAAGACAGCCCTCAGAGTGGGAGAAAATATTTGCAAATGAAGCAACTGACAATGGATTAATCTCCAAAATTTACAAGCAGCTCATGTAGTTCAATATCAAAAAAACAAACAAACCAATCTAAAAATGGGCAGAAGACCTAAACAGACATTTCTCCAAAGAAGATATACAGATTGCCAACAAACTCATGAAAGGATGCTCAACATCAGTAATCATTAAAGAAATGCAAATCAAAACTCCAATGAGGTATCACCTCACACCCCTCAGAATGGCCATCATCAAAAAATCTACAAACAATAAATGCTGGAGGGGGTGTGGAGAGAAGGGAACCCTCTTGCACTGTTGGTGGGAATGTAAATTGATATAGCCACTATGGTAAACAGTATGGAGTTTCCTTAAAAAACTAAAACTAGAACTACCATATGACCCAGCAATCCCACTACTGGGCATATACCTTGGGAAAACAATAATTCAAAAAGAGTCATGTACCGCAACGTTCATTTCAGCTTTATTTACAATTGCCAGATCATGGAAGCAACCTAAGTGTCCATTGACAGATGAATGGATAAAGAAGATGTGGCACATATATACAATGGAATATTACTCAGCCATAAAAAGAAACGAAACTGAGTTATTTATAGTGAGGTGGATGGAGCTAGAGTCTGTCATACAGAGTGAAGTAAGTCAGAAAGAGAAAAACAAATACCATACGCTAACACATATATATGGAATCCAGAAAAATAAATGGTTCTGAAGAACCTAGTGGCAGGACAGGAATAAAGACACAGATGTAGAGAATGGACTTGAGGACATGGGGAGGCAGAAGGGTAAGCTGGGACGAAGTGAGAGAGTGGCATGGACATATATACACTACCAAATGTAAAATAGATAGCTAGTGGGAAGAAGCCGCATAGCACAGGGAGATCAGCTTGGTGCTTTGTGACCACCTAGAGGGGTGGGATAGGGAGGGTGGGAGGGAGACACAAGAGGGAGGAGATATGGGGATATATGTATACATATAGTTGATTCACTTTGTTATACAGCAGAAACTAACACAACATTGTAAAGCAATTATACTCCAATAAAGATATCAAAATAATTAAAATTAAAAATACGGATGGTCTCACAGTCTCCTGTAATAACAGTAATGAGCTCTTACTGAGGCCCTAAAGCTCTGGGGGCACTGTGTTAGCCCTTGGCATATATTATAGCTAATTCCTACAACTGTACAGCTTATTAGAAATTATAGCTGTACAGATGAGAAACTAAGATCTCAGAGGTTACAGATGACACAGCTGGTTACTATGCAGTTAGCGTTTGAATCCATATCGCTCTGGCTCCAAAGCTTGCATTTTTGTCCCATATGATGATCTAAGTGAGCATTTGTTGTACCTAGGGTTTAACATTTGCCATCACTTAATAAGTATAGATGCTCAAGGCCAGTCGTATGGGGCCTGATTATTTGTGCACTAAATCTGAAATTATTTGGCATCATGTAAACTCTGGTGTCTCCTACGGGGGCAGAAGGTCTGCAGATGGCTTTCCTTAATTAGAAAAAACTGGCAGAAACAGGAAAACAGCTAATTAGGATTTTTTTAATTAAAGAAAATTATCAAAAGCAATTTCATTTTCAGATTAAGCTATTTTATATACATATGGCACAATATATTACAGCATAAAACTTGAAGGAATACACTTAAATATGTGATCTCTTTATCAATCCGTTTGTCACATTTCAATGATTGACAGCCACTGCAGAAAGACCATGTCTTTCTTTTCCCCTCCCAGAGCACTTTTTTTTTTTTTTTTTTTTTTTTTTTTTGCGGTACGCGGGCCTCTCACTGTCGTAGCCTCTCCCGTTGCGGAGCACAGGCTACGGACGCGCAGGCTCAGCGGCCATGGCTCACGGGTGCAGCCGCTCCGCGGCATGTGGGATCTTCCCGGACCGGGGCACGAACCCGTGTCCCCTTCATCGGCAGGCGGACTCTCAACCACTGCGCCACCAGGGAAGCCCCCCAGGGCACTTTTGATTCATCACACGTACCCACAGGTCATACTCAGGTCCCAGATCCTTATCCTGTCTGTGGGACCTACAGTAGCTGGGGATGAAATTCCCTCTTGTTTCTCCTCCTGCCCCTCCTCCTAGAAACCTACAAAGGTTTCATTTTTTCACCTGTTGAGGCTCAGGAATAATATCTCCTTTTCTGAAAAAGAGCTACTGATATTTACCCATCTCTTGGGAAGCTTCAAAAATTTTTTTTTTTCCCACATTCTGTGATCTGTCTTTTCAAGGCCAGACCATGGGGGCAAAAAAAAGAAACCTGGTCAAAATATGTCTCTTTTCTCCTGGGCTTCTCCCCCTTGATAGCTTCCTTCCAATCAGGAAAAAGTCCTGTTTGACTCACTAAACTCATTTGATGAACTGTCTCAGCGGTCCCCCTTTAACAACGCCGTACAGTAAGTGTAGAGCCAATTCTTTACATAACCTGTCAAATTTCTGACTGCAAAAGGGCACTCTTCGTATTTTCGTTACTTTAAATATATTTGGGTTCATCAGAATGTTTTGGAGGTCTTGCTTCTATTATTCCCTTACACGGAGTGTTCTTAGTTCCTAGCATCCTCTCTGGTTCATATGAATGTTATGGTCCATGCACGGTATGTAACACTTCCTAGTTACCTTTTTTTTCTTTCCTGATTTCCATTAAACAGAATTACTTACATTGTTTAGTTTTGTTTCTAACCATGAGAAAATAAAAGTTATGAAGGAAAAAACTCGCTAAGATTCCTAGAAATTGCACCTAGTACCTCCAATCAGTGGCAGAGAACACCTCCGGTCTCCCACTCCCAGGAGGTTTGCTCACCTGAGATGGGCCCGAAGACACCTGTTCATAGTAGAAAATCTAGAAGAGGATGAAGGAACAGCTCTGACTCCAGAGCAGAGTCTGTGGGGTATTGGTGATCCTTCATGCCACCACCTCAAGCCCATGGCCTTTCGGCTCTGAGCCTGGATGTTCACCTACCTTGGCTCTGTGTCTTGGTCTTAAATATGATCTGTGTCTCTGGGCCTTGCCTGGTCAATCTTTACTGATAGTTCAAGATGTGAACTGTTTACCACATAACTTTTATTTTACCCCAAATGTTGGATAAAAGAGGAAGATGAAACTGTGCATGCAGTCATGCCCAAACATGAGGTACATATCGGTGAAACATTTAAAGAATGATAAAGTGGCTGGGGAGGCAACTGGGTAGCAGGTAAGCAGCAGTACCAATGAGTTCAACTAACACATAGCAAATTCCTTGATCCAGGCTCAGCAAATAGCAACCACATTCTCCTTCCTTGGGCCAACATTTAAAAGTCAAATATTTTGAACCAGACACCAAGAAAAGAGACAACATTTGTTTCATTGTTTTCATAATCAAGTGAGAAGGATTATTAACAGAAAACAGATTAAGTATAAACGCCCAACATCATGAGAGATTTTACTTAACACGTATCAGGAACAAAGTAAAAATGTCCTAACAACATCTAACGTTTCAAATTAAGATAATTGTGGAAACTGTAAGAAACCAACAACAAATAGATTTTTTACGTTTTTTTTTTTTTTTTTATGCATTACTTTTGCTGTTTGCTCAGAAGATCAGATTGCCCCTTTTGGACAACGACAGGGGATGATATTTTAAACTCCGAACTGAGCCAGATAAAAGTTACTGGTGGTTTCTTCCTCTTCAGGGAGTAGACCAGCAGAGTCCATGCCAGGCCTTGGCCTTCCCTGGGTCATTTCCTGACCACAGAGCAAGGCCCGTGGAGAGAGGGATCCAGGGCTACTTTGGCATCTTTGTTTCAGACCATCCAGGGTGCAGTCTTCCATTTGAGTTTCTGGTTGGCAAGTTCCAAGGAATCTGATCTTTTAGCCAATAATCCATTTCAATATTGTCCCAAAGAGTTGTAATAATAGACACAAGTCAGTCAATCAATTTTGCACCAAGTACAAATTCTCCCCCAGCTCTCCTTTCTGAACCAGAGCTCTTTCCAGGAATCAAGCAATTGCTACTGAGAAATTGTTCACTCCTAACCTGTGAGCAGCATGCAGAAGAAGGATTTCAATTAAGATGCCAGTCTGGTGATGTTGGTTCAATCATTAACATATTATATTTTCCGGATTGAATAGCTGGAGGTTACCCAGAAAGATAGGAAAGGAGAGTGGGAACCAGAAACACAGATTAGAGAATTAGATTAATTGATCATTTCATTTTCCAAACTACATTCAGAACGTTTAGAATTATTTAATCTGGCCTGTGTTAAAGTTTGTATTTCACTATCTGGGAAGAAATGCTTTGCTAAGCAAATTAACAGTGTAATAAAATTATCTAGTGCATTTTAACCTACCAAAAAGAATAGGGTATAACTATTTTCTTTTTTGTGCTTTATTTCTATAAAATTTGAATGAGTGAAGGAAAAGATAATATTTTGTTCAATTGTGAAGGTTTTATTTATTTATTTACTTATTTTTTGGAATAGTGATTCATGTAACTTTCTTACATGAAAACAAGAGGATGAAACAGTGTTTAGAAAGACAAACAGTACATTTAGGAAGACTCAAAAGACTGCCAACATTTCACGTCTCAGTCTAGCTTTTTTATTTCTATATTTGAAAATTAAGTTTTGTTATATTCAATCAGTATCGATAGAATATATTATGATTGTAGGTAATTTGATGAAAAAAATCACATCTAATATAACTAGGAATGACTTTATTGAGTCATACTGTGTCCTTGAATCAGCAGTGCTATATAAAACTAGTTTTTCTCTGTATTAAAGACTTTCTTCTTTTTACAGTCCTTTGGATACAATTTTCTTTTAGGGAATCAAAAGCCAAAACAGAATTTTTTCCCAGGTTAAGCATCAGGGCACCTGGTATAGAGACCCAAGATGTGAGGCAAGAGCCAGTTTGGGTAGACCAGGAACCTGGTAACAGGTAGGAACCAGGTAGCTCAATGACCTGACACCAGGAACCCACTGTATCTGGAAGAAGTAATCCAGCTGGTCTCCATTCCTAAGACAGGGTAAAGGCTTTCTTGTATCTGAGCTAGCCAAGAAAATACATGGAACAAATATTGGTTGAGAACAGGACAATCTTATAATTTATTGTCCAAAGTGACGCATTCTTGAGAGTAAAAGATGCTATTAATAATTATGCCAAGACAAAAGGTGTAAACTAAGTCTCTTCCAGGCAAAATAAGACCTACAGCCAGCCAGTTAGAAACCAGGTAGACCTATACAGTTTTCAGAGCCTAAAAACTTAGAGCAGAGGGAATCAGCCACCAATACTTTCATTTTACAGGTAGAGCAGCAAAGGTATAGAGCTGTGAAGATGACTTTCTCAAAGCCTGACAGCAGTTACTGGCAGAATTAGGACTAGAATAGAACTTCCTGCTCCCAGCTCAGCGTTTTCCTAATGAATCACATATTTTTATAGTGTTTTATTCTCTTCAAAGCATGGTCACAACCTCTTGTAGACCCAAGTCTCCCCAGGCCATCCCAATCCGGAATATAAAATAAGGTCATAGCAGAAACAACAAACAGTATTTTCTTGGTTATTTCTCTACCTGTGATTTTAGAAATTCCAGTTCTATTTTAAATTCCCATCATATAATTTTGAGGAGTTTCCTCAGGCAAACTTATGTTTGTTCACGAATAAAATCCTCCCTACATTTTGGAGAATCCACCGTTTCTCTGCATCCACCTTCACACCAGGGTAGCACCAACATCACAAGCTGGAGATCCAGAGTCAGAACTGGGTTCCACTTCCTTGCCAGTATTATAGCTTTAAATACAATATTTAACCTCTCTAGGCCTAATATTCATCTAGGCCTAAATTTTTGTAAAATGGGACCTTTGTAGAATTACTTTCTGGAACTATGACTATTAAGTGAAATAACGTACAGTCAATTCTCATTATTCGCGACAATTAGAGTCTATAGAGTCACCACAAACACTGAATTAGTAAATACTGAACTGTCGTTAGGAGAAGAAATACAGAGTTAGACTCCTGAGAGCCTCTAGTCACATTTTTGTCAAGTAATCAGTACATAATCTTGTCTTATATGTGTTGCTGTTTAAAGATAACTTGTTTAATATATAGTGTTGATTCATTAATGTTAAACTCATGGCCAATAGCGTTATAACTCATGCTGAAACAAAGCTTATCTAATGTATACTTTTTTTCCTCTAAAACAGATCACAGCCTTCTTGTGCTTAGCAATACAAGAAGGTACTTTAGCATTACACTCGGGGGCCATTTCAAACGGTGAAATCACCAACAAAAAGCACAAAAATGAAAAAAAAACATGGTACTACATAGACTACAAAAAGGACCCTTGTTTACAGTATGAAAGTTGAAACAAGAAGAGAATGTCACCCTGTTTGACCTCAGCTGGGAACACACATGTCAGGGGACTCAAATTTTTCTCTGTTCTGCCCTCGTCCCTGAATGACCGCAAAAGCTCTGTGAGTATTGATTTCGGAGCCACGAATACTCTAGCAAGTAGGCAAATATGGAATTCCACAAAAAGCTTAGCACAGCACATGACATAGACACACCCCCCCCCCAATAAATGTTAACCATTGTTGCTCTGGTGTGATCATGGTTAAGAAAAGCCCCTACCCCTGCCAACGCCTAAGGCACAGGGAGGCCACCACCCAACAACTGCTGGAGCCTCCAGAGCTGCCTACTGCTGGTGTCAACCAAAGGAAATATTTTCTAGCTCATTGATCAAGCCTTATATCCCAGATAGAAAGGGTTGTGAATTTTTCCCAAGCGGCTCCAATGTCCACCAGATAATGGACCCCTAGTGAGCCCACCTTCCAGGTTCTCTAGGATCAAACACTACTGAATCCTACGTGAACATCACGTGGCTCTGGCTCGGACACCCTTTCCCACTCCTGGGCCCCACTTCTCTGCATTGCATTTGTCCCTCCCAAGGTGCTGATGTGTTACATATGCAAACACATGGCACAGCGGAATGAATTAATGACCTAACGTCAGACAAATTCTACACATACTTGAACGCTTCCCAGTTTCTCGTACAAAAGGTACCCTCAGATTTTCCATTCCCCTCTTCCGTTTGCTTTTTATTTTGTTTCTCAAGTTCCTCCTTCAGCCCTCTCTGTGGCTTTGCCTATTCTCCTATTCTCGGAGCCTGTTCTTGAAATGGATTTAACTCCTCCTTTGGCTGCCCTCAGGGTTTTCTCTTTCCCTCTCCTCTTTGACTCCTTGATTTCTGGCTACTCACTGTCTCAAATTCCAATTACTCCCTCCTCCAGCAGATCCTCTTCCTGAGGATCTTTCTATAATTGAGCTTGTTGTTCTCCTCTGGCTGTCTTCACTTCCGAGAACAGTCTCCTCCCTGCGCCCTTTCCTCCCCTGTGGCCCTTGGACACAGTTGTTTTCTCTGGGGCAGGCCCAGACTGTCGCCTTTCCTCAGCAGGGGGTGTCTTCTCCCCGCTGTCTCTTCCTGTGCTTTTTGTGGAGCCCTAGCTGCATTCTCGGTTTCCCACTTCCCCTTTCTCTCTTATCTCCATCTGAAATCCATCACCCTTGACTCATGCGACTTGTAGGTTTGGATTTTGCAGAAAATTGCATTGTCTTAAAATAGGTGGTGCTTGAACAGGCTATGTACCTCCTTTGTAGAACAGCTCAATGTCACATGGATTTGGAGACACTGCGGGTCACATCCCGCCCTCTAAATTGCAACTCCACACAGGCCAGCCCATTGTGATTGCCAACCCAGTGTGTGCCTTTCATTTGTCTTCCAAAACCAGCATGATGAAGAGCTGATCCAGTTGCTTACAGTTCTGGAGTTTTAAATATTATACCCAAACGTTGATTTGCTCTACAAGTTAGCTCTGTGACCTTGCTGCTTCCACTTCCTCTACCCTGCCCCAATTCCACTTACCCAGCCCCCAATTACTATCCCCAAACAACTCTCCCTAGATTGCCAAGGACTTTCCAAGGTCCATCTGATGACCTTGCCCATTCTCCTGTGCCTGCCTCCTTGTCTTCTCAGCTCTGTCCAACACTGTTCATTCTTTCCTTCAACAAATAGTCTTCCGGTATTCCTCCATGCCAAGCACTGTTGTAGGTACTCAAGAAAGGTGCCCTCATGAAGTGTATATTTGATTAAGGGGCAGAGATCAAACCACATAAATAACCAATTGTTATTACATACACAAACGAGCAAGTAAATTATCTAGTATATTAAGTGGTCCTAGGGAAAACAGAAAAGGGAGAGCAGGTAGACATCACTGAGAAGGTAACAATCAAGCAGAGACTTGAAGGAGGTGAGAGGCAGCCATGTAGACAGCTGAGGAAGGGTACTCCAGGCAGAGAGGGTGGGCAGTGTTAACACCCTAAGGTGGGACCTGTCTGCATGTTCAAGGAATAGCAAGGAAGCCAGTGCACAGGAAAGGAGAAAGTTACGGGGAGGGTCATAGAAGACAAGTCAAAGAGCTGTTAGACCTCAGGCCATCTTGGACCTTGTGAGCCCTGCTGCTCGCATTCCCCCTTGGCCTCCATAAATGCTTTGTGCTGGCTCTCTCTTTAGTTTCTTCCTCCCCCAGGAACCTTGTCCTCAGCTGATGCCCTTGGAGTTGGGTTCTCCACATGCTCTTTGATCTTCCTCCTCTGCCTCCTCACCATCCCTCCCTTTTCAATCACATCTACTTCCTTGGCTTCTGCGATGTGACTAATTACCAAAACTTCCTCCAAGTTTATACCCACTTCCAAGGTGCTGTTTTTAACTTGTTGTCTTACCCACATCTCACACTTCCTGTGAAATACATCAGCTTTCTCTCACGCCAGTCATTTCTGGGGACTTTCCTATTTCCATTAGTGAAAATTCTACTTCCTTGGCCATTTGTGTATTAAAATTTCATAATTACCATCCTCCTCCTTATCTAATCAGTGTCAAAGGGCTGTTAAATCCATCTCCAAAACAGAAAACCTCACATGAGGATCATACTTTTTTCTAAGAGAAACATAATTTTTACTAGAGTTTGCCAAAGCACTTTTAGACCTTCATAATATTATTGTATGTGTCTTCCAGAACTCTGAATACCATCAGTATTTCTATAATGAGTCTAACAAATCAGGAATTGATTTCATTTTACACTAGAATTATTCAAACGTTTATAATGAAGTGCAATTCCAAGGTGTCAACTAGACAAGGTAGCCATGGTTTTGTAAACACCGGCAGAGTAATAGGATCTAGGTTGCAGGCTCTCCTTTGGGCGCCAGAACACTCAGATCCTTTCCTGGGTCTTCCCTCACATTTGTTTATCATCTTTGGCTGCTCTGCAGCTCCTGTCTGGCACTATAATTCAGTTGTTTATCACAGATCCACTCAGAAAAGAATTCAAGGAATGAGTGAAATGCCTGAAAGTAACCTGTCCACCCTCCAACCTGTTGAAAGATTGCGCAACTTACAAGCCTGCATAACTCAGCACTAGTTTCCACTGGCACCATTCAGATTTTACAAGAGAGTCCGATCGTTCACCGCAAGGCTGGCTTGAGTTGTAGGGTACAGGCTGCCTTATTTACTTTTCCTCAGGCATTGTTATTTTCCGTAGCATTTCTTCTACAATAACAAGATGAGGCGTTACCCCCTGCGGTGCCCATCTCTCCCTCTCTCTCCCTCCCCTTCCCTCCTGTCTCTCTCCTGAGAAGCCATTACCCAGCCTGCCTTTAGACAGATGGAGAAAGAACCAGTAGAAGCACGGCTGATCTCTCTTGACCAGTGAGTGTCATTTCTCCCTCTTAGGGGACAGACCTTCCTGGAGCATGTAACATGTTCTCCATTCCTGTTTGTACAACTGCCCGCTCTTCTTCCTTTGGCGAGGAAGAGGCATCTCCAGGGAGGAGCTATGCTCCCTGCATGCGGCACAAGCTCTAGCTCTCTTAGCAAGGATCCAAAACCATCATTGGAACCAGATGGCATCAGTGGTGGGGTCTTCACGTGGATCCTCGTAAGGAAAGACAGGGTAGAGTGGTCCCAGTCCCATCAGACCAGCCGAAGTGTCCACTTGCAGAGACTGACCACTCAGCAGACACACCTGAGGGGTTTCTACGGGTCTTAACATTGGGATTTAGGAATCTGATGACAGTTCTGAGACCTGATGGAGAAGGGAAAGGGGTGAGGGTGAGAGAAGAGAAGAGATCAGGGTTTGGGCAGAAATAAGGTTGGAGGGGTTTTCCCACTCCTCCCCCGGCCACTGGGGCCACTGTTGGGGCCCTGGGCCACCACAGACGGGCTTTCACAGTTCACGGGCCTGTCTAGCCTCAGTCTCACAGTGAGACCATGAGCTGATGGTGTTATTGACGTTTCTAGTACATTCTTAAAACACTTAGGCCCACGGTACTCTTTGCACATCTGTGTGAAGAGTCCAGTGTATTTGGACTGGGGTCTATAGGTTGGAAACTCAGTGACATTTTGTTAGGGGCTCAGAATTCGAAGTCTAGCGCCTCCCACTGGCTACATCTGCCACGCAGCCACTGTCTAAGTGTTCCCCCCGCACCTGTGCCTGAGGACTAAGAAGCTGCTGTGAATTCCTGGCTCGGGGAATTCTCCTGAAGCCTCGTGGTCTAAACTCTGACGTCATCACATGTGGGTTCCTCTCATCTTCTGCTCTAGTTTCTACCACAGTGTGAAAGCCCCTTCCTGTGCTGTCCCGTTTGGAACTGGTCATTGGATTCTGAACACATACTACTGGTCTGCAATCCCTGTAGAAAACTGACTCACATAATTTTCTCCAGGCTCCATTCTCTGTTCTCATGAGTAGGAGGTGCCCAAGACACCAATGACCAGGCAGGGAGTGTAGACACATTGTATGTCCCTAAATATAATGGGATCTGGTAACTGGCTGTGTGGTGGGAAAATGTCTGAGGGGAGGAGAACTTGTACACAAAACAGAAATTCATCTACATTCAAGGGGCATGCATTTCATAGGGGCCAAAATCTTGAGAATGCACAGCTTAGACATCCTTCATTGGCCTGACGTATAGTGGTACTGACTGAAATTCAGAAAAGCACACTGACCAATCCGATTAGCCGATACGAACAAATTCGATGAAAAAAATCATATCCTAGGAACAACAAATGTGTGTTTTATTGTAGACTTTATTTTTAGATTATCTATCTGGTCAATTTGGTCAAAACACTTAAAGTCATTATGTATATGGGCATATTCTGGAAAGATAAATTTGGTTCTTCAGTTTATCACTTCTGCCAAAGAGTATCTTGGGTTGTTTCGCTTGTGTCATTCATCATTGACTAGTTAGCCTTTTAAATTGTTCTCATCTTATGAAGAAGGAGAATGATGGGAAGAGTACAAAGGGAGGAGTTTCTGGAAATGGTGTAAAACTTTGACATAACTTCCTGAACCATCCTCTTGTTCTTGGTGACCTGGTCTGGAGAGTCAAGTGCGCACATATGCCCAGGAGGCCAGCAGTGCCAAGTGCCCTCAGCCTTGGAGGTGGACGTGTGGGTGCATCCAACTCCCACAGAGCTGAGTCTGAGCTCACTTCCCAGATGGTTGCAATAAAACCTTCCTTTCACATAAAAGGGAAACATTTGAAAACAGCCCTCCTATGTACAGTACTATCCCAGGCAAAGGTAGGAAATCAAGTCTGAATCACCCATTTAAATCCAAAGTACTATTTTTAATTAATGGTGTCAGTTGTTATTTGACACTCTGTCCTGAAGTCTGGGCCTCTTGGCCAGAGTTCCAGTCATTTGCTGATCATTAATGGAGTGGGTGAGACATGACTTATTAACGAGTTTCGGTTTGAGGCTGTGAGTCGGAGGCATAATGGTCTTGCCCCTTCTCTACCAAATGATCAAAGTCCAGCTTCCTAAGCTGTGACCAAGCACGGCTCCCACCCACATCTTTCTCATCTCCACCCTTCCCAAAATAGGCAGGGTTTTATCAAAGAGCTTTCTTGTTTGATGCCACTGTATGGTTATAATTTGGACAGGGTAGCATTTTGAAATCCAAGATTTTTTATAAAGGGCTTTTGTTAAAAAATATGAAGCTGGATTTCCCCTAGTGATGTTTATATTCACGGATCACCCAGGCTTTCGTGGCCCAGACTTCTTATGTATTCCCAGAAATTTGGCAAAATCTTCTGAGAGGAAGCCTCTGAAAAGCTCTCCTGTTTTTAGCATCTCAATTGTCCTCAGGCTGTTCAGCAAGATCCTAGAACCTGGGGACCAAGGAAGGGGCCAGAAAGGTGGCAAGCATCCTCAGTTCTCACAGCAGGGGTCAGGATTCAGGAACCCCTGGGGTGCAAGGTAGGAGATGGGTCTTTCAGCCTCTCTGCCTGAGGTGAGTTTACTGTCCTGGGCTGGCTGCCCTTTACGAGTCCACCGTGCCTGTTTGTTGGATTAACTTTCCTCCCGTTGGTTCTCATGTTTCTATATCCCAGAATAGAGCCTGCTGACTGCCAGGAAGTGTTTTCCACCCCAGCCTGACCAGTCAGGGCAGTAACCACAGTCTAAGAACCAGGAAGATCCAACTGCACGTCTGAAGCAATTTAATTTAATTTAATAAATTTTGACAATAAGTAGAAAATGTGGAGGCCAGTTCTCCTTTACTTAGTTCAAAATATGGACAAAAACAATCAAATCCAGGGCTTCCCTGGTGGCGCAGTGGTTGAGAGTCCGCCTGCCGATGCAGGGGACACGGGTTCATGCCCCGGGCCGGGAAGATCCCACATGCCGCGGAGCGGCTGCGCCCGTGAGCCATGGCCGCTGAGCCTGCGCGTCCGGAGCCTGTGCTCCGCAACGGGAAAGGCCACAACAGTGAGAGGCCCGCGTACTGCAAATAAAAAAAATCAAATCCAGATTTTACCCAAATGTGTCAGATGATTACTTCAGATTTTCCATTTTATCGTGTTATTCAAATGTGTTTCACCATGAAACTGCCTATGATCTCTCAGTGCTTCGTTATCATCAAACATTTGAGAGACCAGGAAAGCAATTTGGTGATATATGTCAAAAGCCATATAAACATGCATATCTTTGTGTAAGTGATTCCATTTCTTGAAATTTTTTTTGAAATTGATCCTCAGGGAATAAGCAACTACTATACATAAAAATTTAGATAACTGAACAATCATCTTGAAACAGATCAAATGTCCAACAAGAGATTTAGACTAAGTAATGGCTAATCCATGTTACAGAATATTATGCAGCCATTTAAGAGTTATATCTATAAGAACAGTAATGGCATGAGAAACATTCCATATCAGAAAAGGAAAAGAAAGGGGGTGGAGAGAGATACAGGACAGAGGCAGAGGGTTGGGAGAAGATGAGAAACTGGAGGAGAACCCAATGTGAACTCAGTACTTTCCATATGTGGGATGAGAGAGCAGGACTGAGCTGCGACCACCACCTGGGATGTTGGGATGAGCACGTAGAGACTCTTCTGAGGACCTGCACACTTGCTCAGCTGGTTGGTGTTAGCAAGCCATCCTAGAGAACTTGCGAGTCGTGAGAAGCAGGTGAGCAGCACTACGAGCAGATGGCGCCCACATGCCCTCTGCTCAGACCAGGAACCTTCTCTGTCTTTACCAACTGCCCTTATGGGGCACCCTTAGCATGCTTGGTCACAAAAAACAGTACTAAGGAAGAGTCCCTCATCCTGATGCTTTCTTAAAGGTAAAGCACTCTGCCCCTTCTCACCTTCCCAGGCACAATTCTCTTTCCAGGAAGAGAATCAAAGTGTCAGCTTCCTGGTGGTCCATTCCCTCCTCGGCCCGTTGAAGGCAGCCTCGACGCCCACTACAGCACTGAGACTGCGGTGGCGAAGGTCACCACGTGGCTTCCTAGTTGCCGAATCAAATAGGCCCCTTTATGTTCTCACCGCTTGGACGTGGCACTGCACTTAACCATCCCTTATTGGAATTTGCTCTAAAACTCTCCAAAGGCACCGTTCTCATCTGATTCTCCTTCTTTCACTCTTACCATTCCTCCTCTGTCTCTTTTACTGGCACCTCCCACGAGGCCTGGCCATTCCCAGTGACCTGCTGAAAAATGTCTCCTTATCTTCCAAGACTTGGCTCCAAGTTCAATACCACTGTGACGTCTTTGTTCACTCAGGTCGCCTACCTGCCTCCCCACAGGTGGACTTACATGGAGGTTAATAACACTCAAGCATCAGGGCACTTCATTCACGGAGGCCCTGGGCCTCATGCGTTCATAAGGTCGTAGATCTTTGTAAACTTTGCATATATAAACTATTTTAACTGTAATGAGTTAAGTCCGCTGTCTCTTTCCCACTCTGACTGCTCCTACCCCAATTTACATATGTCTCCTCATGCTGGGTAGCTTGGAAAGGCTGAGGACATTGGGGGGATCCAGTCTGGAGAGAGTTGAGCTAGAGAGACATTTATTTGGATTTCATCAGGCGTATTTATGTGGTTCCTGAACACTTCCATGTATAGTTAAGTGACACTAGCTGTGCCAGTGTAGGAATGGCTTCCAGGAATCCCCAACCTGCCCACAGGGCTGACTCACCCTGTTACTCACCCTGTAACATGACACTCAGGAGTGAGGCCAGAGGCTGCACCATAGCAAGAGCAGCCCGCTATGCTGGGCACAGACCATGAGGGCAGTTAAGTGAAACGAGACGTACCAAACTGTCTTCTAGTCTTTCAAAATATAAAATTGTTAAGTGAGTGATTCAGCCTTTAATCACACCTAGTCAAAAAGATCAATAATAAAAAACAAATTTCACTGGACTAAGTTACAGGAAAGACTGAATTACATTTCTGTCTTTCTATGCAAAATAAGTGTAAAAAAATCACTGTCATATGTAGAGGAGATCAAACATTATATGGTCGGGCTTCCCTGGTGGCGCAGTGGTTGAGAGTCCGCCTGCCGATATAGGGGACACGGGTTCGTGCCCCGGTCCAGGAAGATCCCACATGCCGCGGAGCGGCTGAGCCCGTGAGCCATGGCCGCTGAGCCTGCGTGTCCGGAGCCTGTGCTCCGCAACGGGAGAGGCCACAACAGTGAGAGGCCCGCGTACCGTAAAAAAAAAAAAAAAAAAAAAGATTATATGGTCAAAAACTACAGGGAAAAAAGTAATAGAAGTTTGCTATGGAGTTAGTTAACAAGAATACTATGTCTTTTTTCCCACCTGGATTTTATATCTGTGTTATTGGTCTGATTTTTAAAATTTAAATTTGTTGGAATTTTTTCTCACTCTAAATAAATAAAATTTCTCTTTTATACTTCAATTTATATTTGTAAGTTGGTATTTTTTTTTTCCTAGAGAGAGCCCTGCAGATCACATGAACTTTAGGCTTTATAAACCTGGCTGCCCCTGGCCTCCCCTGCAGACCTAGGTAGCAGCCCCAGGTCTTCATCTGGTAGCTCCTTTGTTGACACCAGATACAAATACTTAGTGCAGGCTAAATAAATGTTTGTTGAAAAACATATCATCTGAAAATCTTAGGATGCTACACTCAGAGGGTGAGAATTAAGGGTACCAGAGCATCCCAGAAAACCAACCCCAATTTAGATGGGCCACTGCCAACTCTTATGCTCCTCTGCCCATACAGTGCTTCTAAATACCGCATCTCATTTCATCTTTACAATGTCCCCATTCCTGACGAGTGGGAGACAGAATAAACGAGAAAGATGCAGGAATTCCTCTAATTACTCTAGGTGACTCAGAGTATAGATGCAGCAAAATGAAGAAGAAATTAAAGAAGAATAATGAAAAGTATCTGCCTAGGACCCCTTGAAACACCGAGCTCCCCAAATTCCCTTTTCTGCAGAGACCACCCAGGTGTTAAGAACATATAGTCAGGGTTCAAAACTCATCTTCAAAAATCAATCCCTGTACTTTGTTACTCTACTCTGTCTTGGAGGTCTTGCTATTTCAGGTGATGAACTCTACCCAAGGCCTAAATCATAGGTATTCAGCCAGTTGCTAAGTCTGCAGAACACACGCCCAAGTTTGGCTTTTCCCATTTTCAAACTGCTTCTTGCCCCTGTTCTGGAGATACTCCCCTGTTCCAGAGTGTATCTGTGGGACATCAGATACACTCTCCTTAGTTTGAGTCTAATGTTAATCCCTTTCTGTATCATTGATACCAATTTGCTCCATCTTCTGGGTTTTACGATTGGAACCCTGTGACCTAAACTCACCCCTGCCCTCCACCTCAGTTCAAGTTCTTTCCTTCTTTGATGACTAGTCTTTTCCCCTCTACATTTTCATAACCATAGAGATGCAGTCCTTTTCTTTCAGCCTTTGTAGGTGTTCATCTGACATCTTCATCATTGGGCCCTTAACCTCAGCATCCCCTCTCTCTACAGACATTACAAGCAAATTTCCTGGAAATAATTCACATTTGTCTGATAAATAGTTCCTGTGGTTTAATTCAGTTTATCCCACATCTTCTAAACCTGTCAGTCCACTTTTTAATATATGTATAGAGCTGCATTCTAGTTCCATGTCTACAAGTCACTCAACAGCTCCTCACTGATAGAGAGCAAGAGAACACTACCTCAGGATTCATAAATAAAGGGGATGGCCTGGATAATCCAGTTTAGGAAGTCAGTAAAAGTAAACACAAGACAATCAGGAAAAAGAAAAGAAAGAGAAGGACGTGGAGAGACTAGCCATGAAGAAGATGGAACTCTCATTCCACGTTATAGACAAAATATAAAAGAAGGTTTGGAAAACAAAATTGCCAGTGTCTTCTAGAGAAAATTGAAAAATAAGTCTAAAACCTGGAAGCATAGGACAGGTATTTGAAACAAGAAACAAAATAAATAAAATGTAGAATTTTATGTCCCAGTGGCAGAGAAATGGCCTTCTCTGCCTAACTGAACTGAAGATGCAACTTCTGGGCCTTACGGGTCCACACCAAACACAGAGAAAAAGAAAACCCAGTCACCAAGACAGCAGGTACCGTAGGCAGATTACATTCTTAGCTTGTAAAAAATAATAATAATAATGAACTGCGTAGCTCTTCTTTATATGCTGCATTTTGAAATCTGATATTTAATAAATTTATTAAATAAATAAATAAATTTATTTATGTGAGAATTCTTTGGAGGTAGATTCAAAGCATATTCAAGTTTGAAGATACAGGGACAATATATTTCAAAGGTAATAAGAATATTTGCTTCTTGTTTTTGAATAAACTTGGTATGACTCCAAGAACCAGTTGTTCATAAATATAGGTTTTTCAGAATTATTAATTAAAAGCCAATTAACAATCATCTCAACCTGGATTTCTTTCCAGCTCCCTTGACAAATTCACTGTGGGTCTTTCTTGAAAGGGAAATATAACCAAGTTGTGTTCTGCCTGACATTCTTCCACCATCACACAAGGAAGCAAACAGGTTTTTTTCTGCTAATGTTGGCATAAATTTGTGCTCAAAGAATAGAACATCCCAGGGGAGTGTCAAACCACGAGAAAAGGGTAGGTAAGAGATAAAAATCTGCATTACCTGATCTTGGCCAAATCTGGGGGAATGGCATTTTTCAAATACTGAGAGTGCTTCCCTGCGCTTACACATTAAAAACTTCTCCTACGCAATGTCCAGAATACTATGTACATCTTTGACAAATTGAAGGTTCCTTTTAAGAAAAGGAGAGTCTCCAGGATTTTACCCCTCTCAAGTCATATAAGTCTTGGTGTAGACAAAGGCCAGTGACAATATCCATTGTTCTTTATCCCCGTTTCTGCCTCTCTCTAGGGCCCCAAGTACTTCAAGGGACTGGATGCCGTGTATTAAACAAACACATTGACTGACACTGCTTTCTGTCATTTCATGAGGAAGCCCTCAGCAGTCATCTTAGCAGCAGAGAAACAGCAAGGAGAGTAAAATTAAAAGGTACGTTTCTTTCTGTTATATCCTAGATCATGCTGGGTCCCCAGAGAGGATTTCCCAAATCCATTGTACAGCCTTGCGCTGTAGATGAGTATGCACATACCAGGGAGACATGTTAAACTTTTCTGGTCATTACAAAGAAATCCACCCCATTCTCTCCCACCCCCATGTCCACATCCCCCACGTCCACCCCCCTCCCCCATGTACTCCGTACTTGGCATAATTCCCTGGCAGGGGAACATAGATTGTGTGATCTCTGATTGTGTCTTTTCTCAGGAGGAGATCCAACCATTCAAAAAGAGTTGTGTTTCCTGGGGATGCACTGAATAGCATCTCTGTTTTCTCCGGAAGCTGTTTATGTGCTCACTTTGTGTTTCACCAGCCACACCTCCAACTAACTCAGGCAAAGAGGTACTGTAAAGAGTTCACATTTGAATTGTTTTGGACAATTTTCTGGCAAGAATTGAAGTGTTCCAAGCTAGGGGCTACTTTTCACACAAGAAGAGTAGGCATCACTTGGCTGACAGGTCTTTTCAGCAAGCTCACCTCTCACTTCTCTAGCTGCAGGGAAGGGTACCATAGCTAAGAGCTAAATTCCAGCTGAGTGCAGCGACCAGGGCCACCTTGACCTACGAGAGTTAGTTATCACAGGTTCCAAGGGGAATCTGTGCATCTTAGGAACTGTTTCATCGAAGAACTGGAGCCAGATTTCTGGAATCAAAGGGAGATGTCTAATATTCTAAGAAGTTGAAGTAGTTCTGATAGTCTTAAAAAATTGATGTTATAACAATTCAATATTTCAGTGAAACTTCATTTATATGGGCAAGAACCGAGACTGAGATCACTGTGACATTTATAAGCATTGCCATAAATATGTCCTTTCCATAAATCTGGGCTTTATGACTGCTTGACTAATAGAATTCAGAGGTAAAGACACTATTCTAGTTTTCATACACTGGTCTTAAAGACACTGGGTTTTCATTTCCTCTCTCTCGGGATTCTCACATTTGAGAACCAACCACCATGCTATCAGGAAGTCCAAGCAGCACATGAACCTGGTCAAGCTACCCCAACTGACCCCCAACTAAGCAAACAAGCTGTCCCTGCTGAGCCTTGACAGATCGCAGATTCATGATCAAAATAAATTATTGTTGTTTTAAGCGAGTGAATTTTAGAGTGGATTATTAAGCAGCAGTATCTAACTGATACCATCAGCTTGCCACAGGCTATAGGTGGCAATCTGAGGATTAAAAGTAATTTCTCCCTAATTCGTATCAATTTCAAAGTCTAAGAAAGCAGATTTAGTTTAAGAGATGGGGTATTTTGCAGCAAACATAAATCTGATGTTGGTGTTTTGCAACAAGCTGTGTTAGATCACGTTTAAAGTTTAAAGTTGAAAACAGTAATATTTTATATTATATAAATATTAAAATATATAAATATATATAAATAATATATATAAAAAATATATAATATATATATAAAAATATAATAATATAT